>NC_037337.1:102324355-102924355 GCF_002263795.3 Bos taurus | reverse complement strand
GTTTCATCCTTAAAATAAAAAGCACATATTGAATGAACTAAGATACTGAGATATTTCAAATGATAATTGTATGTATTCATGATCACCAAAAACATTTATTAAAGCATCCTTTAATACATGACTTTCATGTTTATAACACCTTCCTGTGCGTGCATGGCACAGTAGTCAGGGGCTGGGTTTTCTAAGCCACTGGTTCTCCGGTGGTGGCCACTAGGACAACATGTGGCATCGGCGTTATCTGGGGACCGCCAATGAGAAATGAAAGATCCCCAGCTCTTCTGATAACTCAAATTCAGCAAGGAGCAGAGAGCGGAGCTCAGCAGTCTGTGCTCCAGTAAATCTTTCAGGGGTTAGGGTGATAGGGCGAGTCTGAGCATCACTGTTCTCAGTCCTGCAATTGCCCACTTTCTGTTAAACCACATATGTACTTTCTTCTTATTATTATTTTTACAACTCAGCAATAGAAGTTTAGCATCTAATTATTTAAAAATATATATCTATAGCTCCTTATCTGTAAACTAAATTAGCGGTTAATCAAGACTTCTCATCTTTGATTACCAAACCCTCTTTTCTCATTGTGAGGAAAGGAAAGTGAGGATCATTCATCTAAGGTATGTGTAAATATCTGTATTTCTCAAATCCTGAAGGAAAAACAAGAGGGCTTCCACTTGCAGAAACTGACAACACTTTATGCTTAAAATGAATTAAAATGAAATACAAATGTTCACACCTTATGAATTCCATGTTTTATTAGCTGCAGTGTTTCTTTGAACCTAAAGTTAAACTCGGTGGAGGCAAAGAGCAAAAAATACTCTAGATATGCCTCATTTTCTTTTAATAGCATATTAGAATACACAAATTAAGATATTCTTAGTATCTTTTAAAAAGGTATTCTCTTTCCTATAATTGAATCATAACTAATTCTACTTCTTCATCTATAGCCTATCTAAATTTTGATCATTCTTCTTTATATACTTCTGTAAAATTACTCATTTATGCTCACCAATTCTTATCTTTCCTTCTCTTTTTACCCTTCATATTGGTTTAAAAATATTACGGCCAAGCTTGCTATCATGATATCAACTACTAACATAAAAATCTAGCAAAATCTTTTTCAGTTTCTCCACTAACTTGCATATCAAATCTTAATTACTCACACTCAGTTTCAATACTTTTCTTTCTTTTTTCCTACTTAATCCTCTAATACACATTAAATACTTAGGACTTCTGGATACCTAGCTTCTCTCTTTGGCTAGGCAAAGGCTAAGGTGCTGAACTCTCAGAACTGTCCATGTTAGTCAAGATTTAAAAGAATAACCTTTTCATAAGATAAGAAACAAATTAATGAGAACTAAACTACATCTCCAATTATAGGTTACTAGTAACAAAGACTAAATAGTAAAATGTTTTCCAACACTACTTAATGAATTGCTAATATCAAGAAATTGCTGGCAGATGTAAATAATGGTGACTATATATTAAATTTGGTTAGGAAAAGGTAAGAGATATTCAGTTTTCAAAGCTCTCTTGGTACCCTAAAATATAAATTTAAAATCACACCAAGAAAGCATACTAAAAGTCTTATTAGTCAACATTAAGAAGTCATGCTTTTGAGAGTCTATTAATAAAGTTATTGGTATGAGATAATATGCAAAAAAAAAAAAAAAAAACAAAACAGGAAAAGGAGTATGGTCTTGCATAAGGTTAACTCATCAAGACCCAGGTCCTCAGAGGGACATGACTGTGGTCTCCCTAAACTGAAATCTAGGCATGAAATTATAATTAACTGGAAGATTAAAAAACAAAACAAAAGGTATAGGAGTGTTGGAAAAATAATTGAATTTAAATAGCAAAGTAGCAACAGTGTGGGGAGAGAAAAAAAGAAGCCTAATTTATTTTCAAAAGGTACTGGATACCAGTGCAATGGGAGGAGGCCCTGGCATTAGATGGCGCTTAAAGGAAAACCATTTCAGAGCACCTAAGACAAGCTACTACAGTCAATGTGTGTGTGAGGTGGCTCACTCTCTTGGATTCTTTTAGATATTTTGGCTAATATTTTTTAATAAGAATTTAACTCCTTTATTTTTCCTAACTCTAGAAACAATATACTTACCAAGTCTAAAACTAGGGAGAATTCTGGTGTGCTTCTTGTCTTCAATGGAAGAGCGGGCTTCCTATTTAGTTGTTCTTCTGTCAGTGGTGGAACATGTTTGATGAAATAATAGCTATAAATCAAATTTTAAGAAAATGTCAACATTTCTATTTTTTGTAAATATAAAACATCTTATTAAACTCAGCCCATCTTTAAGTTTTAATTAAATAATACATATTTAACCTAGTAAACCAAAATTATAAAACATGTAAGTAAAACTGAAAATTAGTATTTCAGTAACTCAGTAGAAGTATTAATACCTACAGGTAAGATGCTCCTTGCACTATACCATTCAGCCACCCCTGTACACATGTACTTTCTTTCCGTCCCAAGAGGAAAAGGAAAAAAAAAAAACTCACGGGTCAAATACTTCCCAGTCTTCTTCATAGGTGGCCTCTGCGTGGGCGGATGAATATCCACTATCTGGTGTTACTGGTGCTATTTAATAAAGAGAAAAACAAAATGATGCTTTTACTCAATGATTCCATGAAGTATACATATTTACTGCTTTTATTAAGATTGTCCTGAAGCCCTGTGCATTTTAGGTTAAAGATAAGACAGAAATAATTTGTAATTATTATTACAAACATACATTATTATTATTATGCAATATACAATAATATATATTATATAAATATAATATACAAATAATATCTAATAAATTATAATTATTATTATGTAATCATTATTACAAATTATAACAAATTATTATTAATAATTTAAAAGTAACTTGATTAACACAGAGATCTAACTCTGGATCCAAAGGAAAAAAATACCATTACAGACAAAGTGGCAAGCTGTATCATGGCTAACAAAATTTAAATCCCTAACAACTAAGAGAAAATTTACTACTTATTATTAGGAAACTACATGCCACAAAATTTCCATTTCTAACTGAATGATGTTTGTATGTATAAGAAGAATTTCATGGTGCTCTTATAGCAGTAATACTTCACAAAGTACACTGTACATACAGGCAGTCAGTATATATGCTGGGATTTCCCTGGTGGTGCAGGGGTTAAGAATCTGCTTTTCAATGCAGGAAATACAGGTTCAATCCCTGGTCAGGGAACTAACATCTTGCAACTATTAAGCCTGTGTGCCGCAGCTAAGAACTGACACAGCCAAAAATTAAACATTAATATGTGTATGTGTGTGCTGAAAAAAGACTCGAAGGTAGTTTCAACTTAAGATCCATGAACAGTCTTTAAAGAGGTCCACAAACTCCTAAAGATTTATACAGGATCTCAAGGGTTAGGAAACAATGCTCTACATAGAAATCAGAGCTTTAGATGACCCATTATTTTACTTCTCACTTACAAGTAATTTAAAAATAATCAAGGAAAAATTCTATAAAATGCAACCAATTGATAGAGCTTCAGAAATTACGTTGAGAATTTTCTAATATTTATAACTTAAATTCAATGAGAGGACAAAGATGACCTACAAGCTAAACAGGTAATGTCTCAAAGATGAAAGTTTAAGGTGGGCTAGAGACTGAGTGTTTTTGTTTCCCCAAAATTCATGTACTGAAATCTAATCCTCAAAGTGATGGTGTCTGGAGATGGAGTCTTTGGGAAGTCATTAGGTCATGAGAGTGGAGCCCTCATGGACGAGATCAATGACCTTAAAAAGAGACACCCCAAAGAGCTCACACAGCTTCTGGCAGATGAGGACACAGCAAGAAGACGGCTGTCTATGAACCAGAAAGCAGATCTTTACCAGACACTGAATCTGTTGGGGTTTTGGTCTTAGATTTCCTAAACTCCTGAACTATGAGATATATTTGTTGTTTATATGTCACCTAGTCTAATGGTAGTCTGTTATTACAATAGCCTGAAAGAACTAATGGGCCGCAACAGAAATTGCTGTGAGCTACCTACAGGGATGGAGTGGTGGTGGTTGAGTCACTAAGTTGTGTCCGACTCTTGCGACCCCATAGACTGCATGTAGCCTGCTAGGCTCCTCTGTCCATGGGATTCTCCAGGCAAGAATAGTGGAGTGGTTGTCATTTCCTTCTCCAGGGGATCTTACCGACCTAGGAATTAACCTGGGTCGCCTGCATCACAGGCAGATTCTTAACCGACTGAGCTATGAGGGAAGCCCCAGGAATGGAATACTGGTGGATAATAGCCTTTCAGGACAAAAACTTTTTTTTTTTTTTAAACTATTTTCATGTATTAATACCTTCTCAGAGTCAATACAGTTTGTATGCTCAATAAATGACAACAGATGTAAGGCAGAATTTTGTTCACCTCCAACAACTTTATGCCAGTTAATGGTTCATGAGCACAAAGGGACAAAAAGGAGAACACACCTTCTGCCACTTCACTGCTTCACGTCCTTATTACCCGCAGAAAAAGGGGGAGAGGGAGGATTCACAGTATTCAAACACCTCATGCTAAAGCATTTTTCACATTTCATCTCAGTCTCCAAAGCTCTAAATTATTATTGCCATTTTAAAGCTAATAAAACCACCTCAGAGAGCTCAGGTTATCTAAAGTCACACAGCTACGTAAACGGTGCAGCCAGCCTCCTTCCTTCTTGCTCTCTTTGGCGACCTTCCTGAAGCTGAGGGAAAGCCACGCTTCTGCCACTCATGCTCATCTTTTAAGGTCAGCAGGACTTTCACTTGTTTTCCTCTCCTAATCCTCCCAAAGGAACTGCAACATGCCACCTCCACATTTTGCTCATTTATTTGTAACAGCACTCATCACACTGTGTAGTAATTTTTGTGTATACCTGGCTCATCTATTAAATCATATACTCTTCAGGGTCAATGAGCATATCTTATTCATCTTTATAAACAGTGTCCATCACAAAAAGCAGGTGTTCAATTATACAAGTGTTAAAGGAACAAATAATGAATGGGAAATGGAGTAAATCTTACTATTCTCCACTAGAAACTAAAGTTTTAGAAATCCCTTTTGTCGCCATAGTTGTCAGAAAAAATAAGTACAAAGGTTAATAAAGAACCACAAAAACAGAAAAATGTCAAACAAAAAGTCAAGAGCCTTGGCTTCAGTCTGTATCTTATCATTCACAAGCCTGTAACACGGGGGAAAGCAATCAGCATTAAATGACGGGTCAACATTAAGGTCATCTACAAGTCTTATCCACCCAGGAATAAATTATGTGCATAATTCATGCTGATTTGCTTGTTAAGTTCAGTATTACTCTTAAGTTAGGTAATATATGCTGACCCCACATGGTTCTATATTTCCAACTGGCTCAGGGACCTACCAGTTATGGTAGGCCTTTCAAGGGATCCAGACTGGGCTGCAAAGTCTGTATACAGAAAGACCCGAGAACAGAAGTTTCTTCTTTGGGGATGTTATCCATATATGAAACAAATCTGAAGGTATGAGATTACCTCTACACAGGAACTTCAGATCTTAAGTAAAACTCATGCATTTCTAATAAATATGTTCATAAATGTAAGCATATTATTTTGTTAGCTGTGTTAGATTTAGATTGGTACAAATAATTAAACTGTAAGTGACTAAAATGGTAAAATAACCTTTAAAAAATTCAATTTCAAAATGACTAGATTTGGGAGGAAACGCTTTATTTCCAATTTTAATTTTATTAATTTCAAGGAAGAAAAATTTATGCATTTAATCTGCCTATTTAAGAAAAATATGAAGTACTGCATTTTTACAAACTATTTATGAAAATGTATAAGAAAAAAAATATTTTTCACCTGTAAGGGGTGGTATATCACGATTAACTGTTTCCTCTGCTTCTTCTAAACCATTATTTATTGATGGCCTCACTTGAACCGCTTGATTTGAGTAAGCTGCTCCATTAGCTGATGTAGTAGTACTGGTAGTGATCTCATCCACCTGTTCCATATCAAGCTGCTTTACTATCTCCTCAGCTTCCACAGCCTGTCCTGGGGAATCGGATCCTGATGTTCCTGAAATTATGATTCAGTGTACATTAATCATTACTTAACAGCTCATAGTGGGAGAGGAAAGACAGAGACAAATTTAAAATGAGTAATAAATAAGCTTTAGAGACAAATGCACAGTATAGTGAATATAGACAACACTACTGAAATCATCAAACCTGCTAAGAGATTAGAAGTCAATTAATCCAACCACTAAAAAAAATAATTATATAATATAATAGCACATGCTAATCATCACTATGATGATCACAGTTCAGTTCAGTTGCTCAGTCGTGTCCGACTCTTTGTGACCCCATGAACCGCAGCACGCCAGGCCTCCCTGTCCATCACCAGCTCCTGGAGTTTACCCAAACTCATGTCCATCGTGTCGGTGATGCCATCCAACCATCTCATTCTCTGTCGTCCCCTTCTCCTCCTGCCCTCAATCTTTCTCAGCATCAGGGTCTTTCCCAATGAGTCAACTCTTCACATCAGGTGGCCAAAGTACTGGAGTTTCAGCTTCAACATCAGTCCTTCCAATGAACAGCCAGGACTGGTCTCCTTTAGGATGGACTGGTTGGATCTCCTTGCAGTCCAAGGGACTCTCAAGTCTCCAACACCACAGTTCAAAAGCATCAATTCTTCGGCGCTCAGCTTTATGGTCCAACTCTCACATCCATACATGACTACTGGAAAAACCATAGCCTTGACTAGATGGATCTTTATCAGCAAAGTAATATCTCTGCCTTTTAATATGCTATCTAAGGTTAGTCATAGCTTTTCTTCCAAGGAGCAAGCGTCTTTTAATTTTATGGCTACAGTCACCATCTGCAGTGATTTGGGAGCCCCCCAAAATAAAGTCTCTCACTGTTTCCATTGTTTCCCCATCTATTTGCCATGAAGTGATGGGACTGGATGCCATGATCTTAGTTTTCTGAATGTTGAGTTTTAAGCTAGCTGATTGTGTAATCAGCTGATGATCACAGGACAATATATAAATTGTAAGATCAACACATTGTACAACTTGAAATTTTCACAATGTTTTATGTCAGATATATTTAATAAAAATAAAAATTCATCAATATTTAGAAAAACTAACTGGAACAGAAACAAAGCCAAGGACACCATTATTCAGTGAGTCTTCACTGGACATTTCAAACAATAAGGAATAAAGACTATTATAAGCTAGAGTGGTATTTGTGAACGGTTTTTCTTAAGAGTAGCTTAAGCTATTTCAAATAGCTTAGAAATACCCATGTATAGTTAAATGAGTCAATTCAGAACTTTAAAATATTTTATTGATATAATTAACTTTATATAATGAAATGTGATTACCAACTGAGCATTAGCTAAAACCTCTATCCTGCCACATAATTATTTCTTTTTTGTGGTGAGAACATTTACGATCTAGTCTCTTAGCAACTTTGAAGTATCAATATATACTGTTGACTTCTGAACAACACGGGGGCTGGAGGCACTGAACCCCATGCAGTCAGAAACCTGAGAATAATTTTACAGTGAGCCCTGTGCATCCACAGTTCCAAATCCTCAGGTTCAACCAACCAGACTGTGTACTACTGTAGTATTTATATTGAAAACAATCCTTGTATAAGTGGACCTATACAGTTCAAACCCATGTTGTTCAAGGGTCAAGTGTAATACAGTATTGCTGACCACAGAACTTCTTTTCATTAAAGTAAGTGTTGTTTATTAAGGGCCTACTACATGTTGGGCAATACACACATACACACTTTTCCACTATCCTCAAACAGCTTCTGATTTTTTAAAACTAGAGATAGTTCTCTAAAAATGAGTCAACTGTTTCCGTAACCATAAGAAGCTTTTTATTCCAAGGTACAGGAACAATTTCTCAACAAGATTCCACCTCGTTAACAAAGAAGTCAATTTCCTCGTTACATTCATCCATCACTGAGATGAACCTGCTGCCCAGTCTTTCTCCCACTATGGACTGACCGACCCCAACTCTCCATTTCTTTCTGGAATCCTCCAAATATCATTTTCAACAACAAAATGAACCTCCAGTAACTCTCAACTTTCTCAAAGAATATTCTTTCTCCCTCCACTGCCTTAATTTTAACCTCTTTCAAAAAAAAAGTCTCTCTTCCTATTACCCTTCCCTGAAAGCTGTGTGCTGTCTCATACTTGTTACTCAATCAGAATTCATCTACCTCCATTGCTGCTGCCAGATCACTGGTTTTTCCCTAATGTGTAAAAATGTTTGCTCCTCTGAGACTGATGTCACCTGACTACCCAATTCTTCTCTTATCCCCGGTGCTGTCACCTACCACCTACTGCCAGCATCCTCTTAATCACAGAGCAATCTAACACCTAGCTACAAGTTTACTGCTCTATTAAATACCTATAGAGTTGTTGTTATAGGAGATGTCAGCGACTCATCCAATAACCAACCTCAAAGGTCTTGCCCTCTTCGGCTCTATCTACCCTTGTGATGCTCTTTAGTAGTTACTACCATGGCCACAGCCTGGACACTATCACTGAGAAACCATTCCCCTCTGAAACCTAAAATTCAAATAATTAATCTCCTACAACAACCTCCTAATCTTCTAATTAGCGTCTCTCTCATGTATTTCTATTACATGTGATCTTCATGTCTGATAAAAACCAGTCTCTTTATCCAAACGCACCTCTCAGTGGCTTCCTCCCCACCTGCCTCACCTAGTTAGCCTTCATGCTGCATCATTTAAACCACTCTCATGCCAGCAGCCTCTGTCCTTGCTTCCTTGTCTTTCCACTGTCATTCACCATAGAAATCCCTCTTCAATCAATCTGACAGATTTCTCAGGCACTAGACCCAGCCTGGGATAGGCAACAATACAATTATAAATAAATTTTGAAAAGAAATGTCTAGGGTATATTGGGTTAAATTTAAAGGTAGGGTTTTTTGGGGGGTGGTTTTTTTCTTTTGGCTGCACCGTGAGGTATGTGGAATTTTAGTTTCCCAACCAGAGATCAAACCCATGTCCTCTGCTTCAGAAGCATAGAATCATACCACTGGACTGCCAGGGAAGTCCCTAAATGTAGTTTTTTGTTTTGTTTCTAGTCTAAGACTTCACAGTCCTTTAACGTGCTAATACATTTTTATGCCCGTACAGTATCTTGATTTTATAGTGTACACTGTGCCTTTTAAAAACTGCTTTATCATCCAGAAACATAATTCAAATTAGAATTTAAATAATCAGGCAACAAGTATTTAATGGCTATTTCCCATGAGCCGAATAATACATCAAACAACATGGTAGATGCAAAAATAAAGACACTACCTCTTACCCTCAAATAATTTCATGTATGAAATTAAATACTAATATTAGAAAAGATATGACATCAGAAAATATTTGAAAAATATGTTGAGAAGGCCATTTTTTTGCCAAGGCATTATACAATGGAAATCTTAAATTCATTTGAATTAGGGTAGTTTTACTGTTTGTCTAAACTGAGGATTCTTAGAGGTGGGAAAAAAACCAAGCAAAGGATAATAAAAATAAATTGTATTACAAAAAATAACCTGGTCTCAATGCACTTAAAATATTCAACAAATTCTACTTTACTGATCTCTAGAATACAGAAAATGCTTCTCAGTTCTCTCCTGTACACACTCTAAAGATGTAAAAGTCATTCCAACACATAAAAAATAATACTTTCCATTCAGCCCTAAGTTTATCATCTAGCTTTTCAGCTAGTTAAAGCAGAGCTCATTAACTTACACAAAATTAAACATAACCTACATTTATTTCAGTCACTACAAAAAATAAAGTACATTTTAGAAACTCTGTATTTTTAATGAAGCTGAAAACAAACATAAGATGCTAACAAAAATATGCCAAAAAAAAAAAAAATAGACCTTTTAAAAAACCAGGAAAACAATTTTTAAGCCCAAATTATGGTTAATGATTTATATTTACCATTTTTATTTGCTGGTGAAAAAAAGTTGAAGACAGGAGAAAATATGGTCCCCAACAATGTAGTCCTTGGAGGACTGCCAGAGGAAGGGTTATCTTCCAATTTTCCATTTTGTTTTACATGTTGGTTTGTCATTTCATAACTACCAGCTTCTAAGAAAGAAACAAAAGAAAAAAGTTGCAATCTAGAAAACATAACTTTCACAAATGTGTTCTAAACCATTAAGAAACTTTTTCCCTCAAAATAATGAAAATTGATTAACATTAATTTTTAAAACCTTATTGTTTAAAGAAATCTTGAGTTAAGTCACTTGCAAATCAAATGATCTTTATAATAAGTTTATTTATAATGCTTTGTAAATGCTAAATTTACTGAGTTTTTACAAAGCAGATTTATATCTGGAATTATATAGTCTGGAAGTCTTAAATTCAACATTGTTTAAAAGAAAATGAAATAAACTCTTTGTAAGTAAAGCAAGCAAGTTACACTATGAAAAACATAAATGTAAGATTCTGCCTTGGCTTATTTACATTTTGGGATGCTGTCTACTTCACAAAATTTACCCTCTATGTCTAACAAATAACAGCTAAAAAATAGAGGCAACCAGTTTTACTGAAAAAGACTACACATACAGCAGTGTCAAATGTTACTTATGGATACTGCAGCACCATTTCAGAGTACTTAGGAAGAACAGCCAGTGTTTTCCCTAAGTTTCTTATAAATAAAAAATTTAATGGGTTTTGGGAAAACGTAAGTTGGAAATGTTTAAATAAATCATCCTCAACCCTCCACAACTTTACCACATTTCTTTTCTTCTTTCTTTGCTAGAGAACTGTTAACTTGTGTATCCCTTTTCTCCCTGATGGTCAATTCTAGAGATAAATCACTGCATTAAGAGGAAAGAAGTTGAGAAAAAAAAATCATAAAAAAACGAGGAAAGAGACTGAGGAATTATTACTACTGTTGTGTTTAAAATTGCATTGGTTAAAAGGCAGCACTCCATGCTCTAAAGTGCTATTCACGCTTTCTCTGCTTGTCCATCTTGTTCCACTCCTTTTTGATGCTGAGGAGCTTGTCAGCTCCTCAAAGGTACTGACCTAGAAGAGGGTTTATAAACAGTAACACTACTGGCTCTGGGCTGGGTAATTCTGTGTTATGGGATGTCCTGTGCACTGCATGATGTTTAACAGTATCCTGACCTTTACCTGCTAGATGCAAGAAGCAACCTCTCCACAGGCTGCGGCAAACCAAAAGGCCTCCAGACACTGAAAAATGTCCATTGGCGAACAGAGACACCCCTACTTGAGAAACACTGACCTGAGAGCTCCAAGCCGCCTCTGAGCTTTAAAATTTCATAATCCAGAAACAAATTCTTTATACACATTTCAAAAAATTTATTATATCATTCATAACATATTATATATAACATATATTATTCATATATATTATTATTCATAATAAAAATTATTACTGCTTTAAGAAATTTCATATATATTTTCCTGCCAAACAGTATAAAGCTAGTTGCTCTGCCTTTAACTGTCACTTTAGCTCATCAAAGCAGATGTATACATTAGGAAGGTAAATTTCTATTTACTTCATGCTATTCATACTTAATACAAAGATTATAAAAAGGCAGAAATGGCTCAAAGTAGATTTTTTTAAAACAGAGAAAAAACATATCAAGTGATCTCTGCTTAAAAGCAACAGGTAAACATTAACAAACCTCCATTTACTTGACTTTTCCGTCTTACTCGAGATATCTGTTTGTTAGGCTTTTCTCCTGCTCTTGGTGTTGATGTGATCAAATTATTATCTATATCACGTTCAATTCTACTCCGTTTTGAAGGATTTTCTCTCTCTTCCTTAAGATATAAGAGGAAAAAACATGCATTGAACAGAGTCATTCTGCTGGATAAGTCACATTTTTGGGGGCCACTCTATGCAACTTACTGGATCTTAGTTCCCCAATCAGGAACTGAACCTAGGCCACAGTGATGCAAGCGCCAAGTCCTAACCACTGGGCCACCAGGGAATTCTCTACATGTCACACACTTTTAAAATGATAAAATGTGTTCACTACATTATTTACAACAGCCAATGTTATCTGTTATCAACTGATGGACACTTAGGTTGTGTCCATATCTTGGCTATTAGAGATAATGCAGTGAATATAGATGCATGTACACAAACAACGGATTATTCAGCCATAAAAAACTGAACTCCTGTCACTAGTGACAACATGGATGAACCTAACAGGCATTTCATTAAGTAAAAAAAGTCAGACAGAGAAAGACTTATACCATATGATCTCACTTACATGTGGAATTAAAAACCAAGAACAAATGAAAAACACCAAGCTCACAGAGGGCAGACTGGTGGTTGCCAGAGGCAGGGGGATGGGGATGAAGAAGTGGATGACAAGTATCATCAAAGGGTACAGAGGGTGATAAAATACTGCGAGTCACCGTGACACAGCACACAGCATGGCGACCACGCGTGCACACTGCACTGCACACGTGAAAGCTGCCGTTACAACACCATGGTGTAAAGTTAAAAAATAAGATAAAATAAATTAAAAAAAAAAGAGTAAAGCTTCAAAGTTTTGATCACAAGAAAAATTCTGTAACCAAGAATGGTGACAGATATTAATTCGACTTATTGTGGTGATCATTTTGCAATATATAAAAATACTGAGTCAGGCTATATGCCTGAAACTAATATATGTCACTTCTCTCAGATTTTTAAGAAGATAAAATATGTTGTAAAAGCTTTATTCTCTTTTCTTCGTATCAAGGAGAAACAAACAGAAATATCTAACAACAGAAGAAAACAGAAAAAAATCTGACAAGAGTCATGAAAGTATTCATTAATGTCATTATACTACATAAACACCTCACAATTACTCACAAGAACAGGGGTCATTTCCTCGAGTGAACCCCACGGGAATCTGCTGGCATATTACATATAACCAAAAATGACATAAAAATAACAGGGCTTGTCCACCGCTATCCATCTAATGCCAACCTCAATCTTCAAAAGGTCCCAATCAACACTAAGGAGTCTATTCTTTAACAAAGTTCTCTATTAGTTTCCTTATGTGGGGGGCAAATCTACATTACCAGTTTACACTATTTTGTAATACAGAGTTACGATCAGATCAGTCGCTCAGTCGTGTCCGACTCTTTGGGACCCCATGAATCGCAGCACGCCAGGCCTCCCAGAGTTCACTCAGACTCACGTCCATCGAGTCAGTGATGCCATCCAGCCATATCTCACCCTCTGTCGTCCCCTTCTCCTCCTGCCCCCAATCCCCCCCAGCATCAGAGTCTTTTCCAATGAGTCAACTCTTCGCATGAGGTGGCCAAAGTACTGGAGTTTCAGCTTTAGCATCAGTCCTTCCAAAGAAATCCAAGGGCTGATCTCCTTCAGAATGGACTGGTTGGATCTCCTTGCAGTCCAAGGGACTCTCAAGAGTCTTCTCCACAGAGTTATGATAGTTTGACTTAAAGATTTTCTGACTTTTACAAGTCAGAATGTGAAAGCAACTGTGCTTTGGAGTCTGTTTTTTCCCCCGGAGTCTGTTTTGGAGTCTGTTTTTCCCCCTGACCAGCAACATGCAGGCACTCCGCTCTCATGTGATGCTGGGCTATAGCCAGCCACTTGATCACGATCACTCACAACATTCTGTATCCATACAGCCATTTTCACTTTCAGTACAGTATTCAGTAAGTCAAATAAGATATTCAACACTTAAAAAGTGTTACAAGCATGTTAAAGGTAGGCTAGGATAAGCTATGATGTCAGGCAGCTGCTGCTAAGTCGCTTCAGTCGTGTCCGACTCTGTGCAACCCCACAGACATCAGCCCACCAGGCTCCCCTGTCCCTGGGATTCTCCAGGCAAGAACACTGGAGTGGGTTGCCATTTCCTTCTCCAATGCATGAAGGTGAAAAGTGAAAGTGAAGTCACTCAGTCGTGTCCGACTCTTAGCAACCCCATGGACTGCAGCCTACCTGGCTCCTCCGTCCGTGGATTTTCCAGGCAAGAACACTGGAGTGGGTGCCATCGCCTTCTCCGGATGTCAGGTAGGTTAAGTGTACTAAGTGCGTTTTCAGCTTACATTTTCAATTTACAATGGGTTTATCAGGACATAACCCCACCATAAATTAAGGAAGATCTGTATTACCGACTAAAATAGTATACTCCATGCAATAACCTGAATTTTTTCCATCTGTACCTCCATTTTTTTGTCATTAGTACAATTCTTCCAGTCATCTCCTACATGAGCAATTTTCTTACATTACTGTAATACTGGCCTATAATTTCTTGCTGTTTCAATGAAAGTACCTGAAATCTTCTGTTAAGGATTAGATTTTTCCACAGCAAATAATAATATACTATTGTGCATTTTCTAAAAGTTGAATATTATTTTACTGTCTCCGAAACAAACTTTGGTATTGCAAATAGCCAAAATTACAATTCCACAATTCCCTATCTGGATCAAAATGAAAAAAGATAATACTGCAAATATCACTCAATATAGAATTTTACTTTTCTCACCAGTTTCTCTAATTTTAGGTAAGTTCACCAAGACAATCTCCTTAGCACAAAATACTGTGTCAGTGACCCACAATGTAATTCCTCTACTGTTTACTATTCCCTTGCACTTAAAAATGACGACCAGGAAGCCTCGAATCCGAAACACTGGGTCTTCATTACAGAGGGGCTCTTATCATAAAGTCCTCAAGAACAGAAATAATGCTGCAAAGCCTTATTACACTTACTACTCTAAGCTCCAGCATTTTCTTGAAGAAGTCTCTTAGTACATCTGCTATAATGTAAATACATACATGCATTCCTGGAAAATTTTCACTCTGCAACCCTGAAAATAACAAGGTTTATGGGGAAAAATGGGTCCACGAGGGTAGAGAAGGGTACATGGGAGGCAGATCAGCCAAAGCCCCTGTAAATCTGTAACCACAGCACTAAGAAAACCAATGATGGGGACTTCCAGAAATGACCTGCACGCCCCAGGTGAGCAGCTAAGAGCAGCTAAAATGCTACCTCAGAGTTTAATAAAAGGGATTTAAAACAGAAGTAAAAACAAAGGTTTATGGGAGCTGAAAAGTGGAGCTTTAAGGCAGGAAGACTGCAAACACGGACACGAAAGGAAATGCAAACTGCCAGATGAGGACAGGAGTCCATGACAGACCAGGGGGCTACATCTCCAGGAGAGAGTCCCTGATACAGGTCACTAGTTTTAATTAAAAACTGTGTGTAGGATAAAATTCCACCACCATTATACAGGATTCCCTTGTCCAGTTTAGAAAAAAATCATACATAAACCAAAACCCACTCATGTTATATTGAAACTATCTCCCTATTTAACAATATAAATCAACATTAACGTATAAGAGCTAACAGACATCCCCGGCAGCTCAGTGGTAAAGAATCCACCTGCAACGAAGGAGATGAGAGTTCGATCCCTGGGTCGGGAAGATCCCCTGGAGAAGGAAATGGCAACTCACTCCAGGATTCTTGCCTGGGAAATCCCACGGACAGAGGAGCCTGGTGGGCTACAGTCCATGGGGTTGCAAAAGAGCCGGACACGACTGAGTGACTAAACAACAGTACATAAGCTAACTGTTAGTGTGGAGGTACCACACACACAGGAGAAACAGCTATACTGTGGTCAGTTGAGAATACATTCAAATACTTCAGTTTACATCTCTAAAGAGAAATAGAAAACTATTAAGATCAGGGTTAAACTTCTGCAGTCACTGACAATAATATTCTATTCTTCAGAATAAAGCATTTAAATGTCTGATGAAGCTTCAATTCTGAAATTTGTCACCAAATCCTCATCTTTTTTAAACACTCATGTATATAATTTGGGGGCATTTTTGGATATAGGATGCGTTTTAGAAGAGGAACTAGGAAAAATAACATTTCTACATTACTGTACAGGTTATTTAAAAATTTTTTAATAACCCTATGATGTCTTTTCTGGAATCTTCATTTTTCAAAGCTGCCTCTAAGACATGCTTTTAAGGGGAAAGCTTGGGAAGGTAGCATTCTTAAATCTCTGAATCCCAAAGGAAATACAGAGAACTAAAGAAGCAACAAAAACCCAAGAGCACATTTATAACAAAACCAGGAAACAAGGTTTCTCCCCCAACTCCAAGCAGATGAGGACAAACCAACAGCTGTAATACTGAAGGAATCATCTTTATCAGTGCTGGAGAAAGCAAAGCAATGCAACACAGAACGGGACCCATCTGAGGCCAGGAGAAGCCACCCCAAACTGCCAACACGGTAGGTATTCAGTGGAGAGCACGGCAGGCCAGTCTGACGACAGCAGATGAAACGGGGTAGAGGACACTGCTGCTCAATCCAATAGCAAAGGGATCCACAACTGAAATGGGAGCAGCGTAGCTCCTAGGAACTCTTGACACCGACCAACTACAGCTCTCTTCAGAACAGAGCTGCATATGAAGGGAAACTGCTAGGAATGGAATCGAAATTTCATTGCAAAAAAAGGCACAACAGACAAGCAAAGAAAAGTTCCAGATAAACAATGAATAGGGATAAAGAAGGCTTCCTAGGTGGCTCAGTGGTAAAGAATCCACCTGCCAAGCAAGAGACTCAGGTTCAATCCCTGGGTCAGGAAGATCCCCTGGAAAAGGAAATGGCAACCCACTCCAGTATTCTTGCCTGGAGCATTCCATGGACAGAGGAGCCTGGCAGGCTACAGTCCATGGGGTTGCAAAAGAGTCAGACACAACTTATCAACTAAACAAAAATAAACAGGAATAAACATATAGCAAAACTCGAAACGCAATCATTGTATTTTTAACACTATTCAAAAACAACAAAATTGATTAGAAAAGATACCCCGAACCATACAATCTTCTAAAAATTTAGAAAAACTCATGTAAGAATGAGAGAAAAGAAAGCATAGATCTCAAATTCCACACAAAATCATTGTAATAAAATGTTGCTTAGTAGCTAAGTCTGTCCTTCTCTTTTGCAACTCCATGGACTGTAGCTGCCAGACTCCTCTGTCCATGGGATTTCCCAGGCAAGAATACTGGAGTGGGTTGCCATTTCCTTCTCCAGGGACCTTCCCAACCCAGGGATCCAACCTGTGTCTCCTGCATTTGCAGGCAGATTCTTTACCACTGAGGTACCTGGGAAGCCCATAATAAAACACAGGAGAAGTAAAAGAAAGCATCTCGGAAAAATATGCGTGAGAGAGCCTTCCCTGGCTGTCCAGTGGTTAAGATTGCATGTTTCCACTGTAAGGGGTGGGGGGCTGATCCCTGGTCAAGAAACTAAGAGCCCTGTGGTGCAAACTCCCCCCAAAATGCATTAAGAGAACAGATTAAAATTAGATCTTTATTTCAAAAAAGACAAATAACATTAAGAAAGGGATATGACACATACATCAGAGTTAGAAAAAACTCACTAATGAAAAGACAGAACAAAATAGAAATAAAAGAGAAAAATATTTTAGAAATAAAGACTAGGATAGACATAAAAGTTAGTAAATAGGATAGACTATGTGCCTTTATGAGAATTAGACGGTAAAATAGAGGGGAGGGGAGGTTAAGACATCAAAATGTAACAAATACTGAGGAAGATCCGACAGACAGAAAACAGTAAGTGGTCCCTGAGCAGGAAGCCAGAGCCAAGAACAAGGCGGAAGAATGAGCATCATGAAGTTTTCCTCAAATGAAACATCTGAAATTACATACTCAAAGAGTACACGGGCCTTTTTTTTTTTGGTCTGTGTGACTCAGCTTCACAGTCCTCGAAGTCCCCACCAGGGACTGAATCGGGCTCACGGCAGGGAGGGCTCAGTTCTCACCTAAGCACTGGGCTGCGGGGCTCTGAGAGTGCACCGTTGGACCACGGCCATAAACCCAGAAAATCGACAAGACAGGCCCTAAACTTACCACAAGTTAAAGAAAAAAATCCTTTGGAGAACAAGGAAAAGTGTTCGTTTAAAAAGAGAAAATTAGACTGTCATCAAACTTTGAAAGCAGTGCATTTAATGCTGGAAGAAAATGGAATAACACTTTTAAAAATCAAGAAGAGAAACTGTGAGACAAGGATATCATATGCAGTAAAAGTGGTTTTAAAGCACAGAACTCAGAATATTGTTTCTTTGTCTGCTTCATGTGGCATCTACCAAAAAATGACTACAGACAACAACCAGAGGACTGGGGAAAGCATTAAACACGCTGAACGCACACAGGACCTGTGCAAGATGAACGAGGGTTAGAGATCACGTGTAATGGCTACAGGCTCAGAACATATACACGACAGTAAAAACTGGTAAGAGATATAAATTTTAAAAATTGTTCACTTTAAAGACATTCTGAGTAAAGCTGACAGAATTCATTTTTAGCTGGTAAGAAATAACAAATGAAGTTATCTAGGCATAAAAGAAATAATACCAGATGGGATTCTAAATCTGCAATAAGGAATGGATACCACTAAGGCAAACATGAGTAAATTCAAAAGATCTTTGTGTTCAATAGTTCTAATATGGTCTTTCTAGCTGTCTTCAACACTGATACCTGCTACAATCTCTGCAGCCTCATTATAATCCAATAAAGTATTCTCAAGTCTCCGAGCTGCTTCTCTCTCTCTCTCTCTCTCTACATATATATATGGAAACACAATAAAGGTACTCTCATTGCTTTGCAATATTATTAAATTTGGTCTTCAAAATTTACTCTAAAGTTATTTTAGAATTTAGTAATTCTTTAAATAAAATTTATAATTTATAATTAAGAATGGATTACTGGGTTGAAAAAGGGAGCTGGGCGATCTGTGATTTCAATCCACCACTCTTAGTGATGAAACTGACATAAACTTCTATAGCCCATGAAAGGAGGAAATGCACTCCAAGGGAACTAAATACAACTGTAAATCACAAATGAAAATAAGATAAAGTTAGTGTCCCTTTGGCTTCAAAATTGTCTTATGCAACAGAACATATTCAAATAGAATTATAGTGCCAATTCAGTTGCACTGTCGTTTGAGAACAATCATTCAGTTTTTAAAAAAGAAACTATTTTAGATGTACAGGATGAAATCTTTAAAAGCCAAAATAGTTATAGCCTTTCAAACTTAAATTGCAAAACCCAATGAGGTGTCTCAGAAACAAAGTTGGTTATATTGCTTTGGCTGAAAAAAGGTATATACTTATGAGAGACTTACAAACTCTTACACAGTAGTTAGTGCTGAAAACCTACTAAGTCAGTAAAAGAAACAAGCAGAGGCTTTCCTGGTGGTCCAGTGATTAAGAGTCCATCTGCCAATGCAGGAAACTGGTTCGATACTGATCCGGGAAGATCCCATGTGCCGTGGAGCAACTAATCTCCTCGGCCACAACAACTGAGCTCTACAGCCTGTGCTCTACAAGAGGAGAAGCCACCGCAATGAGAAGCCCAAGAGCCGCAACAGAGACTGGCCCCTCCTGCCACAACCAGAGAAAGCCTGCGCGCAGCACCATCAAACATAGACAGACAGACTAGCAGGCAAGAAAGAAAGAAAGAAACAGACGTTTCCACTTTCTAGTGATAAAGTAAATCACTGGGAGACTTAACTGTGAACACAGAAAATGAGCTAACACTGGTATGTGACTTGTACTTGTCTGCTGCTTCAGTCGTGTCCGACTCTGTGCGACCCCACAGACGGCAGCCCACGAGGCTCCCCGGTCCCTGGGATTCTCCAGGCAAGAACACTGGAGTGGGTTGCCATTTCCTTCTCCAATGCATGAAAGTGAAAAGTGAAAGGGAAAAAAAATTTTTTTTTTAAAAAAAGAAAAGTGAAAGGGAAGTCGCTCAGTCTTGTCCGACCCTTCGCGACCCCATGGACTGCAGCGCACCAGGCTCCTCAATCCATGGGATTTTCCAGGCAAGAGTGCTGGAGTGGGGTGCCATTGCCTTCTCCATATCTGATACTAGTATCAACTAATCATCAAAGATCTTCTTTACCATGAATGCACGGTAACAAACACAAGTGAATTAATTTTTTGCATCTCAGTTTATCCTGGAACAACTGTGTCAATGTCTGTGATGACTATTTTGTGATGCAAAATAAAAAAAAAAGGTTTATGATTACTGCCACCTTAGCACAAATCAAAACGTGGACATCCAAAGTTATTGTATTTTTCACAGCCATGCACTTGCATGGGGGGAAAAAGTCAGCTATACTTAAGAATGTCCCTGATGAAGCTGTAAAATTAATTAAATCTCAACCCTTAAATACGTGTTAAATCCTACATGACAAGATGGGAAGCACACAAACGCTTCTGCTGCACACTGTGCTTCCACAGTCATCTTGAGGAAAAGCATCTGACTGACTGTTGAGTTGTAAGCTGAATTAGATCACTTTTTTTGATCACTTCTCGGCCTTTTGGCTAAGATCAAGTGTAGATCACTTTTTCTGATAGAAAACTATCTTCACTTGAAGCAGTTTATTTTCTGAAAAATGAACAAAGCAACTCAAGAAAAAACTAATACATTTTGTTGCGAACAATAAAATTTGAGCATTCAGCTAAAAACTGGGATTTTAGGAAACCTGGACAACGCATTGTAAGACTCAAGAGTTTCCCAATATTGTTCTATTGAGATCAGTGGGGTTGTTCAGAAATGTGATTTCTAAACATTAAATAAATAATGAAATATGTCAATATGGATACATATGTGGAAGATTTACATAATAAAGCAAACCATTATTTTCCCAACCAAAAAAACAGTACATGATGTTACAAAATCAGATGTAGGTAAAAAGATTCATTGCAAGTACAAGACAGACCAATAAAAAGATCACTGTCGAGCTTTCTTTCAAAGTCAATATTGGAACAAGAACTTAAGATACCACACCACTTGTCAAGTTTTGGTATAAAATCTGCAATTATCTAAAAAGTATATTAAAAGACTCTTTCGTTTTCTAAATACATGTGTAATTTTCTTTTTGTGTGTCAATGATAACCACAAACTACGCTCTGTGAAGCGACCGTTAAAGAGGTCTACGGGGCTCCCTTGGTGGTCCAGCGGTTAAGAAACCTGCCTTGCAATGCGAGGGACACCGGTTCGATCCCTGGGTGCAAAGCACCACAGCTGATGAGCCCGAGCCCTACAGCCCACAAAGGGCGACTACTGAAGCCCTCGCGCCTGAGCCTGGAGTCTGTGCTCCTCAACAGAGAAAGCCCTGCAGTGAGAAGCCCACACAACTGGAGGGTGGCCCACCCGTCGCAGCCGGAGGAGGCCCCTGCATGGCCATAACGAGCCAGCACAGCCAAAAATAAACTTTAAAAGAGAGAAAATGTTAAAGGAAAAAGGGGTTTATAAAACTGTAAATATTGTCCTGTTTCCCACTAATTCCCTTTTTCTTTAGCAAATAGTTAAAATATTAATTGTACCAACATCAACATGTAATGGGTTTAGAATTAAAATTTTGATATTTTCAAAATTCCTCAGTTAGTATCTAATGAGATATAGATAGATATTATCCCCATAAACAAAAAGTTCTTTAGGGTTTCTAATAATTTATAAGATGGTAAAGGATTCTAGGTTCAAAAAGTTTAAGAACCACTTGCTTAAGAGAGACCACTAATGAATTCACAAGACAAAATGTAAAAATTCACTCCCAATAAATGGGGAGAAAATTTGACCTGGAAGGGAAAGCTGCCAAGTGGCAGTCAAAGGGTACAGAGTTTCTTTAGGGGAGGATATAAGTGGTTTAAAATTAACTGTGGTAATGACTGCATAACTCTGTGCATATATTAAAGCCTACTGAATTGGGCGAGTTTTACGCCATGTAAATCATATCTCCATAATGTTATACTATATGTATCTATCATATAATCCAACAATATCAATCTTAGTTATTCACCCAGGTTTAACATAAACAAATGTCCACACAAGGATTCAAAACAGAAACATTCACAGCAACTTCGTTCACAACAGCCAAAACCCAGAAATATCTCAAGTGGCTAACAAGTCACGGTATGTGGTGCGTGCGTGCCAAGTCACTTCAGTCGTGTCCGTCGCTTTGCGATCCTATGGACGGCAGCCGGCCAGGGTCCCCTGTCCACGGGATTCTCCAGGCAAGAACACCGGAGTGGGTTGCCATGCCCTCCTCCAGGGGATCTTCCCGACCCAGGGACTGAACTTGCAGAATGTCTACTGCATTAGCAGGAAGGCTCTTTACCACTAGCACCACCTGGGAAGTCCTGTGGTATGTGGTATACTCACACAATAGAATAGTGTTTGGGGCACAGGAGAGAGAAGGGGTAAATTACAGATACATGCAGGAACACAAATGAATCTAAAAACTTTACGATGAATGAAGGAAGCAAGACATGTTATATGCACAGTAACTTTAGGGAAGACTTATACAATCTATAATAACAGAAGATCAATGGTTGTCTAGGATGATGCTGAGATGGTCTGCAATACTCCAAGGATACTTTTTAGTCATGGGTGTATAATTCTGTTAAAATTCATGAAAACATATAATTTAAATCAGTGTGTCTTACTATGTTTCATTATACCCCATAAAATTAATTGTTAAAAAGTCAACGGAGATAAAGTACAATTCTTTTTTTTTTTTTAAGGTAGAATCCTAAAGATAACTAGTTCATCAAAAAGAAGGCAAGATGAAACAGAGTAAAAAATAACAAATGGGATAAATACAGAATAAATTACAGGATGGGAAACTAAAGCGTCTGCCTACAGTGCGGGAGACCCGGGTTCGATCCCTGGGTCAGGAAGATCCCCTGGAGAAGGAAATGGCACCCCACTCCAGTATTCGTGCCTGGAAAATCCCATGGACGGAGGAGATTGGTTGGCTACTGTCCATGGGGTCACAAAGAGTCGGACACGACTGAGCGACTTCACTATCACTCACTATTAATAACTACATTAAATGTAAACAGACTAAACAAGCCAATTTAAATACAAACACATAGGGTGGGGAAAGGTGTATCAGGCAAATGATAAGAAAGAAAGCTGTGTGGTTTTATCAATATCAGGCCAAGTAAATCTCAAGGCAAACAGTAGCATCAGAGATGAGAGACATTTCACAGTGGTGGAAACTTACACCCAACACTCACAAACGTGTACGCCCCTAACAAGAGAGCTTCACAACACACGCAGTGAGAGCTGACAGAACGGAAGGTGGAGAGTTCATAATTAAGAGACGGAGACTTAAAAGAAGACACAGAGTATTTGAATACTATCAAACTATCTGATTAACTGATATTTACAGAACTGTACTAATCAATTCCAGAATGTGCATATTTTTTTCAAACACATGGGACATTTACCAAAACAGTCCATATGTTAAAAAATATCAAAAGACACCAAAGAAGTGAAGTCATACAGTATATGTTCTTAGGTCACAATAATATTAAATTAGATATAAACAATTAAAAGACATCTAATAAATGCCCAAATATCTGATCTGACAATTAAATAACGTATTTCTAAATAATCCATGGACCAAAAGGTAATAAAAATACAGTCAGAATGTATGGGAAAGCAGTATTTTGAAACTGCATAGCTGTAAGTATTTGAATTAGAAAAAAACTGAAGTGTAGTATTACTGATCTAAGCAAGGGGCTGGGAAACTACAGTACAAACGCCAAGCCTAACACATTGTTTTTGTATGACCAGCAAACCAAAAGTAGTTTTTATATTTTAATATGGTGGTAGGGGGAGGTGGGAATCAAACAAATGACACTATTTTATGACTCATGAAAATTGCATGAAAATCAAATATCAACAACCAAAGTCATACTCATTCATTTATGCATTATCTACAATGGGAGAGTCGAGTAGTAACTGCAATTTCAGACAAGACAGTCTGCAAAGACTTAAATATTACTTATCTGAAATATTTACAGAAAAAGTTTACTAATTCCTAATCTAAGTTCTCGCTTGTATAAGCTGGAAAAGTAAGAGTAAACCAAACATAAAGTAGAAAGAAATATTAAAAATAACAAGTAGAAATCAAATAGACAGTGGAAAGAAAAGAGAAAATGTACAAAGGCAGATGTTGGTTCTTTGAAAAAGTAATAAAACTGATAAAGCTCCAGTTGCAAAGGGATCAAAACAAAAATAAATTGTTCACATCAGGAGTGAAAAGAAGAACATCATTATAGATCCTACAGAGACTATTAGGTTAATAGAGAAATACTGCAAAGACTTTATATCTAATAACTTGACAACTTCAACGAATAGACAAATTCCCTGGAAAACACGTATGACCAAAATTCAAACAGAAATAGAGAAGCTAAAGAAGTTCATATGTATTAAAGAAATCAAATTTATAGTAAAAAGTTATCACACAAAGAAATCCAAGTCACATTCCAAAAATCCCTCTCCAGAATTCACCACTGAATTCTACTAATAATTTAAGGTTGAGATAATACTCCGTCACTACAAGCTCTTTCAGAAACAGAGAAGCAGACGGACAGTTCCTGGGTCATGATCCGATGCATAACTCTGACCCTCAGAATCTCAAAAGTATTACAAATCAAAACTACAGACCAAACCCTCATGAGCACAGACACAAAACATCTTTAAGAACAACAACAAAACACGGCAGCAAACTGTATCCAGCCATACAAGTTTAATTTTCAGTTAAAAAAATTCATGTCCTACTCCACATTAAAAGAGCAAAATCTGGAGAACATCTCAATCCAATATAATAAAATCTTACAGCAAACTAGGAACAGAAGGGAACTTCCTCAAACAGACAGAAGATAACTATGACAGACATACATACCTAATGTAAACAAACTCTCTTCCCCTAAGACCAGTAACAAGACAAATGTTTGCTTTTACCACTTCGACTAAATGTCCTAGAGGTCCTAACCAATGCAATAATGAAGAAAAAGAAATACAAGGTCTAGAAATCAGAAAAGGAAATCATATCTGGTATATAATATGATTATATATGTATAAAACCCTATGAAATCTTAAAGACTAGAATGATTAAGTAAACCTAGCAATTTTACACAGTATCCCAGTCAACACAGAAAAATTAATTATATTTATATATATTACAACAAACAAAGTAAAAACTTTAAATGTATTATATCATTTAAAACAGCACCATAAAACATCAAATACCTGAGAACAGAACTAATTAGTATGTGTAACACCCTCACATTAGCACAAAAAAATTAAAAACACTTATATTAACACTGAGATTTATCATGATCACGAACTGGCAGACTCAATACAGCTAAGACGTACAGTCTCACCAAATGATATATACATGTGATACAGTATTATAATCCCAGTAGGTTTTCTTTGGAGAAATAGACAAGCTAATTCTAAAACTGACATGTAAGTATAAGGGATCTAAAGTAGTATTTAAAATGCTATCTTTTATCTCAGTATCTTAAATACAGTGGTGTTGTCTTTTTCAAAATTTGGGTAGGGGTTGGCAGCTAGTGTTTATTGAGTATCAGGTACTTTACAACCATCATTTGGTATTTTACAGATTAAAAAAAAACTTAGGCTCAATGAATTTAGACAACTTACAATGTTAATTATAACAATAATGACTATAATAAATAGCTTGTCCAAGATTAGAAAAATTAAAAGCAAGTATCACAGTCAATCACCCGTCGCTGGGCACTGCTGTGTGCCCCGTGTCATTCTCAGCGCTTCCAGTTAACACGCTCTTACAAACACTTAAGCTTTCAAACCACATGACGTTGTTACTAGCATCTCTGTATTACAGGAGAGGAAACTGAGAGTTAAATAACTCAGTTAAATAAGCAAAGGAGAGTTAAATAACTCGGCCAGGGTTACACAGCTTTCACCAGCAACACTGGCACTGAAACTGATGCGCCTGGTTTCAGACCCTGAGCCCGTGACTGCTGTGCACGACTGCCTCTCCAACAAGGGACAAGCTGGGATCTAACCCAGGTACAATTCGACTGTCTCAAAGCAGTCACATGGTATCTTCATAGCATCACCTACCTTATGTAAGGACTGAAAATTTTCTT
This sequence comes from Bos taurus, assembly GCF_002263795.3. Taxonomy (NCBI): domain Eukaryota; kingdom Metazoa; phylum Chordata; class Mammalia; order Artiodactyla; family Bovidae; genus Bos; species Bos taurus. The sequence continues at coordinate 102,898,329 of NC_037337.1, read as the reverse complement.
GATGAAAGAAACAAAGAATTGAGTCTTTCTATGCTACTGACTTGGTCTTTTATTTATATTCTATCAAAGTTGAAGCTTATTTTGTCTAGGAAAAACCTTTACCCTCGTATTTTTTCATGAATCATCATCCTCTGTCTTCAGTTTTTCTGACTGGGTGACAGACTACTCTTATTTCTACAAGGGTCTTTTTTAAATCCAAGTTAGTTAGAAAATTTCTTATGCAGCCACTGGCTTCTTTGGTTCCTTTTCTTTCTCTTCTTTTGAACTTTTAAAAGTATATGGTTAAAATGGAACTTTATAGACAGGTCTTGCTTTCTCTTTTGAGCTGTCTTCTTTCTCAGGTGTCTGATATTGCTCTCATGCTTGTCTTATGACTCTGGCTTTTTGAAACTTGGTCTCTGAATATCAACTAGGCTTTCTGCTCTTCTTTACTGTTATGATTTCTAGTTTGAAGTAACAGTTGAAACTGGACATGGAACAACACATTGGTTCCAAATAGGAAAAGGAGTACATCAAGGCTGTAGATTGTTACCCTGCTTATTTAACTTATATGCAGAGCACATCATGAGAAACACTGGGCTGGAAGAAGCACAAGCTGGAATCAAGGTTGCCAGGAGAAATATCAATAACCTCAGATATGCAGATGACACCACTCTATGGCAGAAAGTGAAGAGGAACTAAAAAGCCTCTTGATGAAAGTGAAAGAGGAGAGTGAAAAAGTTGGCTTAAAGCTCAACATTCAGAAAACTAAGATCATGGCATCCAGTCCCATCACTTCATGGCAAACAGATGGGGAAACAGTGGAAACAGTGGCTGACTTTATTTCTGGGGGCTCCAAAATCACTGCAGATGGTGACTGCAGCTGTGAAATTAAAAGATGCTTACTCCTTGGAAGGAAAGTTATGACCAACCTAGACAGCATATTAAAAAGCAGAGACATTACTTTGCCAACAAAGGTCCGTCTAGTCAAGCTTATGGTTTTTCCAGTAGTCGTGTATGGATGTGAGAGTTGGACTATAAAGAAAGCTGAGTGCCAAAGAATTGATGCTTTTGAACTGTGGTGTTGGAGAAGACTCTTGGGAGTCCCTTGGACTGCAAGAGATCTAACCAGTCCATTCTAAAGGAGATCAGTCCTGGGTGTTCATTGAAGGACTGATGTTGAAGTTGAAACTCCAATACTTTGGCCACCTGATGCAAGGAGCTGACTCATTTGAAAAGACCCTGATGCTTGGAAAGACTGAAGGCAGGAGGAGAAGGGCACGGCAAAGGATGAGATGGTTGGATGGCATCACCGACTCAATGGACATGAGTCTGGGTAAATTCCGGGAGTTGGTGATGGACAGGGAGGCCTGGCGTGCTGCAGTCCATGGCGTCGTAAAGAGTCGGACACAACTGAGCGACTGAACTGAACTCAACTTCTAGTTTCAACGGCTGCTGGTATTCTTTCCAGTTTAGTATCACTGATCCATTTTTATTAACATTTTGCTAATAAGTTTTAATCTGTATTCTAGCTCTAACTTGATATAAAGGTCATTAGAATACTTAGATAATTTAATAAACATATATTGTTCATTTAAGAGGTGTGTATTAGTGTACTATTAACATAAATACATAGTAAAACCTATTATTAAGAATAATGCATTATTAAGAAGATGGTTTAATAACAATTTAGATAAGAAAGAATTAACAATTAGAAGCCAGTATAAGCTTCCCAGGTGGCTCACTGGTAAAAAGTCTCCCTGCCAATGCAAGAGGTGCAGGTTCAATCCCAAGGTTGGGATGATCCCACGTAAAAGGAAATGGCAACCTGCTCCAGTATTCCTGCCGGGAAATCCCAGGGACACAAAGTCTGGCGGGCTACAGTCCATGGGGTTGCAAAGAGTCAACACAACTTAGCAAATAAGCAACACAACAGCATAACATCATTAGGATAATAAATGACAAAATCATCTTTTAATTTACTTCTAACAAAAGGACAGTAGATAGGAAAAGAAACAGTATACTCTGATTTCAGTAAGGCATTCAAATCCTAATTATCACAATAATCTTACTGAATATAAGAATGAAATCTGGGATGAATTAAATGAATTTATAGCTGTGGTGAAAACCTTGCTCAAAAATATTAATTAATGAATAAGATATTAGCTTGCAAACAGGTTTTTATTGGCCTAATCCACTAATGGATAGGCATTAATAACAAAATTTTAGTTTTTTGCTTAAAAAAAAATAACCGACAACCCTGAATAAACATTAACTGACATGGGCAAAAATCTGCTGACCAACAAAGAACGAAAACTACTAAATGAAAAAAAAAAAAAAAAAGAAAGCATGACTAACATGAACAGAAGTCAGAAGACACAGGGAAGAAAAAAAACCCAAAAACCTATTTTCATTTCTGGTTGTTACCTTTCAGGAACAAGGTAACCAAGAAAAAGCTGACCAAGATGCTAACCTATTATCATATAATGCCATATAATGAAAACTAGAACTATTTAGCCAGGACGGTGACTGAGTGTTTGCACTTGCACAAGGAGAAAAAGAACATGTGAGGCAAGGAAAGGGTAGGTATACTTTCTTCAAGATGAGGAAGAACTTCACAATATTCAGAGCTGTTCAGAGAATGAACTTGACACAGTGATGTTCTCATCAACAGGGCTAAGGACAACCCAACAGAAACTTAAAGATTCAAGAATTCTTGTTTCTGGAAGGAATTTCATCTTTTTTATACAATAATACTACAATATTTATAGGCCTATGTAAATTAACTCATAGAAACTTTTAAAAATTATACTTAAAATTAGCAAAAGAAATCCATCATTACAAAAAAATAACACTTTACTTTTCTACCAAAGTGACAAATTTACACTATAAGCAACTTATTATATATAATAATCCGAAGTAAGAACACAACAGTAGTCAATTTCGTTGATAATAAAATCAACGAAAAATGAATGATAACACTATTATTTACAGAGTACATTAGAACTTCTCAAACTGCTTTTCCACCTGTTTGCCATCTAATCTGAAAACAACTCTGAGGCAGACAAGGCAGTTAGTATGAGTCCCATTTTACTGTCTTCTTGAGGCTAAGAGGGGAAAATGACTTTCCTCAGAATTCAAGTTGGTCCACAGGAGGAAGTATGAATCTAGAGCTCATGCCTCCTGGTTAGTGCCCCTTCTTTCTTTCTTTTGCCACATGGCCAGTGGGGTCTTAGTTCCCTGACCAGAAACTGAATCCAGGCCCACGGCAGTGGGAGTGCCAAGTCTTGACCATGGACCCCCAGGGAATTCCCCATTCTTTCTTTAATAACTTTGTTCTCCCTTCAATGAATACGACATTTTCATTGTACAACGGTTAGAATTCAGATAAATCATCTTCCTAATTAGACAACGTATCAATATTAACAAGAAACTTTAACTTATGTTTGAAATGAATAAAAAAGAAATAACTCAAATAAATGACTAAGAAAAAATTTCTTTTACTTCCCAAAATACTAAGCTGAAAAAACAGAAGGCTAACAGGATCAGTTAAGTAGAATACTGTTTTCTTGACCAACCATTAAATATTTTACATGTAAATACTCAACACCAAAATGGAGACACACTTCGTTAAATGGGGCTCTAGCAATATTAGATTTCTCATCTTCATAAGCTTAAAGAACACAATCTAAGTTTCCTTTTTAATGATATAATTATCAGGTAAAACCATTACCTTGGGTGTGCTTCCTTTAATGAATTTTTTAATTGAAGACAACAAGCCGGTTTCATTCTTCGGTGGTTTTTCTCCTCCTGAAGGCAGGCTGTCATCAACTTCTGAGTATTTCCTCTTTGCTCTGGCAGTGCGTTGTGTTTGGATTTGATTTGATTGCTGAGAAGCCTTCCGTGTTCTCAGCCTCATCTTTTATGGGTGCCACATGTAAAACTATAAAAGAAAAATAATCAGGTTATTAAAATTAAGCCTAGTGTACCCACGTGTGCCCAGTTTACCTAGGTTTGTAGAATCTTAGTTTCCCTGATGGGGATCAAAACCAGGCCCTCAGCACAGACAGTGCAGAGTCCTAACCTCTAGAGCACCAGAGAATTCCCAAGAAACTAACTTTTTAACTGAAAGGCATAGTGCTTTGAATTTTATTACATTCTCCCAAATAACCTTCCCACAACTTCTGAAATATTACACCCTGTGATCTAATAGAGTGTGCACGTCCCTTTCAGAATACTGTAGTGCCTCCATCCTTGCTGACACTATCATTCATTTAATCACTCATTCGTTCAACAAGTATTTACTGGGTAAGTAAGTACCTGGTAAAACAAGAGAGAGAAGGTTTTTACCCTCAGGAGATCACAATGTAGTGGAAAAAACCCTTAAGTCATTGAATGAATTAGTTCCAAGAACACAATTCTAATAATCAACAAGTACAAAAGTGCGGCAAGATTGAGTCAATCATTTTACAGGATTTGATCTTACCACATGCGTCGATCCTTTAAAAACCAAACTCATCTGGCTCAAGCTGCCGGAGTAGAAGGATGGTGCTCATCTTCTGCGAGAGCACAAAACTCCAACTAGCCGCTGAACAACCAAGGACAGGAGGACACTGGAACCCACCAGAAAAAGACACCCCACGTCCAAAGACAAAGAAGCAGCCTCAGTGAGATGACGGGAGGGGCACAATCACAATAAAATCAAATCCCATGCCCACCGGCTGGGTGACCCACAAACTGGAGAACAGTAATACCAAAGAAGTTCTCCCACTGTTGTAAAGGTTCTGAACCCCATGTCAGGCTTCCCAGCCTGGGGATCTGACAAAGGGACTGAGAATCCCCAGGGAATCTGGCCTTGAAGGCCAGCAGGATTTGTTTACAGGACTTCCACAGGACTGGGGGAAACAGAAGCTGCAGTCTTGGAGGGCACAAACACTCCTGCACACACCAAGACCCAGAGGAAAGGAGCAGGACCCCACAGGAGACAGAGCAGAGACACCAACTGGCATTGAAGAGTCTCCTGTGGGTGTGGAGGTCGGCAGGGGCTCAGCACAGAGATGGGGTGCTGGCGGCAGCAGGTGGGGCAGGCCCCCTCGGCATAAACCCTCTTGGAAGTCCCTCTTGGAAGTCCCCATTAACCCTACCACAGAGCCTGTAGAACCCAGGGCCAAACGACTACCAGGGAGGGAGTGAAACCCCACCCATCGGCAGATAACTGGGTTAAAGTTTTACTGAGCAAGGCCCTGCCCACCAGAGCAAGACCCAGTTTTTCCCACCACCAGTTCCTGCCTCTGCATCTTCTCCATTAGAAGAAGTAAGAACCACAGTCCCACAGTGGCTTAAACAGAAACCACATTATCGAAATTTAATTAGGAAGAAAAAGCAGAAAGTTATGTCCCAGATGAAAGGACAAGATAAAACCCCAGAAAATCTAAATGAAGTGGAGATATGCAACTTTCCAGAAAAAGAATTCAGAATAATCATAGTGAAGATGATCCAGGATCTTGGGAAAACAATGGAGAAGATGCAAGAAATATTTACCAAAGACCAGCAAGAACCAAAGAACAGAAGTGAACAGTACCCTAGAAGGAACAGGATAACTGAGGCAGAAGAACAGGTAAATGACTGCAGGACAGAAAAGTGGAAACCACCGCCACACAACATAATATAGGAAGAAGGCGGCAAAAAAAGAAGACAGCCTAACAGACCTCTAGAACAACGTTCAACACAACAACATTCACATCACAGGGTCCCAGAAGGAGGAGAGAGAGAGAAAGGACCTGAGAAAACACCTAAAGAGATAATAGCTAAAAACTTCCCTAACATGGGAAAGGAAATAGTCAACCAAGTTCAGGAAGCACAGAGTCCCAGGCAGGATAAACCCAAGAAGAAACACAACAAGATGCATAATAACCAAACTGACAAAAGTTAGAGACAGAGATAAAATACTAAAAATAACAATGGAAAAACGACAAATAACATACAAGGGAACTCCCATGAGGCTATTAGCTGATTTTTCAACAGTAACTCTACAAGCCAGAAGGGAATGGCATGATATATTTAAAGTGATGAAAGGGAAGAACCTATAGCCAAGAATACTCTACCCAGCAAGACTCAGATTTGATGGAGAAATCAAAAGCTTTCCAGTCAAGCAAAAGCTAAGAGAATTCAGCACCATCAAACCACCTTTATAGCAAACGCTAAAGGAACGTCTCTAGACAGGAAACAAGCGAAGGAAAAGACCTACCTACAGAAAATAAACCCAAAACAATTAAGAAAACTGTAATAGGATCAAATAAACCAACCAAAAGACAGAGGCTGGCTGGGAGATGAAAACATGTGCATGCATGCACTTCCACTCACCACGTCACTCTGCTTGACCCCTCCCCCCATTGTTTGTAATTATTTTATACTGTTAATCATGTTCCCATTATGGCTTGCAATTGTAATTTTTATTTTTTGTCAGGCTGTTGATTGTGAAAACTGACAAATATCTTTTACTATCGTGATTATGTAACTATTACTCACTTAATACTACTGCATCATGATTGGTCAACAGAACAATGATAGAACTCTGTATCATCCAGAACTACTATTTAATAGAAACACCTGTAATCACTTTTTAAAATCCAGATGCATATCAGAATTATCTTGACATTTTTTGAAAAATACAAATGCCCAAGTATTGATTTTTTCCTCCAGAGCTCCGGACATGCTTCTAACGAGCAGCCGTGTTTAAAGCACCTGGACTATATGATGATCTTTGATCTGGCCTGTTTCCCTTTCCCTATTTCATACTCAGTGTTCCCATTTCGGAGAAGGCAATGGCACCCCACTCCAGTACTCTTGCCTGGAAAATCCCATGGACGGAGGAGCCTGGTAGGCTGCAGTCTATGGGGTCGCTAAGAGTCGGACACGACTAAGTGACTTCACTTTCACTTTTCACTTTCATGCACTGGAGAAGGAAATGGCAACCCACTCCAGTGCTCTTGCCGGGAGAATCCCAGGGACGGGGGAGCCTGGTGGGCTGCCGTCTATGGGGCTGCACAGAGTCAGACACGACTGAAGCGACTTAGCAGCAGCAGCAGTTCCCATTTCACTTAGTTTATGTTTTCCAATTTTTCCATCTCTTTTTTTTTTTTTGATGTTCCTTCTCAACCTTTATCAAGCATAGTAGAAAAGCTTTGCACAGATATATATAAATAGTATATACAACACATGTATTTTAGAAACTTACGAATTTTTGCCTAACTAAAACTTTATGACATTTTGATTCCACTTGTTTGATTTAGTATGAATAGAATGCTAAACTTCTAATTTAAAAAAAAAACAGATATGCATCAAGCAACAAAGGTTTATTGTACACCACAGGGAACTACAGTCAGTATCTTGTGAAGTGAAGTAAAAGTCGCTCAGTCGTGTCTGACTCTTTGTGACCCAATGGACTATACAGTCCATGGAATTCTCCAGGCCAGAATACTGGCTTGGGTAGCCTTTCCCTTCTCCAGGGGATCTTCCCAACCCAGAGATCGAACCCAGGTCTCCTGCACTGCAGACTGATTCTTTACCAGCTGATCCACAACGGAAGCCCAAGAATACTGGAGTGCGTAGCCTATCCCTTCTCCAGCAGATCTTCCTGACCCAGGAATTGAACTGGGGTCTCCTGCATTGCAGGCAGATTCTTTACCAACTTATCAGGAAGCCAACCTTTCAAAATCTCAGGTTATCTCCATTTGCACTTGCAATTCCTAGCCCCTTTCAGTGTTTTTCAGATGGCTATCACTGCTTCAGCGGCAAATCCGAACGGAAAACATCCAGGCACAGCATTATCCAATAGAACTTTCTGCAACAATGGAAATACTTTGTGTCTGCACTGTCCCATACGGCAGCCACTAGACGTGGGTGGAAACCAAGTGCTTAACATGTAATTAGTGTGACTGAGGAATTGAATTTTTAATTTCACTTAGTTTTTATTAATTTAATTTTAAATAGCCACCTGTGCCTAGTGGCTATCATATTAGAGAGTGCATGTCTAAGGGACGAATCTTGTAACAACTTATAATGGAAAATAATATACATGTGTACCTGAATCACCAGCTGCGCACCGGGAACACTGTGAACCTACTGCGCCAGTGACACGTACAAAGGAAAAAGCTAGCACCACAAAGAAAAGACGAGGGCATCAGTCTGAACTCTCATTTTACTGGTGAGAAAAGTAATGACTGGCAAAGTTGTCCCAAGACTCAGTAGTTGAGAATATTCCCCGAATTAGAATCTGTTAAAGAGACAACTGAGAAAAGAGTGAAAACTACTATACTAAGAATCAAGAGATGTTACTTCTAATCCTACTTCAATCATCACTAAACTATAGCCCCTTAACTATCTTTTCCCCTGTATATTGAATACATTCATCTTGACGCTCAAAATGGAAATGGATTTAGAAAAGGCTGTAAAGTGCAGAGGACATACAACTACTCACAGCAGTGAGCACAGTCCCAGAAAGGTCTGACCTGTTAGGCACGCTAAACTCTTAAAGGTACAGGAATTCTTGGCAAAGAGCAGGGTCTTACAGACAAATGAGGAAGCTGAAGTGATGTCTTTAATAACCCAACACAATGTCCACAGAAGAAGAGTTAGGATGCCTCCCTTTTTTAAAATACAGAAAGTGCACACACGCACACACACAAAATCTATTTCAACCAAAAACCCAAACTCAAAGGCTTCACCAGAAGAGTACTAAAATATCTTTCCATTGTTTTTCATCACCAAATGGTGCTCAGTTTTTAAGTTGTCATCCCCAAATAAAATAAATACTGCCTTTTTTCCTAAAGAGTCAATATGAACTTCTAAGGGATTTACTCAAGGCATGTATTACTAAAAACTCTACAGTGTAAAAATTTTAATTTTTTGTTCTTCAGCACAGCACTCCTTAGAAAAGGAAAATTCCCATATAGCAAATGCATAGGGGAATTTTTCACAAAGAAAGCTGTTTGTATTTGATTTAAATTTTTAAAAATATTTTCAAAAATATCTATGAATAAACCTATCTTAAGTCCAGAATCATTCAAAGAAAATGAAATTCTGACATCACTGTCGGCCACCATGCTCACTGGTTTCTGTACCGTCTATGGCACAGTATAGCAAAAGCAGCCTAAGACAACATGCAAATGAATGGACACAGTTGTGTACAAAGCAAACAAACAAGTGTTTAGAAGCAGTCAGTCCACGGGCAGTAGTCTGCAGACATGCACTAAGTGACTTTATAACCCAATTAGACTATTCTAAATTTTTCAATAGCAATGGTTCACGCCAGATGAAAAATGGAGTAATATATTTAAAATAAAATAATCAAGGGAAGAACATACAAACCAAAGATTTTATATCCAACAGAAATAACTTGCAAAAATAACAGCTATGGACAAACTATTACCAATGTGTAAGAATTCGGTGAATACTGTGCTCAGGGAATCCTTCCTGAAAAACTTAAATGAGCATTTCAGAAAACCAAATTGACTACAGGTATTCCTTTAGAACCAATGGTGATTGTCAAACATAAAACATATAGCTACAAACAGTTATCATGTAATAGCTATATTCTATATAAATGTAGATTCACTCAACCTTTTACAAGTGAGGGAGAGACTTCCCCGGTAGTTAGGACTCCACACTTCCACTGCAAGGGGCACCGATTTGATCCATGGTAGGGAAACCAGGATCCCACGTGCCACCCAGCACGGCCAAAACAGAAAGAAAGTAGGCAAGAGTGGGGAGAGCACTGCCAAGAAAAAGGTATATAGTGCTTCGGTAGTCATACATATTATCTTCAAATCTTCCAATACTGGTACTGCTCCTCTGAAACTGCTGTGAGAGTAATTTATTAATATTTCCGTTTCTAAGCCCACATCTGTCATCTACCAGGTTCCTGAGAGCCAAGACACGGCATTGAGCAAAACAACAGGGAAGCAGGATGGAGAGCCAGAATACAGCCCCATCAGAGCCTGACCACGACCAGTGAGGACGCCAACAAACCCTGTCCTCAAAAAGCAACAGTACAACTCGACAAACGACAAAAACCACCGTTAGCAGTTCACTTCAGTCGCGCAGTCGTGTCCGACCCTTTGCGACCACATGGACCGCAGCACACCAGGCCTCCCTGTCCATCACCAACTCCCGCAGTTCACCCAAACTCATGTCCATTGAGTCGGTGATGCCATCCAACAATCTCATCCTCTGTCGTCCCCTTCTCTGCCTGCCTTTAATCCTTCCCAGAATTAGGGTCTTTTCGGATGAGTCAGCTCTTCGCATCAGGTGGCCACAGTATTGGGAGTTTCAGCTTCAATATTAGTCCTTCCAATGAACACCCAGGACTGATCTCCTTTAGGATGGACTGGTTGGATCTCCTTGCAGTCCAAGGGACTCTCAAGAGTCTTCTCCAACACCACAGTTCAAAAGCATCAATTCTTCGGCGGTCAGCTTTCTTCACAGTCCAACTCTCACATCCATACATGACTACTTGGAAAAACCATAGCCCTGACTATATGGACCTTTGTTGGCAAAGTAATGTCTCTGCTTTTTAATATGCTGTCCAGATAGGTCATAATTTTCCTTCCAAGGAGTAACCGTCTTTTAATTTCATGGCTGCAATCACCATCTGCAGTGATTCTGGAGCCAAAAAAAAAAAAAAGTCTGTCGCTGTTTCCACTATTTTCCTCATCTATTTGCCATGAAATGATGGGACCAGATGCCATGATCTTAGTTTTCTAAATGTTGAGCTTTAAGCCAACTTTTTCACTCTCTTCTTTCACTTTCATCAAGAGGCTCTTTAGTTCTTCTTCATTTTCTGCCATAAGGATGGTGTCATCTGCATATCTGACGTTACTGATATCTCTTCCAGCAATCTTGATTCCAGCTTGTGTTTCTTCCAGCCCAGTGTTTCTCATGATGTACTCTGCATTTAAGTTAAATAAGTAGGGTGGCAATATACAGCCTTGACATACTCCTTTTCCTATTTGGAACCAGTCTGTTGTTCCATGTCCAGTTCTAACTGTTGCTTCCTGATCTGCATATAGGTTTCTCAAGAGGCAGGTCAGGTGGTCTGGTAGTCTCATCTCTTTCATTGTTTTCCACAGTTTATTGTGATCCACACAGTCAAAGGCTTTAGCATAGTCAACAAAGCAGAAATAGATGTTTTTCTGGAACTCTCTTCCTTTTTCCATGATCCAGCGGATGTTTGCAATTTGATCTCTGGTTCCTCTGCTTTTCTAAAACCAGCTTGAACATCTGGAAGTCCACAGTTCACATATTATTGAAGCCTGGCTTGGAGAATTTTGAGCATTACTTTACTAGCGTGTGAGATGAGTGCAATTATGCAATAGTTTGAGCATTCTTTGGCATTGCCTTTCTTTGGGATTGGAATGAAAACTGACCTTTTCCAGTCCTGTGGCCATTGCTCTTTTCCAGATTTGCTGGCATATTGAGTGCAGCACTTTCACAGCATCATCTTTCAGGATTTGAAATAGCTCAGCTGGAATTCCATCATCTCCACTAGCTTAGTTCATACTGGTGCTTTCTAAGGCCCACTTGACTTCACATTCCAGGTTGTCTGGCTCTAGGTGAGTGATCACACCATCGTGATTATCTTGGTCGTGAAGATCTTTTTTGTATAGTTCTTCTGTGTATTCTTGCCACTTCTTAGTACCTTCTGCTTCTGTTAGGTCCGTACGATTTCTGCCCTTTACTGAGCCCATCTTTGCATGAAATGTTCCCTTGGTATCCCTAATTTTCTTGAAGAGATCTCTATTCTTTCCCATTTTGTTGTCCTCTATTTCTTTCGATTGATCGCTGAGGAAGGCTTTCTTATCTCTCCTTGCTATTCTTCAAAACTCTGCATTCAAATGACCGTATCCTTCCTTTTCTCTTTTGCTTTTCACTTCTCTCCTTTTCACAGTTATTTGTAAGGCCTCCTCAGACAGCCATTTGGGTTTTGCATTTCTTTTTCTTGGGGATGGTCTTGATCCCTGTCTCCTGTAAAGTGTCACCAACCTCAGTCCATAGTTCATCAGGCACTCTATCAGATCTAGTCCCTTAAATCTATTTCTCACTTCCACTGTATAATCACAAGGGATCTGATTCAGATCATACCTGAATGGTCTCGTGGTTTTCCCTACTTCCTTCAATTAAAGTCTGAATTTGGCAATAAGGAGTTCACGATCTGAGCCACAGTCAGCTCCCAGTCTTGATTTTCCTGACTGTATAGAGCTTCTCCATCTTTGGCTTCAAAGAATATAATCAATCTGATTTCAGTGTTGACCATCTGGTGATGTCCATGTGTAGAGTCTTGTTTTGTTGGAAGAAGGTGTTCGCTATGACCAGTGCCTTCTCTTGGCAAAACTCTGTTAGCCTTTGCCCTGCTTCATTCTGTACTCCAAGGCCAAATTTGCCTGTTACTCCAGGTGTTTCTTGATTTCCTACCTTTGCATTCCAGTCCCCCATAATGAAATGGACATCTTTTTTGGGTGTTAGTTCTAGAAGGTCTTGTAAGTCTTCATAAAACCGTTCAACTTCAGCTTCTTCAGCATTACTGTCAGGGCACAGACTTGGATTATCATGATATGGTTTGCCTTGGAAACGAACAGAGATCATTCTGTCATTTTTGAGATTGCATCCAAGTACTGCATTTCGGACTCTTCTGTTGATTACGATGGCTACTCCATTTCTTCTAAGGGATTCTTTCCCACAGTAGTAGACCTGGGGAGTTCATCTTTCAGCGTCCTATCTTTTTGCCTTTTCATACTGTTCATAGCATATCATACTGTTCATACCATATCAGCACTATGGAAATCAACCAAAAGCAAACAACAATCTGAGAGTACTTTAAAAAACATTCAACTATTAGTAAAAACACTGAAGTGTCTGAAAACAAAACAAAACATTGAGAGCCTGTGTCATTCTTGTTCGGGGCTGCTCCATTCTACACCCATCCGCAAGCACCCAAAGTCTGGCAGGCTGAAATGACTGGTAGCTTTGAGGTTACCATAAAAAAAGGCTCACATGATTGAGAGCAGTTGGACAATGACCACATTCTGGTGGTAGCATCAGTGTAAGTGACAATCCTGGTCTAAGTGATAACTTCTGTGGCAGAGCTAGGAGGACCGAGACTTCCCCATCCTTGAGCTCTGGGGCTGCTGGGACAATATTCCTGGCAGAGGCAGCATACACACACAGCAGCAACTACAGAGGCACAAGCTCCCACTCTCTCCTGGCCAACTCTGCAGCTGCATGGAAGAACACAGGAGATACAAAGTGAACCGGTGAGAATAAGAGCTTGAAAAGGCCTGCAAAAGGCCTGAACTTTGAATGTGCACTGCACACGAGTCCACAGGTAAGAGACAGAAGCATTACTGCGCAAGATGTTTAGGCATGATATTTGTTCAATCATTAGCTTACCATAAGGCAATGCAGACACCAGGGTGTGCCTTAGTAAAGCTTCAAAATTAAAACAAAAATTAAAACAAAACAAAACAAAACAACACCAACCAACAAACTAAGCAAAGTCATCAGTAGCTATATCCTGCAGGAAGGCATATTCCACAGATTTTGCCTATGGGAATTACAAAACAACCAACCTTCAGGGAAAAAATTCTGAATCCAGAGTGGCTATCTGTTATCTAAGGGACTGGTTTTCAACAAAAAAGTATGAGACATGCAAAGCAACAGGAAAAAAATAACCCAAACTTGGGGGGGAGGGGGAAGCTGTGAATATGTATTATATGCCAGGCTTACAACAATCCAAGGAATGGATAAGTATTTAGTGTATGAAAGACAAAATTCACTCTTGATCCCTTACAAGTTTAAAATATTCTCTATTTCAACTGGACATATTTTTTATCTAAAACATATGTTGTTAGAAGTCTTTAAAAGCACAAAAATACGAAAAGAACTCACATAATTCCTCAGTCCAGAGATGACTGAAATGTGGATATGCATTACTGACTGTTTAAACACATATAAATATTTTAATCAATAGAGTTATACTACAGTTATGACCTGACCTATTTCTTCCCCTTTTATACTATTGCTCAGTAGCTCAGTAGTGTACAACTCTTTGCAACCCCATGGAATTTTCCAGACAAGAATACTGGGGTGGGTTGCCATTTCCTCCTCCATTTTATTCTGTTAACTCCCTACTAATATTCTCTGAAAAATCTGAGAACATAATTTTTAATGGCCACATAATATTCCAACATTCAGATAAATGTTCTACAATTTATATGGCCACTGACCTGTCAGAAAATTAAACTGTTCATAATTACTCACTAATATCACTTCAAATGTAATAACCTTATATATAAATTTCAGTCCAAATATCTGATTCTTAATTTCTTAGAAGGGAATTCATTAGGTCAAAAATTGTTAACATTTGGTAGCACTTCTAGAAATACTAGACTTCCCTGGTGGTGCAGATGGTAAAGCATCTGCCTACAATGTGGGAGACCCGGGTTCAATCCCTGGGTCGGGAAGATCCCCTGGAGAAGGGAATGGCAACCCACTCTAGTACTCTTGCCTGGAAAATCTAACAAAGTATTTTTTGGAAAGATGGTTTCAACCAGCAGGATACAAAGAATCTGACTAAATAAACATCAGAATTTATTTTTAATTTTCAAAATGTTGGCTTATTAAAAGTAAAAATATTTTAAATAATCATAACTAATAAAACTAAACATTTTAATTCTATTTATAGGTTACCAACATTTCACATTTTTTAAAATGCCTATGGATGCTCTTTTCTCATTTTTTTCCTAAGAATCTAAAATACTAAGGTTGAAAAAACCTTTGGTTCAACCGTCCCAACCAAAGCAGAAACCAAAGCAGATTCCTGTCTAAAGGTAATCTAGAATCTGCTAGAATGCTGAAAGAGACAGAGTTTACTGCATAATAATGCAAATACTAAGAATATTAAATGAACTCTAAACAAAAAACCATTTTTAAACTGAGTAAATCCTGCAAATATGTACTGTCACTCTCCTCATTTAATAAATGTCTAAGAATTTAACTCTAGCAATTTGGTTAGCCATAATTTTCCCTGTTTTAAACACAAAGTTTAAAAATTATATTATCGTTTTTAGTTTGCCAATTAAGGCCTAATTTTGAGTTTAGATATTTGCAATATTTTCCCCCAACTCCCCAAAATAACAGAACTGTATTTAATACTTTAAAATAAAGGTTTAAATGTCAATGCTTATCTGAATACAGAAACATAATCCAACCAAATATTACACACAACCAAAGCACTGTGTAAAAACTACTGTGTTAGTTTTCTGGTAGGCTGACTTCGGAAGACCCAACCATCAACCTATTCTTTCCAAACATAAAGTAACTGCTTCAGCTACAGAAAAGGTTAAAGTGATATATAATGAATAGCTGTCCTTTAAAAAGTAGTACTCATTATTTCCATTTCATTTTTTTCATTATTTCCATTTTATGACAGAAAGAAAATAAGATGGAGACAATGGCAAAAGTGTGTTACTCTTCAGATAATTTCAATAAAAATAACCAGCAATGTAAAAACAGTCTATCATTAACAAAAATTTTAATTAATTAAAAAATTATCAAATTTTTCAATTTGCTATATCCTGTTTTATTTTTTACTTCTGCTCTTTTTCTAACAGTTATTCACAATGGGTGATTTTACCGCAAACAAAGGGTTAAGCAGGTTAAGAGAAAGAGGGGTTCTGGGAAAAGATAAGGGAAACTACAGAGGAGGTGCTGACCACAAGACAGTTTTGGGGGAATCAGTGTCTAGAAAAAAAGTAACCTAGGGCCAGTTAAGAAATTGATCTCTTTCTCTAGTGCCAGTTTACCCAGTTTGAACCCTTTCCTTTGGTCCAAACCAAAGAGAAAGCAAGGGAGTTATCCCAAGCAACTTGAGACCTAAGAAGTCATGGAGTTACAAACTACAGCTTCCAGAAAAGAGAGCTCCCCTGACTAGTAATTGGAGTTTCACCTAAAGATTCATTTTTATGCATTAATAGGGTTCTGCCTATGGAAAGGAAAAAGCTGGGGAAAATGCCACTACCAGCATAACAAAAACTACAGAATTAAACTTTTCTTGAAGAGAGAGAGCTGAGGACCCAGGCCAACCAAACAAAGATACAAGACAAGACAAGCCCTTTCCAGGAGACAGGATATAAGCACTGGCTTACCTGTGGCAGGGCAAGCAGAGAGACAGTGGTGCTATAAAAGCAGGTAAAAAGAATTCATCTCGATTGTTAACACAAACTACTAAACGCGAAGTGCAGGCCAGCACAGGCCTATGGCGCTCCTGGGAGCAGCAGACGCGATGGGAACCCAGGCCCGTCTTCAGGCCCTCCGCCAGAGACCACCAGCAGTGCTCCCCATGGGGGCGCACGAGGCTGGAGAGAGCTGAAGCCTGGAGCAGCCGGGGGCGCCCTACCAGACCCTCCTTCTCTAAGGAACAAACATTGGAAGGCAGGAGGAGGAGCAGCAGGGGCAGTGCCCCACTAGGATGGGGCAGAGTGTAAGCAAAGCCCTCTACTGATCCTTCTGCACGACTGCAGGGGCAGGTCTCGGGCCCGGATCTCAGACCACCTAAGGCAGGTTTTTCCAAACAAGATGTGTAAAGATACAAGGCCCAGTTTGGCATACCAGGGCAACATCACTGAAAGCCCACCAGCTCTGACGCCCAGACATACAGAGCCTATCCAGGACTGAGACTGGATGAGGACAAAGGACTTCCGGACTCCAGCACCGTGTAACAAGCACCAACTGCACTTACCTCTGGGAAAGGGTTAGGGGCGCTTCGATTCCACAGAGCTACAGGCACACAGGGAAAGCCAAAATCCGAGAGTCAATTGGGAAAACTGAGGAACACTTTCTCATACCTCCACTTCTAGCTCAAGCACAAAGTAACACTGGAGAAATCTGAAGCCAACGGTGCACTTGAGGTATCCTATGAAACAACAAAACCAAAACTCAGCCTAATGAAACCCCCTAGACTATGCCACAGGATATGCAACTTTCCAGGTATAAACACTAGTCAGTCTTTACTGTCCTATTTATAATATTCAGAATTCAATAAAATACTGCAGAACACACACTCAAAAAGAAGAAAATACCACCGTCAAAAAGCAATAGAAAATCAATGAAGTTAAAAACAGAAAACTCAGTAAAACCAAAAGTTGGTTGTTGTTTTTTTTTAATCAATAAATTGATAAACCTCTAGCAAGAATGGGGAAAAAAAGAGAGAACACACAAATTACCAATACTGAGAGTAGTTTAGTGAGCACCACGACTACTACAATTTTATGCCACACATTCAGCAATTCAGATGGAATGCTCAAACCTCTAAAAAAAAAAAAAGTACCACCAAAGCTCAAAGGTAACCTGATCAGCCCATATTTTAAAAAACTGAAATTGCAGA
Source organism: Bos taurus (assembly GCF_002263795.3). Classification (NCBI taxonomy): domain Eukaryota; kingdom Metazoa; phylum Chordata; class Mammalia; order Artiodactyla; family Bovidae; genus Bos; species Bos taurus. The sequence continues at coordinate 102,880,910 of NC_037337.1, read as the reverse complement.
GAAAGTCTCAAAACAAAAAAAAGTTCCAGACCCAGACGGCTCTGACAGGCTGGGACCCAGGACCCTTTTGCTGTAGTACTGCAAAGCTTGCACCTGGACAAACCTCTCTTCTAGCAACAAAATCACAAAGAAACTCTATGGGACTGAAAATAACTACCTGCCTGAGCAGTTGGGGCGAATTCTGGACAAAAGATACAAAGAGACCAAAAAACCCCAAAAGCCACTTTTGAAGAGCCTGGAACAAAAGCAGGGAGTCGGGAGGAAAGGCAAGGCACTAAACATGCCCTCTGCACTCAACACCGCCTGAGGGGTGGGCAAACCTCCTAAGCCACCCCTCTGGCCCTGGACACACCCCGCACTCACCCCGTACAAGGAACAAGCCCGCTTCCCCACAGGGAGCAAGCCAACAAGGGAACCTGTTCCCTGGTCTCACTCCCATCTGTTGCAGCAGGGCCCCAATAAAGCCTTGCCTGAGTTTCTTACTTGGCCTCTGGCCAATTTCTATCAATTGGGAAAGGTTAAGAACTCTGGTTGACTTCAACTTCACTGAAGAATTCTACCAAAAAATTAAAAAAAAAAACACAAACAAAAACCCAAACAAACCAATTCCCCCACACTAACCCCAGCAAAACCCAAATCTAATAAACAAAACTCCTCCAGAAAAGAGAAGGGAAGTTTCCAACTTATTTTAAGAGGCCGACATTTCCTCATCATAACCAAAGACCATACATATTAATTGCGCCAAGTACTGCCAGAAATTACCTACATAGTATCTGCAATAATCCAACTTCATTACCTTCACTTAAAAAAGTTCTACACATACATATACAGCCTGATGTTGGTAATTCTACCATTTACATTACAAATTAACTGTCTTCTAAGCACTTTAGAGTTCCGTCACGAAGTTAAATTCTCCATTCTCAGCAATTATGAAATAATACAAGACTGGAAAATAAGCTGTTGTTCAAGGGTAAGTTGTGCCCAACTCTTTGCGACCCCATGGACTGCAACACACCAGGCTTCCCTGTCCTTCACCACATGCCAGAGTTTGCTCAAACTCATGTCCATTGTGTCGATGATGCCATCCAACCATCTCATCCTCTGTCGTCCCCTTCTCCTCCTGCCCTCAACCCTTCTCAGCATCAGGGTCTTTTCCAACGATCCAGCTCTTAGCATCAGCTGGCCAAAGTACTGCAGTTTCAGCATCAGTCCTTTCAACGAATATTCCAGGTTGAGTTCCTTTAGGATTGACTGGTTGATCTCCTTGCTGTCCAGGGGACTCTCAAAAGTCTTCGCCAGCATCACAATTCGAAAGCATCAATTCTTCAGCACTCAGCTTTCTTTATGGTCCAACTCTCAAATCTGTAAATGACTACTGGAAAAACCATAGCTTTGACTATATGGACCTTTTTTGGCAAAGTGATACGCTGTCTAGGTTTGTCATAGCTTTCCTTCCAAAGAGCAAGTGTCTTTGAATTTCATGGCTGCAGTCACCATCCACAGTGATTCCGGAGCCCAAGAAAATAAAGTCTGTCACTGTTTGCATTTTTTCTCCATCTATTTGCCATGAAGTGATGGGACTAGATACCATGATCTTATTTTTTTGAGTGTTGAGTTTCAAGCCAGCTTTTTCACTCTCCTCTTTCAGCCTCATCAAGAGGCTCTTTAGTTCTATTTCACTTTCTGCCATTACAGTAGTATCATCTGCATATCTGAGGTTTTAGATTATTTCTCCCAGTAATCTTGATTCCAGCTTGTGCTTCATCCAGCCCGGAATTTCGTATGATGTACTCTACATATAAGTTAAATAAACAGGGTGACAATATACAGTCTTGTCACACTCCTTTCCCAATTTTGAACTTGGCTGTTGTTCTGTCTGATTCTAGGTGTTACTCTTGACCTGCACATAGGTTTCTCAGAAGACAGACAAGGTGGTCTGGTATCCCATCTCTTTTAAGAGTATTTCAGTCTGTTGTGATCCACGCAGTCAAGTTTTAGCTCAGTCAATGAAGCAGAAGTAGATGTTTTTCTAGAATTCTCTTGCTTTCTCTATGATCCAACAAATGTTGGCAATTTGATTTCTGGTTGCTCTGCCTTTTCTAAATCCAGCTTGTACATCTGGAAGTTCTTGGTTCACAAAGTGCTGAAGCCTAGCTTGAAGGATGTTGAGCACTACCTCGCTAGTATATGAAATGAATGCAAGTATACAGTAATCTGAGCATTCTTTGGCATTGCCTTTCTTCGGGATTGAAACGAGAACTTGACCTTTTCCAATCCCGTGGTCACTGCTCAGTTTTCCAAATTTGCTTACATACTGAATGCAGCACTTACTTTTTAGGATTTTTAAATGAGTAGATCGGGAAAATAAATCTACCACTGAAACAGATAAAATTTAAGTAGATTATATCACAAAACAAATATAGCACGGAGTGGAACAACATTTCAAGCTTAAGGATTCATGACACTGGAGGGAAAAGTATAGAATAGAAAACATTCCCACTTTTCAACATTTGAACCAGATCTCATTTCAGGAATAGAAAAAGTTGATTGTTCGGCAATCTAAAACAAGGCAATTAAGTCTGCTTTCTAAGTATTTGCAGTCTTTGGGGGTGGGGGTGGGGGCTCTTCCAAATTGCATCATTAATTCTTCTTCTAGCTTCTCCATCATCTTTAAAATTTCAGACTCTCATCTAACAGCCTTCTCAACACTTCCACTCTGCACCTCAAATTCAACTTACCGAAAGCTTAATTCCCCTTTCCTATCTCAGCCCTATTCCTTTTGTATTTTTGCTACTCTATTCTTGGTTTTTTTCTGCCGCACTGTGTGACACGTGGGATCAAACCCACACCCCCTGCATTGGAAACACAGTCTTTACCACTGGTCCACCAGGGAAGCCCCTACTCTATTCTTGATCACAAGTTATCTGCCTAATCAATCAAGCCAGAAGTCATCCTAAACACTTCATCATTCTTCTCTCCCTTGTCCCCTACAGTCAGTCACCAAATCCTGAGGATTCTACCTCTAAAATATTTCTGTCTGTCCGCTTTAAATCCATCCTCTGCACTCCACAAATCTGCCTGTTCCTGCCCACCAATTCCCTTCAAAATAAAGACTGAACCCTAGCAATATATGTAAAGCCCTCCGAGAGCTACCTCTCCACACCTTCCTTCACTGCCGTCCGCCGCCTCCCCCTTTGATCCAGTGATAAGTGTCCTGCACAGGCTGCTGCATCCTACTTCTCCTTCTCTTACTTCACATTCCCTCCTTTCAGCTGATTCTTATCCTCATCATTTACAGCTCAGCCCAAGTATCATACACCCCAATAAGTAACCACCCCCACACGCGCATGCCTGTATAAACCTGCGACTATCTATCCGTAGCTCTTAAAACATCGTATTAAAATAATCTGTTTATGCATCTTTGACTGCACTCGATTGTAAGAGAGCTGAAGGCAGAGATCTTAAAACTCCAACCACCTGGCAAACATAACAGCGCAATCTCTGTTGACTTGAATTGTAATTTTTTTTCATTTCCCTCAAACAGACTACAGATTGGAGAAAAAACTGTATCACCGAAACACAAAATCCTCACTGCAGTAATCAATTCTTGCTCACAAAAAGGTCTACAAATAAAACTAAAAATATCCCTTCCTCATAAGATTTCCTTCCTCTTAAAATCCCTGACCCCAAGCAATACTGGATGCCAACAATATCCCTGACCCCAAGCAATACTGGATGCCAACAATTATGGTTGCAAATAGTCTTGTGTGAACAAGATTACAATAATGATATGAGCATAATCTCAGTTGATAATTTGCTACAGAGGTCTTAACTACACAAATTTCTATCAACAACAAAATAGTATATTGTATTCGAAGGATTCTTAACAAATTATCTAACGCTAACCTAATGTGTGTTCTTTCAAACAAATTTTTGCTGAATAAAAGAAAAGGGAAACAAAAGTGGGCCAAAAGATATAAAAAAGAAAACTATTAAAAAGACCATAAATCAAATGTTAAAGGCAACAGTTTTGGGTTTCCCCATAAAATATAGGTATATGTAACCTATAAACTGCTTACATATACTTAAAATTACTTATATAATTGCAAAGTTCTGAAGTAGGCTCCTGAGTGAGTTACTAGAGGAATAGCCCCTGGACTGGTAGGCATCAGTCCTGAATCTACCATGTTAGCTGTAACACTGATTAGACATTGATTAAGACATGTAATCATTCTAGCAATCATTTCATCTCCTCAACAGCAAAAGAAGTTATTGAACATCATATCTATGGCATTTACTACATGTAAATTTTACCTTAAAAAACATCTATCAAAACAAGAGATGAGTCATTAATCTGAGCTGTTTTTATTCTTCTATCACATACAACTCATCTAGAAGCACCCTAATTAAGACAAACATTTACTACACGTTAAAAAGTCTTCAGATGGTTCATCATTAAGGAAACAAAGACTAGATGACCCCTTTGGTCTCCTCTAGCTACTCTATTACAAACAGTAGCACTACTCAATTTACACTTGAGAAAGAAAATGCTAAAAAAAAAATCACTGCCTTAGTTACACCCCATGACAAAAATATCAGCATCTGTTTTCACTGTCTCTTCCAGTTGTATAATCTTAAATTAACAGGTTCAGATACTACAACTGTCCACTTTTATTCTCCACTACCTTCCCAAGCCCTTCCTTAAAAGATTTTACAGAAGGAAGAGATTTCTTAGTCTCTCCCACTTATCATCCAACAAAAGTCAAAAGTCAACCAGAGCAGGAAGATTAAGAAGTATTATATGAATCATCAACTTCAACAGGGAGATTCTTTTCATTGAGCCCTTCCCAACAAAGTGTGTGATAAAGTGGTCTTTTTAGGTTATTATTACTTGATATGTAATTTTCTGTTTTAAAACTATATAACATTATAGAATTCTTCAAAAACTACTAAATAAAAAACATAATAAAAAGCTGAAAAACTCGGGGAAATGTACAAAAAATAAAGGAGCTGCTGAGTTAGGTTGATGAAATTAAGACTCTTTAAAGTTTTCTTCAATGAACAACCAAAATTTTTTAAAAATGCTTTCTCTAAAACCATGATCAATTTTTCTACAGAAACAAAACATATGGGTTGTTCGATTATTGATGAGTAAATGCTCAATGAAAATATAAACTATTTTTTAAAACATTTATTTATTTTGGGCTGTGTTGGGTGTTCATGGTGGCACATGGGACCTTTCGCCACTGGATACAGGCTTAGTTACTGGCGGCAAGTGGGATCTTAGCTGCCCAACCAGGGATGGAGCCTGAGCCTCCTGCACTGGAAGGCAGATGCCTAACCACTGGACCACCAGGGAAGTCCCTGACCTGACTTTTTTAGATGGCATTATTCAGTTTGTTGATCACTAAGGCACAGCCACTGACATATGTGTTTTAAAATACGACTGGGGCTTCCCTGGTGGTACAGTGGGTAAGAATCTGCCTGCCAATGCAGGGGATACAGGTTCGATCCCTGGTCCGGGAAGGTTCCACATGCTACAGAGCAACTAAGCCCATGGGCCACAACTGGGGACCCGTGTGTCCCAATGACTGAAGCCCATGCGTCTAGAGCCACGTTCTGCAGCCAGAGAAGCCATCACAGTAGGAAGCCCAGGCACCTCAACAGCAACTGCAGAAAGCCCCGGCACAGCCACGAAGGCCCAGCGCAACTGAAATCAATAACTTTTTACAAAGCTGGGGAGAGAGGACAAGGTGATGAAAAGGGAAAATGATTTTTAAAGTAACACTATTTCAGGACCCCAACTTAAAACTTTGTATATACTCCACAGAAATACCATTAGGGCAAAAATCAGTATTTGTTATGTACAAAATGAGACAGCATGTACTTCTGCTGAGGACAGACTGGTACTTCTTTCACCTAAGCTTTAAGGAATAGCAATTTGAAGACTGTTGTCATTTTAACTACCTGCAACATAACTTACACATGTTGTAAACAGAGCGTTCTGCTACACAGCATGAAAAGAATTCATACCAGTGAAACTTTACAACAAGATGTGCTATTCTAGGAAAGATACAAAATTATGAATTCCTAAGAACTGAGTACTACAATACTCATGAGAAAAGCACATGGGAAATCTGTCACTCCAGTCTATTACTTTTCATCATATTTCTATCCTTTCTATGGAATATACATATATTCCAACATATATAATGTTTTAAATTTACTAGAGTTACCTGTATGCATGCAAGTTACAATGCACTTACTGGATACATTAACAAAGAAAATTTTGGAGAGTTACAAAGTAAAGTCAATTTTGGCAAAATTTTCCTACAAGTACTTTTTAAGTAGTTCTCACCAAAACTGTGCAAGGAGAGGGATACAACTATTTATACTTTTTTAATAAAAACTTCTATTTAAAGAAAGTTTTAAACTTATATTCAACTTACACTCAGGTCAGTAGAAATATGAAACTCTCAGACCACAGTAATTTGATAGTAAGAAAAGAATCAATGAGACGTTAGCAAATACGAAAATTAGTTTTTAACTAAAAATCTTTGAGTACCTGAAATAATTTCCTACTATTCATATTACTACCTACCAAAGAAAAATTAATCTTTATGACTGAGATAAACTGAAGACAAAAAGTTAAAACTTCCCTGGTGGCTCACCTGCCAATGCAGGAGATCCAGGTTCAATTCCTGGCCTGGGAAGACCCCACATGCTGTGGGGCAGCTAAGCCCATGGGCCCCACTACTGAGCCCGTCACCCAAGAGCCCAGGCTCCACAACGAGAGAAGCCACCACGATGAGAAGCCCGTGGACCGCAGCTAGAGAGTAGCCCCGCTCACCCCAACTAGAAAACGCCTGCATCTTCAACAAGGGCCCAGCACAGTCAAAAATAATATACGTAATTTTAAAGTTTTAAGAAGAGTGAATTTTTATAAAAATTACTAGTCAAAGATGAGGTATGATCATAATTCTCTAAGGAAAATATCCTCTTGTTTGCTACTACTAAAAAACAGGATAAAACAAAACGGGAAAGATTAAAGGCAGAAGGAGAAGAGGGTGGCAGAGGATGAGATGGTTAGACAGCATCACTGACTCAAATGAACATGAATCTGAGCAAACTCCAGGAGACAGTAAAGGGCAGGTGAACACGGCGTGCTGTGACCCATGGGGTCGCAAAGAGCGGGACACAACCTGGCAACTGAACAACAAATATTACAAATGAGGGGGAAAAGCATGAGAGTTTGCAGTGTGATTATATTTTTCAAACAATTTTTATCAGTACATCAGAAAACTAAAGGATTATATTTTATAATTACCTTATTTAACAAAATACACTAAAGCAGGTACTTGTAAGGTCAGTAAGAAGTTAATCATTTTCAACTCAATAGAATAATCATACATATTTGGGGAACATCAGGAAGAAAGCAATTATTACTGAAACATATAATCATAGTTTTTCTCAACTGAAAAGATACTTACTGGTTCTGTATATTTTTAACAAATATTACACTCTTTTAACAAAATGTATTTTAAATTTCTACTTAAACAGTAACTGGTCAACATGAGAAACTTAAAATGTCATGTTATGATACTAACAGATTCTTAATCTCCCTTTCTTATTTATTTTTAGCAATGGCTCTGCTTTTTTAGTTTTCAATTTCTCCATATAGAAGTATTTATTCCAAAGAAAATATTCTTCCTAAACCATATATAAGCCACTATTACTAAATATAATCCCAATTATTTCTGAAGTATTCAAATGCCTTCTACTAGTACAATTTTATGTTTCTTTAATCAAAGTAATAAACACATTTCCTTGTTCTATGATTATTATGCTATTATGAAAACCTGACTGCTAGAACCTAAAGTCAAAGCACAGTTGATGATTCATGTTTTACCTAGATAAACTTCCTTTTCTATAATTTCTCGAAATGAAAACAGGAGAGCCTACAATTACCACAAAACATGGGGTCACTAATAGAGTTAAATGGTCTACTGTGACCTTATTTTAAAGTTACATTAAAGACTTTTTAATGTAAATGTTTTACAACACTAATTTTTTTCCAATGGTATTTTAGTGTTTTCCTCCATCCTTTTCTAAAAATACCATAATAAATGGGGGACCTGCAGATGTAAATAAAAGGGCCAGCCAAATCTATAATCCATGCTTGTCCTTAAGGTCTCACAATTCTTCCTGGGACCACACTTAGTCTCACTCATTACTATCAGACTCACAAGATTTTCAAAAGACCCCAAGAAGCCCAAGTTTCTCACTATCACCCTACTTCCACCACGGCCTTCTTCCTTAATGTTCCTACACACTACACCTTTCCTGATCACAGCTTACTTCTATGTTCCATTGCCTCTGAATCCTCGACTGTTTGTGGTATCAGCAAATTTCTTTGATAACTAATCTGTGCTAATACTGTCAATAAAAGGCAATAGTTTATAAAGCATCTCTTCCAGAGAATTTGTAATTTTAAACAAAACACTGTAGAAAGAATTCCGTACCACAAAGGAGAGACACAGAGTTTGGCATTGGCTATTCTCAAGTTAAACCTCACAGTCAACCACAGAGTCTAGCTGTGCAAGTAAAAACGAATGTGGGCATACACCAGTAGTGAATGTATGTCTGGCATAGATATGTCATAGCAAATGTAAAGTGGAAACTAAAAGCTAGATGGATTCATCTTAAGTCCCACCTCTGTTAAATCTTCTCATCTTCAAAGAGCAAATGACCCCTGCAGTCAATCCAGTTAAAATTGTCAGATAAGCACCCAAAAGAATTACTTAGAGCATATCATATACGAGGTCTTCTCAGCACACCTGGTATTTATGACTAAAGTGTCTTTTCTAGTTTATGCATTCACAACAATTTGGTAAATTACAAATATAATTAGATACGGTTTATTCCCAATTCTGACAAACCACTTTTTTCTCTATCACATTAATCCAAAACTCTATGAATGAGGTAATCTTATACCAGTTCATTCAATCTGCAATTAATCCTACAGTTACAAGTCTAGAGTCTAGAACATCCTTTCTGAACAACAGATCGAAGGTTTTTTTTAAAAACCGGCCTTGGATGGATTCTGCTGTATAATAATCTCATGAAGAATCCTCTTGACCTAAAATCTCAAACATTGGATCAGCTAGATGAATTGAGGAAAGATAAAACACCCCTAATTCTGAATTTCTTAACCACGAAAAAAAGAGTAGCATTACTAGCTCAGGTGGAATGTCCAAGAGACACTATGTAGAATACTATGAACATTGTATTATAAACAAATATTAAAACCGATCCTATTTGGTTTTTCTATGCAATCCTATTTAGAATTTCTGTACAGTTTCAAGCCCACAAAGGTTAAGGACTACACCGCTTAAGAACTTTCACAGCCTTTCAACCTATACTGAAAAGATTATTAAAAGAATTGAATGAATGAAGAGCTAGAACAATTTGGAAGAGTTCTTGAAGACAAAGTGTACACACAACTCACACTCACCTATCTGTAAAACAAACTTTATTGAAAACATTAATGCTTTATAAACTACAATAAAGGTCACTAAAGTGACCAGATAAAATCTACACTAAACCAATAATTTATTTTATATCCTTTTAAGTGACATATCTGGCCCTACTGTTTAAACAAACCGACTAAGCAACCATCCAATTGCCCTCACCTCCACTTCCCACCCCCTATTCTTTTTGCTTTGAAGGTAAGCATGAAGTTCAACTCAATCCTAAAAGACTGCTTCACCTAGGAGCTACATTTTACCTTGACTTTCTTTATGACCTTGGGAGGAAATCTACCAAATGACAATTATAATACCATTTGTGTGTTCCTGCTTATTAATGAAATTCAATTCTAATATGCAAACAATAGTGAATCTTTGAACCTAGAGAGCTGAAAGCCTTTGAGTTACAAATATCAAATGATGTGTAATGTAAACCACATTTTTAAAACTTAATTTGACTAGTTAAAAAAATTACAAAGGCCCCAAATTAAACAAGATTGAAAAACAATTCTGAGAAACACCAACAGCCTCCTATTATTTCTCTTTAGGGACAACTGATTTGCAATGTGGAAAATAACAAGAAGGAATAAAAGTAGCTTTAACTAGCCATTTCCTTGCTTTGTAAGCGTTAACAGCTGGACAGCAAACGAAAACTTGGCAAAGAACGGGAAGACGGTATATAAAGAAACCTACAACCTGAAAATTACGAAGATAACCTATCTTTGAAGTCACTAATTGTATACATACGTTGGGCAGTAATCTTGGTATTGTCTTATTAGCATTGGAAAGGTAAATCCCTGCCTTGGAGGAACATCTACTAAGTACATCTCAAGATCTTAGTGCAGTTTACGAGCAGTATCTTGGTAGGTTTCCCTAAGGTACTCTAAAGTACTTAACATCCTTCATACATCCAGCCACGACAAGAGTGAGAAGTAAATAAACACGACCGACTTATGCAATTATTCATCACGGAATTCTAGTCAAGAGTGCAAAAGTAAGTATCTACACAGGCATTTACTACCCAAAGAAAGCATAGAATGCTCCGTACACTAAGATTCACCCTTAACTGACCACTATAGAAACCAGAGGCCTTCACTCTGGATTTCAAAAAGTAACAATGTCAACTCCCCATTTTAACAGCAGACAAACAGTGCTTCGTGAAATCACTTCTTCCAGGTCCTCACAAGGTGAATCTAAAAACTGAGAGAGAGAGCAACGCCCCCTCTAAAGGCACCCTACCGTAAAGAATGAAATAACGAGAACATCAGACGGGTCCAGGTTAGATAAGCAGATCCAAGCCGATACCCGGGAGGGACCGCAGGTCTGGGGACTAGAGACGTGAGATCGGGATGTGTGTGCGGGGGGGAGCAAAGTGAAATCCAACCCCAGAAATCACAACACAGGCCGCAGCCTGAGAGCTGAAGCTGGCGGGAAGTGAGCTCCGCTCCGTTCCCGGGGGAGTGCAGAGGCGAGCGGCTCCACACCGCGGTCGGACGCGCGCCCACGGGGCATGCCTACCCAGGCGCCGGAGCCGCTGGCGAGCCCGGGCGCGAAGGGGAGGAGAGCCCGGCAGACGGCCCCGAAGAGGCGGCGGACTACGGCAGGGCGCAGCGGCAGCGTCTGGGCGAGGGGGATTACCTAACTGTGACGACAGAGAAGTGTCCCCGGGCTCCGGCGCCGGCCCCGGCTGCGCAGCGTGTGGTGTCTTTCCCGCTTCGCCCGCAGCAGCAACAGAACCAGCTCCTTCAGCCAGTCGCCATTTCCCGCCTACCGACCTGCGGCACCGCACGGACGGGGACCCGGATGGAACGCGGCTGCCCCGCGCAGGCGCCCTGCCTCCCCGCTCCCCCTCCCGCCGCGACCCCGCGCGGAGGGAGGGAAGGAATGCGGGCGGCTCCGGCGGCAAAAAAAAAAAAAAAAACAGCCGGAAAAAAAAAAAAAAAACCAAGAAACAACTTTACTTCCGTAAAGAGCGCTAGAGTTCCTGCGGCCGGAAGAAACTCAGGAGCCCGAGTTCCTGACGAAAACAGACGGCAGGGCCTTGGGGCCGGATGCAGCCACAAGGACAAAATCCGCCGGGCTCCGCCGGAGCGCGGGATGTTTGAGCGTGAGGGGCCTCCGTAGCGGCGGTCGCAGGGGGAGTAGGGAGTGGAGAGGCGGGGACCCGAGGACGGTTCCCCCCCGCGGCTAACGGAACTGCCTCAGCGCAGCGGGGGGGCGCTCGGCTCGGGGGCGGGGCTCGGGCTGCGCCCCCTGGCGGCTGAGGCGCAGTCCCGGGCCGCGGCGGGCGGGGCCGGCCCGGCGCGCGGGGAGGCGGGGCGCGGACCGCTGCGGGGCCGCGTCCGGCCGGTCCCGGAAGGTCTTCTTTTCCCGCGCGCCGCCTCGAGGGCGCAGCCGTCGTTCGGGGGTCACGTGAACCCACGCCTCGCGTGTCGGGCCGTTCTGATAAAGGGCCTCCTCCTACCGCGGGCCCGAGTCAGAGGGCTGACAGACTCGCGGCTGAGCATGGACCCGTCCGGGGCGTCCAGTTCCAGTGGAGAGGCAGGAAACCAAGCGTGCTGACGGGAGGAGCATGGTCTGTGCGTAAAACTCCGGGTCGCTGTCGTTATTCCGTCAAGAAATATGTCCTGTAAACTCTTCATTTGTTAGCACCGTACCAGACGCAAGGGATGCGACAGAGAACAAGGCAGGCACTTCGAGAGTTCACAGTCTGTTGAAGAAGACCGACAAGGAAACAGAATTGAGATGCGTTGTGAAAAAATGACCACAATGAGTTCTTGACGGGTGCCGTAAGAGCACGGGGGAGACACGGGGTAGGAGGTCTGGAAAGGCTTTAAGACGACGTCTGAGTGACACGTGAAGAGCCGATGTAACGAAGGAAGAATACCTAAGTAAAGGAAACGAGATGGAAAAGTCGAAAGACGCGGTCGCATTGAGCACTTGGGGAGGTTGTTCTATGCCACAGGGATACAGGAGTTGCCGGGAAGATGGTGAGAGGTAGGCAGAGAACTTTGTGAATCTGGTTGGTGCTGTTTCAAAGTGTGGAGCAGGTGGGTTGTCTTCTGAAAGCCTTAGATTCTACAGATCATGTCTGTTAGAACTCAGGATTCATTTGGATCCTAAATCTTCCCGGTACCAGAATGCTCTGAATGCGACGTTTATTGAGAGCCGTGGTATACAGCGTGCAGAACTGGTAATACTCCGCAATATAACAGATTCCTGAAAAACGAATTGAAAATCAACAAATAGTTGTTGATTATCTAGTGTGTACATGAAAAGCAACAGAATATAAGCAATTACCCCAATTGATTAATAAAATAACTATTACACCGAGTTAGAATTGGAAATATTTCTGAAACAATTTCAAGTAGTAATTATTTCATATCTTCACTCTTAAAACTTAAATATTGATACTATATGGTATTTACAAAGTTTTGTATATGCATTTTGATTCTCCCAGCAGAGATAGGCAGGTGATATTAGTCCCTCCATTCTTTAGTTGAAAACACTGAAATTTTTTTTTAAAGCCAGGAAGAGAAAGGGAAAAACAGACACCATATCCAAAGATGAGTGCAGTCAGCTAATAAGAAATACCATGAGGATCCATGTCCTCCTCCTACTCACTATACCATATCCTACTGTGTTCTGTGGCAGTATTACTATTGTTTAGATGTTAAGGTTAGAAAGGTTGATGGTAGTAAACCTAAATACTTTTGCAATTTATTTAACGATCAGTTTTATAATTTATTTGTTAACTTATGTTAACATTTCAACATCATTTACATACAGTGGTCTCTTTCTACTGGTCATTTTTCTGGAATATTTAAAGATCAAATGAGATTATGGTGTTTTTCTTTCTCCTTAAGTGGTAGTTGTCAATGTGATTAAGCTTCAATACCAATACTGGTGAAGATTTTAGAATAAAAGTTTAAAATTTTGGACTTTTAAAAAATGTGAAGTATATTTAGATGCACAGCATTAGCCACAGGGGAAAAAATGGAGAAAGCCAGTGGCGTGTATACTGTTTAAACTCTTCAAAACTATGTTATATGAAAACAATAAACTGACATGTTCACTAAGTTATGTAATACAAGTATCTTGAATCTTCAACAGTCTTTCAGTAGATCCCTTATTCCAGAGTATATGGAATATATATTTACCTTTTTAAAATATATTTGTTTGGCTGCATTGCATCTTAGTTGCAGCACATGGAATCTTTGTTGCATCACGCGGGATCTTTCACTGCTGCGACAGACTCTCTAGCCTGCGTTGTGGCACGCAGGTTCAGTAGTTGAGGCGCTTGGGTTTAGTTGATCAACGTGCATGCAGGATCTTTGTTCCTTGACCAGGAATTGAACCCATGTCCCCTGCATCGATAAGCGGATTCTTAACCACCAAGGTTAAGACTTCCTTGGACCACCAAGGAAGTCCTGAGTTACACATTTTAAGCCCCCTTAAGTGTGAGCGTATAACAGTGAATTTTATGATTTTTACTACAAGGAGCTAAAAACATGTGTCCACACAAATACCTGCTCACAAATGTTTATACTAGCTTTATTCTTAATTGCCAAAACTTGGGGCAACCTAGATGTCCTTCAGTAGGTAAATGTATAAAAAAAACTGTGGTACATCCATAAAATGGAATCAAGCCATGAAAAGATATATGCTTAGTTGCTCAGTCTTGTCTGACTCTTTGTGACACCATGCACTGTAGCCCACCAGGCTCCTCTGGCCATGAGGATTCTCCAGGCTACAATACTGGAGTGGTTTGCCATGCCCTCGTCCAGGGGATCTTCCCAACCCAGCAATCAAACCCAGGTCTACTGCACTATAGGTGAATTCTTACCGTTTGAGCCACCGGGGAATCCCTGAAAAGGTTTCAGTTCAGTTAAGTCGTGTCCGACTCTTTGCGACCCCATGGACTGCAGCACGCCAGGCCTCCCTGTCCATCACCAACTCCCGGAGTTTACTCAAACTCATGTCCATCGAGTCAGTGATGCCATCCAACCATCTCATCCTCTGTCATCCCCTTCTCCTCCTGCCTTCAATCTTTCCCAGCATCACAGTCTTTTCAAATGAGTCAGCCCTTCACATCAGGCCAAAGTATTGAAGTTTCAGCTTCAACATCAGTCCTTCCAATGAACATTCAGGACTGATCTCCTTTAGGATGGACTGATTGGATCTCCTTGCAGTCCAAGGGACTCTCAAGAGTCTTCTCCAACACCACAGTTCAAAAGCATCAATTCTTCGGCGCTCAGTTTTATGGTCCAACTCTCACATCCATTCGTGACTACTGGAAAAACCATAGCCTTGACTAGACAGACCTTTGTTGGCAAAGTAATGTCTCAGCTTTTTAGTATGCTATCTAGGTTGGTCATAACTTTCCTTCCAAGGAGTAAGTGTCTTAATTTCATGGCTGCAGTCACCTTCTGCAGTGATTTTGGAGCCCAAGAAAATAAAGTCTGCCACTGTTTCCCCATCTATTTGCCACGAAGTTATGGGACCAGATGCCATGACCTTTGTTTTCTGAATGTTGAGCTTTAAGCCAACTTTTTCACTCTTCTCTTTCACTTTCATCAAGAGGCTGTTTAGTTCTTCACTTTCTGCCATAATGGTGGTGTCATCTGCATATATGAGGTTATTAATATTTCTGCCGGCAATCTTGATTCCAGCTTGTGCTTCTTCCAGCCCAGCGTTTCTCATGATGTACTCTGCATAGAAGTTAAAGAAGCACGGTGACAATATACAGCCTTAACGTACTCCTTTTTCTATTTGGAACCAGTCTGTTGTTCCATGTCCAGTTCTAACTGTTGCTTCCTGACCTGCATACAGATTTCTCAAGAGGCAGGTCAGGTGGTCTGGTATTCCCATCTCTTTCAGAATTTTCCACAGTTCATTGTGATCCACACAGTCAAAGGCTTTGGTGTAGTCAATAAAACAGAAATAGATGTTTTTCTGGAACTTTCTTGCTTTTTCAATGATCCACTGGATATACCTGGAAAGGTTTGGGGGAATCTTAATGCATATTACTAAGTTAAAGAAACCAATCTGAAAAGGCTATATACTGTATGATTCCAATTATATGACATTACGGAAAACTCGAAACTTTGGAGACAGTAAAAAAGATATGTGATTTCCAGGAGTTTAGGGGTAAGGGAAGAATAAGTGCAACATAGGGATTTTTAGAGCTGTGAGTTTATTCTATATGATACTGTAGTTGTGACTACATATCATTATACATTTGTCCAAACTCAGAATTTACAATACAAAGTGCGAATCCTAACATAAACTCAGGACTTTAGTTAATAATTATGCATCAGTGTTGGTTTATCAACTGCAACAATTCTGCACTGGTGCAGGGTGTTGATGGTGAGGAAAACTGTGTGTGTGTGTCTGTGTATGTGTGTGGGAATAGGGTATATTGGGTCTCTGCTATGTTGTATTCAATTTTGCTATTGACCTGAAAGTTCCCTAAAAAGTAAAGTCTACTGTAAGTATGCTTGGGCATGAATACATAGATACACTCATTCAACTATAAGTTTTATAAACTCTAAATACCAATCAAATATTTCCAGTGACAATTTAGTGTCCAAAACGAGATGTACTGTAAATATAAAATATATGCTAGATTTCAGATTTAGTACAAAAGAATATAAAACATCTCAACATTCTCTACTGATTACATGTTGAAATGGTAATATTTTTGACATATTGGTTAAATATCAGAATTTCACTTTCTTTTTTTTTTTTTTGACAGTTTCATGCAGCTTGTGGGATCTTAAGTTTCCTGACCAGGGATCAAACCTGGGCCCTTGGCAGTGAAGGCATGGAGTCCTAACCACTGCCAGGGAATTCTCTCACCTATTTTTTAAAGGAGGCTACTAGAAAATCTTTAAGTTACACAGGTAGCTTGCATTATATTTCTATTAAATAGTGTTGCACAGGATATTCACAGGGCTTGTTCTCACACTGCATCTTCAGAAAGGCCCTCCATGGTTATCCTATTTGAAATAGGATACAACATTTATTGTATCCTATTCCATCTTCCATCAACATTTATTTATTCAGATCTAATTTTTCTCATAGCATTTATCACTGAGTATAGAAAATAGTTATTGCTTCCTCTGCCGCGCAAGTTCCATGAAGGCAGCAGCTGTTGCTGTTGTATCCCTAGTACTCAAAACAGTTCTCTACTCAGGAAGGAGTTGAAAGAACGATCCGTGTTCTTTCATGATGGATTCTTTAGGCTTATGTGTTAAGGAGTGGGGTGGACAGCATCTTGAGGACTTAATAAACATTTGAAGAATGAATTCCAAATTCACATTTCAGGGTCTCAGCATTTCAGCCCTCCATTTCCAAATACAGAAAACTACATGTGTATGTCTTCAAGTTCATTCTGCTGCCACCTCCGATCTGCTATTTAACCCATCCAGTGATTTTTCATTTCAGTTATTGCACTTTGCAATTCTAGAATTCTCATTAGGTGTTTATTTAAACGTATTTATTTTTAATTTGAGGATAATTGCTTTACATTATTGTGTTGCTTTCTGCCCACATGAATCAGCCACAGGTATAATACATTGTGTTGCCTCCTTCCTGAGCCTCTGTCCCACCTCCCAGCCCACCCCACCCTTCTAGGTTGTCACGGAGTACCGGGCTGAACTCTGTCACAGAGCAAGTCTCCACTGGCTCTCTAATATTACATATGGTAATGTGCATGTTTCCATGTTGCTCACTGCGTTCATCCCACCCTCTCCTTCTCGCCCTGTGTCCACAAGTCTGGTCTCTGTCTGCCGTCTCCAGCGCTGCCCTGCAGATAGGTTCATCAGTGCCGTCTTTCTAGAGTCCATATATATGCGTTAATATACGATAGTTTTTCCCTTTCCGACTTCACTCTAATAGGCTCTATCATTAGGTTTTTATAGCTTTTGTTTCTGTGCTAAGATTCCCTGTTTACTCATATTTTCATTTAATCTTTGAACATATTTTTAACACCTGCATTAGCAAATAACAATATAACAACAGTAAAAGAGACCATCTCAATTTTTCCAACTATGGACCACAATTTCTTTTGTCTTTGTATATCCAGTAATTTTTTAAATTGAATACTGAGTACTGTGTATCTCTTGTAGAGATTCTGAATTCTGTCACCTCCTGAAAATTGATGATTCTTACTCTAGCCAGCACGTCAGTTCCTGGGCGGTCACCTTACACTAGTGTAGGCTTGGCTTTGTGCTCCATTAGCTCATATCTGTGGAAAGCAAGGAGGACTCGGGTCTCCACACTCTGACTCCCCTGCCATTCGAGTCAGAGCATGTTAGGGCTGTCTACAGTAGGTGTCACTCCGGGGTATGGTCTTCATACTCCTGAAGTACAGTCTTTCTAGTGTTTTAGCTGGCTACACTGTTGTTAAGGAGTGTTCCACCTTCGGAGGCCCAGACACCCAGGGTCCCTCAGCACTTTTTCTGCCAGCACTGCTTGACCTGGGTATCTCTGTTCCGTTCTCATCGGTGTCGCAACTGCTGTTCGGTTAAGTATCCGGTGGTCTTGCTGTGGTTATATACCCTGTCCTCAGGCATGGACTTGTGGGGACCCCTTTATGGATTTCTGAGGCCACCTCTCTAAATAGCTTCCTTCTCTGACGCCCCACCCCACAGATTCCAGCATCTCAGCTGCTCCCCACGTGATCTCCATCTTGGCTTGCACTCAGCCTCTTTACACCTCAGGGAGCAGGCTGACTGTGTGGCTCAAGTGCTCAAGTTTCCCCTCTCTGAGAAGTTTCAGTTTTGTGCTACCTGAAAACAGGTGCTTAATGTATCAATATCTTGTCCAATTTTATAGTTGCTACTAATCCAGGAGGGCTAGGTAAGTTACTAAATCATAGCCAGAAGCAGAAGTCGGCCTTCCCTCAGAGTTTTTGATGTGGATCTAAGGAAGGAGGAGCAGCGTCTCTCAGGGGGCAAAACAGAAACCCTGGCCTACTGGAAATCTTGGTTGGAGCTTTGGGGTGGAGCTGGCCTGAGAGAATGACGAACAAGTGGAGAGCAGCAGCAATCAGAGTGGAGAGCTGCCAGCATTCAAGGCCCCGTTTCAGCTGTCCTCAAGCCAGGAGGAGTTTACCCTGTATGCATTTCCCCCTCCAGCCCCATCTTTTTTTCTGGGATAGTTGGTCTAATTTTCATCTAGAACCCTTAGCGAGGGGTACCTTTTAAAAGCAATTAGATGTAGTCCAATTAGAATTGAATGTTAATGGCCCACATGTGATGTTAAGACTCAATAACCTAAACTTTGAAAATGAATTCATGTCACATTGTCTTATTGGAGCGTATGGTAAAATATGTGAGAGACGTTTCCAAGGTCAGCCATTGTGGGAAGTGACTGTCTGCCTCATAAATATGTTGGGTTGTTTTTTTTTTTAATTCTCTACCCTCATATTCTAGCAAATTTCGTTCTAAGATGATACAAATGAGAAGTCAAAAAAGCATATAATCTTAAGACTTTTAAATAAAGGGATATGTTTGAGAAATGACTTTGCAAGTCATATTCACATTTTCTCTGGAACCATTTTTTTCATGTATATTTTATATCTGCATTTTCTCTTTATTGGGACAGTAGCAAATAACCCCGGAGAAGGCAATGGCACCCCACTCCAGTACTCTTGGCTGGAAAATCCCATGGATGGAGGAGTCTGGTAGGCTGCAGTCCATGGGGTCACGAAGAGTCAGACACGACTGAGCGACTTCACTTTCACTTCTCCCTTTCATGCACTGGAGAAGGAAATGGCAACCCACTCCAGTGTTCTTGCCTGGAGAATCCCAGGGACGGGGGAGCCTGGTGGGCTGCCGTCTCTGGGGTCGCACAGAGCCGGACACGACTGAAGTGACTTAGCAGCAGCAGCAGCAGCAGCAAATAACCCGAACTTATGCGGTTCTCCCTATCTTACCCCTTCCATACTACTTTTAGCCTCATTTCTATTATCCTCGCTCATGAGACTCTAGCCTCACAACTGCACTGTTTCAGTTACATGAGAATCTGATTATCTGGAACTTTACAGGCCTTGGAACTTTTTGTTTAATTTATAATGGAATTAATGTGTTGTATATGAATAAGAATCAGAAAAATAGAAAAACAAGTTTAATTTTTAATTTATTAGAACCCAGTAAGTGATGATTTTAAAAGCAGAGTTTCCATCAAATTAACACTGAATTCAGGGCAAAAATACATTTAAAAAACATAAACTGTAAGGCAGAAGTAAAACATTATAAAACCAGGATGTCTAATACAGACTGTAGAATGTCAGAATTTTAAGAGATTCACATAGTATTTTATAGCACTAAAATGTTAATACAGTCAGAAATATCAATTGATCCAAGATTTCTCCGTTTATAAAATGTCTAGACTGCTGATTGAAGGCGTTTTGCTGTGTGAGTAACAGCCACCATACGACCAAGTGACTATTTCTATGACAAAGGAGCTAAGGCAGGAAGTTCACGGTTTTCATTTGTGAAGGTTTTACAGTGTTTAAATATAAAGTGTTACTAGGAATATGTTTCAGATTCGTCTTCCCACCCTAACTTCCAAAAGGTACACATCACTTCCCTTTAATTCCATTTTAAAAAATGCTGTAAACTATCATTATAGGCCTGACTACTCACAGCAAAAGCATGAATTACTTACTTTGATAGGGTAGAAAAAACAATTTTAGTAAATCACTACATCTTTTCTTGGTTGCTAAATAATTTTAAACAGAGATCTAATAATTTTTACACCTCCAATAAGTGAACAACCTTTTTATTTAACCTCTGTAAGTTTGAATTTTGACTAGAACCTGAGTTACAGGGGGTAAAAGAAAAGCATCTCACGTTCACCTGCAATTAACAGTAGCCCTTCTGAAAAACAGTTAACAAGTTTAAATTCTCATGATCAAAACCTTTTATTTAGGGGGTGGGGGATAAGATTTAAAAGTGCTTTCAATCAGAAAATAAGGATTAGCTAGCTTACATATTCTACTGAAGGGTGTCAAAAAAGACAAATGCATTTAAAATAATTTTTAAGTCTAGCAAATATGAGGTTTATGGGCTCTTAACTAACATATTAAGTAGATAGAAAGATTCTTCATCTTCATTACAAACTTTTCAGCTATTTTAATAAAATGGCTGTAGACCTCACTGTACTTCTGTTTATCTGTGCATTAATAAAAACCTGTTAAAACCGCTTATTTAATACTTCTGAAAAAGTCTAGTCAAATAAGGTCACTAAAACTACCAGAGAAGCTTTGAAATACTGACTGAAAATTCATTTCAAGGTTGATTTAGCCTCTTTCGGAATCTGGCATTTAAATCATTAATATCTTCATCAACTTTAACTCTGAAAATATAAAAATTTTAGCCAGTAACAGTTACAGTTAAACAGTATTGATATTATGTGAAAAAATAAAAATAGAAAATAGGTCATCAATCATGCATTTCACAATTTCATGAAGTAAGGTAAGTATAACTCATAAATACTGTTACGTCTTTGCAGGTTTTCTCTGCTCACATCAGGCCTCAGCTGAAAGCTTGTCTACCACACGCACCGGCACTCACGTGGAGTAAGAACAGGAGGGGTGATTTTGCACGTCGCTGCCCAGAGTTTGGCTGCAGGTGCCCCTCTCTTTCATGAAACTATTCTAGGTATAACTCCTTGAACAGCGTGAGTAAAGAGTGGACAGAACAGAACACCTGTTGGGCTAACAAGAATGTACTCGTGTATAAAAAGGTTTTCAGCTGAATAATTGTTCTCACTGTGGTTCTGCTATGTGCAACATATAAACTGTACAACCATTTTTCCTGTTTGTCTCTTTGTGGAAAGAATTAGGCTCAATAAAATGTAAAATATACATTAGTTTGCTTTAAATGCAAAGATTAAAGTTTTTCTTACTTTGTTTTTGGCTCAACTGTAACATAACCCCAGAAGTCTCTGCTTTAATAATACAATATGAAAAGTTCACATATGTACATGGGTACATTCTGTCATTAAATTTTTCCTTAAATCTATCTCAATGTATCTTTACAACTGATACAACTGATCTTTACAACAAAAGTCAAAATCAACAAAGTAGAAATGGTTCCATTTTACAGCACTTTAGGTTATCTGAAGTTTTCCTTCACGGCTTAAAGGGCATCGTTGAAACGTTGCTTTCCATAGTCTGCAGGATCCATTTGAAGTTCTCGTTCTTCATCGTCTATAAGGAAAACAATCAGGTATCAAGAATATTATTTTTAAAATCACTTGCAAAAATCCAATCAAATATCTTTTTTTTCCCTTCAGTCTACTCCTTATCTTACACCTGGAAATAGTGTTCTGTTTCTTAAGATGCTTGGTTAATGAGTGAAAAGTCTGTAACTGTTTTAGAAGATCACTTAATTTTAACAAATCTTTTGATGATAGAGAAGAAAAAAGCAAAGGAAGGGAAGAAAGGAAGGGAAAAGAGGGGAAGGGGACAGAGAGAAAGGAAGAAAGAAAGATGGGGAAAGAAGAAAGAGGATGAAAGAAAGAAGCAGAGCTGGACAGTGAGCAAAGCTGTAGGGTCCCGTAAGCACTGATCCTTCTATATGGAGGTATTATTCGCATTAGATGGAAGCCGGTCCTTTAACGCTTTGATGGAAATTGTTCTTTATACACTTTCATACCTTTAAAAAACAAACATTTTTTCTAATAATACAATTAATCCATAACCATCATGTAAAAATTAGAAAATAAGAGGAAAATTAAAGTTACTCATAACCCCCGTATTTAATATTTTAGTGAATTCCTTTGCTCTTCTGCAAATAGCTTACCAGCAACTTGCAAAATGGAGTATATTAACTAAAAAAAAAACTTTTCTTGACCAAAAAAGAGAGAAAAAACTATTATACAATATCACTAGACACTAACATCCTCAAAGTCACTTTTAGTAGCTATATTAAACGACTTCATATAGTGCTTCAGAGTTTGACTTATTTGGCTATTGTCAGGTTTTTCTGGGTCCTTGGCTATCACCTATCACGTCACTACTCTCAGCTTAACTAGCAATAACAATTCTTCCTTCTAGTTTTACAGTTATTTCTATCTTCAGGTTTTGAAATAAGACTGCTCAGAGTATTAAAATTAGTATTTTAATTAGAGCTTAAGAGGCTCTATATTTTTTAGTACATGGTTTTTAATGACATCTTTTGGCTCCTCCACAGCCTTAAAAATAACTTTCATTACCTTTTGGTTCAGTTACAATTACCCAATAGGTTAGTTTTTGACAGACTGAAAGTATTACTATCATAACTGGGAAATAAAAATTTAAAGAAGGTTATATGTTGGATTCCAAATTCATGTGTACACTGTAGCTGTCTCCACTCTGTTCTTTGCGGTTTGACAGGTCCTCTCCTCTCAGCTTCTCCAGCATCATCTGTGGCAACGCTTTGCTCCGGAAAGATGCCATGAGGTGTAGGAGCTATGCATGTAATGTGCCAAGTAGTGTGCCAAGCAGTGACTGCTCGGTCGGGTCCGACTCTGCGACCTCATGCACTGCAGCCCCCAGGCGCCTCTGTCCATGGGACTCTCCAGGCAAGAACACTGGAGTGGGTGCCATTTCCTGCTCCCCAAGTAGTGCATGTGCTATGTATTAACTTCCCATAATGACATGTTCTTATTTCTTCTTTACAGTTAGTCATTAACAATGCCAAACAAACCAGCTTTCTCTTACCCTTCAATAACTTTCCTGTTAAATTTATAGAAATTCTCTTTTAGAAGTGCAAATTGATCTCATATTTTTAATACTGTAATTCAATAGGAATGATAACCCCAAATCTGTTATTTGCAAAGGCTGAAATTATATCCATAATCACATTTGTATTTTAAAAATATACTAATCACTCTCTTATTAAAGAACTCTTTGTACTTTCAGAAATTATCTTGGTTTTGAAAGGGAAATAATCACAGGCACCTTTATGGAAAGCTCTCCTTAGGACCCATGTTATGGGAACTCGCTACGTGGCTATAAACACATCTTTCAGGACTTTAGTAACTAGACGAAGACAATCACCACAGAGCAGTGGGAAAAGCTACTATATAAAGGAGAATTTCTAGCAAATTAACAGGAAAATTGTGAAAAGGAAAAATGAGATTACCTTTGAGACTTTAAAATAAATAATTGTAAAGAGAAAACAAGAGCAAAGTTATGGGAATAGAAAAACTGAATTCTAGTCCTGGCTGAGGCATTTAACAAACTTGATCTTGTTCCTAAACCTCTTTAGACTTCTAATTACCTTCTTGGTAGAATAGGGATAACAACTATTTTTCCTACTTCAAAGTATATTAATGGATAGGAAGGCAGCCTTTACTTCTGCAAGTCCTGTGTAAACTCAAGGAGGAATCTGTTGGTTTTACCAATTTATGCTTTACAGCAAATTTTAATACGGGGTCTTCACACTGCTTTTCATAGTACTTCTGCTTGCCTTTTTCTTACACTGTGTATCATCTGCATGAGCTAGAGCCCACTCCCAGTGTAGCTGTTCTAACCAGAATTCAAGTTCTACCAACAACTTCTTTGCATTTATCTATAAACACAATGAAATTACCTAGCCAAATCTGATATAGGAGAACAGCCACTATATATAATTATATGGTCTAATATTTTATTTCATTTTATAAAGCAGCAAAATCTGTAAATAACTCAGCAACATAAAATGACTATTAAATATAAAGATATTTATAATTTATCAAATAATTTCTAAACTCGCTCTTGAGTCAAGAAAGGACCACCTCCAAAAAGCAAGCTCTACCAAGCAAGAATGCCTTGGGGAAATAGGCAGTGAGTCTCCATTAAAATGTACAGGTTAATGCACAGGCCAAAGTGCAATTATCCTGTAAAGCATGCAAACCAGGGGAAAAAATTCTGTAATTGCTTTATTTTTTTTTTTAATTATTTTATTCAACAAACACTTATATAGTACTTACAGTATGAAAGATCCTATTCTAAGTGCTGAATAAATATTTAAATCATATAATCCACATAACAATTGTTGAGTTAGGTAACTATATTTATCCCTGTCTTACAGTTGAGGATTCTGAGGCACGAAAGTATAGGTAATTCACAAGGTCACACAGCTAGTAAGTGGCGGAGCTGCGGTTCAGAAGCAGTCTGGCTCCAGAATCCAGGGATTTGGGCCCTATGCTAGACTCCCCTCCATGGATTATACTCAGTGATATGCGCTCCATCTTCTATTTGGCAAACATGGAGCTTCTATAGGGTTAAAGATAAGAGTACACGGAATTTGTAAACATCCATATCCTTATTATAATCAAAAATGACTTAAAAAAAGATACATCCATCAGATGTGTAGTGTTTCCAGATTTCATCTTGTAGTTAACTTTTTCATTGTTGTTTCATTGGGAAAAAATGTTTATAGCAATGTAAATTAAAAAATATTTCTCTCAGTCAGGATGTTTCAGAAAACCAGGAATTAAAAATCAAACCAGGACTGTAAATACAGGAAAAACAGGCTGCACTTAATTCTGCAGGAAACACTGCAGGCAGGACTGACCCAAATGACCAACGTGCATAAACAGGCATCAGTGAGAAATCTGGACTTACTGAAAGTGAAGGCCGCTCAGTCGTGTCTGACTCTTTGCGACCCCCATGGACTATACAGTCCATGGAATTCTCCAGGCCAGAATACTGGAGTGGGTAGCCATTCCCTTCTCCAGGGGTCTTCCCAACCAAGGGATCGAACCCAGGTCTCCTGCACTGCAGGCGGATTCTTTACCAGTTGAGCCACAAGGGAAGCCCAAGAATACTGGCGTGGGTAGCCTAACCCTTCTCCAGGGAATCTTCCCAATCCAGGGATCAAACCCAGGTCTCCTGCACTGCAGGATGATTCTTTACCAGCTGAGCTAGAGATGCTGTCAAAGCCTGCATTTCATAATTAAGAATTTCAGAGACCAAAGTCGGTGTCCTTAGCTGAAGCTAGAACCTTAGTCCCACAGGTAGAATCTCAAATACAAGGGACCCAACAACAGCTTGAGGAAAAACAAAACAAAGAACCCCTGCTCCTAATCCTATGGAGAATAGAGCAGACCCCTATGGACTCTGTGGGAGAGGGAGAGGGTGGGATGATTTGGGAGAATGGCATTGAAACATGTATAATATATGAAATGAATCGCCAGTCCAGGTTTGATGCATGATACAGGATGCTCTGGGCTGGTGCACTGGGATGACCCAGAGGGATGGTACCGGGAGGGAGGTGGGAGGGGGGTTCAGGATGGGGAACATGTGTACATCCATGGCGGATTCATGTTGATGTATGGCAAAACCAATACAATATTATAAAGTAAAAATAAATAAATAAAGCTAATCAAAAAAAAAAAAAGAAGAAGTGGCAGATGGAAGGAATCAGGAACTTTAACACTGAGGAGCACCACATCTGCTCTGGAACACCTACTTCTAGAAATAAACTTCCATGAAGTCAAAAAAATAAAGTGCAAGCTTCAATTTGTGACATCTCTGCCTGCAGAGTTTTGGTGGTGGCATAGTTTCCACTTTCTTTCCAGGGTTTGGGGAAAGATGTTGTTTTAGGTATGCTGAAATATGAAACACGTTTGTCCCTAACACTTGTATATAGTGATTCCACCGTGAATGTGACCACAACATTTTAGAACTGAGAAGGACCATCTGTTTATTTTAGTTCAACACCCTTACACTGCGGATGAAGAAACGGTGGCCGAGAGGGTACAAAATACCGGAAGGAGCAGCGGCCTGACTCCTGGCCCTGCGGCTAATCGTTTTTTCCGTCTACTGCCTGCTTTGGCTTCACGTGCAGCCTGACCTGGGAACCCAACTATTATTTCTACATAGAATCTATGAATAATTCTTTTAACTACTGTAATAATAATCATTTGAAGTACATACTGTTGATAAGCCAGAGAAGAACCATAATTTTCCCTCCCCACGTTTTAGACAGTTAATACTGTATCTCAAGAATCTCTGAAACATTTTAAATGATCTGGGTTTCCAGTATATTCCTTTTTAGTCAGTTCACACAAACTTCTCCCTCTGTTTGCTGGAGCAGATGTCCTGCAAATCTCTGTCCCTGTGGTAAAGGGTCCCTGGGAAGCTGCCCTATGCTGCTGCGGCTCTCATCTAGTGAACCTCAAAACGGGGTAAAAAAAGCCAAATGGCAACCCCCTGCTCAAGTAACATTCACGTGCAGACGAGCAAGCCCCTGAAACCACCATCGCCTCCCTACGTAACTGCGGTGTCACCTCAGGTCGTCTCCTCGTGTGCACTAGAATCAGTGGACTGGTTTTGTGGTGAAGGGAAAGGCAGGGGTGGCACGAGGGCCGGCAGCTAACGTGGAAGCGGCCGTGAGGAGCAGCGGTGGGAGGCAGGAGAGCAGGGAGGCACTGGGGACAAGCGCAGCGCGCACAGAAGGCAGGAAAGCGGCAAACGAGAGTCCTGCGGCCGTCAGCAGCAAAAAGCCCTCAACCTTAGGCAGCCAAAATGTAAGAGATGATTTCCAATTATCATTGAAATAAATTGCACTAATAAAAACGTCAGAATTACCCAATGAGATGACAGAAGCTTCTATGAAAGAAAAATAGAGAATGTTTAAAGCTTAAACCAAGCAAGATTATAAGACCAGAAGTTAATGGGTTATTAACCTAGTCACAGTTGTAAGAATAAAAGCTCAATGGGACAGGCACAAAATGATCAGTTAACAATATTTACCAAGGGTCCTGTGGATGCTAAGGGCTATTGGGGGGGGCAGGGGTGGTGTGAAAATGAAGGTAGAAAATGATGCAAACAAAATAGAAGGAAAAATAAATCAAAATTCCTGCCCTCCAAGAGCTTACAGTCTAATTGGTGATTACGATATACATGCATGAGAAAGCCGTAAAACAACATTACAATAATTGCAAATAAATATAATCCAAACAAATTACAAAAGCAATGAGAAAGAAATGGTAAGATTCATGAAAAATGGATGAGACTAGAAAAATGGATGAGTACAATTTTCTCAATGATACCAAAAAGTGTTTGAGAAGTTCTCATTAATATATCCTTATACAACTATAAATCTCTTTCTATTCCCAATAACCATTCTTCTAACACTAGAATGTACTATCAAAATAATGCCTAGGTGGAAGTCAGAGTCACTAGTTCCCCTTTTTCTATCAAAAATGTAACATTCTAGGACAACTATATTTTCTTGAGTTTTACAGAGATAATTCTTGTCAGGAACCGAAATAAAATTTAATTACTTTAAAAAGAGTTATGAAAGAAATCAAGACAGGTTACATTGAAAAATACTTCATGCAATGTATTATAAAATTGAATACATCACACATTAAGTTCATAATTTTTATAAAGAGAAAAAGCTCCAGAAATACTACTAAATGATAAGCAGGCAGAAAGCAGGCCTAAGAACTTGCAATAAAGCAACATACTCTGATACGCATGCACGGGTAGGGTGCATGCACACACGTGGGTTCTGAACTTTCACTAAGTTAAAAACTCAGAAGGAACACAGTTAACAGGGAAAATATGTTGAATCTGTGTATTAAACATAAAACAGACAAATCTTCACAAAACTGTTAAGGATAAACCTTAAACCTCTCAGAAAAATTTTAAAAACAGACTTCCTCTGCTGAATCATTAGTGAAATAATCTTATCTTCAGTGTGGAAGAGACCATTCCCTTTGTGGCTGTCTGGTCAAAATCTGTACCTAGAATGATGAAATGTTTTCAGATGAGAAATGGGAATAGAATTATCTTCTGGGAGTATTTGCCTTAGGTAAAGTCTAGAGACAGTTTAAACAATTAATTTAGTGCTAAAATTTCTGAAGTGTTTGAGTTTCAAATTAACTGTAGTCACTAAAACATGTAACATAATAACTAAAAATGAAAACAATTAAAATGATCTGTTTAAAGATCTGTAAATACAACTATCACAAAATGGTTTTCAAAACAGAATTGAAAAACTGCACAGAATACCTCTCTGTATGAAGATCGTACTGCTAATAAGTGGGGAAAATTCTACACAAATTCAACCAAAAACTTGAGGAGGTGGGTGTCACGGTCACGGCACGGAGGCCAGGCCCACGCTCACCTTGCACGTCTTCCTCTCCGCCATCACCATCTTCTTCCTCATTGTAAGCCAGCTCGGCCTGCTTGTCTGCCTCATACTCACCTACGTTACCATCATCCCCATTATAATCCGCCAGTTTAGAGCCATGCTGCGGATCAACAGGGGATTCATTCTCATCAAAGAATCGGCCTGTGAAGTAGGCAGAGGATTAAATCAAGAGTGAAGAGAGAAGAAAAGAAGGGACCTATATTGGAGGTAGATCAGAAAGCAGACAAGTGAAACCTGGCAACTTTCAGGATACTGGTTATAAAAAAAAGATACATTTTCTGAAGGTTATTTAAGATAAAAGGAAATAAGAATGAAGACCGAAAATAATTTTGAGAATTTCTCCTGTGTATTAATTTCAGTACTTGCTACTTAAGGTTTGAATGTTTTCTTAAAGAAAAGGGCACAATTTTCAAAACTATTTTCCTAATAACCAACAACTTTTCTGATAGAAGTATTTGTCTAACTTAACACTTTAGGAGGAGAATCAAAAATTTTATGAGTAGATATACATATATGAAACCTGTAGTCATTTATTGTTTTATAAAATATTACTTTCCAGGAATAATTTTGATAACTTTTCTTATCAGAATAAATGAGTACCATGTAGGCTTGTAGAAACCATGCAGTTTCTTTTTGGAAAATAAGACAAACTAACATACTGGTGGGCTATCTTAAGTTTCTTCAGTGACCGTGATTCACCATAGCCATGGGTTTCCAAGGAGGTACAGCAAAGAGTAAATTATCAGAATCCCTAGTAGTGTGTGTTTTGAAAAACATCCCAAGTAATTCTGATTTATTCTTTCTCATCTCCCAAACCAGACTTCTAAAAGTCAGTGACAGAGGAAACTTAGAAAAGTTGACCTACACAAGGCTATTATATTGCACACATTCATAGTAACTAGAATCAAGAAGAGCAATAGATATAACATGTACTGTAAAAAGCTATTCAATAAATGGACATCAAAAATAAAAATGTTATGCAAACTAAGATCTGACTCCCAAACACAAGTTAAACTCTGACATTAAATTTAAGTAGCATAAAAGTAAATTTTATTCCGATCCCCAAAATATGGATATCATTAACTTACTGATGATTTAAGATTTTTAGAAATTATAAAAACTCTGTGATAGGTTTAAAATTTGGGGAATTATATTTTTAAAATTCACATTGCAATGAGACAAACTTCCTCTGCTTGGAAAGTAAGGTTAAGTTCAAACAGAAAGAATTATGGAGGTATTGGTCAATTCCACAGATGGCTCACCATGTCATCAGGCCAATATATTTCTAACTGCTGAATAGAGAGTCAATCAGAAAATATCCAAAATACGTAAACAGCTTCTATAACTCAATATCAAAACCACAAACAACCTGATTAAAAAATGAACTGAATAAACATTTTTCCGAACACATACAGATGGCCAACAGGCACATGAAGAGATGCTCAACAATGCTAATTAGGGAAATGCAAATCAAAACCACAATGAGGTGTCATCTCACACTGATCAGAATGGCTATCATAAGAAGCCTATAAATAATAAAGGCTGGAAAGGGTGTGGAGAAAAAGGGATCCTTGCACACTGCTGATGGGACTGTAGATTGGTGCAGCCACCATGGAAGTTCCATAAACAACTAAAAACAGAATGGCCACATGATCCAGCAGTTTCACTCTTGGGTGTGTATCTGAGGAAAACGCAAACACTGAGTCAAAAAGATATATGGAGCCTAATGTTCATAGCAGTATTATTTACAGTAGTCATGATATGGAAGCAACTAAGTGTCCGTCAAAGGATAAATGGATAAAGCAGATGTGGTGTATATATAAGATATATACTTAACTATAAAAAGGAAGGGATTTTTGCCATTTGCGACAACATGGATGGCCCTGGAGGACATTGTGCTTCGTGAAATAAGTCAGAGAAAGATACATACTCTGTGTTATCACTTATATGTGGAATCTAGGAATCAGAACAAACTAAAGAATATGAGAGAACAGAAACAGACGCACAGACACAGAGAGCAAATGAGTGGCCGCCAGGGGGGCAGCGCAGAGGGGAGTACAAGACAGGGGCTAAGAAGTACGGACTGTCACGAGTGCAGTGAATACGCCACGAGGGCATGCTGTCCGCCACAGGGGATACAGCCAACGTTTTATGAGAATTTCAAATGGAGTATAATCTATAAAAATTTTGGATTAGCATGTTGTACATGTGAAAATAATATAATACTGTAACAGCTATACAGCAAATAAAAAGAGTCAATCAATTTTTCTTTTAACTAAACACAGTTAAAGAACAAATCATACTCATAGGTTTTTGAGGGGAGCAGTTTACAGCAGGAAACTGAAGTAAAGGGGGCTACCAGGAGGGCACAGACGATCATCTTAAATCTATTCCAGAATAGAGCTGGGCATATACAAAAAACACGTACACTGATCAAAAGAGAGGGAGAGAAAATAGATGGATATACAAGAGTTAAGAAGGAAAAAAGAGTACCGTGAGAAACGATGCTCTTTGTGAGAAAGACAACCTGTCTTCTAATGGAAGTGATGCAAAAAAGAAAAATCTGGTATCTATTATTATCTCTTTCTCTAATGATAAAATAAAAGATGCCAACCTAAGAAGGAAAAAAGAGAGATTTACAGAAAACTATATTTTGTTTTTCTTAATATGTAATATTATGGACAAAATGCCTGGAGCACTTAAATCATCTTTATGTAATGTGAAATTGCTGTTTTAAATACATAAACATTTTAACCTGGTAGTTACCAAGTGAGTTTCTCAAGGTTTCCTCCAAGAAAATATTTTCATTTTTTAATCAGAATTATGAAATAGAGACCAAAAATTAGTCTAAAAGGTTATTGCAAAATAAGATTAATTTAAGTAATATTATCAAACATGGCATATTAATCAAAGAATTGGTCAACCTGCTCCTATTATAATATTCCAACAGGACAATTCACAAAGTCTCTTCTCTCTTTTTATTTTAAAGGTGTTTGATGTTCTGACTAGCTTGAATTCACTCATAAAATTTTCATACAACTACAGTAACACTCAAGAGATAATAAGAAAATTAATAACAAGAATGTATGACCACAATAGTAATTCATCTTATCATATATACAGTATGATAAACAACAAGAGAGGGAAAAAAAACAGAGTTAAGGGCATAAACTCGCTACTTGCCAGTCAAGTGAAAGTGAAGTCGCTCAGTCGTGTCCGACTTTTAGCCGCCCCATGGACTATAGCCTACCAGGCTCCTCTGTCCGTGGGATTCTCCAGGCAAGAATACTGGAGTGGGATGCCACTGCCTTCTCCATATAAATGTATTAATTTGTATAAATGTATAAATTATATAATTATCGGGCAATATACTTACAAAAAGTTATACAAGAAGAAATCAATGTGAGTTAAGAGCTAGAAAGGAAGGTTTCAAAAAAAGAGGCAATCAGGTTTCTGTAGTGTAATGGTTATCATGTTCACCTCGAAAGAGGCAAATATATTATACTGTGACAGAAAGAAAGAAAGGAGCATTCAAATAAGGAAGAATGAAGACAGAGTATTCAAGAGACAGTAAAGAGACTAATTTGACTGGATTTAAATTAGAAAGTAGAGGAAGTTTGGATAAGCAAATTGGGAATAATTATGGAAGACCTGTGAAGTCAGAGATTTTCAGGGGCTTCCTACACCTACCTCACGGTGCATTCCAGAGAAAGTCCTGTCTTCAGCACCGGCTCTCGCCTTGACTCTGGGAGATAGCTTCTGAGCCCTCGAGCCATGCTATTCCAGTGTGATTGGACACATTTATCCCAACAAAGTGATTTATGGTGAACGTTTGTTTTTGTTAGGTGGGAATTTTTTTAAAAAATAACTTACAAAAATCTTAAAAAGTTTCTTTGTAAAATTTTCATTTTATATGTTTACTGCTGACATATAAAAATGCAATTAACTTTTAATCCCATATCTAATAACTTTGCTAAATATATTTAATAATTTACATACTGTTTTTGAATTTTCTACATATAAAATCATCTTAATATTGGCTTATCAGTTTTATTTCTTCCTTTCTCATCTCTGTACTGTTTATTTTCCTTTCTTGTACTTTGTTTTGTTGAGCAGGACCTACTGTGAAAAGCTGGACACAAGTGACGACAGTGGTTATCCTAGTCTTCTGGATTTCAGAGGAAAGTTTCTGACAATTCACCCTGAAGTATGATGTTTGTGACAGGATCTTGGCAGATACTCTATCAGATTAAGGAAATTACCTTCTAATCCTAGTTTGCTTAGAGCTTGCTGTTTTTAACAAATACATGCTGAATTTCCTTAATACTTTGGCCACCTGATGTGAAGAGCTGACTCATCTGAAAAGACCCTGATGCTGGGAAAGATTGAGGGCAGGAGGAGAAGGGGACGACAGAGGATGAGATGGTTGAATGGCATCACTGACCTGATGGACATGAGTCTGAGTGAACTCTGGGAGTTGGTGATGGACAGGGAGGCCTGGCGTGCTTCGATTCATGGGGTCGCAAAGAATCAGACATGACTGAGCCACTGAACTGAACTGAATGATCTGTTAGGAAACCGTTCACCAAAACCACCCACCGTGGCCAGGCATGGTGATAACAGCTGGCACGAGCAGTCTCACCACCAGAAGGTCCAATAACCGAAGACTAACCGGAAGATTTGGGGAGCGGCCAAGAGAAGGGAGGTGACAACCAGTTTATACTATGTCCTGCCAACCTTCCAGAAACCCTCCTGCTAGAAACCAGCTTGACTGAAAGATGCACGCGCCATCAGGAAAGGCCCTGGATCAGACCAAATATGGGCATGGGCAAGATCATCAGCCAGAAATAACTAGAAAGCTAACAGTACCACCTAAAACCTGAGACTAAGAACCACGTGGCAGAGCACTTCTCCT
Source organism: Bos taurus (assembly GCF_002263795.3). Lineage (NCBI taxonomy): Eukaryota > Metazoa > Chordata > Mammalia > Artiodactyla > Bovidae > Bos > Bos taurus. Next base: position 102,847,320 of record NC_037337.1, on the reverse strand, counting down.
GGGCTCCCTTACCCTGCTGCTCTCTGCTTGAGCTCCTCTTTCCAATAAAGTCTTTTGCTTGTCAGTGCCTGCATCTTCTCAGACCATCTGTTTCCGAGTGCTAGACACAAGCTCAGGCTTCCCAGGTGGCGCCAGTGGTAAAGCTGCTCCCTGCCAAAGCGGGAGACATTAGAGACGCGGGTGTGATTTCTGGGCGGGGCAGATCCCCTGGAGGAGGGCACGGCAACCCACTCCAGTGTTCTTGCCTGGACAGAAGAGCCTGGGGGGGTCACAAACAGTCAAGACACCGAAGCGACTTACCACAGCACAGCATATTCCAAAGAGATCAAATAATCCACTAGTGGTTAAAAAAAAAAAAAAGCGAAAATTTAGTAGTATACATATGGCCAAATAAGATAGATGATTTTCTATAAAAGAAATGATTCTCATAAGTCAAGATGGATATGCTTGAATATACACAAATAAAAACCTGCTGTGTTAAATTCAGCTAAGTTGTAGGATACAAGATCAACAAACAAAAATCAGTCATAATTGGAGAAATGTGGAGGAAAGGGAACCCTAAGCACTCCTGGTGGGAAAGTGAACTAGTGCTACCCCTGTGGCTTCATAGAAAACATTACGGAGGTTCCCAAAAATTAAAAAAATATTCTATGATCCAGCAATTCCATTTTGGGTATTTATCTGAAGAAAATGAAAACACAAACTTGAAAAGATACAAGTACCTCCATGCTGCATTAGCATTATTTACAAGAGCCAAGACACGGGGACAACCCAAGCGTCCATGGGTGAATGAATGGATAAAGAGAGTGTGGTATACATGTGTGATGAAATATTATTCAACCATAAGAAAGAATGAAATCTTGTCATCTGCAACATGATTGAAGCTTGATGGCATTATGCCAAGTCAATCAGCGCTGCTGCTGCTGCTGCTGAGTTGCTCAGTCGAGTCCGACTCTGTGTGATCCCATAGACGGCAGCCGCCAGGCTCCCCGTCCCTGGGATTCTCCAGGCAAGAGCACTGGAATGGGTTGCCATTTCCTTCTCCAATGCGTGAAAGTGAAAAGTCAAAGTGAAGTCGCTCAGTCATGTCCAACCCTCAGCGACCCCATGGACTGCAGCCCACCAGGCTCCTCCATCCATGGGATTTTCCAGGCGAGAGTAAGTACCATATAATCTCAGTAAGCACCATATATAATCACTAAGTACCATATAATCTTTCTTCTACATAGAATCTAAAAAAAAAAGTAAAACAAACAAAAATAAAAATCATAATACAAAGAACAGATTGATAGTTGGCAGAGGCTGCGGTGGGGACATAGGAGAAATGGCTGAAGGCAGGACAAAAGCAAAAAGAAAAAGTGTATTTGATGTAAAATACTCATAAAATTTTTGAATCATATTCAAAATATTGACTTAAGGATCTTTATATATGCTAATAAGTATGTTTATATACATTAATATATATGACATAGGTATATTTTATAGTATATTTAATTAAAAAAATTTTTAATAGTATATTTAAAAACAATAATTCATACCTATTATTCTAAAAGAGTGAAAATAAAATACATTCTAAATCTTTGAAATGAACCCAAATATTAGCATATTCTTAGAAATTTGCATTAAAAATTTTAAAACCAAAAGCCAAAGGAAAAAAAAAATCAGTCATATTTCTATGCATTAACAATAAACAATCTGAAAAGGAAATTAAGAGAACTTGATTTACAGTAACATAAAAAAGAATACAATGCTTAGGAATAAATTTAACCAAGGAGGCACAAGATTTGTCACTGAAAACTACAAAAATTGCTGAAAAAAATTAAGATACCCTAAATTAATGGAAAGACATCGTATCTTCATGGATTAATAGACCTAATATTGTTCAGAAGACAATCCTCCCCAAAGCAATCTACAGATTTCATACAATTCCTATTAAAATCCTAACTGTCTCTTTAGTAGAAATAAACAAGCAGATCCTAAAATTCAGATGGGATTGTCAGAGATTCCAAAAGTCAGAATAATCTTATAATGAAGGGCAAAGTTGGAAAACTCACACTTCCCAATTGCAAAACTTGCTACAAAGTGACAGTGATCACAACAGTGTGCTGGCAGCCGGGATCAGTGGGACGGAACTGCAAGTCCAGAACAAACCCAAACATGTGTCATCAGCTGAGTTTTGACAAGAATGCCAAGACTGCTCAATGGAGAAAGACGGTCTCTTCAACAAATAGTGCTGGGATACCCGTATACAGAGTATAACTGGATCCTTACCTCACGCCATATATAAACATTAACTTAAAATACACCAAAAAACCTACATATGAAAGCGGAAACCAGTGCTGTGGTGACCGTTTTGCAATGTGTACAAACGCTGAGTCATCACGTTGTACACCTGAAACTAACAGAACATGGTAAGTCAACTGTACCTCAAGTCAAAAAAAAGACCAAAAACTATACAGTCCTTAGAAGAAAACATGACCTGTGATTTGGCAAAGATTTCTTAGACACGACACCAAAAGCATGAACCACAAAAGAAAAATAGATGTATTGGACTCCATCAAAATTAACACTTCGTGCATTGCAGGACTATCAAAGTGTGAAAAGGCAAACACTAGAATGGGCAAAAGCATTTGCAAATCATATATCTGATAAAGGATCTAGTATCCAGAACATATAAATAATGCTTAAAACTCAACAGCAAAGAAAACAACCCAATTTTAAAAAGGACTTGAATAGACATTTCTCCAAATAGGATATACAAATGGCCAACAAATATATGAAACAATGATCACTGTCATCAGTCACTAGGGAAACGCAAAGGAAAGTCACAGTGAGATACGACTTCACACGTGCTAGGATGGCAACGTGAAAACAACGATAATGGAAAATATTAAGAGCTGACAAGGATGTCGAGAAACTGGACCTCTCGAGCATTGCTGAGGAACTGTAAAATGGTGCAGCTGCCGTGGAAAACAGTCTGGCAGTTCCTCATAAAGCTCAGCATAGAATTACTGATAACGGAGCGATTCTACACCTATGTATGTAACAACACTTTAAGAAATGGAAAACGAGTGTTCAACAAAAACTTGTAAATAAATGTTCAGAGCAACACTAGTCACAACAGCCAAAACGTGGGAACGATCCAAATGCCATCTATGGCTGAGGGACAAACAGACTGCATTCATACAACTGACGACAGCCAGCCGTCAGAGGGACAAAGGATCACGTGACTGAGCCTGGAAAACATTATGCTAAGAAAAAGAAGCCAGACAAAAAAGGCTACATACTGCATGACTGCATTTACATGAAATATCCAGGATAGGTGAATCCATAGTCAGAAATAAGGTCAGTTGTTGCCAAGGACAGTGGGTGTCAGCAAAAGGGGAGTGACTGTGTAATGGGCGCAGGCTCTCTTCTGTATCAATGGGCACTTTCTGGAACTAGAAAGCAGTCATGATGACTGTACAACTTTACGACTGTACTAAATACCACTGAATTGTGCACTCTGGTGAATTTTCAAATCAGATCAGTTGCTCAGTCGTGTCCGACTCTTTGTGACCCCATGAACCACAGCACACCAGGCCTCCCTGTCCATCACCAACTCCCGGAGTTCACTCAGACTCGTGTCCATCGAGTCAGTGATGCCATCCAGCCATCTCATCCTCTGGCGTCCCCTTCTCCTCCTGCCCCCAATCCCTCCAGCATCAGAGTCTTTTCCAATGAGTCAACTCTTCGCATGAGGTGGCCAAAGTAATGGAGTTTCAGCTTTAGCATCGTTCCTTCCAAAGAAATCCCAGGGCTGATCTCCTTCAGAATGGACTGGTTGGATCTCCTTGCAGTCCAAGGGACTCTCAAGAGTCTTCTCCAACACCACAGTTCAAAAGCATCAATTCTTCGGCGCTCAGCCTTCTTCACAGTCCAACTCTCACATCCATACATGACCACAGGAAAAACCATAGCCTTGACTAGACGGACCTTTGTTGGCAAAGTAATGTCTCTGCTTTTGAATGTGCTATCTAGGTTGGTCATAACTTTCCTTCCAAGGAGTAAGCGCCTGTTAATTTCATGGCTGCAGTCACCATCTGCAGTGGTTTTGGAGCCCAGAAAAATAAAGTCTGACACTGTTTCCACTGTTTCCCCATCTATTTCCCATGAAGTGGTGGGACTGGATGCCATGATCTTCGTTTTCTGAATGAAAGCCAACTTTTTCACTCTCTGCTCTCACTTTCATCAAGAGGCTTTTTAGTTCCTCTTCACTTTCTGCCATAAGGGTGGTGTCATCTGCATATCTAAGGTTATTGATATTTCTCCCGGAAATCTTGATTCCAGCTTGTGTTTCTTCCAGTCCAGCGCTTCTCATGATGTACTCTGCATATAAGTTAAATAAACAGGGTGACAATATACAGCCTTGACGTACTTCTTTTCCTATTTGGAACCAGTCTGTTGTTCCATGTCCAGTTCTAACTGTTGCTTCCTGACCTGCATACAAATTTCTCAAGAGGCAGGTCAGGTGGTCTGGTATTCCCATCTCTTTCAGAATTTCCCAGTTTATTGTGATCCACACAGTCAAAGGCTTTGACATAGTCAATAAAGCAGAAATAGATGTTTTTCTGGAACTCTTGCTTTTTCCATGATCCAGTGGATGTTGGCAATTTGATCTCTGGTTCCTCTGCCTTTTCTAAAACCAGCTTGAACATCAGGAAGTTCACGGTTCACGTATTGCTGAAGCCTGGCTTGGAGAATTTTGAGCTTTACTTTACTAGCGTGTGAGATGAGTGCAATTGTGTGGTAGTTTGAGCATTCTTTGGCATTGCCTTTCTTTGGGATTGGAATGAAAACTGACCTTTTCCAGTCCTGTGGCCATTGCTGAGTTTTCCAGATTTGCTGGCATATTGAGTGCAGCACTTTCACAGCATCATCTTTCAGGATTTGGAATAGCTCAACTGGAATTCCATCACCTCCACTAGCTTTGTTCGTAGTGATGCTTTCTAAGGCCCACTTGACTTCACATTCCAGGATGTCTGGCTCTAGGTCAGTGATCACACCATCGTGATTACCTGGGTAAACATCTCTAGTGACACTGTGAAACTGTTCTAGAGAACAATCTGGCAATTTGTAACAGGAGCTATAAAGTTAGTCAAGTACTTTGCAAATTCAGTCAGGAGATTATACTTATAAAAGAACACTCAGAGTAGAAGCAGGAAATAATTTGAAATAAAAGATAATCATAGTCATGACTGCTAACGTCAGACACTATGAACTAATTTAAAAATCAATTAAAGAGCAGAGCAAGATGAACTATTATTATTACCTAAATACAATGGAATATATGTATATATCTTTATGTGTATATGTATGTGTATATATATATTTTAATGACAACTACATAACCATTTAGTAAGTTAAAACACATGTAAGAAATAATGTCAAAGTAAATCACAAAACAGTGCTCACACTGATTTCAACTCTCTGTGTATATATTGAAAAGAATTCAGAATAAGATTTTAAAACTCTTTTAAAAAGGAATTGTAGGGAATTCCCTGGCAGTCCAGAGGTTAGGACTCTGTGCTTCCACTGCAGGGGGCATGGGATGGGCATGGGTTTGATCCCTGTTCGGCGAACTAGGAACCTGCATGCCACATAACATGGCCAAGAAAAAAACTTGTAGAAAGTAGTAATTTTCCAGTCACATCTACCCAAAGACTGGTTGGGAGGTAAGAGAGTGATAACAATTTTTACAGAATAAACTGTAAGTAGAAGAAAATCTTAAGTGATCAAATTAAGATATTTTATCTTAGTAAGATTCTGACCTTACCATACACATCTTTTTGTTGAGCTAAAAAGTTTTGAAGCCAATCCTCCAACAAGATTTGGAGGAAATATTTTTTCACTGTATTTAAAGTATTAGCCATATCCTTGTAAACACAAACAGTTTTACATAGTATTTCAGTCAAGGTACATGGATAGGCTTTAAAACATCAAGGAAGGAAAATCAATTAAATGTAAATAAACTATATGTTCATATAGATGCAGAAATACGAATAATTGTCATAAGACCGATTTTAAAATATAACTCTGTGCAGATCTCACCATACAAACAACCCGTGCACGAGTAAACGCCTAAACGCTGCTCTGAAGAGCTGCTGCCATGGAAGCCGTCCTTACAAGTAAACAAAAGCAAAGTGGAGCTCCCAGACATTCTGTGTGTTCAGGAGTTGAGGCAGGGAGGTTTAAACAGCAGAGGCAGTGCAAAGTACAGTTTAGGAGAGCCGGCCGGTTCCTAATTCTGTCAACTACCAAAATGTTTTCTTCTACAACTTGAAAATCTACCAATTAGAGGGTTATGCAAATAAACAGATATTTCCACTTATCATAATCAATATCTCTGAAACAATTAAGCAGTCAAACCTTATTACCCAGTACTATGAATCTGTTCCATTTTTTTTCAATTCCCTCCTAAAACCTAAATGAAGCAAATTGCAACTGGAAGGAACGGAAAAGCAAGCAGCACTGAGCCTTCTACCACGCAGTCTTTATTACTTCCAGAACCCATTTTTCAAATCTTGATCTTCCCTCTCTTCTAATCAAAGTTTCATTTACTAGTTTAACAAAATATTATCTTTTCTCACTTCTCAAAAAATTTTCACATTCGTAAGAACTGATAGCATTTTAAAAAATCAACTCACCTAAATTTATTTTTAATGGAGAACAAAAGAAGCTTTTGAATGTGTTCTTTAGAATATGTAAAATCTACTTTTCTTTAAAATTTTACCACCATTATACTTTCTCTTTATATGTGTAAAACTTTACTATATATTCATTTGTTAGAGATTATAATAATGAAGATGCAAATTGAGCCTTGTAAATAAATATATTTAAAGAAATCTTTTCAGCATAATACTTATCAACTGATTCTTACTTTGCTTCAATTTATGGAAATCACCAGCTCGATCCTTAGTAGCCTGCTTTAGAACTTCTGCTTGAATTCTGGGTTCATTCTCCAAGTTAGGGCCTGGAATTAAACGCTGAAGAGGATTGGAAGGATTCTGTTTTGAAGTTCTAGAGTTTCCATTGTGGTTTATATGAGAATCTAAGGCAAAAATAATCAAATTAAGGTCATATTTTGCATAAAAATTTCATAAGACCTACTTGAGAAAAGTAAGACACACTGTTATCTGATACTGGGTTAGCAGGTAGGTTTTTTTTTTTTAAGCTTTATTTTATTTCTTTAATCAAAGCTTATAACCAATGTGATTTTAGTTGTGTGATGTTTACTGACCATTCCCAGGTAGAAATCTTTAGTGCTGATTATAAACTCATTCGCCAACTGTATACATTGTTTCTCAGTCACTCACTCTCTGAGACCTCAGGGACCAACGGAAAGGCAGCGATATCTGTATCTTCCCTCCAAATTCCAAATAGCTGTCAGAAATCTCCAAAATCCATAAGGCTTTTAGAACTTCTATTCTCAAAGCCATTTTCATCTACACAGTGACACACTCCTGATTCTTATTAGTATCTCCTGGATATATCTTTTCTTTCCTTCACTTCTCTTTTTAACTCATCAAATAATTGATTTAGATCTTTATTACAATGAATTTTATTCATATCAATTCTCATTTTAGGGGAACATTCCTGTAAAACTAAGTATTCAGTAGAAAACAAATAGAAAAGTAGAGAGTAGGGAGCTGAATATAGATGGATCTCTTAACTTTAGAAGGCCTCTGGGAGACACGCTTGAACACATTCTGAAGAAGGTACATGCACGCACACCAGGAGTGTTGAAAGGGAAGGCAGTCCAGAGCGGCAGGACAGACAACTCTTCTGCTCTTAATAGTCCATTAGACAAAGTTAATTTTATAATGATTTCTCCCTGAGCTTTTATCAGTCATTTGACAATACATAATGTTAACTAGAAGAATGAATGATACTTCACTGTGCTCCTGAATGACATGTTTTATTCCCTATATAACAATATGTAACCAGTACACTGATTTTCAAATGGAATTTTAAGAATAAGACTTCATACCTGGAACCATATTTGGGGAGAGAGGTTGTCCAGTTGGAAGATGGGAGATTACTTGATGACTTTCATATTGAGAAAAGGAAACAGGGGGTTTCTTTAAAGCTAAAAGAAAAAAAAAAAAAAAGAGAGAGATCCATATTATTCCCAGTAATATTATGGTTTATAAAACCAACCACCATGAATGTATTTACACTGCATTAATCCTATGATGCTTATTCTAATTTTGTAATCCTTATAGTTGGTATATTAACAATTTATGGTTACTAATTGGAATATTGTACCATCCATAACAGATTTTGGTGATCAATAAATCTGACCAGAATACAAGACAGGAAATCTGTCTTGTTCACCACTACCTTCTCAATACCTAGAATAGTGCCTGGCATATAACAGGAGCTCAATTAAAATTTGATGAATGAATAAATAAATGAGTCTCTTCAGATATAGTGAAAACTTGTTGGGATTCTCTTCTCCTGTAAGAAATGAAGGCAACAGGCAAACAGGTTAATTTTCACTCATTGCACCACAACCTTGGGCAGCTTAATGTGACAGAAAGGCAGAGAACAAGATGAAAACTACAGAGAAGGGAAACAGATAAAGAGGGGAGAACTGAAAGTCATCTATGAACACCCAGACGTTCAAGCTGGACTTAGGAAAGGCAGAGGAACAAGAGACCAAATTGCCAACATCTGTTGGATCATTGAGAAAGCAAGAGAGTTCCAAAAAACCATCTACTTCTGCTTATTGACTACACCAAAGCCTTTGACTGTGTGGATCACAATAAACTGTGGAAAATTCTGAAAGAGATGGGAGTACCAGACCACCTGACCTGCCTCCTGAGAAAGCTGTATGCAGTTCAAGAAGCAACAATTAGAACTGGACATGGAACAACAGACTGGTTCCAAATTGGGAAAGGAGTACGTCAAGGCTGTATATTGTCAGCCTGCTTATTTAACTTATATGCTGAGTACATCATGTGAAATGCTGGGCTGGATGAAGCACAAGCTGGAATCGAGACTGTTGGGAGAAATATCAATAACCTCAGATATGCAGATGACACCACCCTTATAGCAGAAAGCGAAGAAATAGAGCCTCTTGATTAAAGTGAAAGAGGAGAGTGAAAAAGTTGGCTTAAAACTCAACATTCAGAAAACTAAGATCATGGCATCTGGTCCCATCACTTGATGGAAAACAGATGGGGAAACAGTGACAGACTTTATTTTCTTGGGCTCCAAAATCACTGCAGATGGTGACTGCAGCCATGAAATTAAAAGATGCTTACTCCTTGGAAGGAAAGTTATGACCAACCTAGACAGCATATTAAAAAGCAGAGACATTACTTTGCCGACAAAGCTCTGTCTAGTCAAAGCTATGGTTTTTCCAGTAGTCATGTATGGATGTGAGAGTTAGACCATAAAGAAGGCTGTGCGCCGAAGAATTGATGCTTTTGAACTGTGGTGCTAGAGAAGACTCTTGAGAGTCCCTTGGACTGCAAGGAGATCAAACCAGTCAATCCTAAAGGAAATCAGTCCAAAATGTTTATTGGAGGAACTGATGTTGAAGCCAAAACTCCAATACTTTGGCCACCTGATGCGAAGAACTGACTCATTGGAAAAGACACCAATGCTGGGAAAGACTGAAGGTGGGAAGAGAAGGGGATGACAGAGGATGAGATGGTTGGATGGCATCACCGACTCAATGGACATTAGTTTGGGTAAACTCCGGGAGCTGGTGATGGACAGGGAGTTCTGGCGTGCTGTAGTCCATGGGATCGCAAAGAGTCGGACACGACTGAGAGACTGAACTGAACTGATCTATAAGATACAGTTATGGCCCATTTTATTCTTCTAAAACTTTGGTGTGGCAGATACGATGCTTCATGACCCTATTTCATTATATTTTTCCTAGGCATAGAGGAAGATTAGCCTTCCTTATGGTTACGGGCCATGAAACTGGGTTCCAGTCATGAGAACGTAAGTGAAATTGAATGTGCCTCTTCTAAGTGTGCCAATAAAATCTCCTGTGCAAATCAACTACAATCTCTCTTCCCTTCTGCCACAAATTAGGAGGCTACCTACGAAAATGGTGGCATCAAATAATGTAAGGAGACATAGCTTGGAGGAGAGCTGCAACGAGAGTCATCCAACCTGCATCAGACTGCAAAGTGAACATTTACATAAACAAAACTTTATTGCTTTAAGCAACTGCAATTTGGACATTATTTGTTAATACACCACTGCCTTGTCAATCCCATCTAGTATGCTTGGGTTATTTTTATAATCCTCAAAGTTTGTTTCAGTGACTGTATTTCATCATTTTTTTCATTATTTATTGTGTATTTATTATTATATAGATTTCCAAATTTAAGGGCCCAAGAAGCTTAAAATGCACCCTAATACAGCAACCCATTCAAAGTTACAGAAAGCTGAGGTTTTCTGTATCTCACTGGCTGCCCTTTCCTTGTTTGTATTCCCAGCTGCAATGCTCAACACCCACATCTGTACATAAGGCAACTGAGCAGCTGACACCTTTAAAGAGCAGTACTTTGAAGGCCTAACAACACAATTTTGACTTGCTAACTGCCTCTGAGGACACTAAGCATCTAGTAGATATACTGGGAGGAGGAGTCAGTCACAATCTGCAAATCTGTCGATCAGTGCTGGACCCCAGCTGGCCTCAGTACTATATAAAACAAAGACAAAAGAGGTACTTTCAAGATTAAACAAGAAGTGATCATACATGTTACATGTTCTTAGGTTATGCAATAATCCCTCCTGCTCAAGAGCAAGCTGACTATTTGGAGGAGAAACTATGCAAATTTACATAGGTAGAAAGAGCTGGATTCAAAAGAGCCTTTACATATGGATTTGATACCTGGTTGGGCAACTCTGCGGTGCAGCGCAGCCCAAAAACAAAACCCAGCCTTTATACACCATCCCCATCCGCCAGTGTTCAGAACCGATAGACAGGCGTATCTGCGGGTACTGCCTGTTCACCTCCACACCACTGCAATAAAGCGATTACAGCAATAAAGCGAGTCACATGCAGTTTTTTGGTTTCCTAGGACGTATAAAAGCTATGTTTACATGATACAGTAGTCTATTAAATGTTCAGTTGTGTTATGTCTAAAAAAATCAATGTACACACCTTAATTTTATTTATTTTTGTTGGCATTTTTTTTTTAATTTATTTATTTACACACCTTAATTTTAAAACACTTCATTGCTAAAAAACATTAACCGTTACCTGAGCCTTGAGCAAGTTGTAATCTTTTTGCTGGTACAGGGTTTGAAATATTGCAAGAGTTACCAAAATGCGACACAGAGACATGAAGTGAGCAAATGCTGTCGGGAAAATGGCACTCACAGATTTGCTTGACACAGGGTTGCCACAAACATTCAATTTGTAAAAAACACAATCTGTGAAGTGCAGTAAAGCTAAGCACACTAAAACATGGCTTGTCTGTACTAGAAACCACACAGTCATCCCTCGGTATCCGCGGGGGACTAGCTCAGGACACCCCTACCCCACGCTCAAGTCCCTGAGTTCTCTTTATCCACGGCCCTCTATCGGAGGGTTCACACGACCAGAGTGTAGGCAGCACACAATCCCGGGCAGGGTGGCTCCATCGACGAGGAGTCCAAGGACACAACTGTGGTCCTATGGAGCCTTGTGAGTGTGATGCGAATACTACATTTCCATAAAAGTTCAGAAAAGTAGAGAAGCAGGAAGAGATGTAAAATGAGCTGCAATTCCCCCACTTAAAGATAAGCACTGCTACCCTTTCAAGATTATCTGTTTAGTTTTTTCCTGTACATTACACAATATACCTTAAAATTATGATACTATTAAATATACTATTTTATAATTGGGTTGTTTAATATTTTATACATATTTTTCTGTGCCATCTCAATTTCTTCTATAGCATTCCTAAATGGTATCATAGTACTGAATCAAAACTTCCAACTTCACAGGTTTGACTTGAAAGATCTGGGTCAAGGATTGCCACAGTACTTCACAGGGCCATCTGCATCAGTAAGCTAATTGGTGGACAGACTTTTTACTACTGAGGAAAAAGTAATGTGCGTTCTGTAAATACTTTGGGTTCTATGCTTTTGCTTTGACTTTTTTTGCTCTCCTAGAAAAGTTCCTTCAAAAAAACACTCTAGTCTTGCTTTTTTTAGGGGAAAGGTGATTTATTTACACCCAAGACAAGATAGAGGCTTTCCCAGGAGCCAGAACTAATAGCTACAGTTAGTGGTACCAAAAAAAAGTGAAGATCCAAAAAATTACTAGTGGACCTGGACTACTAATCTTGCTCTGCAGTTTTGTATAGAGTTTCAGATATTTTTTCTACACATATACAAGTATCTAATTGTAATCACAAAAATGAGATTCTATTGTACTTGCTCCCTTGTAACCTGCTTTTTTTCATGAAAAAAAAAAATCATAGATATATTGGGAATTCCCTGGCAGCCCAGTAGCCAGGACTCCACACTTCCACTGCCGAGGGCCCAGGGTCAGTCCCTGGTTGGGGAACTAAGACCGCACAAGCTACACAGTGCGGCCAAAAGCAAGCATGGTCAGACGCTAGTTAGACCAGTCAGCAGCATTTGTCCAGGACTATACACCACAGTTTATGGACAGAACACATTTACTGACCTAATAAGCTTATCTGTAACATTTATATGGTTTTAAATTTATCATGATGAATAATTTTATGGTGAGCATTCTTGTAACTAGATAGAGTAAATTCTTAGCTTCCCTGGTGGCTCAGAGGATAAAGCGTCTGCCTGCAATACAGGAGACCCAGGTTCAATCCCTGGATTGGGAAGATCCCCTGGAGAAGGAAATGGCAACCCACTCTGGTATTCTTGCTTGGAAAATCCCATGGATGGAGAAGCCTGGTAGGCTATGGTCCATGGGGTCACAAAGAGTCAGACACGACTGAGCGAGTTCACTCCCACTAAGCACTAGGTTGATGACTATGTGCACTTCTTTAAAAAATTAAGAAAAACTAAATAAATGTGAGCTTGAAATAAATGTGAGCTAAAGTATGGGGAAAAAATCAGACATTGAAAGACTGAAAAGAATTACATATAATATTAAAGTTATTTGTACATTACGATCCTTGGAGAAGGGAACGGCTACCCACTCCAGTATTCTGGCCTGGAGAATTCCACGGACTGTATGGTATGGGGTGGCAGAGTCAGACACGACTGAGCGACTTTTACTTCACTTCATATATTACGATGTATTTTACCCAGGACCTCTCCACAGGGGACCACAAAGAGCCAGGGGAAAATACAGAAGGCAAGAGAGCACTGCTGCCACCAGGTAATGCCATTACTACACTGCTAAATATACATCACTGAGAAGACCATTATCAAGGAAGATTACCAAAGATAAACAGAAGCAAAGAGGAACTAAACAGCCTCTTGATGAAAGTGAAAGAGGAGAGTGGAAACAGTTGGCTTAATACTCAACATTCAAAGAACTAAGATCATGGCATCCAGTCCCTTCACTGCATGGCAAAGAGAGGAGGAAACAGTGGAAATGGTGACAAACTACTTCTGGGCTCCAAAGTCACTGCAGACGGTGACGCAGCCATGGACTAGGACACTTACTCCTTGGAAGGAAAGCTATGACCAACCTACATAGCGTATTCAAAAGCAGAGGCATTACTCTGCCCACAAAGGTCCGTCTAGTCAAAGCTATGGTTTTTCCAGTAGTCACGTATGGATGTGAAAGTTGGACTATAAAGAAGACTGAGCACCAAAGAACTGATGCTTTTGAACTGTGGTGTTGGAAAAGACTCTTGAGAGTCCCTTGGACTGAAGGGAGATCAAACCAGTCCATCCTAAAGGAAATCAGTCCTGAATATTTATTGGAGGGACTGATGCTGAGGCTGAAGTTCTAATATTTTGACCACCTGATTTGAAGAGCTGACTCACTGCAAAAGACCCTGATGCTGGGAAAGACTGAAGGCAGGACGAGAAGGGGACAACAGAGGATGAGATGGTTGGATGGCATCACCGACTCAGTGGAGATGAGTTTAAGCAAACTCCAGGAGATGGTGAAGGGAGGGGAGCCTGGCATGCTGCAGTCCATGGGGTCACAAAGAGTCAGACATGACTGAGTGACTGAACAACATAAAAATGATAAAACTTGTTTAACCATAAAGACAGGATACAAAGCCCCTAGAGCAGATAGCTTTTATCCTACCACTATGATACTGGGTTTTGTATTTTTTTTAATAAAGGAGAGCTATTGATTTGGAAATTCAATCATTCAACAATAGTTATTAAGTGTCTACTATATGCAGGGTCTCCCTGGTGGCTCAGTGGTAAAGAATCCCCCTACCAATGCAGAAGATGCAGGTTCAATCCCTGGGTTAGGAAGATCCCCTGGAGAAGGAAATGGCAACCCACTTCAGTATTCTTGCCTGGGAAATCCCATGGACAGAGGACCCTGGCTGGCTACAGTCCATGGGGTTGTAGAAGAGCTGGAATGACTTAGTGGTAGACAAAACAGACCAAGTTATAAAACAACAAATGAATTAATAAGTATCTATAGCAATAGATAATGCAAATGTCAGAGTAAAAATGTTATGCATGAAGTAAAATAGGGACATGTGATAAAGGGATATGTAATGACGACCCTATATGCAAGGCAGCAAAAGACACACAGATGCAAAGAACAGACTTCTGGACTCTGTGGGAGACAGCGACGGTGCGATGATCTGAGAGAAAGCACCGAAACATGTATATTACCATGTGCAAAATCGATGACCAGTGCAAGTTCTATGCCTGAAGCAGGACGCTCAAAACCGGCGCTCTGGACAACCGCAAGACGGGGTGCGGGGGGGAGGAGGGGCGTTCAGGACGGGGGACACATGCACCTGTGGGTGATTCACATCAACGTACGGCAAAAACCACCACAATACGGTAAAGTAATTAGCCTCCAATTAAAATAAATTCATTAATTTTTTAAAAAAGAGTAGTGGATGTTCTATTTTAGATGCTTGGTCAGGGGAGGCATTTCTGAAGACCTCTTTGGGCAGAGGTGGGAGTGAAATGTGAAGACTATCTCAAGCAGAGATCAGCAAGTACAGAGGTCCTGAGACAGAAGCATGTGCAGCAGCTCTGAGGAAACGCAGGGAAAGCCCTGAGAGGAAAGCACAGCAACGAAGGCAGAGAGGAGAGCAGGGCCCGCATCAGAGCCCAGAACAGTAAACAAACGTCAGATAGGGGAGCAGGGACTGAGGGCTGGGATGAAATGGCAATTTCAAGGGAAGCAACAGCACTACTACTTATGACAAGAGTAGCTCCCATTTTCTGAAAGCTTAGTGTGAATCAGGCTCTAATCTCATGTCGCTCTCAGAGCCACGTGAGGCAGGTAGTGCCTTTCACAGATGAGGGACGGAAACTCAGGACAGCAGAGATGAGACACACCTCCTACTTGACTTAAAAATTCAAAGCAGTCATTTCTGGAGAACCTGGCTGATAAGCTTACCAAGTAAGTAAGTGAAGTCGCTCAGTCGTGTCTGACTCTTTGCAACCCCATGGACTGTAGCCCACCAGGCTTCTCTGTCCATGGGGTTCTCCAGGCAAGAATCCTGGAGTGAGTTGCCATTTCCTTCTCCAGGGGATCTTCCCAACCCAGGGATCGAACCCAGGTCTCCCACATTGCAGGCAGACACTTTAACCTCTGAGCCACCAGGGAAGCCCAAATAGGAATAGGAAAAAAAAATTAACAGGAAGTTTAGGGTTAATCCTCCTCGACTTCTCTGCTAGCTCTCAGCTGCAGCCTCTACTGGGAGAGTCAAAAAGAAACTGGCTTTGCTTTTCACTCTCATTTTCTTATTTCAATGGCAGAGCAACAATCTTTCTCGTCTCCTGACTGACAGGCTTCACAGGCCAGTGCCTGTGACTCCGCAGGAGGAAGGGCGCTAGGAGGCAGTGGAGCTCAGCTCTAGCAACACCACAGTGTTACAGCGATCACCCTGACACGGGCGTCCCCGCGGCTCAGGGGCAGAGAATCTGCCTACCAGTGCAGAAGACGCGAGTTGGATCCCTGGGTTGGGAAGATCCCCTGGAGAAGGAAATGGCAACCCCCTCCAGGATTCTTGCCTGGGAAATCCCATGGACAGAGGAGCCTGGTGGGCTACAGTCCATGGAGTCGCAAAAGAGTTGGACACGACTGAGTAACTAATACAACAACCCTGAATATACTGAATACAGGGATGGGACCCAGGAAGTCGTATCTATTAATGGTTCCAAAGGTGGTTCTGTTGCACAACTAAGAGAATAAAAGAAGCATAAAAAGCATGGGCTCTGGAGTTAGACCAGGGTTCAAATCATGGCTCTATAATTTATTAACTGTAAGACTCAAGTGCCTAGTTTCTTAAAGCTTGAGGTTTCATCTGAAAAAAAGGAATAATGCTATTTGCCCTACATGATTAAAGTGAAGGATAAGTCAGAGTATTTGCTAGTATATTATGACAGATGCCTAGAAAATAGGTGTTCAACATATGCTAAGTATTTAGAGTTGTCAAAGTTAAGCTTTATCATTAAAATGAAAAAAAGAATTCGAGATTCAAGTTGAAGGAAACAAAAACATTTAAATGTAAAACTATCATCCCTAACCAAATTATTGACCTGCTGATTACATAGCTTGCATACACTTAGGAATCTTGATGAATGTTTACTTATAGTAATGTTTTTGGAACTTCAAGAAACTCTGATCAATAATTACCCATTAAAATAGTAATTCTGAAGCATGAACATTAAATACAAAACACTGATGTAACATCCTTATCTTGTTCTCTGTACATGAACAGATATAACATGCCTATAACTGCTGAAATATTGGCCAGTGAGGCCATCTCAGCCCTCTAAGAAACATACGTACATGTCTACAGAGACTAATAAAATGATGTTCTCATATGGCTCTGCAGACCTGGCCTATGAACTGAAATTCTTTCACATTGAAAAATCCATTTATACAATTTTAAAAAGTAATATGAATTTCAATCTCAAAAACGACAGAATGATCTCTGTTCGTTTCCAAGGCAAATCATTCAATATCACAGTAATCCAAGTCTATGCCCCGACCAGTAACGCTGAAGAAGCTGAAGTTGAACAGCTCTACGAAGACCTACAAGACTTTTTAGAACTAACACCCAAAAAATATGTCCTTTTCATTATAGGGGACTGGAATGCAAAAGTAGGAAGTCAAGAAACACCTGGAGTAACAGGCAAATTTGGCCTTGGACTACAGAATGAAGCAGGGCAAAGGCTAATAGAGTTCTGCCAAGAGAACGCACTGGTCATAGCAAGCACCCTCTTCCAACAACACAAGAGAAGACTCTACACTTGGACATCACCAGATGGTCAACACCGAAATCAAATTGATTATAGTCAGACAAAGATGGAGAAGCTCTCTACAGTCAGCAAAAACAAGACCAGGAGCTGACTGTGGCTCAGATCATGAACTCCTTATCGCCAAATTCAGACTTTAACTGAAGAAAGTAGCAAAAACCACTAGACCATTCAGGTATGACCTAAATCAAACCCCTTATGACGATACAGTGGAAGGGAGAAATAGATTTAAGGGGCTAGATCTAACAGACAGAGTGTCTGATGAACTATGGATGGAGGTTCATGACATTGTACAGGAGACAAGGATCAAGACCAGTCCCAAGAAAAAATAGATGCAAAAAAGCAAAATGGCTGTCTGAGGAAGCCTTACAAATAGCTGTGAAAAGAAAAGCAAAAAGCAAAAGAGAAAAGGAAAGATATACCCATTTGAATGCAGAGTTCCAAAGAATAGCAAGGAGAGATAAGAAAGCCTTCCTCAGCAATCAATGCAAAGAAATAGAGGAAAACAACAGAATGGGAAAGACTAGAGATCTCTTCAGGAAAATTAGATATACCAAGGGAACATTTCATGCAAAGATGAGCACAGTAAAGGACAGAAATGGTATGGACCTAACAGAAGCAGACGATATTAAGAAGAGGTGGCAAGAATACACAGAAGAATTGTACAAAAAAGATCTTCATGACCCAGATAATCACGATGGTGTGATCACTGACCTAGAGCCAGACATCCTGGAATGTGAAGTCAAGTGAGCCTTAGGAACCATCACTACGAACAAAGCTAGTGGAGGTGACGGAATTCCAGTAGAGCCATTTCAAATCCTGAAAAATGATGCTGTGAAAGTGCTACACTCAATATGCCAGCAAATTTGGAAAACTCAGCAGTGGCCACAGGACTGGAAAAGGTCAGTTTTCATTCCAATCCCAAAGAAAGGCAATGCCAAAGAGTGCTCAAACTACCACACAATTGCACTCATCTTACACACTAGTAAGGTAATGCTTAAAATTCTCCAAGCCAGGCTTCAGCAATACATGAACTGTGAACTTCCAGATGTTCAAGCTGGTTTTAGAAAAGCAGAGGAACCAGAGATCAAATTGCCAACATCCACTGGATCATGGAAAAAGGAAGACAGTTCCAGAAAAACATCTATTTCTGCTTTATTGACTATGCTAAAGCCTTAGACTGTGTGGATCACCATAAACTATGGAAAATTCTGAAAGAGATGGGAATACCAGACCACCTGACCTGCCTCTTGAGAAACCTGTATGCAGGTCAGGAAGCAACAGTTAGAACTGGACATAGAACAACAAACTGGTTCCAAATAGGAAAAGGAGTACGTCAAGGCTGTAAATTGTCACCCTGCTTATTTAACTTCTATACAGAGTACATCATGAGGAATGCTGGGCTGGAAGAAGCACAAGCTGGAATCAAGACTGCTGGGAGAAATATCAATAACCTCAGATATGCAGATGACACCACCCTTATGGCAGGAAGTGAAGAGGAACTAAATAGCCTCTTGATGAAAGTGAAAAAGGACAGTGAAAAAGTTGGCTTAAAGCTCAACATTCAGAAAACGAAGATCATGGCATCCAGTCCCATCAATTCATGGCAAATAGATGGGGAAACAGTGGAAACAGTGTCAGACTTTATTTTTTTGGACTCCAAAATCACTGCAGATGGTGACTGTGGCCATGAAATTAAAAGATGCTTACTCCTTGGAAGGAAAGTTATGACCAACCTAGACAGCATATTAAAAAGCAGAGACATCATGTTGTCAACAAAGGTCCATCTAGTCAAGGCTATGGTCATGTATGGATGTGAGAGTTGGACTATAAAGACAGCTGAGTGCAGAAGAATTGATGCTTTTGAACTGTAGTGTTGGAGAAGACTCTTGAGAGTCCCTTGGACTGCAAGGAGAGCCAACCAGTCCATCCTAAAGGAGATCAGTCCTGGGTGTTCATTGGAAGGACTGATGTTGAAGCTGAAACTCCAATACTTTGGCTACCTGATGGGAAGAGCTGACTCATTGGAAAAGACCCTGATGCTGGGAAAGATTGAGGGCAGGAGGAGAAGGGGACGACAGAGGATGAGATGGTTGGATGCCATCACTGACTCAATGGACGTGGGTTTGGGTGGACTCTGGAAGTTGGTGATGGACAGGGAGGCCTGGTGTGCTGCGGTTCATGGGGTCGCAAAGAGTCGGACACGACTGAGCGACTGAACTGAACTGAATATGAATTTCTACTGCTACCCATGACATAATAACTAGTATTGGACTTATCCTCTCTCACATCCTGAACAATTCTTAATATAGACAAAATAGATAAGCCTACTGTTTTCAGGCACTGGACAACCAGCAGCATAAAACCAATCCTTGAAAGAAGGGGTATACATGAGGTGAACAGTCTCAGTAAGTAGAGGAGGCAAACTGGGTTGCTGAGGTGGCTGGAATTTGTAGGACAAAACACTATAGAGAAAGGAGTGGTGAGCGGTGAGACAGGGACAGAAATCTGCAGGGATACTCCCCTTGGGTCTCTGACCAAGGCCTGGGCCGTGACTACACAGTGTGAAACTCTATCAGACCTAACATACAGTGCCTGCTGCATGGTTGAGAGCTGAACAAAAACTAACAGAGGTCAAGGAGTGCTTGGAGCCAACCGGATCTCTGAGCCAGCCACAGTGCAGGGTCTTCACTGAGCATCAGACACATTCAAATGAGATGCTACAAGTCCTACTTTCAAAGTAGAGATCAAAGAAGAAGTAAAACTCTCACTATTTGCAGATGACATGATCCTCTACATAGAAAACCCTAAAGACTCCACCAGAAAATTACTAGAACTAATCAATGATTACAGTAAAGTTGCAGGATATAAAATCAACACACAGAAATCCCTTGCATTCCTATACACTAATAATGAGAAAACAGAAAGAGAAATTAAGGAAACAATTCCATTCACCATTGCAACGGAAAGAATAAAATACTTAGGAATATATCTACCTAAAGAAACTAAAGACCTATATATAGAAAACTATAAAACACTGGTGAAAGAAATCAAAGAGGACACTAATAGATGGAGAAATATACCATGTTCATGGATTGGAAGAATCAATATAGTGAAAATGAGTATACTACCCAAAGCAATTTATAGATTCAATGCAATCCCTATCAAGCTACCAACAGTATTCTTCACAGAGCTAGAACAAATAATTTCACAATTTGTATGGAAATACAAAAAACCTCGAATAGCCAAAGCGATCTTGAGAAAGAAAAATGGAACTGGAGGAATCAACCTACCTGACTTCAGGCTCTACTACAAAGCCACAGTTATCAAGACAGTATGGTATTGGCACAAAGACAGAAATATAGATCAATGGAACAAAATAGAAAGCCCAGAGATAAATCCACGCACATATGGACACCTTATCTTTGACAAAGGAGGCAAGAATATACAATGGATTAAAGACAATCTCTTTAACAAGTGGTGCTGGGAAATCTGGTCAACCACTTGTAAAAGAATGAAACTAGAACACTTTCTAACACCATATACAAAAATAAACTCAAAATGGATTAAAGATCTCAACGTAAGACCAGAAACTATAAAACTCCTAGAGGAGAACATAGGCAAAACACTCTCTGACATACATCACAGCAGGATCCTCTATGACCCACCTCCAAGAATATTGGAAATAAAAGCAAAAATAAACAAATGGGACCTAATTAAACTTAAAAGCTTCTGCACATCAAAGGAAACTATTAGCAAGGTGAAAAGACAGCCTTCAGAATGGGAGAAAATAATAGCAAATGAAGCAACTGACAAACAACTAATCTCAAAAATATACAAGCAACTCCTACAGCTCAACTCCAGAAAAATAAATGACCCAATCAAAAAATGGGCCAAAGATCTAAATAGACATTTCTCCAAAGAAGACATACAGATGGCTAACAAACACATGAAAAGATGCTCAACATCACTCATTATCAGAGAAATGCAAATCAAAACCACTATGAGATACCATTTCACACCAGTCAGAATGGCTGCGATCCAAAAGTCTACAAATAATAAATGCTGGAGAGGGTGTGGAGAAAAGGGAACCCTCTTACACTGTTGGTGGGAATGCAAACTAGTACAGCCACTATGGAGAACAGTGTGGAGATTCCTTAAAAAACTGGAAATAGAACTGCCTTATGATCCAGCAATCCCACTGCTGGGCATACACACTGAGGAAACCAGAAGGGAAAGAGACACGTGTACCCCAATGTTCATCGCAGCACTGTTTATAATAGCCAGGACATGGAAGCAACCTAGATGTCCATCAGCAGATGAATGGATAAGAAAGCTGTGGTACATATACACAATGGAGTATTACTCAGCCATTAAAAAGAATACATTTGAATCAGTTCTAATGAGGTGGATGAAACTGGAGCCTATTATACAGAGTGAAGTAAGCCAGAAGGAAAAACACCAATACAGTATACTAACGCATATATATGGAATTTAGAAAGATGGTAACGATAACCCTGTATACGAGACAGCAAAAGAGACACTGATGTATAGAACAGGCTTATGGACTCTGTGGGAGAGGGAGAGGGTGGGAAGATTTGGGAGAATGGCATTGAAACATGTGAAATGTCATGTATGAAACGAGATGCCAGTCCAGGTTCAATGCATGATGCTGGATGCTTGGGGCTGGTGCACTGGGACAACCCAGAGGGATGGTATGGAGAGGGAGGAGGGAGGAGGGTTCAGGATGGGGAACACATGAGAAATAAAGGAATAAAAAATTAAAAAAAAAAAATATCCTCTGATAAAACATAATGGAAAATAATACATATGTGTATAACTGAATCACTTTGCTGTATTGCAGAAATTAACACTATAAATCAAGTATATTGCAGTTACAATAAAGAAGCAATACTCTCTCCCAGGGCAGTTGTGAGGATCAAGAAAGTATTTGCAAAAATCCCTAATTTAGCCCTGTTTTGGTCTCAACTATTTAAATGCATGTCTATATAAACATATCCGTATATATGTGTATGTGTGTGTGTGTATATATATAAAACCCAGGATGAATATGAATATGTATGTATACTGCCCCTCATGTACTACCACGAATGTAAGCTTTTCCTCACAAATTCCATGACCACAGTTTCCCACTCACAAAACAGAACACGAGAATATGTATTCTCTGTAACATAATAGAAAAATGTACAACTATCAATATTATTACTAACTTTACAACAAGGGCACTGAAACTTCTCTTAGGCTCCCTTAGTCGTGTGGAACATAGACCAAGGGTATCTCCCAGCCTTGCAAATAGCTGAGAAGAGAAAAACAAAGAAGGGGAAGGCCGAGTTCCAAAGAATAGCACAGAGAAAAAAAGGAAAAAAAAAAAAACAAAGTAGAGATCACAGCTCAGAGTCAAAGGCCGTGTCCTCAAATAACAAATTCAACACTTACCTGCCCTTCTTCTCCTCTCAAACATCACTGTAATGATCTCTTTTTTTTTCATGCTCTCTTTTTAATATTCTAAAAATATTTATTTTTTAAATAGATATTTTATAAAATTACCTTATGAAATTTTGAAACCAACATTCAAAACGTTTTCAAAAGGTTATGTAAGGGAAAGACACCTTTCTATCGCTGCCCTCAGTCTTCTTCCACAGAAACAAACCCAATTACCAGTTTCGATCAGCACTAACCAACAGGATTTTCTGCAGTGATGGAAATGTCCCATACCCACGCTGATACAATAGCCAGGAGCCACGGCGACTGCTAACTACTTGACGCGTGGCTAGTATGACCGAGGAAGTGGAAGTGTAGTTTCACTCAGTGTAAGTAAACTAAAACACATTCAGTCGTGTCTGACTCTTTGCGACCCCATGGACTGTAGCCCACCAGGCTTCTCTGTCCATGGGATTCTCCAGGCAAGAATCTTGGAGTGGGTTGCCATTTCTGCTATCTTCTCCAGCAGCTCTTCCCAACCCAGGGATCGAACCCGGGTCTCCCGCATTGTGGGCAGACACTTTAACCCCTGAGCCACCAGGGAAGCCCGTTACTCAGTTTACTGAATTTAAACAGGTACATGTGATCAGCGGCTAGTGTATTGGGCAGTGCACATCTAGAGAATCCTCTGAGACCAGCAGTCTTCTAGGTTGGCTACACAATACAGTCACTTATGAAGCTGCATCTCACATCAGATCACAATAAATGTCTCTGGAGTGGGACTCAGACATGGGTCATTACTTTTTTTTTACCTTACCATGATTCCAGTATATGGCCAAGGTAGAAGTCTTCTGTTCTAGAAAATCACTTATTTTTTAAATAGAGTAGCTCTACCTAAAGTCTAGTCAAGGTTATGGTTTTTCCAGTGGTCACGTATGGATGTGAGAGCTGGACTATGAAGAAAGTTGAGCGCCAAAGAATTGATGCTTCTGAACTGTGGTGTTGGAGAAGACTCTTTGAGAGTCCCTTTGACTGCAAGGAGATCCAACCAGTTCATTCTGAAGGAGATCAGCCCTGGGATTTCTTTGGAAGGAACGATGCTAAAGCTGAAACTCCAGGACTTTGGCCACCTCATGCGAAGAGTTGACTCATTGGAAAAGACTCTGATGCTGGGAGGGATTGGGGGTAGGAGGAGAAGGGGATGACAGAGGATGAGATGGCTGGATGGCATCACTGACTTGATGGACGTGAGTCTCAGTGAACTCCGGGAGTTGGTGATGGACAGGGAGGCCTAGCGTGCTGCAATTCATGGGGTCGCAAAGAGTCGGACACGACTGAGCGACTGAACTGAACTGAACTGACAAATCTCAGCATAGTATATCTTCTATGTATATAGTGTGTCTGGAGAATAGATATCTGGGAAATGGATATCATAGTGTATCTGGGGAAAAGAGACAGGATTGGGATCTGGAGGGGACAAAGGGAGGCTTCAATTTATCGGTTATGTCTTTTTCCTTTAACAATAATACCAATAACAGAAATATCTGAAACAAATGTGGCAAGATGTTACATCATTTTTTTGTTTTTTAATTTTTAGAGGCAGTAGATCCTTGACTATTCATTATATTATTCTCTATGCTTTTCTGTATGTTTGAAACGTTTCTAAATCTAAACTACAAGACTCCTGTAAAATCTTGTGACTAGCTCCAAACCAACATGAAAAACAAACCAAGCCCATTAAGATCTGGCTCCCTGCCTCTGGAAGCTGAGAGGCTGGAGCAGCAGGCATCACGCTGAGCACAGGCGTGTGCGACACCCCCGGGGCCGCTGCAGAGCTGCATCTTAGGGCGGCTCAGCAGTGCTCTGCTGTGGTCTCTAGTGCAGCCCTGGCTGTCGTGAACAAAACCGCCACCCACACCTAAGAGTCGGCTTTTAATTTACAAGGATATGCTCTTTTCTCCACTTCCCTCTGTGGGGTTACTGCTCTGTAGTCTTTAGGGACTCCACATACACACCAGAACTTGTACTGGTATAAAGAATTATTACATAGATTACTTCAGGGAGAAAAGACAATACTCAATAAAAGGAGTGACAAGGAGATAAAAATATGTTTCTAATGATATAAACACTCGGGGCCATAACAGTGGCGGTTGGGACTGATAAATGCAGCACAGGCTGCACACCAGGCACTACTCTTGGTGGCGGTGGTTTAGTTGCTCAGTTGTGTCTGACTCCCTGCAACCCCATGGACTGTAGCCGCCAGCCTCCTCTGTCTATGGGATTTCCCAGGCAAAAGTACTGGAGTGGATTGCCATTTCCTTATGCAGGGGATCTTCCCAATCAAGGGATCGAACCTTTGTCTCCTGCTTGGCAGGGGGATTCTTTACCACCAAGCCTCTTGTGGTGCTTTGCATTTAAACCTCACATCCACCCTGTGAGGTTGAAACTGTTACCATCCTATCTCACTGATAAGGATAAGGGCAAATAAATGGTCACATGCCTTTGAAAATACAGAGCCAAGGGTTTGAAGCCAGCAGTTTGACTCTAGAGACCACTGCCCCGCCGCTAAGCATATTCTGGAAATTCAACCATACACATTCATTGGGACCTTGGATGTGCAAGGCATGAGCATACTGCACGCTCAAGGCACAAAGACACAGCACAGCTTTCCTTTGTGTTTGCTCTGACGGACTGTACGGCTCAGAGTTTCTTTTCACCAGTGACTGTATTAAAATAGTCTTTATACTCAAAATACTTCTGTAAAAGCACCAACAGTCCAGAGATTCAAAATTAATCCAGAAGACTTCTGGTTCCTGGGTCTGCATATACGGAGCTTAGAAGTTGCCACTCTAGCCTAACAACAAGGAAACAGCTAAAACAGGCGGAAAAATCAACAGCTCTTCTGGGTCCATAAGAAAGAGGAAGACACAGGGCAAATTGCAACCATCATATAAGAGAGACAGGCAAATACAGGGAGTCTTGGCTTACAGGAGAGACTAGTGAACAGAAACCGCCACAGAAGCCAGTGTCAGGGCAGGGAAATCTGAACTGTACCTGGTTAATTGCCAGAGGTTCAGTATGGATAGCTCAGAGTTAAAACTCTAGGGGGCCCAGTCACATAGGGGGCTCCCACAAAGTTAGGGAATTTACTCCAGGAGTTCAAGTAGATTCCCAGGTAAATAGTGGAGAAAACCCCCTGAGGGTTGGGGGAGGGCAAAAGGAAACAAAGCATTCTGTTCCTAATAAAGTCTGCTCTTTGCAGAAACCAATTAAACAGCACCTAACTTGCTAGGGCATTATCAGAGTCTAAGTGACCTACCGAAGGAAAATACCCAACTCTAGCTCCCTCGAGCCACCCTGTCCCACCTGAGAGGGGAAGGAAAAAACTGAGAAGCCCTTGTGAAGTTCAGAATCCAGAGGCACAGGCTCACTGAAAGGCTGAGAGCCAACCGCAGAACAAGAGAGAGCGTCCCCTCCCCACAGCTCACCAGCAGGGCTGCGCCCCTGGCGTGTGTGCCACGCTGAGGCATCAAGAAAACCCACAAGGCACACTGAAAGGCACGGAACGCTCTGCGAGCTTCAGAACAGACATGGCAGGAATGGCGGGGCTATCAGCCCGGGAACGCAAAAGAACTGCAAGTACGACGCTAAGAACTCCATCAGATAAAGTAGACAGCAAGCAAGAATAGATGGGCAATCAAAGTACAGAGATAGAAATCCTAGAAAGAATAAAAAAGAAATACTAGAGATCAAAAACACTGTAACAGAGATGAAGAATGCCTCTGATGGGATTATTAGTAGACTGGACAAAACTGAGGAAAGAAGCTCTGAGTTAAAGGATTTATTGATAGCATCCTCAAAAACAGAAAAGCAAACAGGACAAAGACTGGAAAAAAACAGAACCAAATACCTAAGACAACTATAAAAAGTGTAACGAGAATACCAGAAGGAGAAGAGAGAAAAGAACAGAAGAAATATCTGACATATAATGACAGAATTTCTGCCAAATTAATGTCAAACACGAAACTACAGATCCAGGAAGCTCAGAGAACACAGAGCAAGATAAATGCCCAAACACACAAACAAAAAGACTACTTCACAGCATATCATTTTCAAATTACAGAAAATCAAAGATAAAGAAAAACTAACCCACTGGTGCACTTTGGTGGGAACATAAACTGGCGCAGCCACGTGGGAAACAGTGGCGGCTTCTCAACACCAAGAGCAGAGCTCGCAGGTGACCCAGCAGCGCACTCCAGGGCAGACACACAAACAGCAGAACCACGGACTGAAGAGAGACATGCACCCTAACGTTCACAGCAGCATTATTCACAAGTGCCAAGATACGGAAGCAGCCTAAGCGTCCAAAACCAGATGACAGACAGAGAAGATGTGGAGCGCGCGTGCACACACACACACACACACACACACACACGCAGGAACACTACTCAGCGTGAAAAAGAGTGAACGTTTTGCATCCGCAGCAACGTGGATGGACTTGGAGGGCACCAAATGAAGCCAGAGAAAGAGAAATACTGGGTGATGTCACTTACATGTGGGATATAAAAATTACAACAAACCAGTGACGAAAACAAAAAAGAAGCAGAGAAGCAGACTCAGAGATACAGAGAACACTCTAGTGGTCACCAGTGGGGACAGGGAAGAAAGGGGGCATACCAGGGTAGGTGGGACAAGATAGCTATTTTATGGAATTATATGCAATCATGTGGGTGAAACTTATGAAAATTATAAAGCACTATAGAATTTAAAGAACCTTTCATTTAATTTTTAAAAAGTAAGCACAATATAAAGAGATTAATCAACCTAAACCTCAGTGAATCTAGGACTAGGGTAAGTACTGCAAAAATTCAGAAGAATACATGGTCCTTGCCCTCAATATTTCTTTAACATCTAAGCCAGTGGTTCTAAAACATTGGCAAAGACCAAAACCACCTGGAGAGCTTGTTAAAATGCAGACTGTTCGGCTACATTCCAAGAATTTCTTATGCTGTCCGTCTGGAATGGGACCTAAGAATATGTGTTTCTATTAAATAAGTTCCTGGGTAAGGCTGACACTGCTGGTTCAAGAACCAACTTTAAGAATCACTGGATTACTTCATGGCCTTACAAAAAAAACATGCTCATCCTTACTCCTTATTTATCAACTCATGTTCTTGCTCTTGCCCTGAACTTTACTTGGAGGGAATACACTGTGAACTGGCAACTCAAAAGAATACAGATATGAAAGAATTTGAGAAGACGGTGAAACTATGCAAAGGAAAGGACTAACTGCTTTTGCCTTAAGAGTCAAACATATTTGAACTTTTTCTTGATGGCTCAGAGTTATTGTTCATGATAGTCATGCTGTGTTCAAGCTACTTATGTTTATTAAAAGTATAAGTAGTTTATTTCTTTCAAGCTAAATGTTCCTAGATTGCAGTGCTGTTGATATTCATTCATTCATTTGGACCTTAGACACTCAGCAATTTCAGCCACAAACAATGAGCTAAAACTACAGAAATAATCACGGAGATTGCAAAGGAATGAAAACAGCAAAGAAGAACCAAAGATATGCTGTTACTTCCTATTTTTCATAATAAACTGGAGTCAGCATGGAAGGGTATCTACGATAGCTAAGAAACAAACATAGGAATGGTAAGGAAACAGAGAGACATGAAAAAACTGCATGGGATTAGGGCAGCAGCAGTGACACAGACCAAACAGAAAGAAAGCAGCAGACATACTAATGAAGAGACATACACTGAGCAGAAGTGGCCGTAAGAGAAGGAAAAAAGTGAATAAGCTACTTAAATTGTAGGGTGATTAACTGAAAAGACATGCCAAGTCCTAAAAACCTATATAAGGGTTTTATTCTGCCATATTAAAGAATACCAACACCACCACAACCTGGGAACATTTAGCCTGAAGGAAAGAAACCACATATACTTTTAGTAAACATAAGCAGCTTGAACACATAGCATAACTGTCATGAGCAATAACTCTTGAGTCATCAAGAAAAAGTTCAAATATGTTTGACTCTTCAGGCAAAAACAAGTATTTTATACACTTTAGCAAAATTTTCCATAAAAATTATATCTAAAACAATTATATTCTGGGAATTAATAGGTAGTTAGTTAACTAAAAATAGTGGTCCCCAAGATACATATGACTTTTCTCAGATGTTACTCAAAAAAACAACAGTCACATGAAAAATAAGATGATTGCTTCAGTTAAAATCTAGTAACTTTTACTTACCAACAGGAACATCTTCAGCTTTTGCAAGGTCATTCTCTTCTATTCCAGGCATGCCTGCATCACCACCTCGTTTGATTTGTTCTGCTCAAGTAATAAAAACATAATTCTGTATTTTTCCTTACATACAATGAAGGAATGTAACAATCAGTTTGTAAAGCAACGGGCCACATCGAATGAGTATCTATAAATCTTTCTATGATACAGCTATAACTCTATAGACTTATTATTTTTTTCTTCTCTGTTAAAGGATTCAAATTTGAAACAGATACCTAAACATAATGGAAGAAAAATCAAACAATATTCTTTATGAATGAAAATGTTCACTTCAAAGTGAGAAGAAGTCAATCCCCTCTTAACACAAAATAATAGTAATACCTTTCCCATGTGGAATATGATGGCTTGAGGGTTCTTCATTCTTGCCTGCACCGTTCTCAGCAACTTCTGGAATGTTTTTAGGCACTGCATGATTGTCCGTATCCAATTCATTTCCACCTTTTGATTCAAACTTGTGGGCCTCTTGCTGTGAGATTAAGATTTGCTAACAGTAAGTATTTTTCAGCTCAAAATGTTAAACTATTGACACAACTAAATATTAGTTGTGTTAATTAAATATTCTGAAACAGTTCATTTTTTTTGAAATACATACCATGGGTCCAAATTCCAAATACTTAATATTTTGAAACAGTTCATTTTATTAACTAAATGTTAATATTTAGTTAATATTAACTAAATATTCTGAAACAGTTCATTTTTTTGACTAAATATTTTGAAATAAACTAAATATTCTGAAATACATACCATGGGTCCAAATTCCAAACACTTAAGAGATATGGGATGTAATATTATTTTTTTGTTCAGTTTTTATACCTAACATGAAGTCAAAGAATAAGTTTTTTTTTTTTTAAGTCTCTAATTACAACAAATGGCCTAGAATGTTAGGCAGAGGTAATGCCCTTTGGCTATGCTGAGGGAGTGACTCAGTCAGAAGAGTCTTGCTGAGCGCTGGCTGCAGAGGCCTGGGGGAGCATGGGTTCTGTACGGCATGTTTTAACCAAGCAGGAGGGCAGACAGCAGGAGGCCGGCACCCAGGGACCCCTCAAGTGCGATCGATGGCTGTCGACACTGGCAGGTTCTTCTCCCAGCAGAAACAGCAAGGTGGAAAACAGGCAAAGTCTTGCCAGGTGCACCGGCCACTCAAGCACAGAAGGATGGCAGAACAGTACACAAGCCAGTGCTCCCTGTAACCTACCTCACCTGACCATATCGCCTTCTGGGAAACCTGAATCTTCAGTTTATGATTGCTGCTGCTGCTGCTGCTGCTGCTAAGTCGCTTCAGTTGTGTCCGACTCTGTGTGACCCCATAGACGGCAGCCCACCAGGCTCCCCCGTCCCTGGGGTGTTCCAGGCAAGAACACTGGAGTGGGTTGCCATTTCCTTCTCCAATGCATGAAAGTGAAAAGTTGAAGTGAAGTGGTCGGTCATGTTCGACTCTTCGCGACCCCATGGACTGCAGCCTATCAGGCTCCTCCGTCCATGGGATTTTCCAGGCAACAGTACTGGAGTTGGGTGCAGGTTATGATTAAGCCTGATTCAATCCTGTGGGTCCCAGTTTTCTCTTAACTGGTTGAGCTGTCTCACGGAAAACTGGGAGAGGGACGGAATCAAGTACACACGCTTGGGTTGCCATATTAATATTTAATGCATAATAATATTAGCGTTAAATGCTTTGCCAACTCTAAAACGCTATGCAATGTAATCACTGGTAACATTATAAAAAAACAACAGTACTACAAGATCTACAGGAACTCTAGAAACATAGGAGCCAAACGGTAAGAATTTGTCATAATAAAGAAGAATGGGCACTTTGACCATCAAGTGTAGGTATTCCAGTGTACCAGGCAATACTTCTGCCATGTCTCCTAGTTTGCAACTTGTTTTCAAGCCTGTCCTCTAGTACAGATAAATGAATAGTTTTAAGGAAAACAAAATAAAACTGAGGCTTAAAGAAGTTATATAGTTTGTTCAAGATTACAAAGCTGGAGAAGTATGGAAAGGGATTCAAACCATCTTTCTTACTCCCACAGGATTTGGGAACTTGATAAGCTATAGCCAATTTTCAGAGCTTAACTGCTGATGTGTGAAATGATAAACTGAAATTTCTGAACATATCGGTATAAAGGCCAAAGGTGAGAAAATCTGTGAGGTACACAACCTAAGCCATCCTGCATCTCTGTGCATTTTCGCTATAATGCCACATTATAAGGCAACTTCCATAGTAAGTACTCCACAGCTTTATGATATGGATAAAGCAAAGAAACAAAACTTAAAAGTCAACAAACCACTCGTCCAAAATACTTCTCCGTTTAAAACAATTAGCAAAGATATTGTCCTTTGATTCATTATTAATGCAATAGTTTTCTGTGAATGGACAATAATAAATACAATTAATAAAATAGGATGGCTTTCTAAATTCAATATTGTTGATTTGGTAAAGGGGCCACCTAGTTCTTTTTTAAATATAGTTTTTACTCTGAAATAATTTAAATTTATAGAAAAGTAATTACCAATCACTCAATTTCCCTTAGTGTTAACATCACATTAGCATGATACATTTGCAAAACTAAGAAAACAACATTAGTACATTATTAACTAAACTCCAGCCTTTATTTAGATTTCACTACTTTTTCCATTAAGGCCTTTTTCCGTTCCAGCATCCAATCCAGGATATTATACTGCATTTATTTAATTAATTTATTTACTTACATTTTTACTACATTACATTTAAATACTCAGGTCTTCTTAAGTCTTCTCTGTGCTCAGTCGTGTCCAACTTTTTGCGACCCCAGGGACTGTAACCTGCCAGGCACCTCTGTCCAGGGGATTTCCCAAGCAAGTATACTGGAGTGGACTGCCATTTCCTTCTCCAGGGGATCTTCCCAAACCAGGGACAGAACCTGTGTCTTCCACGCGTCCTGTGTTGGCAGGAGGATTCTCTACCACTGAGCCACCTGGGAAACCCAAGTCTCCTCTGGTCTGTGACAACTTATCTTCCTTTGTGATAGCATGAAAGCAGTAAACAAATGACTGTGGCTGTGTTCTAATAAACTGTATCTCTAGACATTAAGATTTCAGTTTCTTACAGCTTTCCCATGTCATAGAATATTCTTTTGATTTTTTTAACCATTTAAAAAATGCAATAACCACTTTTTTTGGCCGATGGGCAGTATGGGAAAAAAAGGCAGGAGGTTGCAGTTAGTTTGCTGACCCCCTCCTTAGAGTAATTTCTAAGACAGGCATGTACTTGGTTAAAAAAAAATCCCTGAACACACATTATGCTTGTTTCTTATAGCTTATAATGGATTTGTTCCTATGAAAAACAACTCAGATTTCACAGAATCAAGTCGTGGTAGCTGAAGGGTAGGAACTGAGGGTGAGGAGCAGAACGAGGCGCTGGTGTGTCATCCTAGAAAGACGTTCTCTTAAGAGAACTTAAGGTTAAGCACCTCCATTTCTCTCCACCTTGTTCCATTTAGGGCAGCATAAGGGCAAAGAATGGGACAGGATATTAGTTAATTAACAATATAAAAATAGGCTAAAATAGAAGAGCAGAAAGAGAGAACTACACTTGCCAAGAGAAAGGAAAAAGCTGATATATACACTTCTTGGGAGAAGAGAACAAACTTATCCCATTTATATGATGGGCTCATAATACCACAGTTCCATCAGCAAGCCTCTGGTCCTCTTCCTTTTGTGTTCTATGCTGCTCCTGCTGCTAAGTCGCTTCAGTTGTGTCCGACTCTGTGAGACCCCATAGATGGCAGCCCACCAGGCTCCCCCATCCCTGGAATTCTCTAGGCAAGAACACTGGAGTGGGTTGCCATTTCCTTCTCCAATGCATGAAAGTGAAAAGTCAAAGTGAAGTCGCTCAGTCATGTCCGATTCTTAGCGACCCCATGGACTGCAGCCTACCAGGCTCCTCTGTCCATGGGATTTTCCGGGCAAGAGTACTGGAGTGGGGTGCCATTGCCTTCTCCATTTGTGTTCTATAGGGTTGGTCAAAAGGCTCGTTCAGGTTTTTCTGTTAAGATCTTACAGAAAAAGCGAACAAACTTTTGGCCAAACCACTGCTATGCCCCTCTGCGCACGCAGGGTCCCGGCAGTGTCTGCTGGCTGCCCCGGGGCCTCAGCCCCACTAAGGCAGCTCACTTGTGCCTGCCATCTCCCCGTAACCTACCCCATGTCTGCAAGTAAGGCTGAAGACAGACAGCAGCTGTTTCACTTTATGGGTAAAAAAAAGATGCCCTCAATATCATGTTGCAAAATGGTGAAAAAACAGAGCACGAAAACCTGGTTTCCTGAGCTTCTAGTCCTTTAGGTGAGAGACTACCAGAGACCAAGAAAAATACTTTTCACTATTCAATCTCTCTTTACTCTAAATCACAAGACTGTATACAAACTATAGCTAGTCAGACTAGACTACAGGGTGTGAAAAATGAATGTCTTCATGACTTGTAAATTTCAAATTCCTTCTATTTCTAGCAGGACTTCCATAATATTTATCTACTGGAACTGTATGACTTAATAAAAGAATTTGCCACCCCCAAAATATGAAAATAGTCGCTAGCATTTCATTTCTGTATTTTAAGAAAGGAATTAGAAACAACAAAGATTGATAAGTAAAAGTTTCTCAATTTTTTTTCCTATTTCTCAAAAGTGTGGCGGATTCATTTTGATATTTGGCAAAACTAATGCAATTATGTAAAGTTTAAAAATAAAATAAAATTAGAAAAAAAAATACGAAGTAACTGATTTTTCAGTAACATGATTATCCACTTACAAACTGAGAAATAAACAGCAAAAATTACTTTTAAAAGTCAGGCAAAAGTTATATAGCTCAAAATTAGTTTTAAGAGCTGAGGTTATATTTTTGCAAATGTTTAATTTACTCAGTACTAAAGCCACTGAAGTCATTTTTAGAATTACATAGGCTAAAATACTTAAAAATATAATGTTTTATGACAAAAATACAAAATTTAACTTCTAAATTATAAGATTTATAACAAGAACATATTTTAAGTATTTTTAAAATTTACCTTTTGTTCCTGCAAAAACTGGTCTGCTAACTTTTTAATATTTTCTTCATGCTGAGCTCTTAACTCCTTGATCTGTTGTCCACACTGAAAACTAAATTAGAAAGTCATTCTTTTAGACTATAATATCTTGAGTTGATCTCAAAGATGTTTAGAAGCTGAAAACATACATCTATATGGATAAAGCATTCAGTCAGCAGGAGATTGGATAGGAGAGGACAAAGAGCAGACATGAAAATAGCTCACAGTCAAAATCCTTAAAATACCTGAATCTTTAATAGAGGATAAAAATATTGATAAAGCTAATTAAAAAAACAGAAATTAGAAAGATGAATTTTTAAAAAGAAATTTTAAGCAGTTGCAGCAGATGAGTCATCAAACAGTATTGAGTTATCCAAAAAGTTCGTTTGGGTTTTTCTGTAAGATGTTATGAAAAACTCGAACTAATTTCTTAGCCAACCCAATACTTTCAACACAATAATAAAAGCCTAAACCATAAAAAGAGCAAGAACAGAAGAAACTAATAAAAAAGACAGAATGCAACCAGCAAGACAAAATGTAAAGGCACAAACAGACAAAATTATGAATTTCAACTGGACAAGCAGGCAAAGCATACAAAAAGATCATTCATGTAAAAAGAAACAAATAATAAATACATAGAAAAGTGTTGCCTTCTACCATTTAAAATGCAAATTAAGCTTCCTATATGTATATATAGTGCTTTCCTTATTCCTATACTAGTGAAATTAAGTCAGAATTATAAAAGTCAATGTTGGTGGGGCCACAGGGAAACATTTACAGTATAAATTAGTATAGTCATTTTACAAAGCAATTTTCATATATGTGATAAGATCAATAAACATTCTATCTCAGAAGTTCTGTATTTGAGAATATAATCAGTGAAATAACATAAGAGGAAAAAAAATCCTTTTTGCACAAAGATTTTTATAGTTGATAATCGTAACAGTGAGAAAAGGAAAACTCCTACAGTGGTCCAGCAATTGGGAGAGATTAAACAAGCTCTAGCATACTAATACACTGGAATAATTTATTACCTCTAAGTATGTCAATCTTTAATCCTAAAGATACACAGAAAATTACTGAACACTATTAGATTAAAAAACATATATGTAGTAGATGCATATTGACAACCTACAAGAGTAAGATGTCAGAAATGGATAAACAGTTTAAAATATGTTGACTCTTTCTAATTTTTGGTATGCAGACCTAAAAAATACCTTTTACTTTAAAACTGATTTCTTACATGATTTTCTGTCTTACAATGTCTACAATGTCTTACAATGTCTACAGGGGTAGATTCAACGTGCCTTGTATGAGATATTTCCATGTTCTTCAAGCTATCAAAATAAAATAGATTTCACAGACACATACAAAGACAATAGAAAAGGAATTTATTTTCCTTTTTTTTTTTTTGGAAAAGGAATTTAAAAGACTTAGTAAAATGAAAGAAGAGAAGAAAAACAGACTCCAGAAAGGAAGAAATGACTTGACTGAATGTTGGACAAATATTCAAGATTCGTAAATACTTACTGCGTGCAGTCTTACCTCTCATATTCTAACCTCTTCACAAGGTAAGTATTGTTCTTCCTATAGTCTTGAAGTTGGTCTTCCTGTCGAAGGAACTCCTGACGAAGCTCAGCAAGTTGCTCTATCCACAAAACGGAAGCAAAACAAAAGCAAAGGAACGAAGTTTACGTACTCTGCTACTTCCTGTTAAGAAGGCATGGGATTTCTAAAATTATATACAGTTCTCTATTTATTCATACTCTCAAGAAGTTAAATT
Source organism: Bos taurus (assembly GCF_002263795.3). Classification (NCBI taxonomy): domain Eukaryota; kingdom Metazoa; phylum Chordata; class Mammalia; order Artiodactyla; family Bovidae; genus Bos; species Bos taurus. The sequence goes on along the minus strand of NC_037337.1, from coordinate 102,811,320 downwards.
ACATGACTAGTACCATATTTAACTGCTTTTCATACACATGTATGCACAATAAAATTTATTTTTAAAACAAGACAGCCTCAGTGGCTTTCACATCGACCAGAAATATTTAAAAATTATACATCTTTACACATTATATAGACCATATGCTAAGTTGTGGAAACAGAACATGAAGAGCTGCCTATCTCTCTAAACCTAACTGCTTTACAAAAAGTAGGGGGGAAATCATATTTTTTAGATGTGTTGGCTATGGATGCAGAATTCATTTTAAAATCACATTTGATTCTCAACTTAGGTACCAATCTCTTTAGATCTGACTTCTAGTTCCACTACTGAATTACATCCACATACACCAAAATTCCATTTCCAAAGCTTATAATCTCTGGACCAGAGCTAAAAGTTTTAGTTGTAATGAATAATATGAAATTTCAAACTGGATAGTAAATTAAAAGCTGAGCCAGATGCTCTTTTGTGAACATTTAATCTATAATCACTGGCCCCACATTTTCTAGAGTCACTCCATCTAATCCTACAAAAAAAAATTCAGCCAAGGAAGAGAAATGTCAGTTTCTTGGACAGAGGATAAAAAAATTTGCCAACAGCCTTATCAGTTACGCAAAAGCAGTAATTAAGAAAGTCTTAATTTTCATAAATGGGAACAGAGGTCTATTCTATATAAGCAACATCTACTTATTAAGACTAAAATATAATTTCTAACTATAATATGCCAATATTATAACATCTGCTTTTCACAGAAGGCTTAACAAATTAGTCTTGTTACTTTAAAGGCACCCAGAAATCCTTGTGATGTAAGTTTTTTTGTGTGTGATGTAAGTTTTTAAAAAGCAGGTATAAACATAAATTTATAGTATAAATTTATGCATGTAAAAAAATAGACAAGAATAAAATTACATCAAAATGCTATCAGTGATTAAGCTTACTGGTGGGATTCTGAGCACATTTTTTTTCTCTATAACTTGTATTGTGGAATCATAACTACAGTAACAACAACAAATAAAAATGTTCAATTCACATGAACGCTTGATGAGGTATATAAAGTTTAACAATATGCATGTAATAGCTATTATATAAGATTAATAATCAAATATGAAATGTAAATGATTTACATAAAATGCTTGTAGTTGATAATTATGCTTGCCTATTCAAGCTACATTTTTTTATTATTTTTAAAATTTTAATTGAGATATTAACACTATGTGAGTTCAAGGCATACATGTTGATTTGATTCACTAACATATTGTAAAATGATTACCATCACATTAGCCAACACCTCCACTATCTCACATAATTACTACTTTTTTGTGTGTGGTGAGAACATTTAAGATCTACTCTTTCAGCAACTTCCAAGTATATAGTACAGTATTGTTATAACACAATATTGTTAACTATAATCATCATAGATCACCAAACCGTACTCGTCCTGTAACTAACAGTTTGTACCCTTTAGCCAACGTCTCATTTTCCCCACACATCTCCCAAACCCTGGTAACCACCATTCTACTCCCTGTTTCTATGAGTTTAGTCAAGTCACATTTTACTTTTCTCTACTTGCTCTATTAACTCTACAATATGCAAACATGGCTGATCTCTGTAGTTTTTCAGTCATTTCCCCTACCTCAGATAAAAGTAACAAATCTGAGGCCAGGTATCCATGAAACAATATTCAGCTTGTTACCCGCTCCCTGGCCCCACCTACTAAGAAGCAGAGGGCAAGAGGGAGCAGAGCTCTAGCCTCAGCTATGGATGTTGATTCTAAAGAACAAAGAAGTCTCGTAGCTTATAGATAGACTTAGCCAGCAAAGATTCCAGAACTGAAAAGTTACTGCAATTAAAAAAAAAAGTCAAACCAGTATAACCTCACAGTTACTAGGGTAATGGATCTCAACTGCTGATCTACAGGACCCCTTCAGGCTTCTTTTTCCTATACAGTAAACTCACTAAACAGCTAAGTTTACCTTCAGAATGAACGTAAGGCATGTATGATTTCAAGATTTGAAATTGCTTCTCTGCTTCCCCAAAATGCTTCTCACTAACAGTATTTGAAATATCTTTATCAGGAAATAAAGTCTTCCATTTTTAAATGGAGATAAAAGGTTTAAAATTCAATTGACAAAAAAATAAAACAGTATGAATTTCAGTGCATGTAAAATACCAGGTTCTAAGGGTATGGTTTTTCCAGTGATCATGTATGCATGTGAAAGTTGGACTGTGAAGAAAGCTGAGCACCGAAGAACTGATGCTTTTGAACTGTGGTGTTGGATAAGACTCTTCAGAGTCCCTTGGACTGCAAGCAGATCCAACCAGTCCATCCTGAAGGGCATCAGTCCTGGGTGTTCACTGGAAGGACTGATGTTGAAGCTGAAACTCCAATACTTTGGCCACCTGATGCAGAGAGCTGACTCATTTGAAAAGACCCTGATGCTGGGAAAGATTGAAGGCAGGAAGAGAAGGAGACAACAGTGGATGAGATGGTTGGATGGCATCAACGACTCAATGGACATGGGTTTGGGTGGACTCCGGGAGTTGGTGATGGACAGGGAGGCCTGGCGTGCTGCGTTTCATGGGGTCGCAAAGAGTCGGACACGACTGAGCGACTGAACTGAACTGAACTGAACCTATTTGAATACAGGGCAAGGAATATAAAGCATGGAGCTGATTGGTGCTTTGAATAGTTAAAGACTTGAAAGGGGTAAAAGTAGAGCTGCCTGCGGGGCTGGTGCTTAGGGTTCTACATTTTCACTGCTGCGGCCGGGTTCAGTCCCTGGTCAGGAAACTGATATCCCACAAGCCACACGGCAAGGCCAAAAAGAGCGGGGGTGGGGTGGGGTAGAAAACAGATCAAAAAGCAAAAGTAAAGATAAAAGTTTTCTGTATCACAGTTTTACTTTCAGCTGATTTGAACCCAAAGATACTCTGTCTAGTAGGCTGCTCAAGGTCAGCACAGCAGAATGCTCCGCGTAACTTAGAGGGCGTCAGACCCAAGGCCAACTGTGCAGCCGAGCAATAACAGCAACAGCAGGGCATGCTATAGAGGGCATGGCCATAATCCCTCAATTTAACTTCAAAAGATTAGGGATATGGTTGAGAAAGGGGTTGCCTAGGATGAGCTTTTACAGCCAAAAAAAAAAAACTCTTACTTTTCAAACATTTTTATTTCAAATTTTCTTTCAGTAACAGGCATAAAAAAAAGGGAAGTTAGTCTAAATAAGTCAATGTATACTAGGATGTTAATTTACTTTCTCAGGCACTAAAAACAACTCCAATCTTTTTATTTCCAAGAAAATATTAATTACCATAAGGGTTTTTTTTTTTTTAAGAATCTGATGTATATTAACTCCAATATATCTGACATTAATGTCAATGAAAACAGGCAAATGTGCATTGTACTGTCAACTTGTCAAGAAGTTAGTTTCAGTAGAAACAGTTCCTAAGGTGCAAAAGTCACATTAATGAAACTCAATTTCAAGAGTCCCAGCTTCAGTAACTGCACTAAAGCCAAGAGTTGCACAGTTATGAGCTCAAATCAAATCTTTTTTCTTTGCTGAAGTCTATCACCTAAATTTCAAAACATCTCAGGATCTACTTCAACTGTGGATGCACACAGTATAATAAAGATTTTTACTCAGGAACATGGGCTGTCATTTTCTCTGACATATACAAGGAAAAGCCCCAGTCTATTACTATTTAGTAAGAAATCACTCTGACGACAAGCAGAATCAGCACTGGCAGGGCGCCGCCTTCTGCGCCATCCCGTGCACGCCTGTGAGCCAAAAAGAGGACAGCACGGCACAAACGCCACAGCGACAACTGTGGCCGCCCGGAAAGCGAACTCCTCACAGAAAACCGGAGCTGTTCAAAATCGTACACAGCACAACGCGAGTAGCCCCTGTGTTTGGGCTGTAATCCACCAAGGCTGCCCCCTAATGGTTTTGCTTGGTGAGGGACAAAGCTTGCATAAATTAGCCAGCGTAGGTTGGCTTCTAAAAGAGAGTGTTAACAATATATTACCTAATCCTACAGAGGTTCAAAATGGTTATAAAGAAAAATTTATGAAATCAGAGAGCAAGTACTACCCACATAGATAAATTCAGAGAAACTTCATGCAAAGTTTTAAAATACGTAGTGTTGTAATCAAAGGGTATGAGGGAAAAGAGGGATGGTCCTTAGACCTCAAATTCCAAAGGCCAGGGATAGCGTGAAGTAACGCAAGCAGAGTATAGAGCTTGTTCTCTTTAACTATTATTTTTCATAAGAGCTTTAGACATCTCCTATCACTTCACCAACCCCAAATATTCACTGGAAGGACTGATGCTGAAGCTGAAGCTCTTACTTTGGCCACCTGATGTGAAGAGCCGACTCAGTGGGAAAAGACCCTGATGCTGGGAAATACTGAAGGCAAAAGGAGAAGAGGGCGGCAGATGGTTAGCATCACTGACTCAACGGACATGACTTTGAGCAAACTCCAGGAGACAGTGGAAGAGAGAGGAGCCTGGTGTGCCGCAGTCCATGGGGTCGTAAGGAGTCACACATGACTCAGCAACTGAATAACAACAATCACTTCATCAAAATGAAACAAAAAAAACTCTTCATCTATCTAATCTACCTCCAGGCTCCCTGGCTTCTGTTCCAAGCTTCTTTGTTCCCCGGGTATCTAAAATATTGAGCTTGGGGGACCTGCCCAAAGCATTCCCAGAACTGAATGGATTATTTCAGCAGGCTGGACACAGTACAGAGGGGTCACTCCTAACCCTTTCCCTGGTAATCTGACAGTCTCCGAAGCAACACCTCAGTTTTCTTTAAAGATTCTTTTAACGTTTCATTGTATGACATCTGTCCACAGCACAAGAGTAAAATGCAGATCTCAAATTTTAACTTGTACTTATTATATATAAAACAACATTAAAATTTTTATTATCTCTTAAGACAAAAGGAAACATGTTTTGCCATCAGAGGAGCTTTGTTCAAAACTCTATTTCATTTAGCTATCTGACTTGAGGATTTCTTAACTCTTCAGGATTTTAGACATTTAGTGAACTTTAATTTGTAAGTAAGTTTCTTACCCTTTAAATGATGTATGTCTGCCATCTGATATGATATGTTGTTCTGCAGTTTAACCTGAAAAAAAATTGTCTTAATTTTACTAAAGAATATGTAGTTTTGCTTATATTTACCTTTTCCCCCTCATATTCACTTTGAGCTTGATAATAAGTACAAAAGAAAAATATTTAAGTTACGTATGCCACATTTTCCAAAGAGAATTGTAAGTTCTGATTTTGTAATATTCATTTTAAAGTTGCATAAGAATATTAATTTAATTTAATATATAGTACGACATTGTTTGAAAGTTTGAGGTGAATATTGCTTTTTTGAAAAAAAAAAAAATCAGATGTTTTCCAAAATCTTACCAGAAGATTTTCAACTCTATATTAAGAAAAGAATTAATGCCAAGTCGGAAGTACTTATTGTTCATCAAGCTCCCCCAAGAGGACAGATATTATTTTTATACAGGACTCACTGCTGCAGTCATTGTCCTCTAGAAGCCAGTATACAGGAGCTCTGGGAACTGAAAGTGTACCCAAAGACTCAGACTAAGCCTTACCACTTAAGTTAAAAACTAAGACAAGGAATGTCTTAGGATAACAAGCAAAGAACTACAGTGTCTCAGTTCTTGTTTAAATAGGTTTCAGCTAATTGTAAATCCAACTAAAGTTATCACTACAAACAGTTCTCTTGTCAATCTCAATAGTAATATTATTTTGAAAGGCACAGATTGATTTAAGTTGATCAAATGCAGTACCATGAGTGGCAAATGATTACACTAAATACCACTTAAATCTCTAAAGAAAAAAATTTTTAATTTTTCATCTTGAAATAATTTTAGGTTCATAGGAAATTGCAAAGATAGTACAGAGAAGTCCCATATACCCTTCCCACAATTTCCCCCAGTGGGTACATCTTATATAACTACACAACTTCAAAACCAGGAAATTGACATTGATACAACATGTACAGTTCTATGCTGTCTTATCACACGTATAGATTCATGTAAACACCATCAACACAAGATACAGAACTATGCTATCATCACAAATATCTCCCTCATGCTATCCTTTGCAGTCAAACCCATCCTCCTTCCACACTGTTCCTGATCCCAGGTAACCACTAATTTGTTCTCCATCTCTGTAATTTTATCATTTCAAGAATGTTAAGTGTAATCATATGGTATGTGACCTTTTGAGACTCTTTCCAATCAGCATAATGTACCTGGGTGTCCCAGGCGGCACTAGTGGTAAAGGACCTACCTGCCAATACAGGAGACATAAGAGACTGGGGTCGATCCCCGGGTGGGGAAGATCCCCTGGAGGAGGAGATGGCCACTCACTTGAGTATTCTTGCCTGGAGAACCCCATGGACAGAGAAGCCTGGTGGGCTACAGTCGATGGGGTTGCAAAGAGTCGGACACAACTGAAGCAACTTAGCGTACATCAATAGTTCATTCCTTTTTATTGCTGAATAATATTCCATGCTTGGTCACTCATTCACGTCCGACTCTTTGCAACCCCATGGACTATACAGTCCATGGAATTCTCCAGGCCAGAATACTGGAGTGGGTAGCCATTCCCTTCTCCAGGGGATCTTCCCAACCCAGAGATCAAACCCACGTCTCCTGCAGCTCCTATGTTGCAGGTAGATTCTTTACTACTGAGCCACCTGGGAGGTCCAAGTATTTACCAGCTGGCCCTTTATAGAGAAAGTTTGCCAATCCCTAGTCTGAACTAACAGAATGAGGACAAGAGATAAATGCATGTGAGAGAGACTAAAGGGGAACAACGAATAGTCTGACCAGTTGATTAGACTGAGGAGTAAAAGAGGAAGCCTTAGGGTGATGTTTCAGTTTCTAGAGTGAGGGGACTAAGGTGAGTGAGACTGCAGTGCTCCACCACAGGGAGACACAGGGGAAGCAGGCTGGGATGGGAGGAAGACATGGGGAGATGACATTGTTCAGATCCGAACCCACTGAATTTGAAGCACTTGTGACACATCTAAGAAGAGATCTTTAATAGGAAGTGGGATATACTAGTTTGGAGTTGATCTGAGAGCTATGACCAACCTAGACACCATATTAAAAAGCAGAGACATTAATTTGTCAACAAAGGTCCGCCTAGCAAGGCTATGGTTCTTCCAATGGTCATGTATGGATGTGAAAGTTGGACTGTGAAGAAAGCTGAGCACCGAAGAACTGATGCTTTTGAACTGTGGTGTTGGAGAAGACTCTTGAGAGTTCCTAGGACTGCAAGGAGATCCAACCAGTCCATCCTAAAGGAAATCAGTCCTGAATATTCACTGGAAGGACTGATGCTGAAGCTGAAGCTCTAATACTTTGGCCACCTAATGCGAAGAGCTGACTCATTTGAAAAGACGCCGATGCTGGGAAAGATTGAAGGGAGGAGGAGAAGGGGACGACAGAGGATGAGATGGCTGGATGGCATCACCAACTCGATGGACTGAGTTTGAGTAAACTCCGGGAGTTGGTGATGGACTGGACAGGGAGGCCTGGCATGCTGCAGTCCATGGGGTCGCAAAGAGTTGGACTAGGCTGAATGACTGAACTGAACTGATGTGAGAGTTAATAGCATACAAATCGCAATTAAAACCATGGGAATGAGCTCACTGATGAAAAGCTGCAAGAGGCAGCAGGAAAAGCTGACATCAACAGCAGTGTGGTCTGAGATCGAAGGACTGCTCTCTAATAACTTCTAATTAGCCTCTATTTTCTTTCCCACTTCTTTTTCAGTAGCCCCTCTCCAATCTGTGATTTTGCTTTCTGTGGTTCCAGTTACCAGCAGTCAACTGTGGTCTGAAAATTCCAGAAAGAAACAATTCTTAAGTTTTAAGTTGTGTGCTGTTATGAAGATGTCCTTTTCATTATAGGGGACTGGAATGCAAAAGTACAAAGTCAAGAAACACCTGGAGTAACAGGAAAATTTGGCTTTGGAATACAGAATGAAGCAGGGCAAAGACTAATAGAGTTTTGCCAAGAAAATGCATTGGTCGTAGCAAACACCCTCTTCCAACAACACAAAAGAAGACTCTACACATGGACATCACCAGATGGTCAACACCAAAATCAGATTGATTATATTCTTTGCAGCCAAAGATGGAGAAGCTCTATTCAGTCAACAAAAACAAGACCGGGAGCTGACTGTGGCTCAGATCATGAACTCCTTATTGCCAAATTCTTAAATTGAAGAAAGTAGGGAAAACCACTAGACCATTCAGGTATGACCTAAATCAAATCCCTTATGATTATACAGTGGAAGTGAGAAATAGATTTAAGGGACTAGATCTGATAGAGTGCCTGATGAACTATGGAATGAGGTTTGTGACACTGTACAGGAGACAGGGATCAAGACCATCTCCATGGAAAAGAAATGCAAAAAAGCAAAATGGCTGTCTGGGGAGGCCTTACAAATAGCTGTGAAAAGAAGAGAAGCAAAAAGCAAAGGAGAAAAGGAAAGATATAAGCATCTGAGTGTAGAGTTCCAAAGAATAGCAAGAAGAGATAAGAAAGCCTTCCTCAGTGATCAATGCAAAGAAATAGAGGAAAACAACAGAATGGGAAAGACTAGAGATCTCTTTAAGAAAATTAGAGATACCAAGGGAACATTTCATGCAAAGATGGGCTCGATAAAGGACAGAAATGGTATGGACCTAACAGAAGCAGAAGATATTAAGAGGTGGCAAGAATACACAGAAGAACTGTACAGAACTGTACAAAAAAGATCTTCACGACCCAGATAATCACGATGGTATGATCACTCACCTAGAGCCAGATATCCTGGAATGTGAAGTCAAGTGGGCCTTAGAAAGCATCTCTATAAACAAAGCTAGTGGAGGTGATGGAATTCCAGTGGAGCTATTTCAAATCCTGAAAGATGATGCTGTGAAAGGACTCCACTCAATGTGCCAGCAAATTTGGAAAATTCAGCAGTGGCCACAGGACTGGAAAAGGTCAGTTTTCACTCCAATCCCAAAGAAAGGCAATGCCAAAGAATGCTCAAACTACCGCACAATTGCACTCATCTCACACGCTAGTAAAGTGATGCTCAAAATTCTCCAAGCCAGCCTTCAGCAATACGTGAACCGTGAACTTCCTGATGTTCAAGCTGGTTTTAGAAAAGGCAGAGGAACCAGAGACCAAATTGCCAACATCCGTTGGATCATGGAAAAAGCAAAAGAGTTCCAGAAAAGCATCTATTTCTGCTTTATTGACTATGCCAAAGCCTTTGACTATGTGGATCACAATAAACTGTGGAAAATTCTGAGAGAGATGGGAATACCAGACCACCTGACCTGCCTCTTGAGAAATTTGTATGCAGGTCAGGAAGCAACAGTTAGAACTGGACATGGAACAACAGACTGGTTCCAAAGAGGAAAAGGAGTACGTCAAGGCTGTATATTGTCACCCTGCTTCTTTAACTTCTATGCAGAGTACATCATGAGAAACGCTGGACTGGAAGAAGCACAAGCTGGAATCAAGACTGCCGGGAGAGATACTCTGGTTTCTCCTCAAAGCGTATAAATCTTTCGCCTTTTACTAAAGATTGCCGGGAGAAATATCAATAACCTCAGATATGCAGATGACACTACCCTTATGGCAGAAAGTGAAGAGGAACTAAAAAGCCTCTTGATGAAGGTGAAAGAGGAGAGTGAAAAAGTTGGCTTAAAACTCAACATTCAGAAAACGAAGATCATGGCATCTGGTCCCATCACTTCATGGCAAATAGATGGGGAAACAGTGGAAACAATGTCAGACTTTATTTTTTGGGCTCCAAAATCACTGCAGATGGTGACTGCAGCCATGAAATTAAAAGACGCTTACTCCTTGGAAGGAAAGTTATGACCAACCTAGATAGCATATTCAAAAGCAGAGACTTTACTTTGCCAACAAAGGTCCATCTAGTCAAGGCTATGGTTTTTCCTGTGGTCATGTATGGATGTGAGAGTTGGACTATGAAGAACGCTGAGCGCCGAAGAATTGATGCTTCTGAACTGTGGTGTTGGAGAAGACTCTTGAGAGTCCCTTGGACTGCAAGGAGATCCAACCAGTTCATTCTGAAGGAGATCAGCCCTGGGATTTCTTTGGAAAGAATGATGCTAAAGCTGAAACTCCAGTACTTTGGCCACCTCATGCGAAGAGTTGACTCATTGGCAAAGACTCTGATGCTGGGAGGGATTGGGGGCAGGAGGAGAAGGGGATGACAGAGGATGAGATGGCTGGATGGCATCACTGACTCGATGGACATGAGTCTGAGTGAACTCCGGGAGTTGGTGATGGACAGGGAGGCCTGGTGTGCTGTGGTTCATGGGGTCGCAAAGAGTCGGACACGACTGAGCGACTGAACTGAACTGAATGAGTAACGTGGTGGAATTTGGGCTGACATGCTCTGTTCTGCCTGGGATCCCTAACCATCGTCATCACCTGCTGCTAACAGCCAACTCACAGCATCACGGCTCAACGACCCAAGATCACCCAAAGCAAGTGCTTCTCCTCCTAACCTATCGCCAGAAGGTCAAGAGCAGCCTAACGCTAGGTCATTCATCTCATCTCATCTGATCACACAGGCATTTCATCATCTCACATCATCACAAGGTGAGTCAAGTAAGAGACATTCTGGGAGAGAGAGAACACATTCATATAACTCTGATTTCAGGATATTGTTGTAACTGTTCTATTTTATTATTACTGTTGCTAATTTCTTACTGGGCCTAATTTAGAAATTAAAATTTATCATAGGTATGTATGTATGTAAAAACCTAAGTAAGTCTAGGGTTTAGACTACCTGTGGTTTCAGGTATACAGTGGGGGTTCTAGGTATACATCTCCTGTGGATAAGGGGGGATTACTGTATTTTCATGATGCACTTTCCTTTTGCATTCTTTACCCCTCCAAAGAACATAGCTATCCTTTATTTTTCTTTATAAGTTTTCATTACTTTGTTTTTTTTATTCATTTTTATGATGCTATTCCAGCTTCTCTGTACTCTCTTTTAAATTCTACTCTTGAAACAGCTAGAGAGATGCTATTTTTGAATACTAGCCTATGAGTGGCCTCAGCTTCCTGGACTGTCTCTTTTATATCCTAAAACTCTTAAAAAAATTTTAATAGAGAAGAGGAAGTTCAATCTATAGACTACGAAAGTACTAAAGGATATTATGAGCAGTGCTACTTTATTCTAATCTGTTTAATTTTCCCTTCAATCTTTAATTGAGGATGGAGACGCTGATCCCAACAGCTCATATATACAGTCCTCATATTTCAAAAGCTGCTCTGGAACAATTAAAGAGAAAACCACAGCTTGTCTAAACAAAAGCCTTTCTTAATTCAAACAGAATGAACTTATTTCCCACCTCATTCTTTGGCCGGGTAAAGATTTTCCAGTTAGCTTCTCAGACCCCCTTTACGGCACATCTCATGTTCTCTATTTTTCCTCTCAGTCTTTCCAGCAGGATTCTCACAAAAATCTTATATTCAGTATTTAGTATTAGCAGCAGGTCCCAGTTCCCAATTTGTCTCACTTCCCGTTAACACCAGTTCCACAGGGCTGCTTGTCTCGCCGTCCATGTGCCTTTGAACAGAGCTGCCAAAGATCTACTCAGAGGTCTCTGGTAGATCATTAAACCCAGAAGTTCTCTTCCTTCTACAGTATTTCATTATGTTGTTTAGTTTCAGAATCTAGATGTCTGCTGCTAAACCATCTGTTCATTTTTAGACACTGCGCTACTATGGGCATCTGATGCCTCTTGCTCCACATACACCCCGCAACCCCCCAAATCCTTACGCAGCTCCTAAAACAGTTTGACAAAGAATTCTTCTAACTTCCAATCTTATCCTTTTAAGGCAATCTGAATGTGTTTTTTACCTACTGTGCACTCCTTTGTGTTTTTGCAAAATCCAAGCATGTAAAGCAGTGACTTAATTTTAGTTTTAATCTTATGTTTTCTACTATCCTGGGTCTGCACAAAGGCTTCTCCCACTTGGTTTCTGATTTTTAATGTTTCCTTCAGTGTCTTCAATCTGTTTTTCTTTACTTTTATGCTTTTCATTAATCATTTCTGCCTACAGATAGGTCTCTTTAGTCCTTTAACTTCTTTGGTTTTTAACCCTCGGGGAGCCTTCCCTTAATACTTCCACCACCTCCTCACCTTCAATAGGAAGTTGATTATTTCTCCTCATATTTTTAATTTTCTTGCGTTCCAACAGGAATTTGTTTATCTTTGAAATGATTCTATCAAAACCTCTCAGCTGTTGAGAAATTAATTTGAGTTCTTACTACTGCATGATTGGAAAAAAGGTATTTCACTTTGCCATATATTCTGTTGACCTGGCAATGCTATAAAATACAGATGGTCCTCTGCACCCACCATTTTATATAAAGAATTTGAGCATCCATCTCTGCACAGGGGCTTCTGGAACCAATCCCTTCGGTACTAGCGGACGACTTTTCTTTCTAAATATATTTTAGACCAGTAACAGTGTATAAACCTTAAGAAGGATTATTTAATTCTTATTTTATAAATGGATTCTCATTGTCTGGCTTCTTGGGTTCTTTTTGGTTACTTTCAGACTTTTCCCACAACGTCGTTATTTACAATATGAAAGAAAGACACCAAATAATAATTTTCTTTTTTCAAATTTCTTTGGGGATGAGAGACAGATGTGTGTAGATAGACACACATGCACACATATATTGACAAACCCAGCCCCATCTCTTTGTTTAATTTACACCTATGGTCAGATAGACTCCAACCCAGATTTGAACATACCCTCCAAACTCCCTCAGTGCTCAAAATGCCTTGCCCGGCTTCAGGGTCTATTGGGTCTTTTAAAAAACAAAGCATTCCCTCAGTTCACAGGCAGTCGTATCTCTAACCAGAGTGTCACTTTGTCTCTTTCTGCCCTCAAGGTTTATCAGAAATGAGCATCCATGAGAACAGAAGCTGTCCCGCAGTGCATTCCCTGCCCAGGTCTGGCGCACGGCCCGACCCCGGTGAAAACGGGAAGTGTCCGCTGAAAGCCTCCTTAGACTTCAATGTTCCGTTTCTTTGCACTACATGCTTTCCTACCCCGCGTTGGACTTTATCCCTACTTGTGTGATTCCAATTATCCTTCAATGCTTCTGAACCCCCTCATGCATCTCCCTTGGTTAGGTCATGGCACCTCTCTCCTTCCTTCAACGCTTCTGAACCCCCTCATGCATCTCCCTTGGTTAGGTCATGGCACCCCTCTCCTGCCGTAGTACTGGCGTGTCGGGCATTGGTGCATTTATAACGGTCGTTTATCCGTGCTCCCTTTGGCCTTTTCCATGTTAATCTCTCAAAATGTGTTCCCGATTCTTCTTAAGGCTTTTTCCTCTTCTTCTTCTTCTGAGGCATGTGTTCTCTATGTCTTTTTCCAGTAAGAATTATCTCCTCCTATTTTCTCATAGTCTTTCTTGCTCACCCCAGCTACTTCATCTATTTCCCTCTAACCTTTCTTCCTCCAATACCTAAAACTTAATCTTTATATTTCTACCATCTCCTGCTGAAGCTCTCTTAATGCCTCCCCATCCCACATGGCTACTCTGAATTAATTTTGGCAGCTGTTAACAGCTCACTTGCTCTGCTTTCCTTTTCATTCTGGGACCTTGAAAATGGCTCAGCTGTTTCACAGGCATAATGAATGTGCCTGCTTCACTTTCATTATGACCTGTTCTTAGGCAAATCAGCTCAACTATATGACCACTGATCCCAAAGGCTTTTTAGAGATGTCATTTCTGGCTCCTTTTCCTTCACACTAGAACCATTTTTCCTGATCATATCTCACACTCAGATGATTTCTAGAAACAATTCTATCTTTAGTATTATAACTGCCAAACCTGACGCTAACAACCTCCTGGGAGCTTTAAGAAATACATACAGTGACTCCCCTCCCCTACTGCTCTCTCCCCTCCCCAACTCCAGTCTGACTCAGCAGCCTGGGGATGGGCCTCAGAATCTTTTTTTTTTTTTAAGCTGAAGTGATTCTGATAAATAACCATATTCAGCAATTACTCATCTACAGTATGTCTTTGACTGGCACCTATATGAACTGGATCAAAATGGAAAATTATTAATAATAAGTACTTAATACTTATTCAGTGCCAGGCCTTGTGCTAAGCTAAATGCAATAATACAAATATTATTGTGGTTAGTCCTCTGAGGTGGGTTCTGCATTTCGCAGATGCGTCACACAACTACAGTAGGTTCTGAGTACTCTTCCTAGTAGTCCCAAACCAAAGTCTGTGTTCGTGACCACCACATATACACTAGATCAATAGTTAGTAGGTATCTATAACCTTTTGATTTCTTATTCCTCATACATTGCACACATATAATTCAGTCAACATTCCAAACACATCTGCAACTTTTATTGATACTTGATCTGTTAAAGAATTAATCTCTCATGAAGCAAGTTTTAGTTTAAGCTATACTAAGTTACATTTTTAAAGAGAATAAGATAAGGTCTTTGGTCTTGGTTGGCTATAATGAATCATTACAAAGGTTTTTATTTACTCATTCTTTTTTTGATAAGTCATTTATAAAGCATTTCCTGAGCATCCACTATGTGCTAGGCCTGAGGATATGCAGGATTTGGTTTTGGTCACAAAGAATCATTAAATTTTGTTTATTCATTCATTCTGTCAGGCAGCCTTAAGGAAAGCATTAACTGAACACCTAATAAGTGAACAACACCGTAGAAGGCCTAGAGATACAGCAATATATAAGAAACAGGACAGAGGTCTGGATAAAGGATAAACATTTTGGAGTCATCAGCATAACTGAAGTGTTCTGCACAGATATGATTACTTCAGAAAAGGACAGAATAAGAGAAGAGGATCTCAAATATAAAACTATGAACTTTAATACTTAATAGGAGAGAAGCCAGCAAAGGAGACTGAGAGCCGAGAAGAGGAAAACAGGAGCGTCTGTGCCATGCGGGACAAGAGCGCAGCGCTGGGCAAAGACGTCGAGATATTAGGAGCAGGAGGAGAAAAATGCAGATGTGAGCAAAGGCAATTTTCTGTTCAAGAAATGTGACTGGGGAGGGCAAGAAAGACTCAAGTATATTTTAAGTGCTGAGGAACAAGTATAGATAAAAGGATTGAATGTAACAGGGAGACCGGATTGGATTAGTAACAGAAAAGAGTCTTTGAAAAATGTAAAGGAGACTGGGTCCATAGAACAGGTGGAGAGGCTGGTCTTGGAGGAAGAATGAACCCTTTTTTATTCTAACAAGGAGGAAAGAGATATGGGTGGAGATGTAGGTATGCCTGCAGATTTGTTAGTGTGGTAGCTCCTGTTCAATTCTTGGTCAAGCAGGAAACAAGATTATCTGTTGAGGTCAAGGAGAAGAGGAATTTAAAGAGACTCAGGGTCTGAGGCCGAGAAGGCAGTGGCACCCCACTCCAGCACTCTTGCCTAGAAAATCCCATGGATGGAGGAGCCTGGTGGGCTGCAGTCCATGGGGTCGCTGAGAGTCGGACACGACTGAGCGACTTCACTTTCACTTTTCACTTTCATGCACTGGAGAAGGAAATGGCAACCCACTCCAGTGTTCTTGCCTGGAGAATCCCAGGGACGGGGGAGCCTGGTGGGCTGCCGTCTCTGGGGTCACACAGAGTCGGACACGACTGAAGCGACTTAGCAGCAACAGCAGCAGCAGCAGGGTCTGAGGAGGGCAGAAGTTTGAAAGTTGTTGGAATGAGTGTGTTGACTAGAGATACGTATTTGTAAGGCGCTGCTGAAAACCCACCTGAGGTAGCGGATCATAAATTTCTATAAGTACCAGTCTGGTTGTAAGAATTTCTCCAGCTGCACTTGAAGTAGACATGTAAAAAAAAAATGGCAAGACACTAAAACAATAGACCATGGAATCTTAGCTGCATAGAGAGGAAAGGAAAGAATAAACAAGGATTCTGGAAAGGAAGAAAAAAGGATCAGCACTCTAGGTGAAACTGAAAAACAAGGATAGTTTGGCAGTTCTAATCTTTTTTTTTTTTAATATATTCTCCCAAGAATACACATGTTTGAAGTTTATAAACTTTCAAGGATTTGAAATCTTATGTCAGGTTCATGTTAGAATGAAATAATAGGCTGTTTGTCTCACTAATGTAGGGTAATATTTCTAACTCTCATCCCAGGTACTTTGTAGGACTGCTCCTCCCCGATTCTTCCAAAACTGGGTTAAGGGGGGACAATGAGGGCCTTCCTGGAGGCTCAGACTGTAAAGAACCTGCCACAAGGCAGAGATCCGGGTGTGATCCCTGGGTCGGAAGATCCCCTGAAGCAGTGGATGTCAACCCACTCCAGTATTCTTGACTGGAGAATGCCACGGACAGAGGAGCCTGGCGGGCTACAAGTCCACGGGGTCACAGAGAGTCGGACACAACTGAACCTGCAAGCGTGTAATGAAATGTGAGCAAAGTGACAGGAATCGCTTCCAGGCATAGTAGTTACAGGGAGCACAATTCACCACTCTCTCATTTTACCAAAGCCACCAACGTTTCAGATGGTGGCTGCTCGATCCTCTAGGGTCCTAAAATGACAAAGACACGGGGCAATGCCTCCAGTCGACCCCCAAAGGGCATGCTGAATATCAATTTTAAGCCACATCAGAGGGTGCCAAGGGCTTCCCAGGGAGCACCAGCGGTAAAGAACCCGCCTGTGAAAGCAGGAGACGTAAGAGACACTAGTTCAGTTCGATCCTTGGATCAGGAAGATCCCCTGGAGGAGGGCGTGGCAACCCCCTCCAGTGTTCTTTCCTGGAGAATCCCACGGACAGAGGAGCCTGGCGGGTGCAGTCCATGGTGTCGCAAAGAGTGGGACACGACTGAGCACAAGAGAGTGCAGATGAAGGACTAAGAAAGGGTAGGTGAGAATGACAGGTGGGTAAGGAATGCAAGGCAGACCACACTGGAAAGTATGAGAGCAAGTCTCCTTCTTAACATCAAGCCCATAAGGCATTTCCATTTGCACATTTCACTAATCTCTGAAACTTGAAATGTAAAAAAAAAAAAATCAGAAGTTTCTCGACAAGTTAGCACCCTTTCTCAACTTTCCCATTACTTTCAGGGGCTTCTTCGTCCTTTGGCTCTCCTGCCTCTTACCTCTTCTCATCCTGTCCACCAGTCATTAGTGCCTGTAACTATATGGTACAGCTAGCACCAAGTTCGGGGAATTCCCTGGTGGTCCCCTGGTTAAGATTCAGTGTTTTCACGGCCATGGGCCCATGTTCGATCCCTTGATGGGGAACTAAGATTCCATAAGCTGTGTGGTATGGCCAAACACAATTAAATAAATACAAATTATCACCAAGGTCTGCCAGTTCTTCTGCCCTGTCTCTCAGATCTGACCCTTAACTTATTCTATGTTCATGCCAACTACCTACAGGGACCATTTTCATATAGCTGCACTAGAACATAAGCTCAGCATTATTACTGCATAAATAAATGAAGATATCTAATCTATCATCTGTCTCTTCCCAATTTTATTTATTTCCTAACAGAAGCAAGAAACATCTTTGGAAAAACTTTGTTTTCCATCAAGTCTTTCCACTAGTCAAGATCCAACAACAGAATACTATTATTCCTAGTGTGTAGAATATAAAATTCTGCTACTGAAGATTTAATGCCTTCCACAAAGTGGGTACCACTTTCTCTATCCAGTTATCAGAAATGGTCTCTTTGACATAGTCAAGTTAGTTTTAACCATCTATAATGACTAGATTCCTCTTTCCTATGTCTGTTTATATCAGCAGATAGTAGTAACGGGGGTCAGGAGAACTGTCTGGGTTCTGGATATATGGATTGTGAAGCTAAGCCAACAGAATTTGCTGATAAGCTGGAAGCAGGGGTGAGAAAGGAGGAGTCAAGAACAACACCCAAGTTTCTGGTCTGATAAACGAAGGGGTCACCACTAACTTCTTTGGGAATGGCTATGAGTAGACGTTCTGGGATTGGGGAAATACCAGGGCTTTGGCTTTGGACAGGTAAGTCCAAAACCCCAGCTGCACTCAACAGAAAATGAGTAGGGAGTTCAAGATGAAATCAAGGGATATCTAGAGATATCAAGCCCAGAATTCAAGAGAACAGTTTGTTGTTTAGTTGCTAAGCAGTGTTCAACTCCTTGTAACCCCATGGACTGCAGCACGCCAGGCTTCCCTGTCCCTCACTAGCTCCTGGAGTTTGCTCAAACTCATGACTCATTTGGTGATGTCATTCAACCCTCATTCTCTGTCACCCCCTTCTCTTCCTGCCTGCAATCTCTCCCAGCATCAGGGTCTTTTCCAATCAATCAGCTCATGGTATCAGGGGGCCAAACTACTGGAGCTTCAGCATCAGTCTTTCCAATGAATATTCAGGACTGATTTCCTTTAGGATGGACTGGTTAGATCTCCTTGCAGTTCAAGGGACTCTCAAGAGTCTTCTCCAGCACCACAGTTCGAAAGCCTCAATTCTTCGGTGCTCAGACTTCTTTAAATAGATAGTATATAGGTAGTATTTAAGTAAATGTCAATAGGAGCTCTCCAAGAGACTGAGTATAGATAAGGAAGATGTCACAGGACTAAGTCTTGGGGCATTTCCTTTGAGGAGAAAAAGGAATAAAAAAAATGGAAAAGAAGGAATGGATAAAATGCAGAAGAAAAGCTTGATTTCCTGAAAGCCTAATTCAAGGAAGAGGAGGAGGGAGTGGCCAACTTATCAAATGCTGTTTATAGGTAAGTAAGGTGATGACTATGAATTAACAAGTGGATTAAACAACACTGAAATCATTGGTACCTTGAAGAGGACACTGGTGCTATGGGCAGGGGCAAAAACCTGGTAAGAGAGGATTTAAGGGGAATATATCTAGGCTGTCTCCAGCATAGGCTACCAGAAGAATTTACTTTCAACAGTAATCCTTCTACTTAGCAGGAGGCCAATAGGGTTTGAGCTCACTCTCTGTGAAAGTTATCTCAGCTACACTCATTATTTTCAAGTAAAAAAACTGATCACAGAATTAGTCCTTGGTCCTCTGACATGGATTTTTCCAGAAATAACTGTATTAGAAAGCTCACTTCAGTTCTTAGCACCTAGAGTGAGTACATCCTCAATTTTCTAAGGTTCCAATTTAACAGAATTTTGTTCTGTTAATGAAGGGAATTTTTTCTACGTGCAATTAAATGTGGTTTAATTTTATGCCACTACAGGAACTTTTACATTAAAGTTTTTCTCATATTGAAAAAAACCAACTCATTTTCCTCTATGGGCTGGGAAGAAAGGAAGTGGAGAACGTTGTTGAGTAGGTATAGCATTTCAGGTCTACGAGATGAAAAAGTTCTAGGGATCTGTTGCACAACACGCAGCTAACACTGAAAGTGAAAGCCGCTCAGTCGTGTCCAGCTCTTTGCAACCCCCAGGACTGTAACCTGCCAGGTCTTTGTTCATGGGATTCCCCAGGCAAGAATACTGGGCAGCCATTCCCTTCTCCAGGGGATCTTCCCAACCCAGGGATTGAACCCAGGTCTCACGCATTGCCAGGGGATTCTTTACCATCTGAGCCACCAGCTAACATTACTATTTAAAATGATTATGATGTAAATTTAATTAAACTTGATTAAAAATGATTAAGATGTAAATTTTACATTATGTGGGGTTTTTAAATCACAAGTAAAAAATTCTTTTACAGACATCACATCCTGCTGAAAAATAAATCTAAAATAATAAATAACTGGAGGCACGGCAGATACCATAACAATATTTGCGGAGTAAAATGTGCTTTGTTTGTGGGAGGGGCACCATTTAAGGAAGTAAAACGTTACGAAACTTTTCTCACTAAGCTGTAAAATAGTTTCCTATTTCCCTGCAGTTAAGGTAAGAGATGCTGGACAGCATCAGCGCAGCACACGCTACAGGAAGGGGTCATTTATAAGCAGATTATGTGCAAGCACAAACTACCTTGCAGAACTTGGTATGAAAGTTTACTTTATATTCTTTAGTCATATAGTCTTTCAAGGTTTTCCCCAGGTCTTTTTACTTGATTCTCTAGTAACTCTCTTTCATCCCTTGATTTTAGCTGCTCTTCTCTGGATCTTTCTTAAAACTTAAAATAACAGCAGCAAGAATAGAGAATAATAGATCTGAAAGGCTGATTAGTTTGATATTTATCATGAAACTGTAAGGCAGACGGGGCCTGCACTTCCCATTTTATAGGGAAAGCTAAACTTTTTAAAAGTGATTTTCCTCTGATCTCATACCAAATGTTAAAACTAAAACCTAGGTCTTCTGATTTCCAATCCAGTATTTTTTCCACTATACCACAGTTACTTCTCAGGTGGAGGATAATAAACAGCAGAGAACAAGAGATTAGTTTTGCAACTGGTCATAGTTAACCTTTTTAATGAATGATCTAGAAAACGTTCACAGAGCAAAAGAATGAAGGTGGACCCTTCCCCTGCACAATACAGGAAGATTAACTCAAATAGATCAAAACCTAAATTTAAGAGCTAAAACTATAAAACTCTTAGAAGAAAACATAAGGGAAAACCTTTATGACCTTTGATTTGGTAACAGTTTTTTAAATATGACACAAAAAGCACAGGCAACAAAAGAAATAAATAAATAAAATTACACTTTATTAAAGTTTAATTTAATAAATTAAATTTTATTTATTAAACTTTTGTACATCACAGGACACTATCAACAGTGAGAAAACAGCCCACAGAGGGAGGAAATATTTTCAAGTCATTTATCTGACAAGGATTTACTATCTAGACTACATAAAGAATTCCTACAACTCAACAGAAAACGCTTCAAAAA
This sequence comes from Bos taurus, assembly GCF_002263795.3. Taxonomy (NCBI): domain Eukaryota; kingdom Metazoa; phylum Chordata; class Mammalia; order Artiodactyla; family Bovidae; genus Bos; species Bos taurus. Next base: position 102,790,423 of record NC_037337.1, on the reverse strand, counting down.
TGAGCAAAGGACTTGGACAGAGATTTCTCGGAAGAAGATAAAAATGGTCAAGAAACACATGAAAACAGATTAAACTTCATTAGTTCTTAGAGAAAAGCAAATCAAAACCACAAATGGGATACCATGAGGATGGGCTATCATTTCAAAACAGGGCGTTGAATAACATGTGTTGACAAGGATATAGGGAAACTGGAACCCCTGTACATTGCTGGTAGGAGTCTAAAATGGTACAGCCACTGTGGAAAACAGTTTGGTGCTTCCTCAAAAAAGTAAACGTAAGATTACCATATGAGCCAGCAATTCCACTTCTAGGTATGTACCCAAAAGAACAGAAAATAGAGACTCAAAGACAGAATTATATACCAGTGTTAAAAGGAGTATTAATCACAGCAGTTAAAAGGTAGAAACAACTCAAGCCAGAAGAATGGATAAAGAGAATGTAGTATACACATACAACGGAATGTATTAAGTCCTAAAGAGGAATGAAGTTCAGATATATGCTACAACGCAGATAAACCTTGAAAGCATTATGTCAGTGAGATAAGCCATACACAAAGGACAAATGCAGTATTATTCCACTCACATGAAGAATTGAGAATAGACAGATTCATGGAGACAAAAGACGAGAATACAGGGTACCAGGGTCTGGGAGAGGTGGACAGTTATTGCTGAATGAGTAAGGAATTTTTGCTTAGGATGGTGAAAAGTTCTGGAAATAGTGGTGATGGTCATACAACACTGTGAATGTACTCAATACCAAAAAATTGTAAACTTAAACATGGTTAAAACAGTAAATTTTATGTTATGTAAATTTTACCACAATAAAAAAATTAATAATGAAGAGTCCGGTCCTAAACAGCTTTATCTGCAGCCACAAATTCCCTTCCTTTCTCACCGCATGTACCCGGCATTCCACTCTCCTATTGAACTGCCCTTGGAGGGACAACTCCCTTTCAAGCTTCCTGGCTTCACTGTGCTCACTGCTTTCTAAGTTTGGTTGGTGAGCTACTCTTCATCCATGAGGACTCATCTTTAGCGAGTCCTTTCTTTCCTGACCTCCTGAAGCAGTTAAATCAATTGTTCCTCTATACTCTCAAATCCCTTTGTAGACAGTTCTAACGTGGCATTTAATCACGCATTGTGGATCATTTCTCTGTGTGTCTCCACCATTAGATCAAGTTCCTTGAGGATTAGCGTTGAATCTTATCTTTCTATTCCTAGCACCTAGTACATGGTAAACACTCAACTTTCCCAAACAAGTGACTTATGTATACCGTGTACTTTGATAAATCATAAAGCACTGTATCAGGAAAAGAACTTATTTAGTTCTACCCTTTATGAACTTAAGTTATTAATAGTTTTCAGTTTATGAAACAAGTCCCTGATGATATGCAGTACATAAGACAAATTAATTTTTTCATTATGTTCCCATTAACTAATTCTAAGGTTTTCTTCTCTTCATATAAATGCTATTGAACCAGGAAAATATTTTTGAGTTTCTAACTAAACAAAATACTAATCTAGATGTACTATTACATGTTTCAAGGAAGAGATACATTCAATAAAGCCAAAAAGATAATGAGTTGATAATGACTGCCTTTACATAAGAATATTTCAATTATGTCTTCCAGAAAAGTAGTATAATCAGATATGTGGATATACCGCTGGTAGCCCAGCACATATAAAGACATGCTTTAAGAGCCACTGCAAATTGCTGAATCAATCACCAAATATTTACTGAGTCCACACGTAGGGCATACTACCAAATATGTTAGGTGCTTACAAAATTTAGACTAGATTATTTTCAGAGTCAAGAAATTCACAATATAAAATTGGAAGACATGAAAAAATAGATCCAGCATAAATGTACAGATATGGTTATACACTCAACATTCATTAACCAGGCATAAACCAGGTACTTAAAACATACACGGATTAAGAAACATGGACTCTGCTCAAGAATTAAGTAACGTCATGCCAGGAACTGTGGGAATACAAAGATGAACAAAACACATAAGCCCTATCTGGACCACAATCAAGTTATGGAGAGGTAATCCTAAGTAGGTAATTACAGCAATTAACACTGATGACTCTTCCTCCAAACTTTCCCCTTGGCCGACACACCACCACACCAGGCAGCCTTTTCTTTTCCTCTCTTCCTGCTGTCGGTCATTCAAACCTGCTTCTCCTCTGCTGTGCCCTGCCACGCTGCAAAGCTCCATCTTACACATTCATCTCACTCTATAACCTAGGCCATTCCTATGATTTCAACAACCAAAATCTTTTCCTAGGTTGTCCTTTCTACTGAATTCCAAAAGGGCATTTTCAACTACCTACTAAATATTTCAGATTCCTCAAACTCGACTTAAACTTGCACTCTTCTCAAACTAACTTCTAATCTCAAGTTCCTACCTCAGGTCACAGCGCCACCATCAGTATCACCAGTGTCATGGGATTCATCTTTGCCTCCCCAATCACACACCAAACGCATTACAAACTCTTGTTAATTCTACTTCTCTCCGCTTCTCTGTCTTAACGGCCCAGTGCTTCTCCATCACGGTGCCGCTAGCATTTGCAGTAGAGCAGCCCTTCATTGGGAGTAGGCGATGGCACCCCACTCCAGCACTCTTGCCTGGAGAATCCCATGGACGGAGGAGCCTGGTAGGCTGCAGTCCATGGGGTCAACGAGAGTCGGGCTCGACTGGGTGACTTCACTTGCACTTCTCAGTTTCATGCATTGGAGAAGGAAATGGCAACCCACTCCAGTGTTCTTGCCTGGAGAATCCCAGGGACGGGGGAGCCTCGTGGGCTTCCGTCTGTGGGGTCGCACAGAGTCGGACACGACTGAAGCGACTTAGCAGCAGCCCTTCATTGTCGGGACTCTGCTCTGCAATACAGAGCTCCTACCATTCCTGGCTCTACACCTAAACCCATTACCACTCCCCAGCCATCAATACTAACAAAAATGCCTCCTGAGGCTGGTAAGCACAGAATTACACAATGTGCTTAGTTGAAGACTCCATTATCCTCCAACTGTACTACTGAAAAAAAAGTTTTTAAATAAAAACCTATATTTATTTTTCCTATATCTACATTTTCGCCTCTCTAATCACTTCTCTATTCTGCAGCCAGAGGTTTTAAGCTCAATCTGCTAAAGTAACTCCTCTATTTAAAGTCCTTCCATGTTTCCAATTGTAGGAGAAAGCATTTAGTCTCTTGCCATTAAATACAATGTTAGCTGTGGGGTTTTGATAGAGACCTCTGATGAATATGAGGAAGTTTCCTTCTATTGCTACTTTGCTGAGAGTTTTTACCATGAATGCGTGTTCAACTTTGTTAAATACTCTCTCTCCAAGGATATTCAATCTCACTACTTCTATTTAACATTATACTGGAGGTCCTAGCCAGAACAGTATGGGGAAGAAAAATAAAAAGCAACCAACTGGAAAGGGGGGAAAACTGTTTTTATTTGCAGATGACATGACCTTGTCCCGAAATAATTTTAAAGAATCTACTGGAAAAACCACTACTACTGAGTTCTAATGGCTTTTTGTAGAATCCTTAGAATTCCCGAGATGCCATTAGTGCTAGAACTAAGTCCTAGAGCAGGGAAACGATCAATATACAAAAATTAATAGCACTATTTATACACCTGCAAAGAAGAAGTGGAAAATGGAATAATCACAATTCCATTTTTATAGCATCAAATACATGAAATAAATGTAATAAAATATGTGAGTCTTGAACACGTGAAAAGTGTCAAATGTGCTGCAGGAACACAGAGAAGATCTACAACACAGAGATACTCCGTGTTCGTGGACTGCAATAATCAATACGGTGAAGATTCAGTTCACTCCAAATTGATTTACAGAGACTGATTATGGGTTGAGTTGTATTCCCTAAAAGGTTATGTTGAAGTCCTAACAGCCGCCGCCCCCAGTACTGTGACTGTGACCTTACTTGGAGATCGTGTCATTGCAGATGTAATCAAGATGCAGTCATACTGAATCAGGGTAGGCCTTAATCCAACGTGGGCTTCCCAGGTGGTGCTAATGATAAAGAATCTGCCTGCTAATGCGGCAGACATAAGAAACATGGGTTCATTTCCTGGGTCATGAAGATCCCCAGAGGAGGGCATGGCAGCCCACTCCAGTACTCTTGCCTGGAGAATCCCATGGACAGAGGAGCCTGGCGGCCACAGTCCATGGAGTCTCAGAGTCGAACACAAACAACCAACGTGGCTCAGCACAGAGCACACACGTGCAATCCTCGATCAATGCGAAATTACTAGTCCTTGTAAGAAAATAAAACAGAGCTAGGAAGAGAACTCCACATGAAGAGACGGAGACACACAGGCATGTTGGGAAGACAACCATGCATGACGGTGACAGAGACTGAAGTTACGCTGCCTTAAGCCAAAGAACAGTGAGGTTATCAGAAGCTAGAAGAATCTTCCCCTAGAGGCTCCAGTGGAAGCAGTCTTGCCAAAACCTTAATTCTGGACGTCTACTCTCCAAAACCGCAAGACAATCAAGTTCTGTTTTTAAGCTATCCGGTTTGTGGTTCTTTGTTACAGTAGCCCTAAGAAACTAATACACACAGTGACTACTCAAAAGTTATTTGATTTGTTGGCAAGATAACTGTTCTTATATAATCATACATAATTTTGCTCTCTCTATATAATTTTATATCTTTTAAAACTATATATAGGTACACAATGTGTGGCAATGCAGTTTAGTGGAAAGGATTTATGGAATCAAGCAGATCTGAGTTTAGGATTCTGCCATTTTCTCACCTAACCCTGTTTCTTCAACCATAAAATGAGAAGAATTAATGGAAATACATAAAAGCCTGTCTACTACAGACTGACATTTAATAATGTTAGTTCCTTTATTTCCTGTACTGGAAGAGTTAACCTTGAAGAGTTTTTTTTTTCTTTTGCCGTGCCACGTGGCTTGTGGGGTCTTAGCTCCCCATCCAGGGATGGAATCTGTGTTCCCTTCAGCGGAAGCGTGGAGTCCTAACAACGGGGAAGTCTCTGATCTTACAGTAAAACCGGAACATTTTAATTGACAAAAATATATTGATCACACAATGTACTTTGTACTACAAAGATCTTAGACACATGTCCCCGCATTTCTTTCATCTTCCTTTCTTATTTCCTTATTTCTCTGCTGCTTCTTGCTCACACGATAAGGGTCAGAGTAATCTCAGGAGGTTCCATGAAGATCATAAAACTGATTCTTGAAGAATGTTGGTTACAATTTAAACAGAGAAAAACCTAAAAGAACATTCAAGGAGATTCCTTCCACCCACCCCAGAGAGGAAAGAAACAATTCATAATATGTGGTGATGCGGTATATGTCCTCTAATACAACAGGAAATACTTGAACTGTAACTTCATTACGCAAGGAACGATGTTTGTGAATGAAGACCACAGGTTTCCGCATTTTGGCTTCCTTGAAAGAGAATTAACGTTCCGTTTGACTGAAGTTTGTGCTCCTCTTGGCACAGGCAAGGCAGGCAGTAATTTTAGTTTCTCATGATGCTTTAAGTTTCTCTAAAGTGTTTCCCTTTTTCTGTTCAACTTCAGTGATTCCCACTACTCTGCCTTCCGCTCACAGATCCGTTCCTCTGTATCATCGAATCTACTGCTGATTCCTTCTAGTGTGTTTTTCATTTCAGTTATTGTATTCTTCATCTGGTTCTTTTTTTATATTTTCTCACTCTTTGTTAAGAACTTCTAGCTTCTCACTATGCTCGTTCAATCTTCTCCCGAGTTCTCTGAATGTCTTTATGCTCGTTACCTTGAACCCTGTACTGGGCAGGTTGCCCATCTCCACTTCACTGAGCTCTTTTCGGGTTTTATCTTGCTCCTTCATTTGGAAGATACTCGTCTGTTGCCTCATTTTGCCTAATTTACTGTTTTTATTTCTAAGTATCTGGTAGGTTGGTTTCATTTCCCAACCTTGGAAAAGTGGGCTTCTGGAGATGTCCTCTGCATCCCAGCAGGACACTGCCCTCTGGTCATCAGAGCCATGTGCTCGAGGGGAGCCCCCTGTCCGGGCCATGCGGGTCGTGGCGGTGGTCTACCGGGGGCCGTCTGACAGGTGCGGCTGGCCCCAGTTCCATCGGTTGCCAGGCTGTTCCTTGTGTGGAGGCTGCTGGCCCCTGGTTGGTGAGGCTGAGGGCCCTGGGACCCAAGGGCTGGTGCTGGCCCGCTACTGGGTGGGGCTGGACACCGGGGTAGCTAGCTAAGGGGCTGAAGGTGGTGCTGGCCTGCTGGGAGGTAAGTCTGGGGCCCAAGAGGTCCCTGGGGCTAGTGATAACCTGCTGGTAGGCTGAGCAGGGTTCCCGGGGCTCTGACTGTAGGGCCCTGGGGGTCTTAGGGCTGGTGGTGGCCTGATGCTCGGCAGGGCTGGGGCTCCGGGACTGGTGCTGGCCTGTTGGTAGGTGGGCTGGGTCCTGGTACAGGGGGCTGCACTGATACAATTCTCTATCTGATACATCTCTTCTAAATATGTCTTCCAACCCATGACTTGCTTTTTCTTTCATTTTTTAAAAAAAATAGTGCCTTTTGAAGAACAAAGCTTTTAATTTCGATAGTCAAATTTATCTATTTTTCTCTTTATGGTTCATGCTTTTTATGTCCTCAAAAACCCACACAAATCCAAAGTCACAAATATTTTCTCCTGTGTTGTCGTCTAAAAAATTTATAGCTTTACCTTTTACGTTTAGGTCCATGAGCCAAGTTAATTTTATTTGTTTATGTTCTGAAGTAGCACAAGTTATATAACACCACCACCCACCCCACCACCATAAAGATATCCAGTTGCTTTAATATCTTTTGTTGAGAAGACTTCCCTTTCCTCATTAAACTGCCTTGGCACTTTTGCCAAAAATTAATCGACCATATATCTGTGGGTCCATTTGTGACTCTGCTCCATCCCAGTGATTTATATGCCCATTCTTTTCAATAACTCCACAGTCTTGATTACTGTATCTATATAGTATTACATTACTATATACAAGCCTTGAAATCAGGGAGTATAAACTCTCCTACTTTGTTCTTTGAAAAATTGTTTTGGCTATTCTAGGTTATTTGTATTTCCATACATTTCGGTATCAGCTTGTCAGTTTCTACAAAAAAAAAAATAAAATAACCTTCAAAAGTCTGCCAGAGTTTTTAGTGAATCCAATATCAGTTTCCTAGAGCCATTATAGCAAAGTACCAGTATTCTTGCCTGGGAAAACCAAAGGTCAGAGGAGCCTGGGGGACTACAGTCCTATAGTCCATAGTCCTGGGGTCGAAAAAGAGTTGGACACGCCTTAGCAACTAAACACCAACAAAATAAACCACAGGCCCAATGACTGAAACAACCAAAAATATTCTCGCAGTTCTGCAGTCTAGAAGTCCAAAACTGAGTTGTCTATAGGACCGTGTTCTCTATTTGAAGGCCCTAAAGGAGGATTCTTCTTTGCCCTTTTCTTAGCTTCTCGTGGCTGCTGACAATCCTCGGCATTCCTTGGCTTATAAATGCATCACTCTAGTCAAGGCCTCCATCTACATGGGGCCTTCTTCCCTGTGTCTCTCTATGTATCCAAATTTCCTCTTCTTATAAGGACATAAGAAACTGGATTAGAGTCCACTCTAATCCTATAACCCGTAACACTTTGTATCAGCACTAATGACTATCAAGAACTCATTGGAAAAAAATTTTAAATATGGTCCTTCCTCAAGTAACTTAAAAATTTTGTTGAGAAGACAAAGTTAACATTTAGGAAGCTATCAGTGAAAAATGAAAAACAAAATTATAACTTAGAGTGCTTCAAACAATAAATGTTAACTGTGTATAAAAAAAGCACGCGCCAGGTCAGAAGTCAGAGGGCTTCATGGTCGACGTACCGAAAGGCTGGTGTAACAGAAAAGAGGCAAGAGGCTAAGAGTTTGGAAACAGGAACAGAAGTGCAGAAGCAGGGACTGACATAAAAAGGTGAGCAAAGCAGCACATCTGCAACAGTCCAGGTCAGGAGACAGCGGGACAAAGTCGACAGAGGCCTCCATGGAGGCCGTGAAGGCTGGACAGCAGAGGTCTGATTTGCCACAGGGAGGGACACCACTACCCCAGAAGTCAGGCAGGAGGCAGAGCTGGTTTGCTCAAGAGGGCAGGACGCACTGAAAAAACAGAGCTCGGAGCAAGGAGGCTGGTGAGGGAGCTCCTGCTTCCTTTCCAATCAGTTCTCTATTCTGCAACCAGGGTGATTTTTTTTAAAAATTCAATTTGACCAAGTATCTCCTCTGCATGTTGAATCACTGAGTCTGAGATGCTCAAGGAATCAAAGATGATACCAAAATGTCTAACCCCAGTCTCAATAATGGCTGCATGAGCGTTACAGGGACCAGGAAGGCAGGAAAGGGATGCAGTCTGGAAAGGAGGCATTAGCTCTGTATGGTTTATGAATAATTTGAGGTAGCAATTAAACGACAGCTAGAATTTGGCCAGGTTATGATGGGGAAGGCAAAGGCAGGAATATTCATGTGTAGAGTGTTAGAAAAACTGCACAAGGCTGCTCTTCAAATTCCAGAGGCAGGCATCAGTGGAGGAGGAAATGGCAACCCACTCCAGTATTCTTGTCTGGGAAATCCTATGGATGGAGGAGCCTGGTGGACCACAGTCCATGGGGTCACAAAGAGTCGGACCCTTTGTGACTAAACACCAAAAAAAAGGCAGGTGTTGGCGAGTCAGCTGAGACAGGCATGAGAGGAGTCAACTAGGCCTGTTCAGAAAAGGACCAGGAAAGGTGGCAAGGGTGGAGTCAGACAGCGGGGCAAAGGGCAAGGCAGGCCGGCTGGAGCTGGGACCGGGCCTTAAGCAGGAACACGGACGGAATCCCATCCTGGAAAGAAGGCCGGTCAGAAATAAGGAAGCAGTTGTGGAATAATAGCTAACGTAACACTAAACGTTTTTTTTTTAACAATATGGTATGTTCAAAGCATATAAATGACTTTATCCATTGAAACTTCACAAGAATGAGAGAGGTGACCATTACTGTCCTCATTTTACAGATGTGGAACGAAGGCTTGCCCAAGGTTCCACACACATTAAATGGCAGAGCCAGGACTTGAGATCACGGTGAGTGCAAGTCGCTCAGCCGTGTCCGACTCTTTCAACCCCAGGGACTATACAGTCCGTAGAATTCTCCAGGCCAGAATACTGGCGTGGGCAGCCTTTCCCTTCTCCAGGGGATCTTCTCCACCCAGGAATCGAACCAGGGTCTCAGCATTGCAGGCGGATTCTTTACCAACTGAGCCAGCAGGGAAGCTCTGAGATCATGGTAGTGAACCCTTATTCCGTGCCACGGTTTTACATATATGCATTTGGTATGTGTATGAGCGCTGTGTACATACACACACAATGAGGTTATTTTTGGGGAAAAAAGCAGGATGTTTCCCACCCTCCTTTCTGGTACATGACCTTTTCTCTGTTCAAGCAGACGTACGTACCGCCTCAAGGAGGATGGTAAAGGGAAAAGAGGGCAGTCATTTTCAGCTTCAAACCTCAAAACTGATTCTTTTTTTTAATCCATTTGTAACAAAACAACGGTTTTGGGAAGGGCTTTTTCTATATTCAAACAGCTCTGATTTATCAAGCGCTTGCCTTGGCCCACCATAACTGGTACAAGGTACAGGCAGGAAGAATTCAAGTTAGGATAGGAGAAATAACCCCACCCAGGAAATGGGGGAAAGGGTCTTTCTCACAGAAAGGGGAAAGAAAAGGCAGCGTGTGTGTCAGATTCCCTCTTGGCATGGGCTGAACTGTGTTCCCACAAACCCACACACTGAAGTCTCAACACCCAGTACCTCAGAATGTGACCCATTTGGAACCAAGGTCTTTAAAGAGGTAAGTAAGTTAAAATGAGGCCATTGGGGTGGCACCCTAACCCAACACTACTGGTGCCCTTATAAGAGAAAGAACCCAGAGAGGCAGGAACACAGAAGGAAAGCATGTGACGACAAGGCAGCAAGAAGGTGGCCCTCCGCCAGCCAAGGAGAGAGGCTCCAAAGAAATAGCCTGCCGGTACGTCAGCCTTGGACTTCTAGACTCCAGGACCATCGGGACACAAATTTCTGCTGTTTTTACCCAGCCAGTGTGTGGGATTTTGTACGGCAGCTGTAGACAACTAACGCACCCCTCTAGACTGAAACCCGTTAGGGAGGAAGGTTTAAAAAAAAAAAAAACAAGGTAAATGTGGGGGGAATCCCAGAGAAGTGGAGCCTGTTTCTCACTTCCAAAGACAATTTCAGGCTCCCTTAAAGAATTTCTGTGTTCTTATGCTTGCTGGAGGGAAGGGACAGTGAGGGAGTTTGGGAAGGACATGTACACACTGCCATATTTGAAACGGATAACCAACAAGGACCTGCTGTAGAGTACAGGAAACTCTGCTCAGTGTTCTGTGGCAGCCTGGACAGGAGAGGTTTGAGGAAGAATGGATACACACGTACGTAGGGCTGAGTCCCTTCACGGCTCACCCGAAACTGTCACAACACGGCTAATCGGCTATACCTCGATACAAAATGAAAAGTTCGAAGTGTAGGAAAAAAAAAAGAATTTCTGTGTTCTAACAGCCCCGGTAACAAACTGAAAATGGGAGGACAGAATGATAAATTGGAAGATATCCAACGTCAGCCTCCTGATACCTGTAGAGCAGGGATTTCAAGATTTCCAAAGTTAGTCTGACGTAGCAATGAGTATACCTCTCACCTAGACTTTGGTCTCCAACACCATTTTCCAATAAAAGGACCTACGGCTCTGTGGAGAAGGATTCTAGGCCTGGGGCAGGAAGTACACAGTAAAGTCAGAGCATCTTGTAGTGACAGAAGCTAAGGAAGGGGTCTGTGACAATGATGGGGTATTATGCCCCGAGGTAAATGAAACAGCTCCCAACAGCCAAAGCTGAAACAATCTGAGCAGCAACATAAATAGAGTGGCAGTGGATTATAAATTAACGTATAAAATAAATATCCATGAGTTCATATGATATAAATAAATAACTGAATGATAAATAAGGGAGAAAAGACTAAGGTCCATGCAGAAAAACTGCAAGTAATTTACATAGACACTCTGCCCTTAAAGAGACAGAACACAACTCCCAAGTCATTAAGCATTGGCTGTACATAGCAACCTCCTTTCAAAAGAGTACAGCACAGAAAAGGAAGAAAAAAATGCATTCTTTTCCTTTACGGTAACTTTACAGTGAACAGACCTGACAAACACTACCTCAAGCCAGGCGATCAAGGTCAGCACTGAGCGGGAAGTCACTTTGAGAGACGCCCTGATATGATGAGAAAGGCGCTTTCCTCGGCAGCCTTCCTCCCACAAACCATAACCTGAGTCTAATCCTGAGAAACGCATCAAACAAATGCCAACAGAGTGGCATTCTACAAAACCCTGACCAGTAATCCTCAAAACTGCCAAGATCAGGGCTTCCCTAGTGGCTCAGTGGTAAAGAAGCCGCCTGCCCATGCAGGAGACATAGGTCTGATCCCTGATCCGGGAAGATCCCACATGCCACGGAGCAACTAAGCCTGAGCTCTAGAGCCTGGGAGCCACACCTGCTGAGCCCACACACCCTGGAGCCCAGGCTCCACAATAAGAGAAGCCACTGCAACGAGAAGTCTGAGCGCTGCAGTTAGAGAGAAGCCCCCATTCGCTGCGACTGGAGAAAAGCTCATGGAACAACGAAGACCCAGCACAGCCAAAAGTAATAAAAATTATGGAAAAAAGCAAAAACTGTCGAGATCATAAAAAACAAAGTCTGAAAAAACTGTCACGACTACAAGAAGCCTATAGAGACATGACAACTAAATGTAATGTGGAATCTTAGAGGGGATCCTGGAACAGAAAAAGGGCATTAGGGAAAAACTGAGAAAATATAAACTATGGACTTCAGTTATTATTAATGCATCAATTGTGGTTGCTCAGTCACTCGGTTGTGTCCAACTCTTTGCCGCCCCATGGACTGCAGCACACCAGGCTCCCCTGTCCTTCACCATCTCCTAGAGTTTACTCAAACCCATGTCCATTGAATAGGCGATGCCATCCAACCATCTCATCCTCTGTCGTCCCCTTCTCCTCCTGCCTTCAGTACTTCCCAGCACCAGGGTCTTCTGCAGTGAGTCAGCTCTTCAAATCAGGTGGTCAAAGTATTAGAGCTTCAGCCTCAGCATCAGTCCCTCAAATAAATATTCAGGACTGATCTCCTTCAGAATGGACTGGTTGGATCTCCTTGCAGTCCAAGGGACTCTCAAGAGTCTTCTTTAGCACCACAGTTCAAAAGCATCAATTCTTCGGCGGTCAGCCTTCTTTATGGTCCAACTCTCACATCCATACATGACTACTGGAAAAACCATAGCTTTGACTAGATGGACCTTTGTCAGCAAAGTGATGCCTCTGCTTTTTAATATGCTGTTTAGGTTTCTCATAGCTTTTCTTCCAAGGAACAAGCGTCTTTTAATTTCATGGCTGCAGTCTCTGTCTGCAGTGATTTTGGAGCCCAAGAAAATAAAATCTGTCACTGTTTCCATTGTTTCTCCATCTATTTGCCATGAAGTGATGGGACCCGATGCCATGATTTTTTAATGCATCAGTAGGGGTTGATTAATTATGACAAATGTGCCATTTAATAACAGGAAAAACTAGGTGTGGCATATGAAGAAACTGTCCGTACTATCTTTGCAATAATCCCATAGATCTTAAATGTTCTAAAATAACTTTTTTTTTAAAAAAAGGGTAACTTGAACAATCAATAACCTCAGATACGCAGATGACACCACCCTTATGGCAGAAAGCAAAGAAGAACTAAAGAGCTTCTTGATGAAAGTGAAAGAGGAGAGTGAAGAAGTTGGCTTAAAGCTCAACATTCACAAAACTAAGATCATGGCATCCAGTCCCATCCCAACACCTGATTTGAAGAACCAACTCATTTGGAAAAGACCTTGATGCTAGGAAAGATTGAAGGCAGGAGGAGAAGGGGACGACAGAGGGTAAGATGGTTGGATGGCATCACTGACTCAATGGACATGAGTTTGAGTAGGCTCCAGGAGTTGGTGATGGACAGGGAGGCCTGGTGTGCTGCAGTGCATGGGGTCGCAGGGAGTCAAACACGACCGAGCGACTGAAATGAACTGAACTTGAAAAAAGGCTGCCTTACCAAAATTCCCTTCACACACATCATACCTAAGGCAGCTATTTCATCAGGGCAAAGGGAGTTTTGGCTGGGAACATCCATAGAGTGGGCAAATGTATATAGGGAGGTGATGCCACCTAAGGATCCTGATCTCCAAAAGACTGTGAAGCAAGTACCGACTGAGTCAGGCATCCAAACACCACTATTGATCTTAAGACAAAGTCCTTGCTGCTGCTGCTAAGTCACTTCAGTCATGTCCGACTGTGTGTGACCCCATAGACGGCAGCCCAGCAGGCTCCCCCGTCCCTGGGATTCTCAAAGCAAGAACACCGGAGTGGATTGCCATTTCCTTCTCCAATGCGTGAAAATGAAAAGTGAAAGTGAAGTCGCTCAGTCGTGTGCAACTCTTAGTGACCCCATGGACTGTAGCCTACCAGGCTCCTCCGTCCATGGGATTTTCCAGGCGATTTTCCAGGCAAGAGTTCTGGAGTGGGGTGACTGTCCACATTGCCCTGGGGACATAGAAGATTTAACTTACATCTCAGACATGACTGTGACAATGAGAATCTTAATAGTCAGGATACCTTAGACAGGCTGTAACTAAGGAACTCTCAACGTGACTGGCTTACACAATAGGAATTTTTAAAACTTTGTCTATTTATTTTTGGCTGTGCTGGGTCTTCAGTGCTGCTCTGGCTTTTCCCCAGTGGCGGGGCCACCTTCCCGTTGCAGTGCTCGGGCCTCTCACTGTGCCGGCTTCTCCCGCTGCAGAGCGCAGGCTCTGGGCGCACCTAGAGGTCTCAGCAGCTGCAGTACGTGGTCTCGGTAGTCGCCCCTCCTGGGCTCCAGAAGACAGGCTCAGTGGTTGTGGTTGCACGGGCTGAGTTTCCCCGAAGCATGTGGGATGTTCCCAGGTCATGTCTTCCCAGGAGACAGAACCCCTGTCTCCTGCATTGGCAGGCAGACTGTCTACCACTGAGGCACCAGGGAAGCAGGGAAGCCCCAGGAATGTTTCTTTATTTCACATAACAAGTCCAATAAACTATTGTAACACTCCATTCTACCAACTTCAGTGCCTCAGCCATTTCTTAGCTAACTTTTCTGGCACTCTGGTTACCCTGATTTCAGGTATCACGTAGTGAAGCAATGACAGCTGGCAGAAGAGACCGACCGCTTCTTCAAGTGTGACCCTCTGAAGAGTACTGCTCAGGTACTTTGTAGAATGTCCCTGAATGTGAGCTCGTCCGATGCTTTTTTATGATTAGACTGGAGATTTTTGATTTGGGGGAAGAATATCACTGAGGTGCAAGTACTACTCTTTTAAGGAGCAAGGAAGCTTCCCCTCGCAATTCACTAGCCAGCCCCTTCCTAAACTAAGCACTGAAAATAATGAAATTACCGGAATCAGTTCAGACCAATCAGGACACAGCCCTGAGTCATCAGGAAGGATGTATACCAAACCAAGGGGTACAAATGACTGCTGCAGGGTCAGCACCAGTGTGCACTATGGGCAAAAGTCCTGAAAGGCAGAGTGCCCTTAAAGAGACTGCACTAACATGAATAAACATCAAAACAGGTCTAGTTTTAAAAGGAAGACACTTTTAATTGTCAATTTATTTGTTTCTCCAACATTATCACCATCCAGAAGGATTTTAGATCATTTACACATGATAAATCTCTCTTCTCAGCTCTTGAGGGAGTAGCAGGAATAAAGGAAACACCTCTAAAAGACAAATTTCATCTTCAGCTCATCTAGATACCTACGGCAACATTTTCCAAACTAGTGTGCTTTCCTACATTCTTCTGTACCATGGTAACAAGTAGGCCATGAAAATAGTAATCTGTGATCAAATTAACTGATAGAGACTAAGTTAAACAAAATTAAACAGGCTTCTTTACTAACACATCTCTCAGAGCCTTTATATGCTAGCAAGATTATATATTTGAAGAGGAGGATATACTACTTACACTGTTTAACATTTTCCTCCAAAAAAGAAGGTTTTCCTTTTTTGTCCTGACCATCTATGAGCAATTTCTAAGACAGTATTCTGTTTACCACCACCTTGAGAAATACTGCTGTAAGAGGAAAGCAAAGACTCAAGAATATAGTTTATTATTATTAGACATTTGGGGGGGGGGAATCAGCGAAAAATAAGTATGCTGAAGAAGGTAGGAAGCAAATCCAGAGAATTCAATGATAAAGAAGTGAGAAAGGATACAGTTCCCAAAATGTTAGAGACCATCAATTATTGAGAAATTGAACAGAATAAGAATAAAAATGCTTTTTGATTTGACCAGGAAGACTGCCATTTGTGACCTTCAAGACAATAGCTTCAGAAAAGAGGAGGAAAGAAGGATGGTATACAGAATGAAAAAAAATTAGAATGGGGATGAAAAAAGAAATGCATGAAACATTTACAGACCACCAATAACTAGAGTTTAGCAGTGAAAGTAAAAACAAAGACATTGGTTGACTGGGAGAATGGAGTATATGGAAGAATACCAAAAATTTTAGAACAGCGAACACCTACATGTGGTTGAAAGTAAAAGCGAAAACCTACGGAAAGAAACTGATAATCACAGTCCAGTAGACGTAAGAAATGGAATCCAGAGTATAAATCACTAGAAAAGACTTATCTTTCTTTCCAGATGGTAGAGAACTTGAATAGTAATGCCTCACCATTCAAGTCTGACAATCTCCTTTTAACACTCCAAAATTTCATGGATATCTGTTTATTCCACCCCAGAGAACTTTTCAGTCTATAGAGTTGAGTATGTAGTGTAAGTTTGCTGATCTGTTGCTCCTCTCAGAAGCTATGCTGTGGTGAAGGGTAGGCTACTGAGAAGCACTCACCTCAAGTGCTTCTGTGGGCCTCAATCCTCATGAAATAAGAAACAAAGTAGTGGCTGGTGACAATAAGGAAATTGGGAGCTCAGGAGATTTTAATTTATAATGATTATCTATAAATAATTGACATACAAAATAAAAACTTATAATGGGAACACACACTGACACACAAAAACACTGTGAAGATTACCAAAAGAGGGTCCAAAAGAAAGGTATCTATTATGCTTATCCCATCCAGAAATTTCCATAGGTCTGGTATATCAACAAAAACTGCATAGGTATAAATTAATAATATAGTTCCCAGTATACTGGTGAGAACAAAGACTACTCAGCACCAGTCTAGTTACAGTCTAGCTTTAAACTTTCACAATTTAAACTTAGTATGGCTTTCCAACAACTAACCCTAAAAGTTAAGCATACAAAATTGTACTTTTATTTCCTTTCAAGATCAATTAGGACAATGACATGAGATTCTGTTGCTTAGAATGTTATTTTTAGAGTCTATCTTTTGGGTTAATTTCACTAACAATTCAAACTGAGTACATAATTTTGGATTACCTATGTCCAAGTCACAAGTGTGGTTCATATATGGCTCCACAGCCCACCTATAAAAATATTTTGATCACAAAAAAAGGCAGTAATTCGGATTCTTTAACTGCTTAATACACAGCCCTATAGAGATTTAAGAGAAGTTAGACTGCTTAAAAAATATATAGTGATCGCCGTAAGTAGATGGGTTAGAGGAGGCCACATTGTTTAAATAAAGAAATTAATAATGATCAGTGAGCATGGAATAAAGGATAGGGCAACAATGCTCACACCAAATCCGGCAGTCTCCAGCCCTGTGTATCCGTAGACGTAAGGCGGCCGGCCACATAGACCGGCCAGATCATCACGACTGCCAGCTCAGCAGCCCGGCTTGGGGAAAAGGCGGCATCCACGGAGAGGCCACCCTTGAGAACCAAACACTTACAGTTTCGTCTGGCAGGGACCAGAAAACGTGGCCGTGGCGAACCAGTTAAAGTCTGACAGAAACAGGGTTGTTAGCGGCAAAGGGAGCCTCCAAGGCTGCGACTCTGGAAGGCAGAGGCAGCCACGGCCGCGCAAACACCCCCGCCACGGAGCTGAAGGAAACTATGGGGGCTGGCGGAGGCGGCTTCGTGCTTACCTTGTCATCTTCGCATCTCTTCCCCAGGCCCTCCCGGGCCTGCAGCCGGCTGCTAAGGCGGCCGTAATCGGCCTCCTTCTGGTCAATCTGTTTCTTGTGCGAGTCCACCAAGAGCAGGAGGTCCGAATTGCGCTTCTCCAGGCGCCCGCGGGCCACCTCGGTGCGCTGGACCTGGCCCTGCAGCTCCGCCACCTCCTCCTGCAGCAGGACGTGGCGTGAGGAGATGCTCCAGTAATTGAAGGCGAGCACCGCGATCACCACCAGCAGGACCGCCAGAACCAGGGAGGGCAGGCGGCCGGCCCGCCGGTTCGCCCCAAAGCCCACCATGGGGCCGAAGCAGGCCGCGCCCGGGAGCCTCGGCGCCGACACCTGCGGGCAGAAGCTCAGGCCGCAGCTGAGGAGTCGCCCGGGGGACGCGGCCCCAGGGCCGGCGGACGCGGGAGGCCGGCCGACGCGCCCGCCCGCGAGCCGGAGAAGGGGGCGGGGCCGCCAGCCGCAGGCCCCTCCCCGCCCCCCCCTTCAAAGCCGGCCGAGGCGCGTTCCCTAGGCTTTCCTCCAGACCCTGCACCAGCGGGGCGGAACCCGGAGAACCCGGCGCCCGCACCGCAGGCCGGACACCTCAGGGTTAGGAGGCGGGGAAAGAAGCCGGAAGAGGGTGGGCTTAATTCTGGTCCCGCCCATCGGCTTGTCCGGGTCGCCAAGGGAGCCATTTCCTAGTTTCCGTCGACGCCTCCTCTTCTCGCGAGAAACTGGACTTCTCTCGCTGCCCGCAGTCTTGTCTCGCGAGGGTTATCTCTGTGGAAGTGTGTGGTTGTTTTGGCTGTCTGGGTGAGCTCTTGTAGTTGAACCGGAATCCCTTCGGCTTTTACCTGGTCAGTACCCTTGACCCATGGTCAAGGCCCTCTGAGTTTTCGGTTTTGAGGACGTTTGAGGCTGCGACCGCTGTGTAGGGAAAACTTAGGTGAGCTGCGGGCAGAAGGGGCGACAAGAAGGCTCTTGTACTGCTTCAGTAGATTTTCTCTCTTGTGCCGACATTGTGAAGAGAAAACCACCACCAAAAGAAAACGACCATGAAATAGCAGTGTCCCAAGTATTACGGAGATAAGCAAGAAGAACTAGAACTAAGCTTTTTGACTGAAAGAGGTGCTGCCAGCCTGGTTTCCAAGGTTACTGCTTTCACACTGAGGGAAAGAACTTCAGAAAGGGTGAGCTTTTAGAAACTGTCCCTAAACTCGCCGCTGCTTTTGCCTCGAGCTAGGCTTCCAAGTAGAAAGTCCAGAAGCTGGTCGCAATGAATAATAACTCTTGCTGTTACTGATAGCAAGCACATTCTAGGAGAGAAATAATAGCTCTCTTACAGGTTGGTTCTGCATGCTTTGTTGTTTAGTCGCCAATTCATGTCCCATTCTTTGGGACCCCATGGACTGTAGCCCTCCAGGCTCCTCTGTCCATGGAATTTTCCAGGCAAGAATATTGGGAGTGGGTTGCCATCTCCTTCTGCAGGGAACCTTCCTGACCCAGGGACTGAACCAGTATCCCCTGCATTGGCAGACAGATGCTTTATCTTTTGAGTCCCAAGGGAAACCCTTTTCCGTGTTATTCTCTCAGCAGCACAGTTTTAGGGATGAGGAATAGAAAACACAAAGGTGTCCTAGAAACTTTCTCAAAGTCCTGTATCTTGAGCCAGAATTAGGCTTGAATTCGGATCATTGGTGTCTAATATCATTGTTTTTTACGTTATAATAGGCTTCCAGGCTAACTGTTGCTATATGTTCAGCTTTAATTAAAGGGATGCAGAACAAGCCCCTATTTTTTGTTTTTTTCTGCATATTTACTTTGCCCTTGCATGAAAGTTATTGGCTCTATCCTGTTTAAGGAGAAGGTGGTGCTGATTTATTTTTTTCAGACCTCAGGATCAAGAACATACATGAGCATAAAACCGCCCAAATGCAAAAACTTTGGTATTTTCATTGAGATCAGAGTGGTATGATTCTGATGCAGGAAGACGTGTCATAGAATAATTATTCTGTGCTTCCTATCCATTTAAAAAATAAAGTTACCTGCCTAATAGTTCTAGAGTAGACTGGAAAAACTATTGAACCGTCAAAGAGTGATGATTTCTCTCCCACAGATACAAAAACTAAAAACACCAAAATTATTAATATTTACTTCACATCAAGCTTGAGTCCTTTGCTCTGGTTTCATAAGATCCAAGAAAGGACAACCTCTAAGGACAACCGTACTTTGGCAAAAAAAAAAACAAGACAAAAATGGGAAATCCTTGATTATAATGGATTCACCTATCCTTTCCTCAATTGCATATTGGCCTTGCTTTCCTTAGCCTAGCAATTGAAAATTAATCTGTAAAGTGGTGTTAACTGCTTAAGATGTTACTCTTTCTTTATAGAAAGTGTTTTCATTTTTATATGAGATTCTGGCATGTAAAAGTATGTTATTACTTTCACATTCACATACCTTTTTTCATCAGGTGCTTAACTCTTTGCTAGATGTGGAAGTAACTTGCCCAGAGTCATACATCTAGTAAGTGGCAGGGCTGAAGCTGGAAAACCAATCCTCTTTCCACCCATCCTTCAGGTAAAAAAAACTTTTTTAATAATCTGCTTTGATGGTTACCTCTTCAAGCTCTTCTCCCTATTAAAGAGCCCAAACCAGATGTCATCAAGACAGTGTATAAGTGCTGTATTGAGTGCTTTCCAGGTGGCTCAGTGATAGAAATCCTTGTGCATTGCAGGAGATGAAGGTTGGATCCCTGGGTCAAGCAGATGCCCTGAAGAAGAAAATGGCCACCCAGGCTAATATTCTTGCCTGGAGAATTACATGGACAGAGGAGCCTGGCAGGCTACAGTCCATGGGGGTTGCAAAAGAATACATCTGACAAAGTGGCTCTTGTTATGGGAATCGATTGGCTCCCAGGAGGAAGGAAGGCTATTTCATGTCCTCTCTTTTCCCTTGTCTCACGGTCAAGCCATTCATCTTCAAAAGTAGGAGCTTCCCTAAAACTAGAGCTCTCAAGTCAGGAGTCATTACATTTCTCCAAATAAACTCATAAAGTTAGTCCTGTAAAGGCTTCTATGTACTTTTTGGATCCTCTAGATAGTCTTGACCACAATTGGGACTATTTGAAATTCTACCGAGACTGAGGCAACCACTCCTAGAAGGGTGCCCTGATTTTCAGCCTGTTCAGTTGGGAGCCCCAGATACAGGGGCAAAGTAAGAGCACAGGAGGCAGCTGAAGTTTTTACATCCAAATCTGCACCCTTAGGACACAAGTCTGGCATGTCTCACAGAGCACCACATAGGGCACTTCTGCCCATTTCTCTTGTTTTCTACAAAACTGTAGTTGTAGAACAACTCTAGTTGTAAAACAGTGTCATAATTAAGACCCTTCAACCGGCCAGTGTCCCCCATCTTCCAAAGGATACTGTGGCCATTCAGTGTCACAGAAGAAGATCAGGCGTGTCTTTTTAAATTCTGCAGATCAGAGTTGTCCCAGTGTTTTAAAATGCATTTTAAAGGAGTGGTTCTAGAACTGTTAGCTCCCATCTGTAAGAAGAAAAAAGTGGCATCCACAGCCATGGCTTTTGTCCACTGCAGGCATCCCTCCCTGCTCTAAATGGGGATGTAGATAGACTCTCCACTGAAGCTTTCCTTCCCTGGTCGGACTTAGTCTGTACCTTACCGGCGCAGGTACTGTAATCGTCCCTCCCGGTTCTACCACCGAGGCGGGGTGGAGATGCACCGGGGTAGACCTGATGGCATCCCAGGTTGATTTCTAGTTTCTTAGCACAGAGAACTTTGTTTGATTTGTCCTTTTCTCTGATGCCACCCGGGGCGGAGCAGAGTAGCTTTCCCGTCCCAAGCTAGGACTTCTAGGGGAAGTGTCCATCTTACATGTGCCTGTGCACATTCCTGAGTACAGTCCTGAACACAGGAGAAGTGGTGAGTCATAAAGGGATGAGCAGCAACTAAGATGTCCCTTCTGAGTGTCACCACGCCAGTATAAGCGATAGCAAAAGAGATGGTGAGGGGCTGGCCAGTGAGGAAAACAGCGATTTTGTCCTGAA
Source organism: Bos taurus (assembly GCF_002263795.3). Taxonomy (NCBI): domain Eukaryota; kingdom Metazoa; phylum Chordata; class Mammalia; order Artiodactyla; family Bovidae; genus Bos; species Bos taurus. The sequence goes on along the minus strand of NC_037337.1, from coordinate 102,769,134 downwards.
GTTATTAGGGCCAGTTCTTCCAGTTCACTCCCACAGATTCCACAGAAAGACTATCTAAGGAGTTGGGACAAAAGCCATTGGAGAGCCTTCTCTGGTCCACTGAGAGCTAGCGTTACCAAAGGAAGAAGCCTGCTGTACTTCCTGAGTAAGCTTTAACCTGAGAGATTCTCTTGGAGCTAGAGCTCCATCTAGCTTCCGACTCCTAGCAAGGCTCTGCACTTCCTGACTATCAATCCAAGTTTGGGACCTAAGTAACAGTACACAGTAACAGCACAGATCACAAGTCTCTTGAAAGTCTATGATCTGACAGTTTAGGTTAGTAGTTCTGACTCTTTTAGTAAAAGAAAAGAAGAAAAAGTATAAGGAAGCAAAAACAAGCTTATAAATAGGGTAATCATAAGGTTTATCTCATATGGTCATTGTGTGAATTAAATGAGTTAATACAGCAGTGCTTAGAACAGGCACTTAGCACATATTCAGTAAATGTAGCCACTACTGTGCCCACTTTGGCAACACACATACTAAAATTGGAACAATGCAGAGATTAGCCTGGCCTCTGCAAGAATGACACGTAAATTCGTGAACCGTTCCATAATTTTTTTGTAGAGACATGGATGGACCTAGAGACAGAGTGAAGTAAGAAAGAGAAAAACAAATACCATACATTAATGCATATATGAGGAATCTAGAAAAATGATATAGATGATCTTATTTGCAAAGCAGAAGTAGAAACACAGATGTAGAGAACAAATGTATGGATATCACAAGGGAAAGGAGGGGTGGGAGCAATCAGGAGATTGGGATTGACATACATACATTATTGACAGTATGTATAAAATAGATAACTAATGAGAATGTACAGTAGAGCACAGGGAACTCTACTTGATACTCTGGTGACTTAAATGCAAGGGAAGTCAAAAAAGGGGATATATGCATATGTATAGCTAGTTAACTGCTGTACAGTAGAAACTAACAACCTTGTAAAGCAACTATAACCCAATAAAAATTAATAAAAATAATGTTGCCACTACTGTTGCTATTACTGTAGCAGTGGTTTTCAGTTTGTGGTGGGGGCAGGAATGAATCTATTTGTTCGCTAATGTTTGTCTATATATTGAATAAATAATTTCTGTATAATCTCACCACTTCTGAGGTGCTATGGTGCTGAATAAAATAAAAACTTATTTATGGTCAGGATGGGGAACACATGTACACCCATGGCTGATTCATGTGAATGTATGGCAAAAACCATCACAATATTGTAAAGTACTTAGCTTCCAATTAGAATTTTAAAAAAACTTATTTAAAATTACTGGTGAGAGTCGGACACGACTGAAGTGACTTAGCAGCATAACCTTTTCCATTATATATTTTCTTAATCAGTGAACACTAAACATACAATTACTATCACATGAGTATAAACTATCTGTACAGATTCTGACATCATAAAAGATGTTCTTAGAGTCAAAATATTGGTAAATTTAAACCTAAAGGGCACTGGTTTTAGTAAGACTGCAACCCAGCATCTACCACCCTTTCCATCCTCATTTTTTCCCTGTATCCTATGCCCTTGTTGATAAGTCACTTCAGTCGTGTCCGACTCTATGCAACCCCATAGACGGCAGCCCAGCAGGCTCCCCTGTCCCTGGGATTCTCCAGGCAAGAACACTGGAGTGGGTTGCCATTTCCTTCTTCAATGAGTGAAAGTGAAAAGTGAAAGTGAAGTCGCTCAGTCGTGTCCGACTCTTAGCGACCCCATGGACTTCAGCCCACCAGGCTCCTCCATCCATAGGATTTTCCAGGCAAGAGTACTGGAGTGGGGTGCCATTGCCTTCTCTGATCATATGCCCTAGCTCTAAGGATATCCTGTTTTTCAAGCTATATCATGTCTCTAACCCTTTGTTTGACTATTACATATTGGAACGCTTCCCCATCTTACTTTCTTTTTTCATTAACATTTATTAATAAATTTCTCCATTATTAATAATAGTAATACAAATCTCTCAGACACCCATATGATCACAATTATATTATTACTATAATTGTTGATGAGAAAATGCTCATTTGAAAATTTTAATAGGAAGTGAGTAATCTAAATGAAAATAATTTTTTTACTGAAGTGTAGTTGATTCGTAACATTGCATTAGTTTAAGGTATTCCAAATCCTGAAAGATGATGCTGTGAAAGTGCTGCACTCAATATGCCAGCAAATTTGGAAAACTCAGCAGTGGCCACAGGACTGGAAAAGGTCAGTGTTCATTTCAATCCCAAAGAAAGGTAATGCCAAAGAATGCTCAAACTACCGCACAATTGCACTCATCTCACATACTAGTAAACTAATGCTTAAAATTCTGCAAGCCAGGCTTCAGCAGTACATGAACTGTGAAATTCCACATGTTCAAGCTGGTTTTAGAAAAGGTAGAGAAACTAGAGATCAAATTGCCAACATCCGCTGGATCATCGAAAAAGCAAGAGAGTTCCAGAAAAATATCTATTTCTGCTTTATTGACTATGCTAAAGCCTTTGACTGTGTGGATCACAATAAACTGTGGAAAATTCTGAAAGAGATAGGAATACCAGACCACCTGACCTGCCTCTTAAGAAACCTGTATGCAGGTCAGGAAGCAACAGTTAGAACTGGACATGGAACAACAGACTGGTTCCAAATAGGAAAAGGAGTACATCAAGGCTGTATATTGTCACCCTGCTTATTTAACTTATATGCAGAGTACATCATGAGACATGCTGGGCTGGAAGAAGCACAAGCTGGAATCAAGATTGCTGGGAGAAATATCACTAACCTCAGATATGCAGATGACACTACCCTTATGGCAGAAAGGAAAGAGGAACTAAAAAGCCTCTTGATGAAAGTGAAATAGGAGAGTGAAAAAGTTGGCTTAAAGCTCAACATTCAGAAAGCTAAGATCATGGCATCAGTCCCATCACTTCATGGAAAATAGATGGGGAAACAGTAGAAATAGTGTCAGACTTTATTTCTTTGGGCTCCAAAATCACTGCAGATGGTGACTGCCGCCATGAAATTAAAAGACGCGTACTCCTTGGAAGGAAAGTTATGACCAACCTAGACAGCATATTCGAAAGCGGAGACATTACTTTGCCCACAAAGGTCTGTCTAGTCAAGGCTATGGTTTTTCCAGTGGTCATGTATGGATGTGAGAGTTGGACTGTGAAGAAAGCTGAGTGCCGAAGGATTGATGCTTTTGAACTGTGGTGTTGGAGAAGGCTCTTGAGAGTCCCTTGGACTGCAAGGAGATCCAACCAGTCCATTCTAAAGGAGATCAGTCCTGGATATTCATTGGGAGGACTGATACTGAAACTGAAACTCTAATACTTTGGCCAACTCATGCGAAGAGTTGACTCACTGGAAAAGACCCTGATGCTGGGAGGGATTGGGGCAGGAAGAGAAGGGGACAACAGAGATGAGATGGCTGGATGGCATCACTGACTCAATGGACATGAGTTTGAGTGAACTCCGGGAGTTGGTGATGGACAGGGAGGCCTGGCGTGCTGCAATTCATGGGGTCACAAAGAGTCGGACATGACTGAGCCACTGAACTGAATTGAACTGAAGGTATACAGCAACGTGATTCAGTTATATGTATTTTTCAGATTATATTATGTTACAGGTTATTACAAGATATTGAATGTAATTCCCTGTGTTATACAGTAAATCCTTGTTGCTTATCTATTTGATGTATAGAAGTTTGTATCTATTAATCCCATGCTCCTAATTTGTTTCTCCTTCCCTTTCCCTTTGGTAACCCTAAGTTTGCTTTCTGTGTCTATGAGTCTGTCTGTTTTGTATATAGATTCATTTGTATTATTTTTTAGATTCCATGTATAAATGATATCACATAGTATTTGTCTTTGTCTGACTTCAGTTCAGTTCAGTCACTCAGTCGTGTCTGACTCTTTTTGACCCCATGAATCGCAGCACGCCAGGCCTCCCTGTCCATCACCAACTCCTGGAGTTCACTCAGACTCACGTCCATAGAGTCAGTGATGCCATCCAGCCATCTCATCCTCTGGCGTCCCCTTCTCCTCCTGCCCCCAATCCCTCCCAGCATCAGAGTCTTTGCCAATGAGTCAACTCTTCGCATGAGGTGGCCAAAATACTGGAGCTTCAGCTTTAGCATCATTCCTTCCAAAGAAATCCCAGGGCTGATCTCCTTCAGAATGGACTGGTTGGATCTCCTTGCAGTCCAAGGGACTCTCAAGAGTCTTCTCCAACACTACAGTTCAAAAGCATCAATTCTTCAGTGTTCAGCTTTCTTCACAGTCCAACTCTCACATCCATACATGACCACTGGAAAAACCATAGCCTTGACTAGATGGACCTTTGTGGGCAAAGTAATGTCTCTGCTTTTGAATATGCTGTCTAGGTTGGTCATAACTTTCCTTCCAAGGAGTAAGCGTCTTTTAATTTCATGGCTGCAATCACCATCTGCAGTGATTTTGGAGCCCAGAAAAATAAAGTCTGACACTGTTTCCACTGTTTCCCCATGTATTTCCCATGAAGTGATGGGACCAGATGCCATGATCTTCGTTTTCTGAATGCTAAGCTTTAAGCCAACTTTTTCACTCTCCACTTTCACTTTCATCAAGAGGATTTTTAGTTCCTCTTCACTTTATGCCATAAGGGTGGTGTCTGACTTACTTCACTATAATATTCCCTAAGTCCATCCATGTTTCTGCAAATGGCAATATTTCATTTTTTATGCTGAGTAATATTCCATTGTATATATGCACATATATACATACCAGGGGCTTCCCAGGTAGCGCTAATAGTAAAGAACTTGCTTGCCGATGCAGGAGACATAAGAGACACGGGTTTGATCCCCAGATTTGGAAGATCCCCTGGAAGAGGTCATGGAAACCCCTTCCAGTATTCTCGCCTGGAGAATATCATGGACAGAGGAGCCTGGCGGGCTCCAGTCCATGGGGTTGCAAAGAATCAGACACGATTTACCTGGTGCCTGGAACAGTAGCCAGGGTGCGCAGTGTCCACTTGTCTCGCTAGCTTTGGCCCCGCAGCGGCAGGGGGCCACTGTTGGCCTGGCATACATGCTAAGTCACGTCTGACTCTTTGCGACCCCATGGACTGTAGCCCTCTAGGCTCCTCTGTCCATGGGATTCTCCAGGAAAGAATACTGGAGAGGGTCACCATGCTCCCCTCCAGGGAATCTTCCTGACCCAGGGATTGAACCCGTGTCTCCTGTGTCTCCTCCAATGGCAGGTGGGTTCTTTACCACTAGCGCCATCTGGGAGGCCCGGCAGAACTTTTCAAAGCCCGGAGCAAGGGACCTGGGCAGAAGCACCACACTAGCTGGCTGGATCCTTGGGTTTGCTGAGAAAAGGGAAGAATGCAGTCTATTCCTTTTTGTAGAGCCTTTATAATTCAACTTTTAATTGAAGCATAATACACACAGAAAAATGCACCTACGTGTACAGCTTAATGAACTTTCATAAGATGAACAGACCCGTGGAAGCAGCATCCTGGTCAAGACACAGAGTATTACCAGCATCCCAGAGCCTCCCCTGCCATGTCCCTTCCAGTTATACCCTCCACACCCCCCATGAGAGTCACCACTACCATAACTTCTAAAACCACAGATTACATTTGCCTGTTCTTCATGCGTTTTCATCCTGTGAATCATACAGTATGTGTCTTTTAAGGCTACGTTTCTTTGTTCACCACTGATATGTGGTATACTCCTTGTTCAGTTGCTCAGTTGTGTTCAACTGTTTGTAACCCCATGGACTGCAGCACGCCAGGCCTCCCTGTCCATCACCAACTCCCGGGGTTTACTCAGACTCATGTCCATCGAGTCCATGATGCCATCTAACCTTCTCATCCTCTGTCGTCCCCTTCTCTTGTTAGCTTCAATCTTTCCCAGCATCAGGGTCTTTTCCAATGAGTCAACTCTTCGCATCAGGTGGCCAAAGTACTGGAGTTTCAGCCTCAGTATCAGTCCTTCCAATGAACACCAGGACTGGTCTACTTTAGGATGGACTGGTTGGATCTCCTTGCAGTCCAAGGGACTCTCGAGTCTTTTCCAACACCACAGTTCAAAAGCATCAATTCTTCGGCACTCAGCTTTCTTCACAGTCCAACTCTCATATCCATACATGACCACTGGAAAAACCATAGCCTTGACTAGACGGACCTTTGTGGGCAAAGTAATGTCTCTGCTTTTGATTATGCTATCTAGGTTGGTCATAACTTTCCTTCCAAGGAGTAAGCATCTTGGCTTACAAGATGGCTGCAATCACCATCTACAGTGATTTTGAAGCCCCCAAAAAATTAAGTCTGACACTATTTCCACTGCTTCCCTATTTCCCATGAAGTGATGGGACAGATGCCATGATCTTAGTTTTCTGAATGTTGAGCTTTAAGCCAACTTTTCACTCTCCTTATCTCACTGCTTTTATCTCAAACTATTGCTGACGGATGTCAGAATCGTTTCCAGCATAGGGTTTTTACAAATGGTGCCATGGAGAACACTTAATACGTGAGTTTTGGGCACACACATCCTGGTGCTGTGTGGCACACACCTACAGTTGTAGGAAATATACTTGCTCAGCTTTAGTAGATACTGCTAAGCAGCAGTGATCTGACCAGGGTTCTTGGCCTTCCCCAGTCAACAGAAATTGATGAGGTCAGGCCAAGACATTCAGGCAAAGCTGTATTGGGGTTCCTGTGGTTGCAGGAGGGAGCAAAGACAAGTAACAGGTCCCTTTGCTTGCTCCCTGAGGCCGGGTGAGCTGGTTCCTTGTATGGGGTGAGGGTGGGGGTGTGTCCAGGGGTCAGCAGTACGGTGGCTTCATTGTTTTGCCCACCTCTTTATGGTGTTGAGTGCAGGGGGCATGTGAAGTACCCTGCTTTTGCTCCCGACACAAAATTTTTGCTCCCAGCTTTTTAGAAGTGGCAGTTGGGTTTTTCGTCTTCTATTTTTTGCCCAGAATTTGCCCCAGCTGCGCATGCACACAGTTATTTTTAGTCCCATGTAGTTTCTTTGCATCTGGCTGCTTGAGGAGACGTTTGTCCAGGTGCAAGCAGTCCAGCATCAGGCACTCTATCTGTTAGATCTAGCCCCTTAAATCTATTTCTCACTTCCACTGTATCGTCATAAGGGGTTTGATTTAGGTCATACCTGAATGGTCTAGTGGTTTTTGCTACTTTCTTCAGTTAAAGTCTGAATTTGGCGACAAGGAGTATATGGTCTGAGCCACAGTCAGCTCCTGTCTTGCTTTTGCTGACTGTAGAGAGCTTCTCCATCTTTGTCTGACTATAATCAATTTGATTTCGGTGTTGACCATCTGGTGATGTCCAAGTGTAGAGTCTTCTCTTGTGTTGTTGGAAGAGGGTGCTTGCTATGACCAGTGCGTTCTCTTGGCAGAACTCTATTAGCCTTTGCCCTGCTTCATTCCGTATTCCAAGGCCAAATTTGCCTGTTACTCCAGGTGTTTCTTGACTTCCTACTTTTGCATTCCAGTCCCCTATAATGAAAAGGACATCTTTTTTGGGTGTTCTACAAGGTCTTGTAGGTCTTCATAGAACCGTTCAACTTCAGCTTCTTCAGCATTACTGGTTGGGGCATAGACTTGGATTACTGTGATATTGAATGGTTTGCCTTGGAAACGAACAGAGATCATTCTGTCGTTTTTGAGATTGCATCCAAGTACTGCATTTCGGACTCTTTTGTTGACCATGATGGCCACTCCATTTCTTCTGAGGGATTCCTGCCCGCAGTAGTAGATATAATGGTCATCTGAGTTAAAAATTCACCCATTCCAGTCCATTTCAGTTCGCTGATTCCTAGAATGTCGACATTCACTCTTGCCATCTCTTGTTTGACCACTTCCAATTTGCCTTGATTCATGGACCTGACATGCCAGGTTCCTATGAAATATTGCTCTTTACAGCATCGGACCTTGCTTCTATCACCAGTCACATCCACAGCTGGGTATTGTTTTTGCTTTGGCTCCATCCCTTCATTCTTTCTGGAGTTATTTCTCCACTGATCTCCAGTAGCATATTGGGCACCTACTGACCTGGGGAGTTCCTCTTTCAGTATCCTATCATTTTGCCTTTTCATACTGTTCATGGGGTTCTCAAGGCCAGAATACTGAAGTGATTTGCCATTCCCTTCTCCAGTGGACCACATTCTGTCAGATCTCTCCACCATGACCCGCCCATCCTGGGTTGCCCCACGGGCATGGCTTAGTCTCATTGAGTTAGACAAGGCTGTGGTCCTAGTGTGAATAGATTGACTAGTTTTCTGTGAGTATAGTTTCAGTGTGTTTGCCCTCTGATGCCCTCTTGCAACACCTACCGTCTTCCTTGGGTTTCTCTTACCTTGGGCGTGGGGTATCTCTTCATGGCTGCTCCAGCAAAACGCAGCCATTGCTCCTTACCTTGGACGAGGGGTATCCCCTCACCACCGCCCTTCCTGACCTTCAATGTGGGATAGCTCCTCTAGGCCCTCCTGCACCCGCACAGCCACGGCTCCTTGGACGTGGGGTTGCTCCTCCCGCCCGCCGCCCTTGGCCTCGGGTGTAGGGGCATGGGGTAGCGCCTCCCGGCCGTTGCCCCTGTCCTCAGATGTGAGGTAACTCCTCTCGTCGCCACCCCTGACCTCAGAGGCAGGGTAGCTCCTCTCCGCTGTTCTGCGCCGTCGCAGGCTGGTACTCTCGGCCGCTGCCCCTGACCTTGGATGTGGGGTAACTCCTCTTGGCCGCCGCCCTTCAGGCATGGGGTCCTCCCGGCTTCTGCCCCTGACTCGGACGTGGGGTGGCTCCTCTTGGCCGTGCTTAGCGCGCCCGTCGCAGCCACCTGCACTTTGTACAGGAGACAGGGATCAAGACCTGACACTGTACAGGAGATAGGGATCAGGAACATCCCCATGGAAAATGCAAAAAAGCAAAATGGCTGGGGAGGCCTTATAAATAGCTGTGAAAAGAAGAGAAGTGAAAAGCAAAGGAGAAAAGGAAAGATATAAACATCTGAATGCAGAGTTCCAAAGAATAGCAAGAAGAGATAAGAAAGCCTTCCTCAACGATCAATGCAAAGAAATAGAGGAAAACAACAGAATGGGAAAGACTAGGGATCTCTTCAAGAAAATCAGAGATACCAAAGGAACATTTCATGCAAAGATGGGCTCGATAAAGGACAGAAATGGTATGGACCTAACAGAAGCAGAAAATATTAAGAAGAGATGGCAAGAATACACAGGAGAACTGTACAAAAAAGATCTTCACGACCCAGATAATCACAATGGTGTGATCACTGACCTAGAGCCAGACATCCTGGAATGTGAAGTCCAGTGGGCCTTAGAAAGCAGCACTATGAACAAAGCTAGTGGAGGTGATGGAATTCCAGCTGAGCTATTCCAAATCCTGAAAGATGATGCTGTGAAAGTGCTGCACTCAATATGCCAGCAAATTTGGAAAACTCAGCAGTGGCCACAGGACTGGAAAAGGTCAGTTTTCATTCCAATCCCAAAGAAAGGCAATGCCAAAGAATGCTCAAACTACCACACAATTGCACTCATCTCATACGCTAGTAAAGTAATGCTCAAAATTCTCCAAGCCAGGCTTCAGCAATACGTGAACCGTGAACTTCCTGATGTTCAAGCTGGTTTTAGAAAAGGCAGAGGAACCAGAGATCAAATTGCCAACATCCGCTGGATCATGGAAAAAGCAAGAGAGTTCCAGAAAAGCATGTATTTCTGCTTTATTGACTATGCCAAAGCCTTTGACTGTGTGGATCACAATCAACTGTGGAAAATTCTGAAAGATATGGGAATATCAGACCACCTGACCTGCCTCTTGAGAAATTTCTATGCAGGTCAGAAAGCAACAGTTAGAACTGGACATGGAACAACAAACTGGTTCCAAATAGGAAAATGAGTACATCAAGGCTGTATATTGTCACCCTCTTTAGTTAACTTATATGCAGAGTACATCATGAGAAGCGCTGGACTGGAAGAAACACAAGCTGGAATCAAGATTGCTAGGAGAAATATCAATAACCTCGGATATGCAGATGACACCACCCTTATGGCAGAAAGCGAAGAGGAACTAAAAAGCCTCTTGATGAAAGTGAAATTGGAGAGTCCAAAGGTTGGCTTAAAGCTCAACATTCGGAAGACGAAGATCATGGCATCCGGTCCCATCACTTCATGGGAAATAGATGGGGAAACAGTGTCAGACTTTATTTTTCGGGGCTCCAAAATCACTACAGATGGTGATTGCAGCCATGAAATTAAAAGATGCTTACTCCTTGGAAGAAAAGTTATGACCAACCTAGACAGCATATTCAGAAGCAGAGACATTACTTTGCCCACAAAGGTCCGTCTAGTCAAGGCTATGGTTTTTCCTGTGGTCATGTATGGATGTGAGAGTTGGACTGTGAAGAAGGCTGAGCGCTGAAGAACTGATGCTTTTGAACTGTGGTGTTGGAGAAGACTCTTGAGAGTCCCTTGGACTGCAAGGAGATCCAACCAGTCCATTCTGAAGGAGATCAGCCCTGGGATTTCTTTGGAAGGAATGATGCTAAAGCTGAAACTCCAGTACTTCGGCCACCTCATGCGAACAGTTGACTCATTGGAAAAGACTGATGCTGGGAGGGATTGGGGGCAAGAGGAGAAGGGGACGAGAGAGGATGAGATGGCTGGATGGCATCACTGACTCTATGGATGTGAGTCTGAGTGAACTCCAGGAGTTGATGATGGACAGGGAGGCCTGGCGTGCTGCGATTCATGGGGTCGCAAAGAGTCGGACACGACTGAGTGACTGATCTGATCTGATCTGATCTGAAGCAGTCCAGCACTCCAGCACAGGGTCCCAGGTCCCAGCCTGTCTCGGTTTTACTGATTGACATTCCCACCAGGGGCGTGTGAGTTCCTGGTTGCTCCGTATCCTCTTCAACACTTAGTATTGCCTGCCTTTTTCATTCCAGCCTTCCCGGTGGCATCAAATGGTGATTTTAATTTGCATTGCCCTGATGAGTAATGCAAATGAGTGCCTTTTTGTATGTTTTTTTTTTTTTGCCCATTTGGGTATCCTTTCTGGGAAAGAGATATTTCACATTTTTTGTCTAGGCAGGTTCTTAACTGAGCAGGCTCGTGAAGCCTTGACTCCCTCCAAAGAGACAGTCTTAGGGGAAGATCGCCCCGCCATGCCTACCACGTGCAGGCCACATTCTCCTCTGGGGACAACCAGCCCATCTCTGGAATGGGAAGTCCTTTGGTTCTGGAGGCAAACAAACTGGGTTTGAATCCCAGTTCTGCCTCTGACCAGTATAATGACCCTGGGCTTGGTTTTGCCATGGATTAGATGGCAGTAATCATACCTACCTCAAAGAGAACTCCGTGAGTCCTTTCCTATACATAAATTACCCAACACACAGGGCTTCAGAAAGTAGGGGTTGGAGTTAGATTCATTCAGCAAATCTTGTGAAGACATTTAAAATTAGTATATAGGGATTTCCCTGGGGGTCCAGTGGGTCCAGTGCAGGGGGTGCAGGTTCAATCCCTACTCAGGGAACTAAGATCCCACCTGCCACATGGCATGGCCAATACAATAAAATAGGGCACAGAAGCAGCGTCCCTGGTGGCTAAGGCGGTAAAGAACCGCCTGCAATGCGGGAGACCTGGGTTTGATCCCTGGGTTGGGAAGATCCCCTGAAGAACAAAATGGCTATCCACTCCAGTATTCTTGCCTGGAGAATCCCATGGACAGAGAAGCCTGGCAGGCTACAGCCCATAGGGTTGCACAGAGTCAGACACGACTGAGCAACTCGCACATTTTCAAGGTACAGTAGAAATATTTAATGATATTAAAAGAAGTTTGGGATGTATCATTAAAGGAATATTACTAGCTAAGAAAATAGTAGTCTCAGCATATTCTCCTTTTTAAAGATAAGAGAAAGAACTGGAAGGAAATACATCTTCATGTTCATCACGGTTATCTCCACTGACAAGATTGTGGGTGATTTTAATTTTCTTTTTTGTGCTTTCCTTAATATGCTAAAAATTATGCAATAAACAAGTATCAATCTGTAACTGGAGGAAAAACAAACAAGAAAAGTTACGTTTCTCAAAAAAGGCTATTTCGTTTAAAAAGATCACCCCAAAGAAAAACATAATTGTACTCTTGGAGAGATAATCTTGGTGACAAATCTCCTAAATGCCCGACTTGCTCTATCAACGTGTGGACATTTCTTTTTGCAGTAGAATCTATCAGTTACTATTTTCTGAATGCTTAGTATATGCCAGACTCTCTGTGTTAAGAAATTTATGTGTGGACTCATCTGTACTTTATACAAGAAGCGAGTAAGGCTCAGAGAGATGGAGGGACTCTCCCAGGGTCACACAGCTGGTGTGTGGAGGGTCATGCCTCAGACAGGTGACCCCTGAGTCCCTCGCAGGTCACCGCTGGGCTGTGGGCACGCGCCGCCCACCCCCCCCCCCCCCCCCCGCCACACACACACACACACGGGTCCACCACCACCTCGGGCACCTTCCTCCTCGGGGATGGAGTCATGAGGCAGATGCAGTCCTCTGCAGGGAGAGTCTGGGACCGGCTCCCACTGACTGCCTGGAACTCATTACTTCAAAGCCTGCAGTGCCTGCCAATGCTAGACTTTCCAAAGGAGGACAAGGACACCCCCTGCTGCTGAAAGCCCAAGGAAGCTGGCTGCATGGCTCGAGCAAGCCCAGCGTGTTCCAAAAATAATCTAGAGTGAGTGGAAGGGAATTCAGCCAGCCTGGAGGCCTCCCAGCCCCTAGCCACCCCTTTCTTACCTCTGAAGCCTGTTTCCAGAGCAAACTGGATGACTACCATAAATCATGAGGTAAATAAATGCACACAAAGCTTCTCTGTTTCCTTTTTAATTAAGTGAATTTCTGAAGGCTTGGTGTTTTGGTTCTGTTCACCTCGACTGCCAGTCACAGCGAGTCCCTGCGTCGTCCCCGTCAGTAACAGGACATGGAACAGAGGTCTCCGCGATGCCCTTTTGGAGGAGCCGTGGACACGCGAGGCAGGGGTGCTCAGGTCTGCCCTCTCGGGCTCCATCTAAGGTCATGACAGCCTTTTCTTTGCAGAGAGGAATGAAATGAGTCCTCTGGGTCCTTTTACCCAAAGAGCAATGTTTTCCTTTTTTTTTTAATTTAATAATGAGAGAGAGAAAAATGGAAGAAGCAAAAGCCTTTAAACATTCCTAATTTGATTTAAACCCTTGGGAGACATAGTCCCAAGCTGGAGAGCTCTCGCTGGCCCACAGAAACAGCCACTTTCCTCATGGAGAATCTGCCTAGGTGGCGGTAAGTGGGTCCAGCACCACATCAGATCCATGGGCAAGGTTCTGTGGTTACTTTCTAGCAGGGGAGGCTTAGAGAGGTCGGACGATCTGCCCCCAGAGGCGGCCAGTAAGGAGCAACGCTGTTCGCTTGGCCCCCCTCCTCCGGGCTCCAGTGGGTGGAGGTCGACCTGGTGCAGCTGCTGTTTGTTGGTCCGTCGTGTCCGAGGAGGGCTGGGGTCCACTGCTACGTGCCGACTCTAAAGCAAGCTTCCCAGTGCTCACCCCGAGCCCCTCCACCGTGAGGCGGGTCTGGGCCACGTGACTCCTGTTGCTAGTGGGACGTTAGGAGGTGTGATGCAAGCAGAGGCTGGACACGTGCTTATGCATTAGGGTTTGTTCTCCTGGAATGTCTCCCATGGAGGCCTGAGCTACTCTTAAAAGAATTCTGGCCTCCACTGCTGGAGAGGCTTCCTAGAGAGAGGAATGTGAGGCTGGTCCCAGCCATGTCAGTGGACACTCCAGACGGGAGATACCAGCTTGGTGGGCTAGCCCAGGAGACACCATGTGCAGCAGAGGAACCACGCTGCTGAGCCCAGCCTCTGTAGATTATGAGAATTACGGCTGAAGCCACCAGGTTTGGGGGTGCTTTGATAGGCAACAATAGGTTCTGTTGGCCCAAAAATAGCAACAGAGGACAGATATGTCCATAAACAATGAACATTGTCCCACTTTAGTATTTTAATCTGTATTGCTCGCGGTTCCACCCTAACCAGAAACGTCTTTCTTATTGTGAAACTTTGCTGGGACTTAGGTTGGAGAAAACATCTGTTTTCCAGCTGTTGCTGGAACTTTTGGAGCCTCAAGTGTCACTCCTGGCATAGGGAAGACCAGTCCACATGGGGAGATGTGGTCTCAGTCAAAACTAAACTAAAATGTAGCCTAATCTGGGGAAACTTCTCCCAGGAGGGAAAACCTTATCATCAGAAGCCATGGGGGTTCTTTCTCCCCGTGGATCTGTGGGCCCCGAGCAGAGCTGGGTGGTACGAGACTTCACACCTGAGTCTGGTCCAAGGTATCAGCTCCTTCTAGAAAGTTAAGCAGTGACCAAGGAGAATCTCCTTCTGCTTTGACTTTCTGTCTCCCGGTTGGAAGCTGGGAGTCTTGACGGTTCCTGGGAACGGACATGGCTGGTGTTTCCAGGGAATTTTTTTTAACACTTAGCACCACTAACCCCTACTCATGATGGGCATATTTCTGATGTTTAGTTTCTTTTGTAGAATCAAACTATGGCAGAGGGAAGGCAGGATTTCAGGTGGACTGTGAAGGTTGTTATGCCGTCCCTGAATGGGCCATGGAGGACCCAAGGCACGGACAGAGAGGAACAGAGGAGAGCCCACCGCTCCCCGGAAGGGGCAGAGCCAGCATCAGGAGCACTGTGCAGCCCGCCCAGGGCTGCCCCTGGCGCTGCTCTGGGATGGCAGCTGTCTGCAGCAAGTCCCCCTGCGCTATCCCCTCATATCTCAGGAGGAACTCCTGACACTTCAAGAGCGAGACTTCACACCTGAGTCTGCAGCAAGTCCCCCCCACGCTATCCCCTCATATCTCAGGAGAAACTCCTGACACTTCGAGAGCTTTGCTTGTGCCCCTGGCCTGAACTGGAATGTCCTCCCTGCCTCTCTCCAGAAGGCCTTTCTGTTCCTCAGAATGGGTTTGGAATCTCCTGCCTCCAGGAAGCATCCACAGGCTCTCACTACCTCCTGCTGGGCTGTCTTGCCGCCGAAGCATTCTGCAAGCCACCAGTTCCGGTCTGCAGGTGCAATTGGCCAGATGTTCTACTTGCCTCTGAATCCTGCTTTTCTCTCCCAGGGAGACCCCCAAGTGCCGAGAGGACAAAACTACACTTTAGGACTCTTCCTCTGGGCCCGAAGTGCTTATCACAGCCTGAGCACACAGCACACACCAAACGTACTTATGAGGAACTGAAATTAACAGGCTGGATTTCCTGTCTACACGTGACTTCTGTTATTTAGATCTGGGTCCTAGAAAGCAGAGATTTTACATTTTCTTCTTTATATCCCCTTCTCACCACTGCTATAGACATAGTGTTTTACACAGATTTTTTGGTGAATGAATACATACTGTAAATTTAAAAATAGATAGTCTCAAAGCTCCAGGAAATTGTGCTCCAAAAGTAATTCTACAAATTGACTTCTTATACCCTGGAAAGAGGTGTCAATGTGTCAGCAAAGTTTAGGGCTAGATAGCTACACTGTGTCGGCCTCCAAGGCACAGCCCATGTCTTCCTCATGTAATTATACCGTATGCCTAGCACAGCATCTGGCACAAAAGTGAGTTGATAGGTGTTTGCTCAATGACTGACTGCAGAATGGATGAAAGTAGAATTCAAGAGCAGTGTCCGTAGTGAAGGTTTTGTATAAGCTTGATTTCCCACAATTCTTTTTATGTATAAAGAAGAACCCAATGGAATTCCAAATCACCAGAGTTGTTTTCAACTCTAACCTCCCAGATAGAAGATCATGTAAACTCCATTGCCATTTTCATGAAGATTTCAAGATTTTATAAAATCTCTAACAAACAAAATATAAAAAACACTGCCTTGGAAGGTGTTGCTGTTCAGTCGCTCAGTCGTGTCCAACTCTTTGCGACCCCATGGACTGCAGTATGCCAGGCCTTCCTGTCCGTCACTAACTCCCAGAGTTTACTCAAACTCATGTTCATTGAGTCGGTGATGCCATCCAACCATCTCATCCTCTGTCATCCCCTTCTCCTCCTGCCTTCAATCTTTCCCAGCATCCAGGTCTTTTCAAATGAGTTGGCTCTTTGCATCATGTGGCCAAAGTATTGGAGCTTCAGCTTCAGCACCAGTCCTTCCAAAGAATATTCAGGGTTGATTTCCTTTAGAATTGGCTGGTTGGATCTCCTTGCAGTCCAAGGGACTCTCAAGAGTCTCCAGCACCACAGTTCAAAAGCATCAATTGTTCAGTGCTCACCCTTCTTTGGAGAAGGCAATGGCACCCCACTCCAGTACTCTTGTCTGGAGAATCCCAGGGACGGGGGAGCCTGGTGGGCTGCAGTCCATGGGGTCGCTAAGAGTCAGGCATGACTTTCACTTTCACTTTCCACTTTCATGCACTGGAGAAGGAAATGGCACCCCACTCCAGTGTTCTTGCCTGGAGAATCCCAGGGACGGGGGAGCCTGGTGGCGGCCGTCTGTGGGGTCGCACAGAGTCGCACACGACTGACGCGACTCCGCAGCAGCAGCAGCAGCACCCGTCTTCATGGTCCAGCTCTCACATCCGTCCACGACTACTGGGAAAACCATAGCCTTGACTGGATGGACCTTTGTTGGCAAAGTGATGTAGAGATGTATTTAAGCTTACAGCAGGTGCTTTAACAGCTGCAGGAACAACATGCTGTGAGCACACAGAGGAGAGAACAGTCGGTCCCTGTGGGCTGGGGTTGGGTGCTGGGAGGGTCAGGTGAGGTTGATCTTCACACCCTGGTTAAAGACACAGGGGCTTAATGCAGCTGCTTTGGCAGGTCAAGCCTGTATTTGCCTGCTGGACTGAGAGAGCCCGCCTGGACCTGGCAGGCCTGACCTCTCAGCCAAGCAGCCAACGTACCAGCTAAGGCCCTGACGTCTGTGGTTCCCTGAGGTCCCTGTCAGGGGGTTGGTTAGCACCTCAGCCAGGCACTCAGCAAAGTGTCCTCTTACAAGAGAGAACCATTCAGTAATCATGTGGGAACAGTGGCCGGATCCCTGTGATAACCGACCTCACTTCACATCTGGAGAGCGAATGGTGTTTACCCAAACCCAATGGAATGAGACACCCCACAAGTGTCTGTTAGCCTTCACCCCCATCATTGGTCTATAAGGCAGCAGGTGCAAGCTCAATATTGTTTTGCAAATAAATTGTAGCCAGGAGACCCAAATCTGAGGGTCACTGCCTTTCCTTTTTTTAAAATTTATTGTTTTAACATAGATTTCAGTGGATCTGGGTAATTCCTATAATAACATTACTTTCCTAGCCTGGAGACAGATGAGTGCAGTTAGAAATCCTGCCCTGTGCAATGCATGCTGGGAGCGTGCCGAGCACGTGAATGCCACGGGCCAAGCACGCTGGGAGGGAGAGGAGGCCAAGAACCACACCCTGCAGGTTCATTCCTTCAGAAGCAGGGGCCAAACAGAGCATGAAGTACATGCCCATCAACTGCTGCCAAAGAGATGCCCTCAAATACCATCCAGAGACCGTCCAGTCATAAAATAAATAATAGCAGCTACAATCGCACAGAGGAGACCACTGTGGGCCGGGCTCTGTGCCAGGCCAGCCACCCTCACGGGTTTATGACCGTTGGTGCTGCCTCACAGAGAAGACAGTCCCACTACAAACAAGGAAACGGGCTCAGAGCAATCAAAGAAGTTACCTAAAGCCCCATAAATAGGAAGCGGCAGTGCACGAATTCAAAAGCAAGTCTAAGTGCATGCCTACCTGATCAATATCTGCTATCTGTATCTATGCATCTATGTCCACCTCCCATCCATCCACTCATATACCTGTCCGTCATCTATCCCGTGGTGTTTATAGGAGTCACATCCTCAGAGACTCAGGAACAGCAATGACCTTCTCCCTCTTCCCCACAAGGTGACTCTGGGGTCAGAGTTTAAGCATGTTTCTTTGTGGACTTGTCCCTGAACTCAGGCTTCTTGGGACCTGCGGTGAACTCACTGCTGAGTGGTCCAGGCGCTCTGCTGCCTAGCAAGGTCTTACTCTAGAAATGAGGCAGGATGGGACCCAACCAGTGAGCCATGGTCAGGCTCCAAGAAGCCATCTTTTTGTGACTTTCTGTGAGAGCTCTCGTTTCTCTTTAATGAATAACAAACCATCAAATCCACAAATATCATTCCCCAGCATGGAATACATTGGGCAGGAAGATGGACAATCAATTCCTAGCAGAATCTGACATACTCAAAGCCCCAGTACAAATATGTCTCATCCATGCCTATCACAGATGACTGAAATTCTACTGTTAGAAAATCATTTCTCTGCTTTACCCAAGCAATCCAATTCTGCAATATAACCTTCAGATGTGTTTAAAAAGTGGATGGGATAATAACGGCATGTGGCAGCACTGTTTGTAATAAAACAATTTAGACACAAGAGAGGATGATTAAATACATGGAGGACTGGTTAAACAGAGGGATACATCCATACCAAGCATAGATAATACGCAACAAGAAAAAGAATGAGCCTACTGATGTTGAAGCTGAAACTCCAATACTTTGGCCACCTGATGTGGAGAGCTAACTCATGTGAAAAGACCCTGATGCTAGGAAAGATTGAGGGCAGGAGGAGAAGGGGACAACAGAGGATGAGATGGTTGGATGGCATCACCGATATAATGGACATGGGTCCGGGTGGACTCCGGGAGTTGGTGATGGACAGGGAGGTCTGGCGTACTGCGGTTCATGGGGTCGCAAAGAGTCGGACACAACTGAGCGACTGAACTGAACTCTATACACAATGAAACAATCTCCCAAAGCTGTAAAATGAACAAGGCAAGATGAAGAATTCCATGTTGAATAACACCCATACAATGGGTCAGTTCAAATGCACGGAGACCAGCTCTGGAAGGATGGAGACCAGCTCTGGAAGGATGGAGACCTTTGGTATCAGCGGTGGCTGCAGAGAGGGAAATTGGGTGCATGGGGGCCTGAGCAGGATCAGTGGCTGCCACAAAAATGTTTGTGAATGGCGCCCTCTGGAGTTGTGCCATGAGGTGGTCCTGGTCCTCTGCAACCTTGACTAGCACAACACGTATTATGTAATAGAAAATGAAATTTAAATTTAAACATATGTTAGGAAGGTAGAATGAGGTCATTATGATAAAATATGTTATTCCTTATACTTCTGAGTGTTTGGGTCATTTATTTTTTTCATTCATTCAGGAAATACTGATTTAGTCCCAACCAGTGGGGTATGCTGAGTACACAGAGGTGAGTAAAAGAGATCTTACTCCTACGTGAAAGGCATGTATGCCTGGGAGTGTGCACACCATCAGCTGTCACTCACTGAGCGCCTGCTGGGAGCCCAGGGCCCAGCAACAGGCACTGTGGCCCAGAGCACAGTTCGGGGTTGACCGTCTGGATGCTGAGCCCGCCTCTACTCTTAAGGGGGATCACTAACCCTCTGTGCCTATTTTCTCATCTGTAAACAGGGACTAATAACAGTTTGTTCCTCTCTGAGTTGTGGTGAGGATGAAATTAGCTGACACTTGTGAGGTTCTTAGAACAATTCCTGGCTGGGCTCACCGTGCCCGCATCCTGTGTGTTTATTACTCCCTGCCCAGCCCAGCATGCTACAGATACGGTGGCAATGAGATAGCCCCAGCCCACGCGCACAGAGGGTTTACCATCCCTGGAGGCAGATATTAAACACATAATTATCATTGTGTCTGTCTCCCAGGGAGAGACAGAAAAATAAATAGGTAACTATCGCCCCACGTGCTGAGGACTCCTGGGCCATAGGACTGCAGGTGGAGGAGGAAAAACGCTGAGTCTAAAGGCAGAGTCGGGTCTCAGTAGCAGAAGGTGGGGAGAAGGGTGCCCCAGGCCAGGGCACAGCTGAGCAAAGGCAGGCAGGCCTGCGGAGGGAACGAGCTTCCGGGTCAGAGTGTGTGATGCAAGGGAGGGGGAGCTGGGAGTGGGGAGGGCAAGCAGAGGCCGGCTCGGGAAGGGATCTGGGTTCATCCCCAGAGCAACAGGAACCCACAAAGGCCCTTTACGAAGACGGTGCTGACTGCAGGCAGCACATGACCTACAGGGCGGCAAAGTTGGAAGCAGGCAGAGGACAGAGGCCGCCAGGTCAGAGAGGAGCATCGAGAAAGTCTCCCTCCCAGAAGAGAACCTTGCAGGAGAGAGAATGCTTAACACTCCGTGTGCCTCCCGTGCTCCGAGGAGGCTGCTCCTGTGAAGGGCGAGGGATCGCGCACACAGGAGAGGCTTTCTCTGTCCCTTCAGTTCTGCCAGGCCAGGCCTCTGGGTCTGCTTCTCTCCTCGCTGTGTCTCCAGTGCCAGCAGCAGGGCCTGGCACGCCGTCTGCACCCAGTAGGGGATCACTGTCGTGGAGGCGGCGCCGGCAGAGCGCACAGGACACACAGGGCCACCGAGACAGCGCAGCCAGGGAGGCAGGAGACAAACCACGCAGCTCAGCAGCCGGACAGGCGAGCACTTCAAGGAGCGATTTGCGGCCACGAAGTTCAAGGAGGATAAACCCTTCCTGCGCGGTCCAGTCGTTAAGAATCTGCCTTCCAATGCAGGGGACACCAGTTCGATCCCTGGTCAGGGAACTAAGATCCCACATGCCGCGGGGCACCTAAGCCCAAACGCTGCAGTTACTGAGCCTGCGCTCTGGAGCCGGTGCACCCCAGCTGGAGAAGGCTCTTGCTGAAACTAGAGGCCTGCTTGCCATAACAGAGTCCCAGCACAGCCAAAGAGAAGACAGGGAGGATACACCCAAAAGGCATCCATCAGATTTTGTAACTGCTACCATGACGATGTTGTCACAGCTCTGTCAGCCAACAAGCTCAGGGAGCATCACATACACACAGATTGTATTTAGGGCCTGACCTTGAGGGGTACAGACACAGTGGAAGACACCCCATTTCCTTGATGTCCACAGGCTAGTCAGGAAGACCTCGTTATTCACCGCATAGGCACTTCACAGTATTACAAAACTACATTTCTGGTTTCGGGAGCTCTCCCCTGAGGGACTTCCCTCGAGTCCTATATCTTGATAACGAAGGCATGGGACAAATAGGCCTTGTCTTCACTCATTAATTCCTGAGGTGGGAATTGCTCAGTGTTTGCCAAGAGAGTTGCTTAAATACAACTGCAAATTTGCAAAATAGATGTTGCCGTAAGGAAGAAGCATCCTAGCTGTATAAATATTTCATAAAATTTTTCATTACAATAGCAGAGACAAAAGATTGGGGAAATGCCGGCAGTCGCGATTAGTGCTGCCTGATAGGGCGGACGCGAGTACGCCCAACACGCAGTCGCGATTAGTGCTGCCTGATAGGGCAGACGCGAGTACGCCCAACACGCAGTCGCGATTAGTGCTGCCTGATAGGGCAGACGCGAGTACGCCCAACACGCAGTCGCGATTAGTGCTGCCTGATAGGGCAGACGCGAGTACGCCCAACACGCAGTCGCGATTAGTGCTGCCTGATAGGGCAGACGCGAGTACGCCCAACACGCAGTCGCGATTAGTGCTGCCTGATAGGGCAGACGCGAGTACGCCCAACACGCAGTCGCGATTAGTGCTGCCTGATAGGGCAGATGCGAGTACGCCCAACATGCAAAGGGCTGTTAATAACAAGTATCGATACTTTGACCCAAAGTCTGTAGTGTTCCCTTTTACTTCTTCCTCCTAAACGATTCAGTGCCAAAGGCATCAGGTGGAGCAGAGAGGTGGGCGTTCACGGTGGGGCTGGAGGGCAGGAGGCCATGGAGGCCCAAAGCGGGGTCAGAGCCCCAGGGACAAGGAGGACTTACACAGGGAGGGTGGCCTGACCCGTGCTGTCACCAGCTGACCAGGATAAGGGGCGGACTCCTCAGAGGGCTGAGGAATGGTAGCCTGGCACGTGGCATCGGAGGGTTAGAACATCTCCATAGGAATGAGCACATCTACTGTCCAGATCTTGGATTCTAAATACCAATTTCCATTAAAATGTGGGACTTCCCTTGTGGCTCAGTAGCTAAGAATCCGCCTGCCAATCCTGGGGACACGGGTTCTATCCCCTGTCTGGGAAGATTACACATGCTATGGAGCAACTAAGCCCCTTCACACGACTGCTGAAACCCACACACCCTACAGTCACCAGTCGCAGTTACTGAAGCCCATGTGCCCAGGGCCTGTGCTCTGCAACCAGAGAAGCCACTGCAGTGAGAAGCCCGTACAGCCAGAGAGGAGCCCCTGCTCTCCACAACTAGAGAAAGGCCACACGCCGCAATGAAGACCCGACACGGCCAAAATAAACAAACACAGCAATGTGCACAGGTCAGAACGGGGCCTTTAGAAGGAGGTTGCCGTTTTCTCCGTTACCTTCACCTTTTCAGTTCAGTCAGCTCAGTCGCTCAGTCCTGTCCGCACACCAGGCCTCCCTGTCCATCACCAACTCCTGGAGTTTATGCAAACTCATGCCCATTGAGTCGGTGATGCCATCCAGCCATCTCATCCTCTGTTGTCCCCTTCTCTTCTGCCTTCAATCTCTCCTAGCATCAGGGTCTTTTCCAGTGAGTCAGCTCTTCGCATCAGGTGACCAAAGGATTGGAGTTTCAGCTTCAGCATCAGTTCTTCCAATGAAGATCCAGGACTGATCTCCTTTAGGATGGACTGGTTGGATATCCTTGCAGTCCAAGGAACTCTCAAGAGTCTTCTCCAACACCACAGCTCAAAAGCATCAATTCTTCAGTGCTCAGCTTTCTTTATAGTCCAACTCTCACATCCATACATGACAACTGGAAAAACCATAGCCTTGACTAGACAGAGCTTTATTGGCGAAGTGATATCTCTGCTTTTTAACATGCTATCTAGATTTATCATAGCTTTTCTCCCAAGAAGCGTCTTTTTATTTCATGACTTCAGTCACCATCGGCAGTGATTCTGCAGCTCTCGAATATAAAATCTGCTATTGTTTCCACTTTTTCCACATAGCCAATTTCTATTGACTGAGGAAGGCCAAGAGCTCTGGCTGGTAACACAGAGGTAGGGGTACGGGGGAATGGGGAATTAGTGCTTAATGGGGACGGATTTTAAGACAGGGATGAAGAAGAAGACCTGGAGGGGGTGCTGGGGATGGTTGTGCAATGTGGATGTGTGCGCACTGCCACTGAACTGCACACTTACAGCGGATAAGATGGGAAGTTTTGTGTTATACATATATTTTCCCACAATAAAAATTCTAAATTAAAAAAGGAAACCAATTGTTAAGTTACATTCACTTTAAATGTTTAGTTTCAAACTGCCGGTGGGAAAAGTGGCACGAGCATTTAGCATGTCTTGAATTAAATATCAAATAGTCTCGAGCTCAGGCTTCCTGCTCCAACACCAGAGGAGGAATCTTGTCTCGGAAAGGAGGGTTTCTGTGTTCGTTTCACACGGCCAAACATTAACTTTATGACTCTGTGAGAATCTGGGAGAACTCTTCTGCCAAACCTGACTGTGAATGTCCATCCTTAGAGATTTTTAGAAGATTTGAAGCCTTGTTCTCCAAAGCAAACCTTCTTGTAGTTACTAAGCCAAATACAGCAATCCAACCCAGGGGCAGAACTCCAAGGAATGGCAGTGCTGTGGGTGAGAAAGGCAAGCCCGTCTGTTTCCTAGTTTGCTTGGCCTGAAAAACTAGAACGAGCATGTTTGCTGATTTAGTTCAAAGATTCTGCAGTGCACGGTCACACCAAATTCCTGTAGCCACGAAACACGACACAGGGGTCCAGAGGCAGTTCACACACGTGATGCTACGAACAGCGAGTGTGGAGTCACACGATTTCACAGGTGAGTCCTAGGGATAAACCAGGAAGTTGCTTTAATGTCTGGCTACACTTTCACCTCACAGCTCCACCGATGCATGACCTACAAGCCTCTTTCAAGGTCACCACTTGCTGGAAGAGCAGAAGGCTCCATGCATGTCCACTGCTTAGGAAAGGACTGGCCGAGTGATAATGACCTGACCCTCTGCCTGCATCCGTAGAAGATATGCTGAGCTAAACAGCCAAGCTTTTTGATTCACTGGGGCTCAGCCTCTTCACGTCAAGCCCCAGATGTGCCAGGACAGACACTGCTTTAGAGCCTTCCGATGCTATGATTTTCTCCTCGTTTTGTTTGGCCACCCCACATGGCATGTGGGATCTTAGTTCCCTGACCAGAGATCGAACCTGTGCTCCCTGCTTTGCGAGCACAGAGTCTCAATCGCTGGACAACCAGGAAGTCCCCCAGTGTGATGATTTTCATAATCTGTAACTACCTAGGCAGTAATTCGTGAGTTGATGGTGGTATGACTATCAATTTTTCTAAATTCCTTTGTTAAGAGTATGTGTGTGTTTCTTTAATTGAGAGTAAAATTAACTTGAATTGGTCATTACTTAGAATGACACGTCTCAGAAGTATACTTTAGTCCAGAATTATACTCATGCTGCCCTGAAGGATGTATGCCATCTGACAGTGTAAATGCATGGGAACAAACATATAAAAGAGCCCTACTGCAAAGTAAACACGCCGCGACAAATACAACATTTGTCCTTTAAACTCAATCCTCTTATGCCAGGTCTAATATAAGACAGTTTGGTTTAAAGGGCATGTGTACATATGGGCTATATTTCAGAAGACACATAACTGATCTAACTCCAAACAAGAACAAGCTGGGTTCCAAAGGATCATTTACATGCATCTGTAGACAGCGATGGGCTTCCCCTGTGGCTCGGTGGTGAAGAAGCGTCTGCAATGCAGAAGCCAGAGACTGGAGTTAGACCCTTGGATCGGGAAGATCCCCTGAAGAAGGGGATGCAACCTTCCCCAGTACTCTCGCCTGGAGAACCCCATGGACAGAGGAACCTGGTGGGTTACAGTCCATGGGGTTGCAAAGAGTTGGACATGACTGAAGCAAACTGGCAAGTGCTTCACAGACAGCGATGCCGAGGTGGTCAGAGGACGCTATGGGATGGCTCAACCAGATGTTTCAAAGGGCGTTTCAGCGCATCCAGAGAAGCCGAGCCTGGGCCTACGTCTGAGCTGCCCGGGGGAGGGTTCACGGGCTGAAGGCACGACCTGTGACGGCAGTACTCCCTACCGGCTCTGCTTTCCTGTTGAGATCCTCTGAGGTTTCATTTTCTGGGTATCCCCGGCCACCAAATGTCTGGGATTCGATCCCAGTTGTAAAAGCTCTTTATTACCATTGCATAAAACCAGGCACTGTTCCCCGTCCCGTCAGTGGGCACTGGAGCCTTGGCGGTGTTACTTTAGAGATCACTATTGGCCCAGAGTATAGTTTAGAAGCCACGACTGGCTCCAGGAGTTGGTGGACAGGGAAGCCTGGTGTGCTGCAGTCCATGGGGTCCCAAAGAGCCCCACACGACTGAGGGACTGGACCGAACTGACTGATCAGCCCAGAGTGCTTCCCAGGTGGCAGAGTTGGTAAAGAATCTGCCTGCCAATGCAGGACGCATGGGTTCCATCCCTGTGTCAGGAAGATCCCCTGGAGCAGGAAATGGCAACCCACTCCAGTACTCTTGCCCAGAGAATCCCTTGGACAGAGGAGTCTGGTGGGCTACAATCCATGGGTTTGCAAAGAGTCGGACACAACTGAGTAACTGAGTGCACGCAGCTGGCCCAGATGAAAGCCAGGGCTCCATTAGAAGTCCCTGGGTCGACTCAGAGGGAGGCCCCTGGGCACCCCTGAAGGGCGGCGTGCAGCCAGAGCCCAGACAATCATGGGGAGAATGCTGGAAGCCTCCCAGGGCCACCCTAACGCAGAGTCTGCCCCTGGCCACAAGGGTGGCGGGAAGAAGCTGTCCTTCAGGGTCCTGCCCTGAGCTGCCACAAGAACACAGAGAGGGCGACGGCGGTATTTCCATGGGAACGCTGTGGGGTGTGCTATGGAACCTGTCACCATGGCACCTACTCGATCTGAAAAACAGGCTAAAAACAGAACATACAGGAAAGCAGGGAGTCACCTCCCTGCAGTCCCCTTCTCCCACAGCTGCTGTGGTACCTAAGTGGATCTTTCGCTTCCCAGTTTCCGCGCTGGATGTGGCCTTTAAAAGATAAAAGGCTTGCTGTCGGCTTCTGCATCGTCTTGGGGGTAATGTGTCCCGAGGCTCCAGGAAGTTTGCTCTCTACTCGCTGCAGATGTGAAATCCCTGGGGAGGAGGGAGCCCACCCAGGAAACGAGTCCTCTGGGGCTTGTTCAGGTCTTGGGGGGCGGGGGGGAAGGGGAGCGGGGAGGCGCGCCAGTTCACACGGGTGAGCCAGGAAAGGACTGTGTTCACTCCCACAACAGGGGTCGGGCACTCTCCTGGCATTCTCTTTGGGGAGGGACCCACAAGGCCGCAGAGCTCCGCGGAAGATCTTCCCTAATTCAAGGTTACCCCTCGTCTAAGTCGCTTCAGTCGTGCCCAGCGCTTTACCACCCGGTGGACTGTAGCCCGCCAGGCTCCTCTGTCCATGGGATTCTCCAGGCGAGAACCCTGGAGTGTGTTGCTGGGCCCTCCTCCAGGGGATCTCCCCCGCCCAGGGATCGACCATATCTATTATGTCTCCTGCATCCGCCGGCCAGCTCTTCACCACTAGCGCCACCTGAGAAGCCCCTTCACAGCCCAGCATTTATTCCAGTCTCTGGATTCAGACAGAACCTGAGTTTAGATTCCAACTCAGTCACCTGCCAGCCAGGTGAGATCCATGGGCACCCTCCCAGAGGTCAATGTCCTCGTCTGTAGCGTGGGGTGAGAAGGCGCCGGGGGCAAGCTCTGCCCTCGGCTCTCACTCTGGCTCTGGCTTGACCCATCGAGGAATTGCCGAGGGCAGAGCAGAGCCCTCCTAGCTGCCGGAGGGCGGGGTGTGACGAGGGGGGCCACACCGGCCTCGGGACAGGGATGCTCAGCCCCGCCCCCGCTCTCGGTCCGGGGTCGGGGGGTAGGGGGGCGCAAGCGGAGCCCCGTTCACCAGCCGCCCAGCCTCCTGACTCCCGCGGTGTCCGCGGGCACAGCCAGTGTAGCTGAGAGCAGGCTCCTGCTCCGAAACAGGCGTCCCCACGCGGAAAGGTCGTCACCCTGGGGACTGCTGACCCCGGACAGCGGACTTCTCCGGAGCTGGAGAAAATTCCAGTGAGGTGCGCTGTTTGTAGGGCTGGGGCCCTCCAGGCTCCCCACTGCCACCCCCAACGGAGCGACTCAGGTCCGGCCTCCGCTTCGCTCCCGCCCCCGCCTGCCAGTGGGGTGCAGCCTCCTGTCCCCGAGGATTCGGAGGCACTGAAGGAGAATGGGCCTCCTACCCAGAGTCACACACAGGGGGCTCCCTGCTTGTCTAATCTCCACACTGAACGTTTTCAGGAGTCACTACTGGTTAATGAGAAAGGGATTAGCCTTTATCACGGAAGGAAGGGCCCACTCCCTGAACTTGCTGGTGTGCGCTGCAGTTAGGCCGGCCCCACAGGCTGGCACAGCCCCCCGCAGTCCCCCGGGGCGCTTTGCCTCCAAAGGCTCCAGTCCTCGCAGCTCCCCCTGGACAACCCTGTTTCCTCCGACAGGCCTGGGGCCTCGCTCTCATCCACAGCTTCCTCCACCCAAAAGCAGTTTCCCAGCACTGTGGCGTCTCCCTGACAAACTCCCGTCAAGAGCACCCAGGAGCTCCCACTGGGGAGTCATGTGCTTCCAAGGAAGGGTCCCTCCTCAAAGGTGGAGGGCACATGTGACCTAAGCTAAGCCAGTCTCATAATCCCATCTTCCATGTTCATGTGACCCAGCTTGGTCCAATCAGAACGGCTCCTGGGGCACTTCCTGAGGAAGAGAAGGTCCTCAGGGCTATGGATGCGACACGGACTGCGCCTCCGGTCACCTGACTGTCATAAGCAAAGCTGGCCTGAGAGGACAGCCTACGTGCTTAGTCACTCAGTCGTGTCCGACTCTTTGTGATCTCATGGACTGTAGCCCGTCAGGCTCTTCTGTCCATGGGATTCTCCAGGCAAGAAGACTGGAGTGGGTAGCCATGCCCTCCTCCAGGGGATCTTCCCAAACAGGGATTGAACCCAAATCTCCCTCTACCATCTGAGCCCTTAGGGAAGCCCATAGGTACAGCCTACAGATGAACAGTTTTTATTTGTCAGCCATACCCTAGTGAGGAGGAAAAGGTACAGCAGATCAAGTATTCAACTGTGCATTTTAAGTAAGTGGGGTGGGAGCCAGCCTGTGGGTGCAGCTGACACCGAGAGTAGCTACGGAAAGCAGGCCAGGCGCTCTGCTGCCGAGGCGCCGGGAGCCTCCCCCGTCGGCCCTGCCTCCCAGCGTCTTAGTTTCCTGAGTCAATCGATTTCATTTGTGTTTAAACCAGTTTCAGTTGGATTTCCTATAACATGAGGATTAAAAAACAAATTCCTGGAACATTACTTCCTCTCTACTAGTTTCAGACCCTTCACCTCATTAGAGCTCAATTCCAAAGTTAGGTCTTGGAGGAAGTTCACCTAATTCTAGTTCATCCTTTGTCCCCAGCCCCTGTGCACTGTTCATGAAGTAGTGATCATGTCTATGCCCCTAACTATAAAATCCTTTGAGACTGGTAGTGTTTCCACTTAGGTCCAAAAAGGTGTGAAATCATTTTCTCCGAGGCAACACATTCAGTAATGGATAATAAGATCAGGACCAGAAATGATTCAACTCTGTATGGTCTATAAAGTATTAATAAGTTCTGGGTTCTTTTTCTAAACAGTCAATTCTTCAGTACCCCAGTTGGATTAAAAATCTCTTAAGTCCAAGGCTATTTTTCCTTCCGTTGTAACACTTGCAACGTGTTTGTTACCAAACGGTCAGGGAGCCTCCTGCAGCCCGGAACACACTGGGCCCAGGGGCCTGACAATACCCGGAGGTCTGCTGAGTACTTTAAAAAGCACCGGGCACCGAGCTAAGGGCTTGACATATGTAATCGCATTTTAAAAAAATGGTTCATTGTATTTACGTTATTCTTGGACTCACAGGCAAGTGGCCTTTGGCCAAGGCCTGTGAGTGCAGCCTGTTAGAATTGGAATAGAGTCTCTATTCCGAGGGACAGACACAGAGGGCAGGTCCCCGACTGGGGCAGAGAGCAAGGCGGGAAGGCCAAGGACTCTGGCGTCGACCCCTGGTTCTACTTCGTGTGATCTGAGTGGTGTTAGGCAAGTTACTTTGAGTTTTTGGGTTCTGTTTTGTCACTTGTCAAATGAAGATATAACCCCAACATCTCTCTGAGTTGCTGGAAGATTAAATCACATCACACACCCAGCACAATGGTTGGCATAGTTTTGCTTTTTCCCTATTATGTTTCTTCCCGCTGAGCACTTTCAGCCACCTGCCCCACCCCACCCCCACCCCCACCCCAGCTCTGAGGACGGTGGCCAACCCCACCCAGGAGCCAAAGAGATAAAGAAATTCAAGAGAACACTGGCCTCCAGGGGTGTGGGGGGGAAGTTTCCATCCCATTCTTTGCCAAACATAGATTTGCTGCTAGAAAGCCAGAGCACGCCCAGGAATGGTTGTAGCCCAGGCTGCTTGGTTCCACTGCGAATTCATTGTGGTTAGATGATAACAAAGGCGTTTTCCTTTTGTTTCTGCCTAGTGAGCCACAAACAGTTCCAGATCTGCCTCATTAAAGAAAGGAAAGGGGGTTTGCTGGGAGGCTCGGTACACATTTTCAATGAAGACGTGCAGTCATTCTTCAGAGCAGCCAAGCTCCCCTTCGATGTGGCATGTCACCACATAGCCAGTGTCCACTCAGCACAGGTAACTTACACCTCTCTAGGTAAACCTGAGGGAGCAGCATTTCTCTGGGGCTTAGCTGAGGGACAGGAAGAGATTCCTTTCCATTTTATCCCCTCTTCTCATCTGCTCTTTTACCCAAAGAATACGGGTAGGCCAGCATTTCTATTTACCCAAGAATGCCACTTCTCGTGTTGAATAGTTAGATCCTCCACTGGAAGCAGTTCAGTTCCTATTTATGGGAGGCAGTGCTCTCAAAGTGCAGATGTTTGGGACACCAGTATCAGTACCCTGGAGTGCATGCAAATGTCTGGCTCCATAGTTTTCCTCTGAATTAGGCTCACTATGAAAGACCGAGAACCCTTGCTGTCGTTCAGTCGCTAGGTCGTGTCTGACTCTTTGTGACCCATGAGCTGCAGCACGCCAGGCCTCCCTGCCCATCACCAACTCCTGGAGTTCACTCAAACTCGTATCCATCGAGTCAGTGATGCCATCCAGCCATCTCTTCCTCTGTTGCTCCCTTCTCCTCCCACCTTCAATCTTTCCCCCAAATCAGGGTCTTTTCCAGTGAGTCGGTTCCTTGCATCAGGTGGCCAAAGTATTGGAGCTTTAGTGTCAATCAGCTCTTCCAAAGAATATTCAGGGTTGCTTTCCTTTAGGATTGACTGGTTTAATCTCCTTGCTACCCAAGGGATGCTCAAGAGTCTTCCCCAGCACCCCAGTTCAAAAACAATTCTTCAGAGCTCAGCCTTCTTTATGGTCCAACTCTCACATCTATACGTGACTACTGAGAACCTTAGGTAGCAGTTAAGAACATGGGTTTTGGACTCAGATATACGGACTAACTCTGAGCTCCAGCTCTACCGCCTACTGACTGTGCACCTTGGGCAGAGTCGTCAGCCTCGCTGGGTCTTAGTTCCCTCGCCTGTACAAAGGGAGTGCACGACAGTCAGAGGACATGGAGCTCATGTGGTTGTTATAAGGGTGAAATGAAATAACACATATTTAGCAATAATTGGCATATAGGATAGGAAATATTCACTGTGATAACTCTTCAAAAAGTCTTAGGACCCTGTGAAAAATGATAAACTTACATCACAACCAGTGTGAGGGTCTCTGCTTGTGTTTTCTATCGATACAAGTTTTGAAAAGTCTACAGATCAGCAACCAGACCTGACGGTGTTTATTATGAGCCGTGAGGTTGCCACCAGGACTCTCCTCTGAGCCTCGACAACGGGACAGCCAGGAGGGGGCAGCAAAAGAGAGCCAGAGACGAACTCTGTAGCCATTAGAATCTCGGTGTTTACAAGTCAGAGGCATTTACTTGGCATGTCCAGGCTGGTACTAATTTCGAAAGATACTAAGTCCGGTAGATGCAGTCTAGCATCTGATAGCATCAGCAATTGCAATCAGCATATTGATCACATGCTGAGTGAGTGTATATTAGCCCTGCGGGTGCTGGCTGTCTATCTGACTCCTGGTTTTCATAGATTATTTACTTTAGGCAGTCACACAAGCATGGCTTTATTGTAGAAAACAACAAACTTAATTGCAATGTAGATATTAGGAGATAGTATAAACCAAGGGCTGGCAAATATTTTGGTATAGCCCGTGAGTTAAGAACGGTTTTCGTAGTTTTCGGTTCAGTTCAGTTCAGTCACTCAGTCATGTCCCATGACTCTTTGCAACCCCATGGACTGCAGCTCGCCAGGCCTCCCTGTCCATCACCAACTCCCGGAGTCCACTCAAACTCATGTCCTTTGACTCGGTGATGCCATCCAACCATCTCATCCTGTGTCACCCCCTTCTCCTGTTGCCTTCAGTCTTTCCCAACATCTCCCAACGTTAATATTTTTAAACGTTGTTAAAAAGAAGGAGGGGGAGGGGAAATAATAACAAAGTGATAGTTAATTTTATGCATCAACTTGGCGCACAGTACCGAGACAGTGGGTTAGACATTATTTCTGGGTGTGCCTGTGAGGGCGTTTCCAGATGAGATTAGTGTTTGAACTGACAGAGTGAAGCAGGCTGCCTTCCCCAGTGTGAAAGAGCATCGCCCAATCCCTTGACGGCCTGAACAGAGCAGACAGGCAGAGGCAGGCAGGCTCTGCTCTCTGCCCGGCTGCCTGAGCTGGGGCTGCGGCCTTCTCCTGGCCTCTGGCGAGGACCCACCCATTAGTGTTCCTGGTTCTCAAGCCTGCAGACGGGCTGGAACCACACCACCAGCTTTGCTGGCCCTCCGGCTAACTGATAGCAGACTGGTGCTGCTCCGCCCCATAATCCCACAAGGCAATTCCACGTGTGGCCCCCATAATCCCACAAGGCAATTCCACGTGTCGCCCCCATAATCCCACAAGGCAATTCCACGTGTGGCCCCCATAATCCCACAAGGCAATTCCACGTGTCAAAGCGTGTGCTTTTCCCCCGTGGAGAAGGAAATGGCAGCCTGCTCCAGTGTTCTTGCCTGGAGAATCCCATGGACAGAGAAGTCGGGCAGGCTCCAGTCCATGGGGTCGCAAGAGTCGGACACTGCTGAGCGACTAAACCACCACATGCACGTGTACAGATATCCCGTTGGCTGTGTTTCTCTGGAGAACCACGACAAATACAGAGACGTATGTGGTGCCCAAAGCCCACGGTATTCACTGTCATCCTGTACATAAAAGTCTGCTGAGCCCTCATCCAGCCTACTCAGGAGCTGGCTCCTCAGCACCTGGTCTGAACATAATTCAAAACCATGGTCCATCAAAATGCAAGTCCTCACATGTTGCTGACGTGTTCCCAAGTTAGCAGAAGTCACCGATCTACTACTTACTTAGTCAGGAGACTAAGCTTATCAGGGTCAAAGAAACCCTCAGGACCAAAACAAAACAAGGACAACACAGCCCAGGAAAGTGACAGGCTAGTCTGACTTACGAATACAGATGCCAGAACCCCAAACAGAGCATCAGCAAACTGAATCCAGCAGTGTGCCTAAGTAGTTAATATGTCATGACCGAGTTAGGGTTATGCCAGGAGCGTAAGGCTGGTTTAGTATTAGAAAAGTGGTTAATAGAATTCATCATATTACCAGATTGAAGGCAAAACACTTAATACCTCAATAAAATTAGGAAAAAATAGTATTTATCATCCATTAAAAATTTTAAGAACTCAGTTACTTTAAACTAGAACTTGATAAAGAACATCTAGCAAGAAAAGACAAGAAGGACAAAAAACTTACATCATACCTAATGGTGAAATGTTGAAAGCACTCCCTTTAAGAGCTGAGACAAGACTCTAGAGGTCCCATTAACACTACATTATACCAGCCTGTGTAGCAAAACAAGAAAAAGCAAGCAAATGAAAATGTGTAAGGATTGGACAGGAAGGGAAAAAACTTGCAGATCTTGTGATTGTCAGCATGGAAAACCCAACATTATTTGGAAATAAAATTATTAAAATTAGAGAATTCAAGAAATTTTCTAGGTATTAATACAAAAACCACTGTGAAAAGTAAATTGTATTTCTATTCACCAATAACTGCTAAAAACATAATTTTAAAAGATAACCCCTATAATAGCATGCTTGTGCTGTGCTTAGTTGCTCAGTCGTGTCCACCTCTGTGTGACCCATGGACTGTAGCCCGCCAGGCTTCTCTGTCTATGGGGATTCTCCAGGCAAGAATACTGGAGTGGGTTGCCATCCCCTCCTCCAGAAGATCTTCCTAATGAACTTGTGTCTCCTGAATCTCAGGCGGATTCTTCCTTACCCAGGGATTGACCCCAGGTCTCCCCGCATTGGAGACAGATTCTTTACCGTCTGAGCCACCAAGGAAGCCCAAGAATACTGGAGTGGATAGCCCATCCCTTCTCCAAGGGAACTTTCTTACCCAGGGATCAAACTGGGGTCCCCTGCATTGTAGGCAGATTCTTTACCAGCTGAGCTACCAGGGAAGCCCATAATAGCATGAACAAATATCAGATATCCAGCAGTAATCCAACCAAACGTGTGAAAGCCTTTTCTAGAGAAAAACTTTACTGCAGGTTTTTAAAAAAAGATAAACAAATGTTCATGACAGGAAGATTTGATCCTGTGAATACATCATTTCTCTCCAAACTGAAGTATATATTCTAGGCAATTCCAATCAGACTCCTAACAAGATTTTTTAAAAGGAACTCAACAAGCTGATTATTTGGAAGAGCAAAGATCCAAGAAACGCCAAGTCACATTTAAAGAAGAACAACAGACACACGCACATGTGTGTGTGTGTGTGTGTGTGTGTGTGTCAGGGGACATTTCCTTTCCCAGATATCAAAACATATTCTATTACCATAGTAACTAAGATTGGACAAACTCCCCAAACCCAACAACAACAAAAAACAAAAAGTCCAATTAGAAAATGGGCAAATGACTTGAATGGACATTTCCTCAAAGAAGATACACAAATGGTCGGTAAGTACATGAAAAGATACCCAATATCACTGATCACTACAGCAATGCAAATAAAACCACAGTGAGACAACACTTCATACCTAGTAGGATGGCTATTTTTTTTTTAAAGGAAAAATAAAACACCAGACATATAACAAGCATCGACAAAGACATGGAGAAACTGGAACCTATGTTCCTTGCTGGTGGGAATGTAAAATGGTGTAACTTCTGTTAAAATAGTATAAAAGTTTCTCAAAAAATCAGACATTGAACTACTGAACATATACCCCAAAAGAATGAAAAGCAGAAACTCAAACAGATACTTGTGGATGCATGTTTACAGCAGCTTTATCCACAATAGCCAAAAGGTGGAAGCAAACCAAACGTCTGTCAATTGATATTGATGTTCAGTCCCTAAGTGGTGTCCAACTCTGCAACCCCTTGGTCTGCAGCACCCCAGGCTTGCCTGTCCTTCACCATCTCCCACAGCTCACTCAAACTCATGTCCACTGAGTCAGTGATGCCATCCAACCATCTCATCCTCTGTCGTCCCCTTCTCCTCCTGCCTTCAATCTTTCCCAGCATCAGGGTCTTTTTCTAAGAGTCAGCTCGTCTCATCAGGTGGCCAAAGTATTGGAGCTTCAGCTTCAGCATCAGTCCTTCCAAAGAATATTCAGGATTGACTTATTTTAGGATTGATTGACTTGATCTTGCAGTCCAAGGGACTCCCAAGAGTCTTCTCCAGCACAATTTGAAAGCATCAATTCTTCGGTGCTCAGCCTTCTTTATGATCCACCTCTCACATCCATCAGATCAGATCAGTCGCTCAGTCATGTCCGACTCTTTGCGACCCCATGAACCGCAGCACGCCAGGCCTCTCTGTCCATCACCATCTCCTGGAGTTCACTCAGACTCACGTCCATCGAGTCAGTGATGCCACCCAGCCATCTCATCCTCTGTCGTCCCCTTCTCCTCTTGCCCCCAATCCCTCCCAGCATCAGAGTCTTTGCCAATGAGTCAACTCTTCGCATGAGGTGGCCAAACTACTGGAGTTTCAGCTTTAGCATCACTCCTTCCAAAGAAATCCCAGGACTGATCTTCAGAATGGACTGGTTCGATCTCCTTGCAGTCCAAGGGACTCTCAAGAGTCTTCTCCAACACTACAGTTCAAAAGCATCAATTCTTCGGCACTCAGCCTTCTTCACAGTCCAACTCTCACATCCATACATGACCACTGGAAAAACCATAGCCTTGACTAGACGGACCTTTGTTGGCAAAGTCACATCTCTGCTTTTGAATATGCTATCTAGGTTGGTCATAACTTTCCTTCCAAGGAGTAAGCGTCTTTTAATTTCATGGCTGCAGTCACCATCTGTAGTGATTTTGGAGCCCAGAAAAATAAAGTCTGACACTATTTCCCCATGTATTTCCCATGAAGTGATGGGACCAGATGCCATGATCTTCGTTTTCTAAATGTTGAGCTTTAAGCCAACTTTTTCATTCTCCACTTTCACTTTCATCAAGAGGCTTTTTAGTTCCTCTTCACTTTCTGCCATAAGGGTGGTGTCATCTGCATATCTGAGGTTATTGATATTTCTCCCGGCAATCTTGATTCCAGCTTGAGTTTCTTCCAGTCCAGCGTTTCTCATGATGTACTCTGCATAGAAGTTAAATAAACAGGGTGACAATATACAGCCTTGACGTACTCCTTCTCCTATTTGGAACCAGTCTGTTGTTCCATGTCCAGTTCTAACTGTTGCTTCCTGACCTGCATACAAATTTCTCAAGAGGCAGATCAGGTGGTCTGGTATTCCCATCTCTTGAAGAATTTTCCACAGTTTATTGTGATCCACACAGTCAAAGGCTTTGGCATAGTCAATAAAGCAGAAATAGATGTTTTTCTGGAACTCTCT
The DNA here is from genome assembly GCF_002263795.3 of Bos taurus. NCBI lineage: Eukaryota > Metazoa > Chordata > Mammalia > Artiodactyla > Bovidae > Bos > Bos taurus. The sequence continues at coordinate 102,732,965 of NC_037337.1, read as the reverse complement.
TGCTTTTTCCATGATCCAGTGCATGTTGGCAATTTGATCTCTGGTTCCTCTGCCTTTTCTAAAGCCAGCTTGAACATCAGGAAGTTCACGGTTCACATACTGCTGAAGCCTGGCTTGGAGAATTTTGAGCATTACTTTCCTAGCGTGTGAGATGAGTGCAATTGTGTGGTAGTTTGAGCATTCTTTGGCATTGCCTTTCTTTGGGATTGGAATGAAAACTGACCTTTTCCAGTCCTGTGGCCACTGCTGAGTTTTCCAAATTTGCTGGCATATTGAGTGCAGCACTTTCACAGCATCATCTTTCAGGATTTGGAATAGCTCAACTGGAATTCCATCACCTCCACTAGCTTTGTTCGTAGTGATGCTTTCTAAGGCCCACTTGACTTCACATTCCAGGATGTCTGGCTCTAGGTCAGTGATCACATAAAGGTGTGCAACATAAATGAACCTTGAAGACATTATGCTAAGTGCAATAAGCCAGACACAAAAGGACAAATACGATGTGATGCCACTTAAATGAAGTACCTGGCACAGTCCAATCTGTAAAGGCAGAAGTAGAATGCTGGGGGGATTTCCCTGATGGTCAGGTGGCTAAGAATCTGTGCTCCCAATGAAGAGGGCCCAGGTTGAACCCCTGGGTCAGGGAACTAGACACCACATGCCACAGCTACAGATTCTGCATGCTGACTAAAAAGAAGCCACACGCCGCGACTAAAAAATAAACCTGCATGCTGCAATGGAGATGAAAGATGCCACATAGCACAACTGAGACCCGACATAGCTAAATACATGATAGACACTTAAAAAATAAAGTAGAATGGTTGTCAGCAGGGTCTAGAGGGAGAGAAGAATGAGGTGTTATTATCTTAAAGGACAGGGTTTCAATTTGGGATGCTGAAAAAGTTCTGGAGATGGATGGTGGCGATGGTTATGCAACAGTGTGAATGTACTTAATGCCACTGAAGTGTACTCTTAAACATAGTTAAGATGGTAAATTTTATGTATATTTTCCCACAATAAAAAAGATTGAGTGATAGTGAGCAGGAATAAGCAAACTTATCAGTGGGGTAGTACAGACAGTATGTGTGTGTGCGTGTGCGTGTGCATGTGCGTGCGCGCTCAGTCACGTCTGACTCTTTGTAACCCCGTGGACTGTACCTGCCAGGCTCCTCTATCCATGGGATTCTCCAGGCAAGAATGCTGGACTGGGTTGCCATTTCCTTCTCTAGGGGATCTTCCTAACGAATCTACGTCTCCTGTGTCTCCTGAATCGCAGGTGAATTCTTTACCGATGAGCCACGGGGGAAGCCCTCAGATTAGCAGGACTCACATGTGATCTGTACACCGGTTACCATTTCTGAATTCCTTGTCTTGGGCCCACGATCAGTACAGAAGTGGACAGCAAGCATTTAGAAACTTTCGTAACAATTTTGCAACGTGAGTTTATGCCTATTGAATCTAATAATAAATAACTGAGGCCGTCATTTTATGCATATTTTCAATTTTATCTTTAAGTAAGTAATTTTTACTATATCTACAAAAATACTGATCTGCAATGGATTAGAGGAAACACGAGTTCAGTTCAGCAAGGAAACACTCATATTAGAGCTCGCTATCTGACAGAGGACGCTGCAGGAAGTGAGGGGAGGATAAAAATGGAGGTCAATCATTCATACGAATCCAATCGAGGTAGATTAAATGCTTAAACATGAAAAATTAAATAGTATATATAAAGAATAAAATGAGAAAATTTTTAGAACACATGAAAAATAATTATTTTTGTGACCTCAAGTTGGGAAAATTTTCTTTGACGAGGTACATTTGACATGAATTAAGAACTTCTATTGAAAAGTCACCGTAAATGCAAAGACAATCCCAAATTGCAAATAAATATCTGAACATATGAAAACTACGTTATGGGACTTCCCTGGTGGTACAGTAGGTGAGAATCCCACAGCCAATGCCGGGGACACGGGTCTGATCCCTGGTTTGGGAAGATCACACCTGCCGAGGAGCGACTAAGCCTGTGGGCCACACCGACTGAGCCCGTGAGATGCGACTTCTGAAGCCTGCACGCCTAGAGCCCGTTCTCTGCAATGAGAGAAGCTCCCGCAACGAGAAGCCTGCTCACCGCAACTAGAGAAAGCCTGGGTGCACCAATGAAGACCTAGCACAGGTAAAAATAAATCAATTTTTGAAAAAGCAGATGATCCTTATTAAAAAAAAAAACTAATACAGGGTTATAATCCAGACTATATAAGTAGTTCTTATGAATCAACAGGAAAATACCAACAGCTCATTAGAAAATAGAGGGAAAGACCTACACAGGTATTTCATAGTAGAGGTAAAAAAACAGGTCTGTAAACATGAGGAGATTCTTCAATAGTTATCAAACAAATGCAAATTATAACTGTAATGAGACACAGACCATACCTACTGGAATGACAAAAATTAAAGCTGACAAGAACGAGATCAACCAAAACACTATCATCAGCTGCGGGTGGGAGTGTGGACGGTTACAGTGGCTTTCGAAGGTGATTAGAGTGTCCAGTATAATACTGCTGGAGTAGAGTAGACGCGAGCACGTCTGAACGTAGGTTCCAGTCAGGTGTGTACTCTGAAGAGGAGAGTTAATGCATGCAACATGGGCTAATGATATACTGGACGGTTATACAGCAGTGAAGAGAGAACTGCAGCTGCTCACATCAACAGAAGTGACTCTCAAAAGCACAATGTTGAATAGAAGAAGTCACAGAAGAATATATATTATATTCTTAAATATAGCATTAAAAATAGGTATCTGTATTCTGCCAAATCAAACACTACACTGCTTAGAGATTTAAGCGTGTTTGTGTGCACAAGTGCACACGTGTGTGTGTGTGTTTGCAGAAAAACTCTAAAGAAAAGCTTGGGATGATGAACACAGAACTCTGTAGTTTCCCTCTGATAGAAGGACACGTGACCGGGGAGGCGCGTTTAGAGGTTTCTAAGAAACTGACACCGTTCTACGGCTTACCTTCCGTGGTGGGGACGCAGGTGTTTCTTTTTCTGTTCTTAAGCCGACCTTACGGGTTATGTGTATGTGTGATATATTGCACAATTTTTAAAAAAGCAAAAGAAAGAATAAAAAGCTTCTCCATGATGGCTGAGAACGGGTCAAAATGAGAACAGGGCTGAATCCCCTGAGGCTGAAGGCAGAGGCGAGGCAGGCTTCGAGGTCCTGACTAACAGGGAAATGCAAATCAAGAGCCTGTGCAGAGACCTGCCCCTCAACACTGATTTTTGTCTCCCCAGAACTTTCTGCCTTTCAGAAACTACCTTTCCCCCATCTTGGAGGGGCTGTCATTCCTGTGGCATCACCAGTCACATCAACTGTGGGCCTCAGGCGCACACAATTAACTGTGACTCAGGCCAGCTAATTAGAGTATTTCTACTTCTCTGGCCTCAGCAGCTAATTACAGGCATTAGCAGAGGTCGCAAGCCAGCCCCAGTCAGAGCCATTCCTGCCCTTCTGTTGGAACAACCAAGAAAGAAGTGGTTCTACTACATGTGAATGGACGCCCGGTCCTTCTAGGCCCTGTGAAAATGAGCTTGAAAACAGAGCCGAATCGAGAGCAAAGCAGAAAGGAGGACTGTGCTCAGTTGCTCAGTCCCATCCGACTCTTTGCGACCCCCTGGACTGAGCCCCACCAGGCTCCTCAGTCCGTGGGATTCTCCAGACAAGAATACTGGAGTGGGTTGCCATTCCCTTCTCCAGGGGATCTTCCAGTCCCAGGAATCGAAGCAAGGTAAATTTCAGGCAAATTCTTCACCATCTGAGATACCAGGGAAGCCCAAAAAGAGGACTAGAGAATCACAGAAGGACAAAGCGAGAGACAAAGTCCTCACTGAGTGTCTGGAACTAGACATTCCTGACTCCCACTGAGTAGAGAGTTGCAGATCCAAGCACAATCAAACGGGTCCTAAGCAGCACAGAATTTTGTACCAGGAGCAGGATTTTGGAAATTGGCTGTACTGGGGTGGAGAGCAGGGCAGTGTGAAGCCTCCCCTCTGACCAGGACGTCAGCTGCATCTGTAAAGTGAAGCCAAGTCAGTAAACTCTCCAGTTGAATCTGGTGAGGTTGGAAATTTAGAGGACCTGTTTTCTTTCTTTTCTTAAAGTCAGGTTTCTGGAGCATGTTGGCAATTTCTCCAATCTTTAGTGAGGTTCTATAGGAAAAGATACACTGAGTCTCAGCTGGGCCTTTCTGAAAGTGGGGAAAGGGAAAACCAAAGCCTCTTTCTGCTTGGGGCCAGAAATTCAACTGAGCTGAGGGTGAGAAAATAATTTTTTTTAGGATTGCAACAGTCAGGCTCCTGCCCTAGGCTGACGCTGGTGCAAGCACAGGCTGGAGAAGGAAAACGCAGAGGGGGCTGGGAGAGGAGCCCTGGGGGGCTTCTCCCTCCAGCTGCCCTGCGGGCACTCCCTGCCCATGGGAAGCATCTTGTGCCCTGGCGGCCCAGCCTTAGGGCACGGGGCCTCCCCCAGCTCAGCCAAGCGTGTCCAGGGCAGAGGCCGATCGGACGAAGTCCGAAGGAGAGCTGGGCAAGGGCAGGGCACAGAGGCGTCTGTCAGGAGACAGACGTGGTGAGGTCAGGCTCCCCATTCTAGAGCGTGGCCCGTCTGGGTTCTGGCTCTGGGTGCAGCTCGTGAAATCATTAGGACACTAACTTCCCAGCGATTGTCTAAGAGCTTAGAGAGTCAAACTGCCAGAGACATCTCAGTCTTGCAACCACGGCACAAGACTGCTCAATCGGTGGGGTCAGACCCAGACTTCTGGACTGACGTCCTCAGACAGTGAGTGGTCTGCTAGAGTCTACAGTTTCCAGAAAGGACGTTCTCTCTGATCCACCTAGGAGGGCCATGGACGCGGGAGAGTCTCCCAGCGACAGAGCCCCAGGCGGCCCTGGCGGATGGAGGAGCGCACGTGCTTCAGGATATCCGCTGTGGCTCCCTGCCGGTGCTCTTCTGCAGGACGCTGGGGACTGCCTGCAGGGTGCCGGGTCCCCTTCTCCCCTTTACTAAAAGCAGGTGGTTTTATTCCAGGTATCTTACTTTCCTCCGCTATTAAATGCTGGGGGTGTTTAAAATGATCATTTAGCTGTCAGTTAACAGACTATGAAGAGCAGCACTCAGACCTGATCCAGAAGATTGTATATCCGCTGGCTTGCCTTTTATGTGAGCAACCTGCTCCAGCATGGGGATGGGGGTCGGGTGCATTTCTGAAATTGTTCGTATGGGAAAAGGGTGTGGATGGATCCTGGCAAGTCAAGGAGCGGAGCCGAGTGGACATCTACTACCCCTTCTGCCCTGTAAAGGGCTGAGCTGTGCCTCTGTGTGTGTGCCTGGTCGCTCAGTCATGCCCGACTCTGTGCGGCCCCATGGACTGTAGCCCACCAGGCTCCTCTGTCCATGGAATCCTCCAGGCAAGAATGCTGGAGTGGGTTGCACTTCCTCCTCCAGGAAATTATGCCTCGACTCCTCTCCAAAGATTTGCTCAAGTCCTAACAACCAGTACTTGCAAACGTGATCCTATTTGGAAAAAGGATCTTTACAGATGTAATTAAGCAAAGGATCTCAAGATGAGATCATTACGGATTAATCCACTGGGTCCTGAATCCAGTGACAGGTGTCCTTATAAGAGGAGACAAAAGAGACAGAACAGGAGAATCACAGAAGGGATGGTCGTGTGGAGATGGAGGCAGGGATTGGAGTGGTGCAGCTGGAAGCCAAGGATGGCCTGGGGCCAAAGACGCTGGAGGGCTCCCCAGGCGGCTCAGTGGTAAAGAATCCTCCTGCCAGGGCAGGAGATGCCAGTCCGCCCCTGGGTCAGGAGGTCCCCTGGAGGAGGGCATGGCAACCCACTTCAGCATTCTTTCCTGGGAAATCCTATGGACAGAGGAGCCTGGGGGCAGGGGGCGGGTTGTACAATCCATGGGTCACAAAGAGTCAGACATGACCTAGCATGTAAAGATGGAGAAGGAAATGGTAACCCGCTCCAGTACTCTCGCCTGGAAAATCCTATGGGCGGGGGACCCTGGTGGGCTGCAGTCCATGGGGTCTTGAAGAGTCGGACTCGACTGAGCGTCTTCACTTTCACTTTTCACTTTCATGCATTGGAGGAGGAAATGGCAACCCACTCCAGTGTTCTTGCCTGGAGAATCCCAGGGATGGGGGAGCCTGGTGGGCTGCCGTCTATGGGGTCGCACAGAGTCGGACTCGACTGAAGCGACTTAGCAGCAGCAGCAGCAGCGAGTAAAGAACAGCAACAAAGGAGCTGGAAGAGGTGAGGAGGAATTACGTCCTTAGGCTTCAGGAGGAGTGTGGCCCTGCTGATGCCTTTATTTAGAACTTCTGCCCTTCAGGACTGTGAGAGGACGCATTTCTGCTGTTTTTAGCCGCCCCTTTTGTGATGAATTGTTGCAGCAGCTGGAAGAGACTAACACGAGCCCAGACAGTTGGAGACTGTCTGCGACTTGGTGGGGCTGTCAATCACCATCTCAGACCTAGGTGACCAACCAATATACCCCAACACCATGATTGGAGTGTTTGGTTTGAGACGGTCACTGCAATGGACTGAATACTTCTATGTCCCCAAAATTCATGTATTGAAATCTTAACCCTAATATGTTGCTGTTAGAAGGCAGGGCCTCGGGGAGCTTATTTGGGCATGAGAGTGGAGCCCTCATGAATCAATCAGCACCCTGATAAGACCCTAGAGAACTCTCCTTCCCCTTCTCTCATGTGAGGACATAGCAATAAGACAGCCATTTACAAGCTGGGAGCTGGGCTTTCATCAGACACCAAGTCTGCCGGCGCCTTGATCTTGGACTTGCCCATCTCCAGAGCTGTAAGAAGTAAATGTTTACTGTTTAAGCCACCTCGTCTGTGCTATTTTTGTTTTAGTGGAGCCAACAGACTAAGACAGTCCCAGGAGAGAGCTGGCTCGTTAAAGAGCCAACAGAGAAGGAAGCAGACGCAGGGATGTAAGGGAGAGCCGGGCCTCAAGGATGTCCGCTCTGGACCCACAAAGAACCACGTTTAAACACAGATCTCCCTCTAGACGTCCGAGTCAGTACATCCGTCTCTTCTGCAGAAGTCAGTCTGAGGCCGAGTTGTCACCTGCAAAGCTCCCGGGTCCCGACGCGCACACTGTCAGGTGTCAGGTCCCAGCACACGTTCTCAGCCACGGCGGAGCCCGGGCTCGGAGGAGAAGCAGAGGTCCCGGGGGTGATGGGGTAAGGCTTCTCGGGGTCTGGGCCACTAGACCTGCCTCGGTCCACCGAGCTGGACAGACAGCCAGTTGCCTTATTGGACAGGACTCAGCACTGCAGACTGTATTGGGAAGCAAGCGCATTTCAAGTACAGTAAGTAACACTGCGTCGTATTAATAACACACAAGGCCGTCTTCTGCCAAACACAAAGCTTTGCTTCTGCTTGACCACAGCATCAGAGTGAGTTGCAACCAGCCCTTCTGGGATACCGCGGGTTCCCTTCCGGCAGCACTTTGTCCAGCCTCAGGGTACTCCCGGCTGAGGAAAGCCAGGCTGTTGGCAGAAAGTCGAATCCGCCTCAAATCAATACTCAGCTACCCGCACCGGGACCCCAGTTCCAACCTTGGGCCTTAAGTCCCGCTGTATGTGAACCCTGAGTCAAATGCAATCACGCGCGAGTGCAGGACCCCGGAGTCCAGAGGAAGCAGCTGTGAGAAGGGCCCGGGCGCGTCCCTGTGCTTGACCCCGGGGAGTGCGCTAGTCAGGGCTGCTGTTGCGTCCTGGGTCAGCTGGATGTGCCGTTCCTGAACGTCTGGTTATTAAAGCCAAATGATGCCTCTATTTAAAAATCAAAGACACCCAGAAGAGTTGTTACAAGGCACCTTCACTTAGTGTGCTGGGCTTTATAAGAGTTAAAGGTTTCTGAAAAAAATGGTGGGTTGGGACTTCCCTGAGGGTCCAGCGGTTGGGAAGCTGCCTCCAGGGCAGAGGGTGTGGGTTTGATCCCTGGGTGGGGAAGTGAGTCCACGTGCCACAGGGTAACAATTCACAGAGGCTGAGTCCAGGTGCCTCACTGAGAGAGAAGCCCACCCACTGCCGCAGAAGACCCAGAGAGCCACAACTAGGGCAGGGTGCAGCCGTAAACGAATTCATTAATTTAAAAAACTGATGCTGGGAGGGGTTTGGGGCAGGAGGAGAAAGGGACGACAGAGGATGAGATGGCTGGATGGCATCACCAACTCGATGGACGTGAGTCTGAGTGAACTCCGGGAGTTGGTGATGGACAGGGAGGCCTGGCGTGCTGTGATTCATGGGGTCGCGGAGAGTCGGACACGACTGAGTGACTGAACTGGACTGAATTAAAAAAAAAAAAAGATGGGCTTCTTTGGCCATTTATAGAGCACCTTCTGTGTGCTGGCAACACACTTAAGCCTCAGAACTGCCAGTGTGGAGAGAGGTTCGTGACACTGTGATGACAGGACCAGGCAGTTATGGTCTGGAGGTCCGCACGAGCTGACTTGACAGCTGGGAGTTAGCCCCAGGCGGGAGGGAGGAGGAGTCACCAAAGCAACTCCCTGTCCAAGCGTTTGGGGAGCACTGAGGAGCGGGAGGGGGCTCTGAGCAGACAGCCCCGGCAGGACGGCCCAGGGAGCCCTGCTCGGACCCTGGATGAAGTTCGCACTCCTTCAGGCATCACGCACCCTTCCCGATCCACTTCTTGTCTACCTTCCCAGCTCCTCTCCACGTTCACTCCCCGGGTGCCAGCCACTCGGGCTGCTGCTGTCACGCCTCCGACACACCTCTGCTCCCAGAAAGAGGGAGTCAGAGCAGGGAGGAAAAGCACTGTCCGGACCTGGAGTATGGCTCTCTCTAGTGACTTCAGTCTGGGCACTGATCCTGAGAACAGAAGGCAGATTGCAACGGGTGATGGAGGGCGGCCCAGCCAGCCAGGCAGTGCAGATGATTCTTTCAAGAAGGTTCGCCACGACGGGCGAGAGAAAGGGAAACTGAGGAGAGAGGTTAGAAGTCTGGGATCAAGAACAGGGTATTTATTTTTCAGGCTGGAGAGACTGAACACGTACCTATGAGAAGTCTTGGTGGAGAAGAGGCTGAGGGTGGGAGAGAAACGACTGGAGGCTCCAGGGGTACAAGGGGAAGCGGCCGTGGGCTGGGGCACAGCCCTCACTTGGCATGGGGGAGGAGAGGAAGAGCAGGGGATGCGTTGGTGGTTGAGCAGGAGGACTTCGAGAGAGGTTCCTGAGACCTTAATCCTGTTCAGTTTTATCAATGGACAAGGTGGGTTCTCCGTCAATGGCAATGACAGTGAAATGCAAGTTCAGAAGGGTTGGGGGCTGCCCTGGGACTCAGTGGTGAAGAATCTGCCTACCAGTGCAGGAGACTCAGGACTGATCCCTGGGTTGGGAGGCGCCCACGCGCTCGGAGCAGCCGAGTCCATCCACGGGTCATGACTACTGAGCCTGTGCTCTGTGGCCGGGAGCCACGACTACTGAAGCCTGAGCGCCCCAGAGCCTGTGCCCCACAATCAGAGCAGCCGCTGCAGTGAAAAGCCCTCACACCGCAAGTGCAGCGTAGTCCCCCTTGCGAAACTAGAGAAAAGCCTGAGCAGCAACAAAGACTCAGAACAACAAAAACGAATAAATAAGTAAATTTAAAAGATTATTTTAAAAAAGAAGCAGCATTGATGGGGGGCTTCCCTGGTGGTCCAGTGGCTAAGACTCAAAGCTCCCAGTGCAGGGGCCTGGGTTGGATCCCTGGCTGGGGAACTAGAGCCTGCATCCGGCAACCGAGCTACCACACTGCAACGACCACAGAGCACAAGGGTCCTGAGCACCGCAGCTAACACCTGCCTGGCACCAGCCAGATAAACAAAGAATAAACAAGTCCTAAAAAGGAGAGGGTTAATGAAAGAGAACAGTCAGGAGGAGATGCCAGTGGCAACGGACAGGGCAGGACCTAGGGATACCTGGAAGGGTTTCCTTGAGCCCCAGGGAGGCGACGGCCCAGAAAGTCATGGTCGAGCCGTCCCAGCAGCAGCAGGCAGCACCTCAGTCAGCACCCCAGGGAGGAGCACGGCAGAAACATCCTAGGAGTGAAGTTCGGCCGGGCGGAAGGACAAGTGCACAAGAGTGGTCAGAGAGTGATGCCGGCTAGAGACAGATGATAACCACCACAGTCAAACAAGCTGACCCCTGAGGTAGCAACAGTCACCGGCTCAGGCGTTTGGCAGAGGGATCACAGTCTCTTCCGTGTAGACCAGATGCTCTTCAACAAGAAAGGGCCTGGGGGCAGACAGAGTAATGATGGAAAAGCAGGATGTTTAGACTCAGACAGATGTGGGTCTTTACTATTTCTCTCTCTCAGCTCAACATTTTTGTCTATGAAGCATGAAATCCTTTATATTAATCCTTTGCAGAGATTAGAAGGATTAAACACAATGGTTAGTGAGAGTGGCTCAGTCGTGTCCAACTCTTCGTGACCCCATGGGATTCTCCAGGCCAGAACACTGGAGTGGGCAGCCTTTCCCTTCTCTAGGGGATCTTCCCCACCCAGGTCTCTGGCATCACGGGTGGATTCTTTACCAGCTGAGCCACCGGGAAGCCCTGAGTAATTCTTAGGTTGTGAACTCCAATAGCTGCCTTGTTGTTTACTGTTCCAACTTCTGCTTCTCTTAGGTGCCTGGCACATAGTAGGCCCTCAACAAATACAAATTTCCTTCTTCATCTCTTAGGCAGAACTCATCACTGCACCTTCTCCGGCCCTGGAGTAAGCTCCCCTGAAACAAGCGGCCGTCCCTGCCTTGACCTGTCCCATCTCAGCTACTTGCGGTAATGAGAAAGGGACGTTGACCCACACTCCTTTCACCAAGCCACGCTGTCCCTTAACTTTGACTTCAGGGACGTATGCGTCATGACGGTTGAACTCTAAGATCACAGAGGTTCAGGACACGTGGCTGCCCATCCGTCCACCCAACAAGTGGCCTGGCTTCTTTATCACAGCTTTGTGGGCTCACAGATAATTCCTGATGTGGTGGGAATATGGTTCCCTCCTCAGCACATGCAAAGATAGAGTCCTGGGGACTGGACGGCGTACAGGCGCCCTTCCTCATGGGGACTGGACGGCGTACAGGTGCCCTTCCTCAACCAGCCGCCAGAGACCCGAGGTCCCAGGGATAGTGCCTCTCTAGAGACAAGGGAGTGTGAAATTTGCTTAGCATATTGAGAAAGTTATCAAAAAATCCAGAAGGAAAAACATGTAAAACAGAGCCCAGTGCCACTCTTGCTGGGAGATTCGGGCAGTGAAGGAACAAGTTGTTGTCCAATTCAGGGCCCAGTCAGTCTGACCAGCCTGCTGGACAGCATCTCACTGTCAACAGAGATATTTATCTGAAATATGGAGCCAAGAGCCACCCGTGAATTTTGCTAAAGAAACTCAAGAGTAAAGCAGGCATCCAGTAGATAAGATACAGAGCACCAATAGGCTGAGAAACCGGCAGGCAGAGACGATGTCAATGACTTCAAATTCAGAGCATGCATCTCTGGCAACACGGCATAGAGATGGTGAACTAGTCTCAATTTCCACTCTCCCTTTCTTCCTTTTAACAGGAGAATAAGTTTTAGTTGAGCATATTTAGTTGGCCCAGTCACAGGATATGTTTCCCAGAACTCACCTGCAACTTCAGGGCCCAAGCTCTGGTCAATTGGAGGACGCAAACAACCTCTGAGCAATGGCCTTTAGAAGGGGGTTGGGAGTTTCCTGGTGGTCAAGTGGGTGGGACTCCCCAACTTCACTGCTGTGGGTGCAGGTTCAACCCCTGGTTAGGGAACTGAGATCCCACATGCCAGCAGCATGGCCAAAATAAATAAACAAATTAAATAAATAACCTAAGTAATTATTAAAAAGAGAAGGGGCTGTTGGCTGTCCATCACCCTTTCCTCCTCTTTCTCTAGGTGGGAGCACGAGGGGGACGTGAAGCTGAGCCAGCTTTGGGGGTGCAGAAGAGGGCTTCGTGGGGGATGGGGAACAACACGATGGAGGGAGCCTGGGCTCCTGAATGACCCTGCGGAGCAGAGCTGTTCACCTGTCCTGGACTGACTAGGCTCCTCTTAGCTATGAGGTGAAGGAGAAATACATTTCTATCCTTTATGGGGTCTTTTTGTTACAACTTAGCCTGTACCCCAAATAATATGGAGCATTTCCCAAAGGAACAGATAGCAATCATTTTGTACCGATAGTAATATTTATTGGGGGTTTCCCTGATGGCTTAGCAGGTAAAGAATCTACCTGCAATATAGGAGCCTCAGGAGACGCAGGTTCAATCCCTGGGCTGGGAAGATCCCCTGGAGAAGGGAATACAGCCCACTTCAGTATTCTTGCCTGGAGAATCCCGTGGACAGAGGAGCCTGGCGGGCTACAGTCCGTGGGGTCACAGAGTCAGACACAACAGCACGCGGCACACACGCTTATTGAAAGTTCACTGTATGCCAGGCGTTGGTCTAAATGCTTCCCATGCATCACCACACTTAATGCACACAACACTCCCTGGATGTGGGTCATCATCATCTCACAGAGAAGAAAGCACAGGTAAACTGAGCACTTTGTCCAAAGCCTCATGGCTATTGAGCGGCTAAAACAGCAGTCACACACGTACTCTGGATGGAGATCAGAGCCTCATAGCTATGCTTTTCATGAGTCCACACAAAGAACTCAGCTTAGGGTTCCAGAGAACTGTGCCCAAATTTCTTCAAAATCACTGCAGGACCAAGGGAAGTCATTTCGCTTCTTGGCTAGTTGATTTCTCCAAAGGAGCACAGGAAGGAGACCCCAGCTACCTGACCTCACGCAGCTGCTGGAAGAATAAAATGAATTCACGTGGGTTCAAGAAACGCTGTGCAAGCTATAAACCGTGGCATAAAGGAAATATCGCCTTAAGGCAGGCTGGGAAATCCTTAAAACCAAAATAAGAAAATGCACTGAAAAAAATTATTTAATGCAAATACCATCTAGCAATTTGGCACATCGCCTGGAAAGTCTGCAAAATCTGTTCAGGAGAAAGGTACGTTTGGTTTTGTGCAGCTGTCATCCTCAGATGAAAGACGGGGAGATTAACTGAAGTTAAGAGAAAGCTGGCATACCCGTGTGCCTGGCATGTGCGTGCATGAACAGACACACGTACACACAGACACACACACACACTCACAGACTCTCGATAGAAGAGAACCACCATTATCAAGAGCAGGAGCAGCAGCGATCTGCAGTGTCCATGGGGAGAGGGCGCAGAAGCTGGGGCGTGGGGTGGGGAAGGCAGAACGCCGGCAGCGTGAGCGGGGACTGCGGTGAGCAGGCAGCTCCAGTTCCGGCAGCCCAGCTGCAGCGGAGCTGGCATCTCAGAACTCTCAGGGTCACGTGTGACATTCTTCCATTTTCTAAAGATGCTCAGGTTTACAATAAAACACGCCATGGGCCAGCCACTGATGTCCTGGGATCAAGCCCTGCGGCGGGAAGTCACATCTGACAGGTTGAGATGTTTCACTCTGTCTGCCCTTAGCCAACCCCCTGCCTGGGACCCCTGCCGCCTCCTTCTGCCCTTGTTCACCCCACCCTCGGGGAGCCCGCCTTCCCTCTGCTCTCTGCTCTTGGAGCGCGCCGTCCCTTCTTTTTCCCTTGCACCCGGTTATCTTGAAAATAGCTTCCCTCCTCTGCTTGCCAATCAATGCTGACATTCTTCTTTCTGCCAACATTATCTCAACCTGCTACCTGCCCCCAACACGTGACCGTTTTGGCCTGCCATGTAAGGTGGGCTACATCAGGCTCTTGATTGTCCAGAGAAGCGGGGCACAGGTGGTGCTGTGGGGGGACGCTCCAGTCGCAGGCTCTGTCTCTGGTGTTCGGTCCGAAGCCCAGCACGGGGTCACCTGCACCGCGTGCTCCTGGCCCCGTGGGGACCCCGCCAAGGGGCGCGGCCGGGATAGGGCTCCGGCTCCAGCCGAGCAGAGGGGCAGCCCGGCTCCCGCCCGTCTGCTTGCTTTCCCAAAGGGCCTCACCCGCGTTCCACGGGTGCCCAGGAAACCGGCAGGCTGACTGCCCCGTCTACTGTACCCCCTGCCACCCCCTGGCCCCGACCTGGGACTGTGACTGTTAACTTCACGCCTCATCACCAGCCTGTGGCCCGAAGGCCAGCAGTGACCCCAACAGGCTTCAGTCTGTGCTCTCACGGGACTGGGGGTCCTCTCAGCCCTGACCTGACCAGGGGGACGGGGGCCCAGGCTCACCCCCAGGTCCGTCAGGCATCAGGAGCAACCTGCCGAGGGCGGCAGAGCCCAGCTTTCCAGAGAAGAACAGATTGGGGTCCCCCTGGGGGACTTTCAGGGAATTCTGCGCCCTGCTGATTGGCTTTGCCCAGGGCAGCCCCTGGAGACCCTCAGCTCCCGGTGGCGGCAGTGGGCGTGCGGACATCGCCTGGGGCAGCAGGGCTGTGCCATGTCCTGCGCCCTCCTGACCTCCTGTTTGCTTGGCACGGCAGGACGAGGGCTACCAACAGTTCCTCTCTTTGTTTCCACCGACTTGCAAACTGTATGCTTCCCTCAGAAAAGGCACAAAGGCCCCCTTTCTTCTGCTTGCCCGTGCCACGGGCTGCTCTGCAGGGCTGGGGTCAGAAGCCCAGGTCAGCCCCAGCACAGACCGCCCATGAGCAGCCTCTGCTCGGGGCTGGGCGCCCCCGGTGGCCCCCCAGGCCAGCAGCCAGCCCCGGGTCTTGAAGTCTCAGAGCCCGCAGTTGCTGGGTGGGTGCTGCAGGCTTGGATCCAGTTTCCCTGGAGGAGTTAGCCTGCCCTCCCTGGAAACAGGGACTCACAGTGCAGGAGCTCCAGGGAGCTTCGACAAATTCTGATGCCCCAGAAATCCTTTTCTTTAATTGAATATAATTGATATTACCATATTGTGTTAGTTTTAGGTATACTGCAGAGTGATTCAGTTACATATATATATTTTTTTTTTTCAGATTATTTCCCATTACAGTTGTTACGAGATATTGACCATAGTCCCCGTGCATACGGTAAACCCTTGGCGCTCACCTCCTCCACGTATGGGAGTTTGTGTCTGTTAACCCCATGCTCCTCATTCACTGTCTCTTCCTTTCCCCTTTGGTAACCAAAATTTTGCTTTCTATGTCTGTGAGTCTGTTTCTTTTTGTATATAGATTCATTTGTATTATGTTTTTGGATTCCACATACAAGTGATATCATAGTATTTGTCTTCCTCACTTACTTCATGGTCTTATTTACTTCACTGTCTGACTTACTTCACTTAGTCTGATAATCTCTAGGTCCATCCACATTGCTGAAAATGGTAATATTTCAGTCCTTTCATGGCTGAGTGATATTCCATTGTATACATGTGCCCTATTTTCTTAAACCAATTGTCTGCTGATTGCCCCAGAGATTCTGATGTAATTGATCTGGGAGCGCAAGATGGGCACCAAGGATTTTCAAAACCGCCCAGGAGAATCTAACGTGCGGCCGGCTTGGGGAATCACCATCCATGCTTCTGAGATGTCAGTGAGAATCACCTGGGGACCCTGTGAAACTACAGGCTTTGATCCAGAAGTCTGGATTTGGGCTAAGGGTCCACATTTCTATCAAGCTCCCAGGAGATGTGGTTGCTTCTGCTCCATGGACCTCATGGAACAGCATGGACCTCGTGGAATAGCCTGGACCACACGAAATAGCCTGGACCTTGTGGAATAGCCTGGACCACGCGGAATAGCCTGGACCTCGTGGAAAAGCTTGGACCTTGTGGAATAGCCCAGACCACACGGAATAGCCTGGATCACATGGAATAGCCTGGACCTTGTGGAATAGCCTGGACCACACGAAATAGCCTGGACCATGCGGAACAGCCTGGACCACGCGGAATAGCCTGGACCTCGTGGAAAAGCTTGGACCTTGTGGAATAGCCCAGACCACACGGAATAGCCTGGATCACATGGAATAGCCTGGACCACGCGGAAGAGCCTGGACCTCGCGGAATAGCCTGGACCTCATGGAATAGCCTAGACCACACGGAATAGCCTGGATCACATGGAATAGCCTGGACCACACGGAATAGCCTGGACCTCGTGGAATAGCCTAGACCACACGGAATAGCCTGGATCACATGGAATAGCCTGGACCACGCGGAATAGCCTGGACCTTGTGGAATAGCCTAGACCACACGGAATAGCCTGGATCACATGGAATAGCCTGGACCACACGGAATAGCCTGGACCTCGTGGAATAGCCTAGACCACACGGAATAGCCTGGATCACACGGAATAGCCTAGACCACACGGAATAGCCTGGACCTTGTGGAATAGCCTAGACCACACGGAATAGCCTGGATCACATGGAATAGCCTGGACCACGCGGAATAGCCTGGACCTCGTGGAAAAGCTTGGACCTTGTGGAATAGCCCAGACCACACGGAATAGCCTGGATCACATGGAATAGCCTGGACCACGCGGAAGAGCCTGGACCTCGCGGAATAGCCTGGACCTCGTGGAATAGCCTAGACCACACGGAATAGCCTGGATCACATGGAATAGCCTGGACCACGCGGAATAGCCTGGACCACACGAAATAGCCTAGACCACACGGAATAGCCTGGACCACGTGGAATAGCCTGGACCACGTGGAACAGCCTGGACCACGCAGAATAGCCTGGACCTCGCGGAATAGCCTGCGTGGCGGTTGGGTCTGCATCCTGCCACCCCCGCTTGGAGGCCTTGGTGAGTTTCTCTCCAGGCCTCTGTCTCGCTGTCACTTATCTTGGTCAGCTGCTGTGAGGACTAATGAGAGAGGAAGCCTGAGGCACGGAGCTGCACCTTGCACTCAGAAAGTGTCCTGCAGACGTCAGCTCCCGTGGTTTTCCAGTAGAGGCCTTCTGCAAGGGAAGGATAGGATCTCTTTCTTCCGATCTGCTCGTTTCCTACTTCAAAGCCATCAGGACTTCTCTTTTGCCCCAGGATGAAGCCCAAGCACCATACAAGGACCCTCCCCAAAAGGCCCTGGCCCACACCTGTGGCTTCACTTTTCCTGCCTTTCAGGAGTTTCAGCACCCCCACCTCCAACCACAGGTCACCCAGCTAAGCCCACTGCAGTGCTTCTCTTCCAGATGCAAGCCTGGCCCCTCTGCCGCCCTCTCCTTGGCACAGGTGTGACTTACTCCGCAGACTTTCCTGGCTCCCGAGTACAGGTGGGGGGCCCCCTCTGTGTCCCCAGACCACCATGCTTTTCCTCACCAAACCCCAACCCTTAGGTACTGTCAGCAGCAAAGTTTTTTAAATATATTTTTTTTTTTTTGAAGTGGACCATTTTTAAAGTCATTATTGAATTTGTTACAATACCATTTCTGTTTTATGTTTTTTTTTTTTTTTTGGCCATGAGGCATGTGGGATCTTAGTTCCTGGATCAGGAATCAAGCCCACATCTCCTACATTGGAAGCTAAAGTCTTAACTTCTGGACCACCAGAGAAGTCCCAGTGGTGATTTAAACACGTCTCTCACTTCTAGCGGTTGAAAGTTCAGGGAGGGCTGAGCTCACTGCGGTGTTCAGTAATATTGGAATGAGTATGAATGAGTGAGTGAATAAGTGAATGAGTTTAAAGGAAAAGTCTCTTTTACTATAGAGTCAGAAACCCTGTGTCGTGCAGCCCCATCCATCCAGGGTGCGATCTCCGACCAGCTCTGCAAAGGTCCGTACATAACCAGCTACCCACGTTTCCCCTGCGCCAGCCCCTAGCTTATCCCAGTCCTGGTCCAGGTTGCCCTGTTTGATATCCTAGTTCCAGAGAACAAAATAAAGGAAATCAAAGGTGTTGTTCAATTGGTCGTAAGTCACAGAGGAGATCCCATCTATGATGTTAAAGGTTATTAGACAAAAGTCAATGGAAACAACCTGTGTCCAAAAACAGACAAACGGGCACAGAACAGGCGGCATCAGCGTCAACAGAATCCTATTCCGCCATAAAAGGAGATGACATTCTGACACGGGCCACAGTGTGGACGAAGCCTGAGTGCACTGTGCCACGCGAAACAAGCCGATCGTAAAAGGACAGCTCTTGCCTAATGCTGCTTGTATGCTGCTGCTGCTGCTAAGTTGCTTCCGTGTCCGACTCTGTGCGACCCCACAGACGGCAGCCCACCAGGCTCCCCCGTCCCTGGGATTCTCCAGGCGAGAACACTGGAGTGGGCTGCCATTTCCTTCTCCAATGTAGGAAAGTGAAAAGTGAAAATGAAGTCGCTCAGTCGTGTCCGACTCTTAGCGACCCCATGGACTGCAGCCCACCAGGCTCCTCCAGCCATGGGATTTTCCAGGCAAGAGTGCTGGAGTGGAGTGCCATCGCCTTCTCCACTGCTTGTATGAGACACCTAGAATTGGCGAATTCGTAGAGACAGTAGAATAGCAGATACCAGGGGCTGCGGCAGAGAAGAACGGGGAGATACTGCCCAGTATACGGAGCTTCTGTTCAGGACGATGAGAACATCTAGGGGGACGTCCCCGATGGACCAGTAGTTAAGGCTTTGCTTTCGAAGCATCCCACATGGCTCACGGTGAAAAATCCAAAAATAAAGCAAGCAATATTGAAAAAAATTCAATATAGACTTTAAAAATGGTCCCCAACAACAAAAAAGAAAACATTATGGGGACTTTCTTGGTGGTCCAGTGGCTAAGGCTCTGAATTTCCAGTGCAGAAACCAGACTCCACATGCAACAACAAAGAGCCTGCACAGACAAATGAAATAAACACGTAACAAACATGTTCTGGAAAGGGATAGTGGCGAAGAAGTGACAGAGTTCCATAATAGTTTTCCCAGTGGTCATGTATGGACGTGAGAGTTAGACTATAAAGAAAGCTGAGCACCTAAGAATTGAGGCTTTTGGATTGTGGTGCTGGAGAAGACTCTTGAGAGTCCCTTGGACTGCAAGATCAACCCTGAATATTCATTGGAAGGACTGATGCTGAAGCTGAAGCGTCAATACTTTGCGAAGAGCTGACTCCTTGGAAAAGACCCTGATGCTGGGAAAGACTGAAGGCGGGAGGAGGAGGGGACGGTAGAGGATGAGATGGTTAGACCGCATCACTGACTCAGTGGACATGAATCTGGACAAATTCTGGGAGATGGGAAGGACAGGGAAGCCTGGAGTGCTAACGTCCATGGGGTCACAAAGAGTCAGACACAACTTAGCGACTGAACAACAAAAGGGGTGGAGGTTGAACAACATTATGAATAAGCTTGACGCCGATGCGTTTCACACTGAGAAATGGCTGCTGCTGCTGCTGCTGCTGCTAAGTCGCTTCAGTCGTGTCCGACTTTGTGTGACCCCATGGACTGCAGCCCACCAGGCTCCCCCGTCCCTGGGATTCTCCAGGCAAGAACACTGGAGTGGGGTGCCATTGGCTGACACGGTAAATTTTAGATTATGTCTTTTTTATCACAGGCACACACAAACTACTGGAGACTTTATCCACGGCAACACCCCAACCTACACCCCAAAGGGGATGATGTTCATAAAGAAGCAGAGATTCAGGGCCAGAAACACATGCTGGCCTTTTCATTTTCCTGGAGGCTTTAGGCTGACATACAGAGCCCCAGAAGGTTAAACTGTGTGGCTGACCAGAGGGGCAAGGAATGCCAGATATTTGCAGCTGGATATTTTCAGTGGGTGAGATCCAGGCAAAACTGCTAAAGGAGAGAAATATTACAGCATTCAGAGCATGCTTTGGAAAAGAAGCAATTGCTTGTGTCAAAAGAATTTAGAAGTATAATCAGCTATTGTTTGCAACTGCTTAGCTAAAATGAGGCCCTCTCAAAAAAAAATTTTTTTTAAACCTAGGTAACTATTGTATGCCAGGTAATTGTAGCTATTTAAAAGTTAATGGCAAAAAAAAAAAAAAAGTTAAGAAAAGGGAAGGCAACTGAAGGGGTTCAGTGGGTGATCAAAATTGGAATCTAAGATGCTTTTCCTAAAGAGACACCTCAACCTGAATGTGATGTGAAGCTTCCAGAAATGGTTGGCTCTGAGAGAGGCAAGGCTGAGGGATTAGGCCTCTGGTTGGAATCAAGATTTCTGCAAATCATTGAAGAAAGATCAAAGGCATTTTCTGTTTTAGTTCCATCGATCTGGAGTCTCCAGGCCCTGCCTGGAAGGAGAAACTAGCAGCCAGCCTCCTCAGCATCAGGAGCTTCCCTGGTGGCTCAGCTGGTAAAGAATCTGCCTGCAATGTGAGAGACCTGGGTTCAATCCCTGGGTTGGGAAGATCCCCTGGAGAAGGGATAGGGTACCCACTCCAGTATTCTGGCCTGGAGAATTTCATGGATTGTGTAGTCCATGGGGTCACAAAGAGCCCTACATGATTGAGCAACTTTCACTTTCATCCTCAGCATCATTTTGCTTGTTTTCACACCAGCACAAGAAAGTTTAAGTCAGGGCAGGAAAAATGCAGGGGTTTGTGTGCTGGGTCCATAAAGGTAGCTGGGAAGGACCTGGATTCCGGCTTCCTGTTCAGACAGGGTGTCCATCCAGTCCTCCGCCTTTTCAGGGGTCACACATCTTCCCCTTTCGGCAAAGTGTGCTTGCACCGCTGACCTTCTCCAGTCTGCTCCCGTCTGCCAAAGGAAAGGAGGGAGGCAGATTACTGAGCATTACAACCTGACCCGACACCTGGGGGTGAAGCGTCCAGAGCGAGCCACATGAAGGCAGCCAGGCCTTAGAGCCCCCGAGGGTCCTGGGAGGCACCGAGCGACAGCCTTCATCCTCTCCCTCATCTTCAGACCTCAGATCAAGCTTTGTTTGCTCCAGACATCCCCTGACCCCCCAGACCAAGCCAGCACCCTGGTTATAAATTCTCAGAGCTGCCAAGCTTTTCCTTCAGAGCACACGTTACTTTAGGGAATTCTAAGTCCACAGAATTATTTGATCGTCTGACTCTTCCACCGGACCTTAGGCTGCATGAGAGCAGCAGACATGCCCGTTCTGCCTGCTGCCGTGCGCCCTGTGCCAAACAAAGTGACTGGCACACTGAATCGCAGATGCTCAGGAAACACTCGTTGAATGAATGAATCGAGGGAACCAGAGGGGTTGGGAAGGGGCTTCTGAAATATTTCATTGAGCTCCTGAGAATTAAACTTGCTCCAGTGTTTATTCCACGTTATCCCACAGTTATGTTAATAATAGATACCATTTCCAACCATACCAGTAATTACAGTAACCATTTACTGAGTTCCTACTGTGTGCCATGTACTCGGTTTATGTAATTCAGGGGTTCGTCTCCTTCGATGCAGACAGCTGCGCCTGATGTAGACACTATTATTATTCCCATACCAAGGAGGAGAAACTGAAACTCTGAGGGGTTGGCTAAGTGTTTTGCCTGTGGCCATACAGACAGCAAGTGCCGGAGCAGGGATTTGACTGTTGCTGGGTGCTTTATACCTAAAACTGCATTTCATCCTCATGGAAACTCCAGGGGGGACTGAGGCTCAGAGAGGTTAAGAACCCCGCATGAAGTGACACAGCTAGGAAGTCACAGAGGCAGGCTCCAAATCAGGCTCTGATTCCAAAAGACCGCTCTCTTCAAGGCTTGACGACAATTTGATTTTTGGAAAGTGATTAAATGGAGTTCAGATGACTGAGCCAGCAGGGTGAATCAAAATGAGAAATCCGATTCCTCGGAACCAAAGCTAGAACTTCCTGCTGAGCGGGCGGGCGCCGCACTCCAGCGCGGTGTCCACCGCACGTGGCCGCTGCCCCGTCTGCCTGTCTCAGGAAACCAGCTCTCCTCTGAGCTCCCCTGTCCTGCAGCCGCGACCTCAGACTGAAACGTCTAGGACCGAAGCCTCGGCAGGGGAGGCTGTCCTGTGACGGCCCGTCACCGATCTCCCGCCTTCCCGCGGCTCGGCCAGCCTCCCCCCGCGGTGCCCGGGCCGCGCCGCTGGAAGCTCCTGGAAGGCTCGGGAAGCAGAGCGGCTCTTGAGGCCCCACTGCGGGCGGAGCCGCGGAAATCACGGCGCTGTGGGGACGGGCCGGCCGGGGGCCTCTGCCAGCTCGGCTGAGCTACGGCGCGAGGGGCCAGTGGCTTTCCGAGTGTTGAGAAGCACATTTCTCAGCCACAAGTAACGCCATTGTCACGGGAGCACTTCCTGTTTTGCACAAATCACCCGTATTAAAACCAGAAAGAGGCAAGAGGCGGGCACCCACGATGCCCGCAGCTGTTCGGGAAACGCCGGCCCCGGGGCGCTCTCAGGCCGGCCCAGGAAGGGCCCGCCCGCCTCTCCCCGCGGCCTCCACCGCGGCCCCCAGCCGCACTGCACTTCCCCGGCGGGTCCCGAGGCCCCGCTCTCTCCCCGCGCTCTGCACCCGCTTCCGCGCCCACAGTCCCCAGGTGGTAGTGGGTCACATCACCTGTTTGCTCCAGACCCTGCAGTGGCCGCTCCACAGACCACGGAGGACATTCTGAAGACCTGGCCAGCACCCAGAGCCCTCCTCAGTGACCGTGACCCCATTTACTCGGACTCCGCTTCCGGGGCTGAAACCAGGGTGGGACCAACGCAAGATGTTAAAGGGCGCCAGGTGACTGGGGAACTAAGTACTGATTTTTTCAAAAATAAAAAAATGATGCAAAAAGTCCACGATGAGCAAAATACCAAAACTTCACATAAAGATGAAAATGTCAAATTTCACCTGCACTTTCCGCGCTCGCCTCACGCCTCACGGCCTGCTCCGTGTCTCCCTCCGCTCCCCTCCTCCAGCTCCTCTCTCAGTCTGCTGGGCTTTTTCATAGCAGGTGGTTCAGATGATAAAGCTTCTGCCTGCAATGCGGAAGACCTGGGTTTGATCCCTGGGTCAGGAAGATCCCCTGAAGGAGGAAATGGCAACCCACTGGAGTATTCTTGCCTAGAGAATCCCATGGACAGAGGAACCTGGCGGCCTACAGTCCATGGGGTCACAAAGAGTTGGACACGACTAAGTGACTAACGCTTTCACTTTCATCACCATCTGATGTTCCATTCAGTTTATTTCTCTCCAGTTATTGCACTAGAATCTAAGCTTCATAAGAGCAGG
Source organism: Bos taurus (assembly GCF_002263795.3). Classification (NCBI taxonomy): domain Eukaryota; kingdom Metazoa; phylum Chordata; class Mammalia; order Artiodactyla; family Bovidae; genus Bos; species Bos taurus. Next base: position 102,709,814 of record NC_037337.1, on the reverse strand, counting down.
GCCTGATGTCTGTTTGTTCATGGCCGAGTTCCAGAGCCTGGTATGTGGCACAGACTCAACTCACATTGGTACAATTGAATCACTTCAGTCTAACTCTTATGTACATCCTCACTATATAAAGCAGGTAAATGAAGTTTTTTATTTAGGATGAAACAATTATATACATTCAAATTTATATAATTACTGAGAAAGGCAGTCAGAGGAAATATTTGTTTGGCTTCAACATAAAAATTTGAAAACTGGTATTATGGATACTTGTGGGAATCAGATAGCACCTTGCAGTATCTTTATTTCACTTTATATTTGCATTTTCTGTGATTCCACAAACTCAAGAGAATCTAGATTCATTAAGATAAGCAGTTGCTATCTGTAACTATATAAAAAAGACACCCAGCCATTACATGAGTGAATTATATGTCCAATAGGCTGTTAAACAAACTGAAACAAAATAGTTCTTCTTGCAAGTCTTATTTAGATAAACGGAGCTTTCCTTTGTTAAAAGAAATGGAAGGCGAAGCTTCATCACAGCCTGGACAAAAAATCTGGCGAAGCTTCATCACAGCCTGGACAAAAAAATCTATCAACCTGAATGAAAGCTTTACATATTGATATTACCATTTAAAATTTTTAATTATAATTTAAAATACACTTCAAAATAGAAATTTGAATATTGAAACATTACACTGTACACTTGAAACTAATATAATCTTATATGCCAGTTATATCTAAATTTTTTAAAAAGGAATCCTTTCTTGCGCCATAAATCCCACGTCTTAGTATGGTGCCTGGCACACAGTTCATCCTCAGATTGTGTTCTTTTATTTATTTGTTTTGCTTTAATTTGACTGAACTGAACACCAGTCTCAATTTGATCTGGTAAGTCTTCAGTATCTGTTTTTAAGCTCTCTGATAAAAAGTTTAAAGAAAATGCAATTTTTATGACTTAGAGTCATAAGTAAAAATAGTAATAGCTAACATGAATTAAACTCTCTGTCGTGCATGTATTTGGATTTCCTCATTTAGCTATTACAACTCTGAGCAGGAAAGTGCTATTTTTATCAGCCCCATGTGACTGAAGAAGAAACTGAGGCTGCCAAGGAATAGAAAAGAAATGGTTACTGTGGACCCTAGTTGGAAGGCTGAGAGCTGGTACTCCCGTTAGACAGATTCCAGAGTCAGCTTGGCAACGATCTGAGCTGCTGGGTGAAGAAAGGCCAGGACTGAGTCAGATAGCGAGGATGGGGCACAAGTGGCCCACAGCACAGGGGCAGAGCAAGAGCGAGAGGAGTCTGGGAGCCCAGGGGACCCCGTGCGATCGGCCCGTAAGACAGTCTCTCACACGTGGCATCACGGGAGCCCCTGGTGGCTTTGACAAGAAGAGGCCCTCAGGCAGGTTTCTCAACTGCTGCACACTACACAATTCTGTGTTGCAGGGGGCTGTCCCAGGCCCTGCAGAATGTTCTGTAGCAGCCACAGCTCCCGTCTGCTAGACGCCCCCTCCCCTGGGTAGTGACAACCAAAAATGTTTCCAGACACTGACACGTGTCTCCTGGGGAAAAAACTGCTCCTGGTTGGGAACTCCTCCTTTGAGAATGGTGGGGGCAGAAGGCACTGAAGTAATTAGAGGAGATAATGGGAGGGGAGGGGGGAGAGAGCCAGAGTGGGGTCGGGGCTGCAGGTGGTGGGCAGGGCCAGGGAGACGCTTGCTGCTTTAAAACTCATATCTGTATGTATATGGGATATAGCTGTATCTATATCAATGTATGCGTTCGTGAACGCTAAGTCACTTCGGTCGTGTCCAAATCTGCGTGACCCTATGGACCAAAGCCCACCAGTCTTCTCTGTCCACGGAACTCTCTAGGCAGGAATCCTGGAGTGCACTGCCATGCCCTCCTCCAGGGATCTTCCCGACCCAGGGATCGAACTCGCATCTCTTAGTCTCCTGCACTGGCAGGTGGATTCCTTACCACTAGCGCCACCTGGGAAGTCCCATATTAACGTATGTATAAATATACATTCATACACACACACACACACACACACACACACACATATATATATATATATAAGAAAGTTTAAACTCATTATGTATGTATGTGTGTATATATGTATTTCTGTATATACATATGCATATATATATATATATATAGGTTGATGGCATGGATCCAAGATAGTGAAAATCTCGTGGATGAAGGAGAGAGACAGAGAGAAATAGTAGATGTGATTTTCTGGGACAAGCATAAAAGGAATAGGATCCAGATCACAAGTTGCAGGGTTTGCCTTGGAAAGGAGTAGAGACACTCCAGTGTTCGGAGCAGACAGAGGCCTGCTGCCCAAGCAGCCGTAGGAAGGTGTGTGCATTTGGGTGGGCAGAGGATGAGGGGAAGCAGCTCAAGGGAGGCAGGGAGCGTGCTGGGCGCGGTGTGAGCGCGTCTGCAGTCTGAGGCCAGAAATCTGAGATGAAGCCAGGCTGCGTGGTGTCAGGATTTTCTGCAGAAGTCGTCTGTGGGGGACAGCACGGAGCGGGTGGGTGCAGGAACGGGGTGGTTCTTCCTCCACTGCAGGGAAGGCTGGGGGTGTCTGTGCACCTTCAGACCAAGAGCTCAGGCGCGGAGCAGCTTCTCTTGCCCGGCCGCAGAGAAGTGGTTTATTTTGACTTGACTCAAGAATGCTTCAGTGAGCCAACTTTACGATTCGCGTGGCATTTGGAACCTCCCTAAGTTCTTAGGATGTTACTGCCTTGCCAGAGGGTGGGTGGTTTTCAACATGCTGGTGGAAATGTTGTATCATTGTGACATGTGATATGAACATCAGAAACATTGACTTTCGGGGGATCCCATGGTGACAGCTGACCAAGCTACTGCCAAGAAGCAGCCTGACATCTAACGAGGTTCTCAAACGTGAGGGTGCGTCAGAATCTCTGCGAGGGCTTTAAATTAGACGGCTGGGGACTTCCCTGGTGGTCCAGTGGTTAGGACTCCACGTTCCCTGCGCAGGGGACCCGGGTTCCATCTCTGGTCAGAGAACCAGTTCCCACATGCTGCAATTGAAGACCCTGTGTCCTGCAGCTAAGACTGGGGCAGCCAAATAAACAGTTAAACAGATACTTTAAAAACCCACAGATTACTGGGCCCACCTCCAGAGCTTCCGATTCCTAGGCCCAGGGAGCTTGCATTTCTGAGCGTCCAGCGGATGCGGAGACTGCTGGCGCCAGCGCACACTTTGTGCCCACTGGGCTTCCCCGTGGCTCAGCGGTAAAGAAGCCACCTGCCAATGCAGGAGACTCAAGAGACGTGGGTTCAAACCCTGGGTTGGGAAGATTCGCCTGGAGAAGGAAATGGCAACCCACTCCAGTGTTCTTGCCTGGAGAATCCCAGGGACGGGGAGCCTCCAGTCCCTAGGGTCGCAGAGTCGGACAGGACTGCGCACGCGCACTAGAGGAAGAAGACAGGCGTTGGTGTTAAACCTGTGAGTTAAATCCTGGCCCCATCAGGCTGTGGAAGCCTGGGCAGGTTACGTCACTGCTCACGTGTAAAATGGGAACCGTGCTGTACACACTGAGAGCTTGTTTTGAAAACTGGAGAGAAATCACGTCAAGTCCAAGGCTCCAAGGAGGCCCTCGGGAAGAGCAAGCGGCAGCTATTTTTTATCAGCTTTCTGACACACCTCCGCAGCACATCAGACACCCAAGACAAGCAGAGACTGGGCCTCAGGAGTCGGAGAAGGTGACTGACTCGGTAATCTCTCCACCCTCTCTTCCTCCTCTTCTGAAAATCCAGGCACCAAAATAACCCCAAACACCCACCAATGACTCCCAGGGATGACATTTCCAAGTGGAGGAGATAACTGATCACTTTCACATTCTGTAATATTTTAAGTACATTATCTTTAAAATCTAGGTCAGGTGGGGAATGAACTCGGGTTGATAGAATGCTAGAGCTGATAAGAGACTTCCAGACCGTCTCCTTTCCAGGTGAAGGTGAGGAACCCGAGCCCCTTCAGAGAGGAGTGCAAGTCGTGGGTGCCGAAGAAGCCGGTGGGCTGCGCGGCGCCCTGGGCTCGTCTCCGCAGCCTTTGCCCCGGGAGAAGAGGGCAGAAAGCAGCATTAAGACCCCGGCTCACACAGCCCAAACGCCGGGAGAGTCTTACGCTTATCAGGGAAGGATGTGTGTTAAAGTACATTTGGAAACGCTGAGGCCACACCCCATCGCCTCCCTCCTCAGTTCACTTTTTCTCTTTCCTAAGTCAGAAGGTAGATTGGTTCCTTTGCCTTAATTCCGTGTTTGGGGCTGTGTTCATCCTTGTTGCTGTGTGTGGGCTCTCTAGATGTGGTTTTCTGTGGCATGTGGGCTCTTAGTTCCCCAACCAGGGATCGAACCCGTGTCCCCTGCATTGGAAGGTGGATTCTTAGCCACTGGACCACCAGGGCCGCCCCCTACTCCCCGTTGTCCTTCATTCGCCTCTCACATTACACCCCACAAGCAGAAGGCACTTGCTTGGGACCCACGATAGAACAGACGACTTTTACTTTTATTGAACTTATAAAGATGATAAGCCAAAAACCTGTTTGCATTAAATTTTGTCTTATTCCATTTTCTCTGATCCCAAACAGCCAGTGTTTTCAGAAACCTGTTATTTGCCAAGCATTCTTGAATTGCTGCTGTGGTTACAGACATGGCTCTCTGCTGTTCGTCAACGAGCTCGTACTGAGCACAGCTAGTGCCCGGGGCCACCGGGCCACATGGGCCGTTTAATGACCACAAGCTGGGTGCTCTCCCTGCCCTGGAGAATGTCCAAGCTGCCTTCTAAGTAATTATGTCTTTTTAGCAAGAGGACAGGCATAGTCAGGGTAAGACAGCTGGAGTTGGCTTGTTCAAGCTTACAGGAACTGATTGATGAGTTTTCAGGGATCTTGTGTGCCAGTGGTTAAACACCGCCACTATTAAAATTAAATTATATACATGTACCACTATTTCTGCATCCATTCATCTGTTGGTGGACATCTAGGTTGCTTCCATGTCCTAGCTATTGTAAAGAGTGCTGCAGTGAACACTGGGAGGGGGATTCAGGAGGGAGGGGATGTATGTATACCTGTGGCTGATTTGTGTTGATGTGCGGCAGAGGCTGACACACTCCGGTAGAGCAATTGTCCTCCAGTAATTGTATTTTGTTCTATACGTCTAAATATTGTACAGTTATAATCTTTAAAAAATAAAATTACATATACTTACGATTAAACAAATTACGTCAAGGACAAAGGTGGTACAGAGTCAAAGTTCGTCACTTCCTAATCGTTTTATGATGAAAACATCTACAGGTTTGAGGCTGTTTCTTTTTTAGGTTAACTCATGAAACCAGAAATTGTGAGTTAATCTCAGAGTGTTTCCCGGGTAGCATGCTCTGTGCCAGTCCAGAAATGTATCCGATTTTCAGAGGATGAGCTCAGTAAAACAGTCACTTGACCATTGCTAACCCTTCCCTTCCCAGTGGGCCAGCTGGTTTCCTGGAAGGAGTAAGGAGGCAAATTCCCCCGTAAGCGGAGCTGTCATCAGAGCCAGCCCCAGGCTGAAGCTGTAAGCTGTGATCCTGGTGGCTGAAGAATTCAGAGACATGAGCCAGAGGGAGTGCCCACCCCAGCAGAGCCCTCAGGATGGAGACCCAGAGTTTTCCGAGGGCAGACAGGATTCTTAGCGGGGCTGTGCTCGGTCCCCAGGCACTTCTGAGAAAGCCCAGACCACCGAGGGAGCACAGCCTGGACGCTGACTGGGGGTCCCAGGGGAAGGGAGTGAGGGGCTCGCTCTTCAGGTTTCAACAGTGCGCTGCTCCACTGCTTCCGCGAGCTCCTCGTGCAGTTTAGCTGGAAGGCATGGCGAAGACCTCACTGTCTCACAGTGTGCTCGCCACCCGCCTATCACCAAGCTGTAATGGATTGTATTTATAGGTGTGTAGAAAGAACACAGGCCTCCCCGGCAGCACTAGTGGTAAAGAACCCACCTGCCAATGCAGGAGACATAAGAGACGTGAGTTCGATCCCTGGATCAGGAAGATGCCCTGGAAGAGGAAAAGGCAACCCACTCCAGTGTTCTTGCCTGGAGAATCCCATGGACAGAGGAGCCTGGCGGCTATAGTCTCTAGCGTCGCAAAGAGTTGGACACGACTGAAGCACCTTAGCACGCACCAGCATATCAAGCATCTGAAATCCCCATCATTTCTCTGAGTTATGACATTGTCTCCGGATGGCACAGGTGAGGCTCTTGTGGGGAGGGCCTGAGCGGAGCAGGACAGCCATGCCTGTCAAGTGGCCAAGGTCAGGGTCTCAGGCCAGCAAGATTCTAGTTTGGGAGGCAGAGCCGGATCCTGCATCCATGGGCCACTGGGACCTGAGGTTTGGGTTGCAGAGGCAGTGACAGTTCTAGGTTACGAAGATAAGAGGGCGTGGGACTTGCCTGGTGGTCCACTGGCTAAGAGTCTGCACCCCAACTCAGGGGGCCCAGGTTTGATCCCTGGTCAGGGAACTGGGTCCTGCACGACATACTGAAGACCTAGTGCAGACAAATGGAAAATGAAAAAGTAAATATTAAGAAAAAAAGAGAAGAGGATATGTTTGGGGGAAACATGGGCCCAGATGAGAAGCTGGGGAGGGCAGTGTGAATCAATGGGGGGGTCCCACTGATGAGATCCAGAAAGGAAAGGGCCCAGCATGTGAGGAAATATCGGGGTGCATTTGCTCCCCCACCCAGCCCTGGTCCCTTCAGCCCCCAGTTTCTGCCATCTCCACATCCACCCTTCCCACTCTACGAATAATTGCCAGGCTTTGTTCTTTGCCTTTATTCTCCAGCTGTTGCCGTATTTCTGAACTGAATAAAGCCTCTCTTTTGAAATCCACAAAAGAAATTGATTGAACCCTGTGTATTTTTGATGAGAGGCTTGATTTCATTAGGAAAAAAAAGATAACTCCCTGGAGAAAGAAAGAGTGTGGAGTGTGTCTAACAGTCCGTTTCCTTCATGCGGAGAGAGGGGCCGCGAGCCCACTCTTGCCTTGTCCAGGGAGGGGAGGCTAGGCATGCTCTGGTGAGCTCAGCCCACAGGACCCGAGAAGCAGCCCACCTCCTCCTCTCCCCGCAAGAAACAGCATTTCCCACCCGTGTTTCTTGGAGGCTCCTCCTGCAGCGGTAGATGGATTGCTTAGGAAGGCAGGCCCACCAAGGAATGACATCTGCTCTTGGCTGCCCAGTGAGCACATGTACTGGGTGCCACAGGGCCAAGGCCATCCTGAAAGGACTGGAGGGGATCTCGTGGGGCCATCGGGGAGAGGAGGGGAGAGTGGGGGAGGGAGGGGTGGGGAGGGGAGAAGGTGACTTCAGTTTTGTGAGACGAGACGTGACCAGCGATGGAGGCTCAGAGTGAGTGGGTTTCATTCACTACAACTTGTGGTGGGTGCTTTTACAAAATTACACATCCTTTATATCACGCCCAGATGACAGCCCAGTCTCCTGAGATCACGGCTTGAGCTCTCACTACCAGCCTGAAGAAATTCCAAAGCACTCTCAACTGTGTCTGTAAGCTTCCAAACGGCTCTTTCCAAATGGTCGCTCCCGTGTCTGGGATCCTGGTCGTGGGCTGTTGTTGCTACTTTTTTAAATTGTAGTAAAGGTGGCTCAGCAGTAAAGAATCCACCTGCCCGTGCAGGAGACATGGGTTTAATCCCTGGGTTGGGAAGATGCCCTCGAGAAGGAAATGGCAGCCCACTCCAGTGTTCATCCCTGGGAAATTCCATGGACAGAGGAGCCTGGCTACAGTCCCTAGGGTCGCAAAGAGTCAGAAATGACTCAGTGACTAAACAACAACAACGAAACATTCATAACATAAACTTTACCGTTCTTAGAGTTTATAACCTCAGTGGCCTTAAGTGTATGCAGAGCTTGCCATCACTCCAAATGAAAACTTTAGTTATTAAGAAGCACTCCACACACTACTAAATATAAAGTAAGTGAGCAATAAGGACCTAATGTATAGCGTAGGGAACGCTACTCAACGTCTTGAGTAACCTCTCCTGGAAAAGAATCTGAGAAAGAATAGATGTGTATGTATAACCAAATCGCTTTGCTGTACAGTTGAAACTAACAGCATTGTGAATCAGCTGTACTTCAATAGCAGCAAGAAAAGCACTTCATTCCCCTCCTCGTGGCACCTGGCCAACGCCGGTCTGCGCTCTGTCTCCACAGATGCGCCTCTGCTGGCTGTTTCACGTGAGTAGAAACGCACGCTGCGGCCTTCCGTGCCTGGCTTCTTCCACTTAGTGTCTTACCGCGAGGTCCCTCCTGTTGTAGCATGGCCTCCCTTCCTTTTTATGGCTGAGTAATCTTTCACTGCACAGAGAGAGCACATTTTGTTTATGGGCAGTTGCTGCTTTAAATTTCATCTGCCCAAATGCAAAGCTCGGCCTCTTTCCGCATTTCCAAACAACCCCACTCACAGTCTCCTCGTGGGACTAAAGCCGGTTCACAGCATTCTGTGAAGGTTAAATCATGCACAGTAGATAAAGTGACCAAAGGCACCCAGCAATTAGTGCTCAATAGCATGTTATTAATATTATCATCATGACCATATGAATTCCTCTAACCTCTTTTCTGTTGTATCCAGCCATTTGTTTTACAAAATACCTTAAATGCAATCAGGGCTTCACGGCAGCACAGAGAAGATGCCTGGGTTGGGTACTTGCAAGGACTGTGTAGAACGCATGCCCCCGTGGCTCCCAACCTGGGTGCCATGAGGCCAGAGTCACAGCCAGGAGTTCCTGAGCTGTATCTGCTGCAAGCATTCTCCAGCACTCAGTGGCCACTCACTCTCCCGAACAGGTAGGCATGGCTGTTTCTCAAATGTGTGTAGTTGTTGGAATGAACAAAAGGTTCAGTTCAGTTCAGTTCAGTTCTCCGTCATGTTTGACTCTTTGCAACCCCATGGACCGCAGCACGCCAGACTTCCCTGTCCATCACCAGATCCCGGAGTTTACTCAAACCCACGTCCATTGAGTTGGTGATGCCATCCAACCATCTCATCCTCTGTCGTCCCCTTTTCCTCCCGCCTTCAATCTTTCCCAGCATCAGAGTCTTTTCAAATGAGTCAGCTCTTCGCATCAGGTGGCCAAAGTATTAGAGTTTGAGCTTCAGCATCAGTCTTTCCAATGGATATTCAGGACTGATTTCCTTTGGGATGGACTGGTTGGATCTCCTTGCAGTCCAGGGGATTCTCAAGAGTCTTCTCCAACACCACAGTTCAAAGGCATCAATTCTTTGGCACTCAGCTTTCTTTATAGTCCAACTGTCACATCCATACATGACCACTGGAAAAACCATCGCTTTGACTAGACAAACATTTGTTGGGAAAGTAATGTCTCTGCTTTTTAATAAGCTGTCTAGGTTGGTCTTAGCTTTTCTTCCAAGGAGCAAGTATCTTTTAATTTCATGGCTACAGTCACCATCTGCAGTGATTTTGGAGCCCCCCCAAAATAAAGTCTGTCACTGTTTCCATTGCTTCCTCATCTATTTGCCATGAAGTGATGGGACTGATGCCTTGATCTTAGTTTTCTGAATGTTGAGTTTTAAGCCAACTTTTTCAGTCTCCTCTTTCACTTTCATCAAGAGGCGGAACAAAAGGTAGGTCATGCAAAAGCCTTTCCTCATCCTGTGTCCTCCTGACCTAACAATACTTGGCACATCACTCACTTCATGTGGCAGCGTTCATAGTGGAGAAGATTAGAAACCACTGACAGCAAAGCTAACAGAAGCCAAAGCGTTTCATCTCAGTATGGAAATCAAACCATTAACAAGAGTTTATTGAATTCATACAGTGAGTTTGGTACTATCCTAAGCACCACGATGGGGGAGTAGGGATATGAACGCACAGAAGGCAGTTTCTGTAGCTGAGAAACTACTGGATCTGGGAAGATTAGACCTGTGGGCCAGTGTAGCCGTAAAGAGTGTGTCCACACCAGGGCTTCCCTGGCAGTCCAGTGGTGGAGCCTGCTTTGCAGTGTAGGGGACATTGGTTCAATCCCTGGTCCTGGAAGACCCCACACGCAATGGAGCAACTGAGCATGTGTGCCAGGACCCCTGAGCCTGGGCGCCGCAGCAAGAGGAGCCGCCGCAGGGAGAAGGCCTCGCGCTGCAGCCAGGGTAGCTCCCACTGGCCACAGCCAGAGAAAGCCCTCGGGCAGCAACAAGACCCCACTGAAGCCAAAATTGGCTAAATACTTAAATAAAATTATTTTAAAAAATGTGTCCACATGAAATTGATCATTAAATTAGTCGCATGGATAATAAATGAAATCAATGTGGACAGAAGTCCTCAGGAAAGCTTCAAGGAAGAGTCTGTCTTGAAGGATAGCAAGTTAGAAAGGGGCAGGGGACTCCGGGCAGGTAGAGGCAGGAATGAATGAGGAGGGCAGGATGACGGCTATCAACCTGCCTGGCAGCCAGGGTGCAGGTCCCCTGCATTGCAGGTGGATTCTTTACCAGCTGAGCCACAGGGGAAGCCCTTAACTTGGGAGACATGGTAGTCGGTCAGAGGACAGGGCACTAGAGTTGCAAGGATGCCTGATGGGGCAAAAGCCACTCAAGCTTCAGAGCAGAAGAGCGTTGAATGAAAGCTGTGTCCAAGGAAACTCAGCCTGGCTGAGGCCGGAGAGCCTGGAGCCCGGGGACCCAGGGGCATTTATTCCACACTGCAGTCACTGCAGGGACCCCACCAAGGGTGGACCAGAGGTCTACACTGAGAGTGGCCTCTCACGACGAAGCTGGCTCTTTATCTTCTGCCCTGGAAATGCAAATCTGAGTTGTCCAGGCAGGCTGTGGACCTTTGCCAAGTTGTCAGAACTTTTTGCACGATTTCCAGGTTCAGGAAAAGGCCTCTGCCCTCTGGAAATGGACAAGCGGACTGGAAATTTACCAAGCCGGTTTAACAGATGTCTTCCCACGCTCAATACTCCTTAAAGCAAAAGCCCTTTGTGTGGTAAAGTCCACACTGGCCCCACCTTCCTCCCAGGCCTGTTGAGGGCAAAGGGTAGAAGACTAAGATGCTGGGTTGCTTAGCGAAGCCAGAGTCATTGTTGTAATTACACCAGAGGGTGCAGCTGCCCGGGCTCACCTGGACCAGTCCCTGACAGCTCACCCTCCGTGACCCTGGAGGATGGGTGCACAGCCCCAGCGCGTACACTTCCTGGGATTCTGGTAAGGACAGCCTGGCTCCATCAGGAGGGCATGGGCACCTCCCGGGATCTCCCTCATGCCCTCTGTCCCCGAGGGCTGACCTAGGCAATTCCCCAGTGACAGCAGATGTGGTCCCAGGGCTGAGTCATGCACCCAGTACCCGCAGACTCTCTGCAGTCAACAGCCCTGCCAGTGGCTCCCTGTCTCCTAATTAGGACAGACCTCCCCCAGAGCCCAGGCAGGAGCCGCCGCCTGACCTTCAGGACCTCCTCGCCACCCTCAGCTCGGACGAGAAGTCAGAGCTGATGGTCCAAGGAACCTGGGAGGCAAGGTTTCAGAAAGGCAAGGCAGGTGGTGGGTCAGGAGACGGCAGCCTCTGAAACGGAGGGCCGAGGCTTGGGGAGGACTGCGTGGTCTCCCGCCGGCTCCTGCCCCTCAGCATCTGCGGTCACAGGAACTGGGGTCCAGAGGGAGTTTGTGGTCTTTCCCAGGACCCACAGCTCGGGCAGAACCAGTCTAGTTCCTGATCTGAGAGGTTCCCTACCCCCACAAGTGATTTCAGAAGGCGCTGGACTTAGAGCTTCCCTCTCCAAGCTGAGTGAGCGCTGTCTGCAGCGGGGAGGGAGGAAGAGCCTCTGGGGGCCCCCATCTCCACGGCCCCCCTGCACCCCTGGGGGGACTCCGGCTTCACCGATCGGTGGGCATGAGCAGGATGAGCAGAGTCCCCGGGATACACCTGTCATTCCCCTCAGTTCCCATGATGGGGTGTCATTCACCAGGGGTGGGGGCGGCCCTGGAGATGAGGGGTTCGGAGGGCGGGGGTCACAGAGTGCATGTGACCTTGGATGAGGAGCCCCTGCCTGGGTGTGCGCCCACATGCGTGTGTCTGTATTCACGGGGCTGAGCTCTGGGGGCTGAGGTCCACTGTGACCACGGTGACCCTGTGGAGTAGGCCTGCCCCCCATCCCTGGCGACCCTCTCCTGTGCGCCGGAGGTGCAGTCTGCCTCGGAGGGGCCCTGCCCCAAGTGCCCACGTGCCCGAGGTGCTGCCTACTGGCCACAGCGGGGACACAAGCCCCTGGGGCTCCAGCTCCCCTGGTTTTCTCTGGAGCGGCAGAGTCACCACAGCTCCCAGGGACCCGCAAGGCACTGGGGTTGTGGGCTTGTTGTGTAAGGAGACCCCCCACAGGGAAGAAATGCACCCTAAAAGCAGTGGGCTGAGGCTCAGAAGGAGACCAGACTGTCGTTTTATGAAGTGCCTGCCCACTCCACGGGGTCGCAAAGAGTCGGACATGACTGAGCAACTGAACTGAACTGAACCCCACCCAAGTCAGTCGGAACACAACGCCCAGATTGTGTTTCTGCACTTTTCTCGGATCTTTTGCTGTGAATTCCTCGTGGGCAGAGTCCCTGTTTTCTACTTTGCTGGAACCCTGGAGCTGGGAGCAGCACTTGGCACACACGCACATCTCTGGATCATTACTAGCAGCTCCCAGCGGGGCCTGGCCTCCCTGGCTTCCCGCTCGCCGTCTCCTCCCAGGCCCCTCGTTTGGCCACCTCCTCCTCGTCCTTGGAAGCCACTCAGCAGTCCCCTCTACCCAGGTCGCCCCCTTGGACCACCAGGCTGGGTCAGAGGCTCTGCCTGAGCTGGCAGGAGGCACAGGCCTCATTGCGGGTACAGGTCCCCCCATACTGGGTAGGAGGCATCTGCAGGCCAGTGCAGATCAATAAACACTTTCTGAATGGATGAAGATGATTTTGTAAGCAATGTTCTAGGCGCAGATCAGATGAATGAGACACCGACCAAGTCCCTTGAACTTCTTTGGGGCGTAACCTTCTTGACCCGTGAAAAGGACTCAGGTAACAAGACCGGCTTGCGTTAACACTGTCGCAAATTGCTGGAGCCCCTCAGCGCCTCTGACTTTCAAAGGTGGCTCCCAGGAACTGCAGCCCCCTCTTGGTATGGCCCTGCCCTGGACCCTGGGGCCAATCCTGCCCCTGGTCATGGGGAATTGAAGGAAGCCTAGGTTTATGATTTGTTTAAAACATATTTACTGAGGGGGACTTCCCTGGTGACCCAGTGGTTAAAAACCCACTTTGCAACGCAGGGGACATGGGTTCAGTCCCTGGTTGGGGAAATAAGCTCTCACAGGCCACGGAGAACTGAGCCCAGGTGCTGCAGTCCCTGAGCCTGCACTGCACCGCTGGGGCGTCCACACGGCGCACGGAAGACCCCGCACATGGCAGCTGACACCCAGCGCAGCCAAGTAGATGCTGCAAGACGCTCACTGAGTTTTACAAACTGAATGTTTGTGCCCTACCTCATCCCCGGATTCATAAGTTGGAGACTGTGCTGCGGGGAAATAACCAGGAGGTTGGGCCCCTGGTCTGATGTGATCAGTGGCCTCACAAGAAGAGAGCTTTCTGCCTCTCTTTCCAGCATGTGGGACACAGCAGAAAGCAGCCACTGCAAGCCAGGAGCGGAGCCCCCACCCGATCCCAGACCTGCTGGCACCCTGGTTTCAGACTTCCAGTTTCAGAAAGGCGAGAAAATAAGTGTCTGGGTTTTTGGCCGTACCGCATGGCAGATGGGCTCTCAGTTCCCCAACCGAGGACTGAGCCAGTGGCCCCTGCTCTGGAAGGAAGCGGGGGCTCAGAGCCACCCCCGGGACTGCCAGGGGAACCCCAGAAAAGAAATGTCTATTGTTTAAGCCATCTACTGTGGCGCTCTGTTACGACAGCCTGGGTTGACTAGGATTCTGAGTGCCTTGCCCTCATGCGCCCCACAGTCTGATGGGAATCTGAACCAGTACAAAGTAATGACCCATCAGAGCTGTGGACACGCTCTATGGGGCTTCAGGGGTGGGCAGTTCGCTCTGTGCGGAAGAGGAGAAAGGTGGGCAGGGGTCACAGGAGTGGCCTTTGACCTGGCCTGTGGAGAGGACTGGGAGGTCAGGAAGGCGCGTCCACCCGGGGAGACACAGAGGAGGGCGATCCATGGCCCATCTGGGAGAAAGATCAACTCACGCCTCTCTCAACTTTTAAAGGCTGCACCCGCACCTCCTCGATAAACACAGAACCTCAGGCCCTCCCTACCTAGTACTTGATAGGAAAAATGAAGTATTTTAAGTATGGAACAGAGCAAAGCTGGTGGGAAAACCATTGCTTTGCTTTCAGTCTGAGCTTCCCCACTCTCGCCCCCAATTCCAAGGTAACTCCAGGGGTGCCCCTTCTCTTCCACCACACCGGAAATCAGCCCGTAGATTTGCAGGGAGGGGAATGAAGGTGGGTTATAAACTGGGGAGCAGCAGGGTGCGGCGCGGGAGGGACCCTCGGCAGCAGCCAGCCACGGGGATCCTGCAGTTGTCTCAGGAGCTGAACGTTGGGGCAGCGAGGGAGGGCAGAGAGGCAGAGGGGGTTACAGCCAGGGGAAAAACGGAGGGCGGTGGGCTCGACCCTGAGGGGTGAGGGGCACAGGGCTCGGCGCTCGTCCAGCATGTGGCATCAGCTCCCTGTGCGCCCGCAGACTGCGCTGAGCAGCGGGGACACACGCAGGAAGCGGAGGGGAGCGCCCTGCTTCGTGGAGTGTGCACTCCAGAGGGGGAGACGGGCCGCAAGCAAGCAAGCAAGTGTATGAACACGATCACGTCAGACAGTGGCTCAGGCGAGGGAGACGACAGAGAGGTGAGGAGGTGCAGAGTGAGGCGCTGGGGCGGGTGGAGGAGGGCTCGGGGTCGTGGCAGTGATTCCAAGAAGTGACAGCTGAGCTGCACCCCGAGTGGGAGCAAGCCAGGGGAAGACCTGGAGACACGCAGGTAGGAACACATATTTCTCACATATTAAAGCGGAACACACACACACAAACATGGCTGGCATTCCCGTGCTTTTGACGACATAAAAGCAAGGAGGTATTTCCGTTCCTCGGGAAGGAACGTCCAGGAACGTGTGTACGTAGCACGGCTCCTTCCACTCTTGCTTGCCCGCATAGGGTATCGGGTGGGGCCTGGACGCTCACGGTTTCCCGGTCCTTCTCTTTTCGCTCTGTACGTGTGAGGCAGACCACAAGCCTGCGTGTGGTGAAGGTGTGAATGTGCTCGGGGTGGCCCCCGAAGAAGGCCCTCTGCCCTGTTCTGCTCCCCACACGGAGGTTTGGTCGAAAGCGGGGACAGGGCGGGCAAGGTCTGCTGATCTTTTCAAATAAGCACAACCCGTCCCTCTAACCGACCCACTGAAGGCCTGTGCTGGGGACGAAGAAGCCTATACTGAACACGAACTTCCCTGGGCTCCCCCAAGTATGTCAGAAATAAAAAACATAGGAGAAAAACACTAGGAGAAATTATTCCAAAATAGTAGCAGAGGCTGCCCTTGGATGGCTGGATACAAGGTTATTTCCCCCCATTTCTTTATTACTTCTCTGTACTAGCCAGTGTTCTTCAGAGAACATGCTTTACTTTGAAGACCAAAACCCAAAACCCCCAAATGTTGAAAGCCCCAGAACTTCAGTGTGGCCCAGTTCTTGCTTATTTGGGGCTGTCACACCCTCCAGGGTGTAGCTGACCTCCTTTCCTAACAACTGCTACTCGAATCCTAGCCGTTGAGGTCAATCTAGTGTTTTCAAAAAGAGGCATCTGTTTCTTGGCAGAAAGGCAGACTGACCAGTTCAGGGAATGAATGGATGAAAAGGATTGTCAGAGAAAAGGACTCAGAGGAAGAGACCCACAGGGCTGGCGGGGGTTGGTGGGAGACAGGGCAAGCTGTTTCATTCTCCCCACTGCGGCCTCACCATAAAAAATTAGGTTCTAAAATGCTTGTTTTCATGTTCAGGATAAAAGCAGACAACCAAGTCCCTTGAAAGTAAATGTAGGTCAGCGTTATTAAATTCAGTTTTCAAGGGGAACTGAATTTAATTGCTCATTAGCATATCCTTAAAGTAGCTTTTATTGACATTGATATTACCTTTAAAATTAGTTTAAACAAAATAGCTTAGTGTTTCAAGGCTCGCCAATGTTTACTGTAACCAGAAAGACACTAGAAACAGGCGCTGTTTGGCAGGATGTTACGAAAAAGAAATTTATTTTACTCTGCCATCTGTAATTTCCCAGCTCCGGGGGGGTCACACTGGTCCTGTGGCCCAGCGCGTGACTTCCTCCCTGCCTGCAGCCTTGCTGGCTCTGGGTGTTTGCAAAAGCCTCAGGCTGCTCTGTTGCTTCTCTGCTTTTCCCTCAATGCTGCCTTTCCCTGGAATGCCTCCTCCATCCCTTGCCTCCTCATCTTTCAATCTTAACCCAAGTGTCACCCTCCCTACCCCTCCCTGCAGGGACTTGCCTGGTTTTTCCTCCATCAGGTTCTAAACCTAAAAAGGCTGACTGCCAAAGAATTGATGCTTTCAAACTGTGTGCTGGAGAAGACTCTTGAGAGTCCCTTGGACAGCAAGGAGATCAAACCAGTCCATCCTAAAGGGCATCAACCCTGAATATTCACTGGAAGGATTGATGCTGAAGCTTCAATACTTTGGTGCCGGAAGAGCTGACTCATTGGAAAAGCCTCTGATGCTGGGAAAGATTGAAGGTGGGAGAAGGGGACGACAGAGGATGAGATGGTTGGGTGGCATCACTGACTCGATGGACATGAGTTTGAGTAAACTCCGGGAGTTGGTGATGGACAGGGAGGCCTGGCGTGCTGCAGTCCATGGGTCGCAAAGAGTCGGACACGACTGAGCGACTAAGCACAGCACAGCAGTCATTTTTATTTTCTATCCAACTGGATTACCAGTATTCCTTGGACATTTTCTGGTTTCTCCTGAAAGGTCTTATGAAAAGTAGAACAAGCAGGAATATAGAAGATCTGGGTTCAAATGTGGCTTCCTTCACCTTACAGTTGTATGCTTTTGGGCAACTGATTTAATCTCTCTGGCTCAGTTTCCCCAGCTGGATGTAAACTGGTCTTCAAGTCTCAACATGCCACGGGCAGAGACAGAGCCACCAGCTTCCCTAGTGCTCGCCCCACCTTCTCAAATAGGGCCTTGTTGTTGTTGTTGCTGTTCAGTCGCTAAGTTGTGTCCGACTCTTTGCGACCCATGGACTGCAGCACGCCAGGGCTCTCTGTCCATCACCAACTCCTGGAGTTCACCCAAACTCATGTCCATTGAATCAGTGATGCCATCCAACTATCTCATCCTCTGCCGTCCCCTTCTCCTGTCTTCAATCTTTCCCAGCATCAGGGTCTTTTCCAGTGAGTTGGCTCTTTGCATCAGGTGGCCAAAGTATTTCCTATCAAAACTTCCCTCAGCAGCTTCTGGGGTCATGCTGGGCACCCCCATTGTCTAGCCAGGCACCATGGCCTCTCACTGATGCCCTGGGTCCAGATCCCACCCGTGATCAGAGCGGTTTGGTCAGTTGTCTGGATGACCTGGGAGGGAGATCGCCTTGTCCCATCCACAGATCACTGTTAGCAGAGCGCCAAAGCCATCCACGTCTGGCCCCATATGGAAGCACGTTTCTGGTAAAACGAATCCTCTCACGTCAGCCTCCACCCTGTAGAGTTCAGGGAGGACATCACTGGGGGCCGAGCCAGAAAATGCCTCAAGGCTCCAGCCAGGAGACCAGCGTCAGAACTGCTCAGCTTCTCAGATGACCCTGACATTCTTATCAGGGAAATCTCTTTGTGCCTGGCTGGGCTGCTGCTTCTCCTGGGATCTGCACTCCCGAAGGCTCTTTAGCTGGCCCTGAAAACAGTCCTCTGTTGAGATGATCCAGCCCATTAACTCTGATTTGCGGTAAGACCGCCCCCCTCCCCTGGCCCCATGACAAGTCCCAGGGTCAAGAATAAAATCAATGACTCAACTCAACTTTTGTTTGCATTAAAGGACATCTTAAACTCAAGCTCACAGAACTCGGCTTCCACTGACACAGAGCTGAGCTCCTCCTGGATTTCATTCCACGGTGACCTGGTTCTTCTCACTTGAGATGACAATCATGAACGGGGACAACATCCCCGCATGTAGCCTTCTCGGAAAACACGCACCAGTGGCTTCTGGGATTTTCCCAGGTGCAGGTGTGCGAGGGTTAGGCGGTATCTGTGGCGTCCACTTCCCCTCGAAGGCAGCAGCTGCGCCTGCCGCTGTGAACAGCCAGCCCTGCACAGCTGTGCCACAAGGTTCCAAGCCATGCTCCCATCTGGCTTCAGCTGGCTTGCCCTCGGAGACGGGGGTACGCCCTCCATCCAGGGTAGTACCACCACATCTGTGTCGTTACCATTCCCCAGTGCGAATCACTCTGCAAATGAACTCATAATAGCTGCACAATCCTGCATCATAAAAACATGATCTATTTAACCATTCTATTGTTAAGCAAACACGTCATTTTCAAAGAGTTTGCTCTTATAAAAATTGCTTCTATCGTATTTGCACAGGAACCTTCCTTTGAACCATTCAGTACGAAATGTACACAGGAATCAGGAAACAGTGACAAAGCCGACCCTGCCTGAGGAGGAGGCCATAATCCCTCAACTGAAAGAAACTTAGAGGTTTCTGCTCTTCAGACAGCGCAGTTGAATTAGAACTCGGTGTAATCTCGACGCCACAGGTCTCCATCAGTTTCCCAAGAGATTGTATGGCCTAAAGGGGGTTTTTCTGACCAGCACATAAATGGAGTTCCTGAAAACTAACGAGGATCCATGTCTTCTGGAATTGTTTCCTCAGGTCATCCTGGGAGGATGACGGAGTCAGGATAGAGGAGTCATCATCACATACCCAGGCTCACCTCCTTTCTTAATGTTCCTTGATATTTTAGGTGTCTTGTTATTTAAATATGTTTAATGAAACAAAATAAACTGCAGTCCATTGCATCAGATGGAATGACATCAACCCCAAAATGACCGGCAGGCAATTTCACTACAGAGTGACCTTGGGATATTTCTAAGGCTTATTTCCAGTCCCTACCTGGTACCTACTATTCAAATACATCCTTAATTTCTCCAGCAGAGGCGATAGTTTATTTGCAATCACAATGCCACCCCCCTGCACATTACTTCACTTGGTTCTTGAAACAATACTATGAAGTACAAACAACTGTTTTGGTTATCTCAGTTTTATAGAGGCAGGAGCTCTGGCTCAATGATGTTAAATGGTTTCTGGGCCACGTTCCAGGCTCCAGGAAGGCCTCTGGTTAAGCCTGCCCCTTGTCACTAGTCCTCGGGGTTTGGGAACTCGGCCCCCCCCACCCCCTTCGCCAATGCCCATATCAAGTGTTCACGAACCTTTCTGCTGTGCTGTGGGCTCTGTCATCCAAAAGGAGGAAGATTCCTTTGAGCAAAATGACTTGAGAAAAAAAAAAGGAGAGAAAGTAGCTGGCTTGGGCTCTAAGAGAGGCCGTGGGGCTGCGAGCACTGAGGAGTGGGAGCTGCGGCTGGGCCAGCCCCCTGGCGCACCCGGGCTCAGAGGAGGCCCGGCACCCGCGTGCTCTGAGGCAGCCTCTGGACCCGCGGGGCCCTGGCCGGCTCTCGCTTTCTGCTCCTTCCAGACGTTGTTTCAGGTTTTCTCTCCAAGTGCGATGTCGGTCACTGCAGCTGATCCACAGTCACAGCTGAATTATTTGCCAACATTTTACCTCATTACCCAATAATACCTATTACTCAGTAATCTGAATTGTGATGTTTCTTGGAAAATTGGAAGGTGAAGCTAAGGCTGGTGAGCATGCTTGTGTGGCAGCAACTGGCCGCAGCTGAGGAGTGGCCACCACCTTGAATGAGGTGTGGGTCCCCCTCCACCCCCGTCTACTTTATTTCTCTAGCTTATGTTAAGCATTTGAGCTGGGAACCTTCGAAGAAACAAATATGCTCCTCAGATACTATAAGCACTTAACAGCGAACAAATCTATCATGTCTGTTGAAAAATAGGCCCAGGTTTCTCATCCTCTTTCTTTCCTTTAAACATTTATCTAGCTGCACAGGACCTTGCTTGCGGCCTGTGGGATCTAGTTCCCTGATCAGGGATGGAACCCAGGTCCCCGCGTGGGGAGCTCGGAGTCTTAGCTGCTGGACTGCCAGGGAAGTTCCTCTCTTCCTTCCTGGTCGACCCTAACTACGCAGTTGCTAGGATGCTGTTGTGAGTCCAGGGACCTCGGCTTTGAAATTCCAGAGAGGGTTTAAGTCCAGGCTCTGCATTCATTGGCTCTGTGACACCAGGGAAGAAAAAGTCAGGGTCTGGATGCGTGCAACTAAGCACAGAAGCACAGGAGGCTCGGGCCGCAGTCTGGAGCGCACACAGAAGAAGAGGGCGGTTAACTGAGAGTCTGCATATGGAACGTGGTCCTACCATCTCACCCCAACCCTCAAGCGAGGTCTCTAGCACCCAGGAAAGTAGTCAGACTCCATGCTCAAAAAAAAAAAAAAAAAAAAAAAGGACCTCCCTGTGGTCAGGAATCTGCCCGCTAATGCAGGAGACGCAGGTTCGATCCCTGGTCCAGGAAGATCCCACAGGCCCAAGGGCAAAGAACTGCACCTCAACCAATGGGCTTATGCTCTGGAGCCACGCTCTGCAAAGAGCTGCCCCGCTGCAACAGAGACCCAGCACAGCCAGAAGTGAGTAAAAATAAACATTAACAAAAAGTACTGCAGAGTGGGAAGTCGGCACAGCCTAGTGCTCAGCCCCCAGGCACCTGAGCCTTCCTCAGCCAGTCAGCCCAGCTCACAGAGCTGCTAGTCACGTTTCTGGGCTTCACTTTTAATTAGAGGTGGACAATGAAGAGTCTCTGGGCGCTTCAAGAGAAGACTTACAGTAAAAGAGAGAGACTAAAGTAAACGGGAAAAAACCCCCCAGGCTTGGAGGAAATAGTTATTTTGAGGAAGAGAACCCAAAGTAAAAGCAAACTAAATGAAAATGGTCCAATTAATTTATTCAGAAAGACTCAAGAAGAGATTTCATCCATAAAAGAAGAATAGGATGCTCTGACAAAGGACACAAGATCAGCTCTTCTAAGTTAAAAACACAACCGAGTTATAAAACGATCAACACAAAATTTGGAAGATAAAAAAATTATGGCACTCTGTCTGAAAGTAGAACCAAAAAGCAAAGAGAATTTTTAAAAAGTGGAAAATAATGTGTAGAAAATAGAGAAGTTTTAACATCCAATTAATAGTAGACATAGACAGAGAGAGGAAGAAGTATCAGTGGAGAGGACAGTATCAGGGAAATGCCCCGAGAGGTGTGCAGCACTGACGGCCACAGGGCTCCAGACAGGGCGTCCACCGAGGGGCAAATGCAGAGTCTGAAAAAAGACCCACCCAGTCACACGCTCTGATTTTAAATACCAAAGAAAAAGAGAACAATTAAAAAACTTGCAATTAAAAAAAAAGGTAATTGATAGAGCAGTGAAAATAATAATGAAAGTAAAACCGACTTCTCATTAGCAGCACTGAATGTTAGAAGGTAAGAGTGTGGCGGTCCAGTGGTGTGACTCCACACTTCCACTGTCGAGGGTCTGGGTTCAATCCCTGGTTGGGGATCTAGGGTCCCATAAGCCACACAGTTGAGGGCAAAAAGAATAAAAGAGGCAAGAGTGTGATGCCTTCAGTAATCTGGAAGAAAATGATCTTCAACCTACAGTGTAGTCCCAGCCAAACTGACATCCCAGTGGGAGTGTAGAATAAAGACATTTTGGGACAAACAGGACCCCTCATACATCATTTCTTAGGAAGGTACAGGAAAACGAGCTGCAGGAAAAGAAAGGTATCATCTAAGAAATGGGGGAACGTGGATCTTAGAAAGCCTGGAAACCCAAGGAGGCAACCATGGAGGAAAATCCCATCCCATCAGCCGTGCTGTCTGCTGCAGGAGGATATCTGGCTGTCTGCTGCAGAAGGATATCCAGCCTCAGAGGGGAGGGCTTAAAAGCTCAACAGAATACCTGCTTGGATGAAATCGCTGGGGGAAATAGATCCATGGTAAAGAAAAATGTAACGAGATGAAAGAGAGGCAAATAGAAAATTCAGGGGAAAAAAACTGCATCATAAAAGCAAGGGCAAGCTTCATAAACATTCTGCTTCTTCAGAGAACAGTATGTACTGAGTAACAATATAAATGCTATTAAGTGATTTTCATTTTTAGGATTGGTTTGTGGGAGAGTTAGTTGTAATTAAGAGTAGAACATATCTGTTCTTATCCTTAAAACTGTAAATGGCAGAAGTTGGGAGGTAGATGTGGAAGTGAAGTGTAGAGATGCTGTGACCTTCATCTTAGAAAGTGAGCAGTCAGGAGACACAACCCTCATTAATGGAGCAGGAAATAAAGGCCTAACACTGTAACACAGGTAATCTACAGAAAAACAAAGGAGTCACATAATTGTACAAAGAGAAGGGGGGTCCTGGGGAAAATGACCTGCTGCTGCTGCTGCTAAGTAGCTTCAGTCGTGTTCGACTCTGTGCGACCCCATAGACGGCAGCCCACCAGGCTCCCCTGTCCCTGGGGCTCTCAAGGCAAGAACACTGGAGTGGGTTGCCATTTCCTTCTCCAACGCATGAAAGCAAAAAGTGAAAGTCAAGTCACTCAGTCGTGTCCGACTCTTAGCGACCCCATGGACTGCAGCCCACCAGGCTCCTCCGTCCATGGGATTTTCCAGGCAAGAGTACTGGAGTGGGGTGCCATCACCTTCTCCGAAAAATGACCCAAATCTCTATTTATCATAAGGAAAAAAATAATATATGAAACCACTCATAGTGACACAAGCATATTATTTACAGCCATAGAGATAACCCCAGAAGAAATATCTTAAAGAGCTAAAATGACTGTCTCCGAGGGATGGAACTGGGATAGAAAGACGGGTGGGGCGGGGTCTTTTCTGGTCCTTGTCTACCCGGCCTCCCGCCACGCCGCTTTCCTACCCGCCACCCTGTGTGCTCCCGACCCCTCCCCCTCACCTCCAGCTTCCTGACTCAGACTTGTCTATTTATCCATGCAAAACCAAATTTTTGTTTGTTGTTTTCAAGTCAACTGGTGCAAAAGGCATAATCTGATCCAATGCCTCCATAAACATCTAATCCCAAACTGGAGTCTTCCGGCCATCGTACAAAACGGTCCATTTCTCACAGCTCATGTGGGCTTCCAGAGGTCCTCTGAGCTCTGCAGATGCAAAGGAAGGCCTGCAACAGAGTAAGCATGGCATGGGGACGGCTGGGGCTGAGGATGGGACTCCGACTCTGTGTCTGGCGTGGAGAGAAACGTGCACCACTTTTATTTGGTTTGTTTCTCTTTTTAATGGGGAGTATAGCTGCTTTGGGTTCCCCAGTGGCTCAGTGGTAAGGAATCCCTCTGCCAATGCAGGACATGCAGGTTCGATCCCTGCGTCGGGAAGATCCCCTGGAGGAGGAAATGGCAACCGGCTCCAGTATTCTTGTGCGGAAAATTCCATGGACAGAGGAGCCTGGCGGGCTGTAGTCCACGGGGTCACAAAGAGACAGATTTGACTGAGTGTGCACACAGACACATGCAAAGCTGCTTTAAAATGTTGTGTTGGTTTTGGCTGTACAGTGAACTGAATCAGCTGTAAGTATATACATACATATCCCCTTCCTCTTGGACCTCTCTCCCACCCCGCACCCCCGATTCCATCTATCCAGGTCACCGCTGAGCACAAGCTGAGCTCCCTGCAGGTTCCGAGCGATGTTCTTCTACGCAAGGCACTGCGCACTAGTTTCTTTCTTACTGAGCAACAGGTGACCACAGACCAGCAGCAGCTATTCCCTTACGGTTCTGCAGGTCAGCACTTGCCAGTCACATGGGTTAGGGTCTCACAAGGCTGAAATCAATGTGCAGGCCAAGCTGGGCTTCTGCCCAGGGGCTCTGGCAAAACACCTACTTCAGAGTTCATTCGCGCCATGGGCAGAGCTCAGGTCCTTGCAGTCCGAGGGCCTGCTTTTCTTGGTTGTGGTTGGCAAGCATTGCTATCAGCTCCGGGAGGCTGACTCAAGGCAGGGCCTTTCCAGGTGCCCACCTCCATCTTAAAGCCAGCATCAGGGTATCTATTGGTATTGAGGCCTTTCCATGCTTTGAATCTTGTCTCTTCTGCTACCAGCTGGAGAACACTCCCAGCATTTCCGTGCTCACACGACTAGGTTAGGCCCACCCTGCTCATTTCCCAAAGTTAAAGTCGACTGATTAGTAACTGTAATTACACCTGTGAAACCCTTTCTTGCCATGTAACACACCCTAACCACAGGAGTCACACCTGAGGACAAAGGCCCCGGGGGCCATTTTACTGTTCTACCACACTACTCGGAGTGTGACTATTACTTTTATATGTCATGTGTTTTCTGATAAAAATAATGCAAAAGTACAAAGAGGAAGTTTTTTTAAAAAAAAAAACATGCCCCAAATCTCACTTCCTAGAAACAGCCATCAACATTTGGAATATATTACCTCAACGGGTCTATGTGCTCAGAAATGGAGGAGAAAGAACAACAGACAGCACCAGGATTTTACCCTGCAAATTACTTTTAAGTAAAATGATGAAAATTAATTTTCAAAAAAAAAAAACCCTGAAATAAAATGGAAGGAATTGCTGAACTTTGGCTAAATGTTTCTGAACCACAAACATTCTTGAAGTATCCTCTTGAAAGATAAGAAACATTAATATAAAAATCACCAAGACGTTGGAATCATGCTTGCTTAAAAGGCTGCAGTTCATGCATTCCATTTTCTAGAGTGACTATCTCCTTGCCATTACAGATGAGTGAACTTACATACTTATAAGTTCTCCTACTGCCTTTTGTCCCAACATCCACATTTTTGTTAGGTATATAGTTATGTTTACACTGTAAGAGTTTGTAAAATTTACATTTTCCCCTTAACCTTCAACTCCATGGCTGTTGAAACAACTCCACATTTAAAACCATTCAAAACTCATCTTCAGCAGTTTTTTCTCTATCCTCAGTTATCAATTTGTTTTGATTCATTTTTCGGTTAACTGGGTTTAAGTATAAAGAACTTTCAAGAATGTGCAATGCCTGAGTCTTTAATGTGCAAGAATGACTGCCAATAGGCTTTATACTTAAACGAGGACTTGGCAGAATATGAAATTCATGAGTCACATCCTTACTCTCTTGACTTTTGTAGACTTGCTTTGTTGTCATTCAACAGGTGTTGCTTTTGATTTTTTAACCTGACATGTGCAGCCGCTGATCACTCGGTAACACAGTATGAGCTGTCTACGTGCTGACTCAGTCCTTCCTTCCAGTTAAATTTCTTCTATTGCTCCATTTATTCTGAGTGCTTCTCCAGGCATGCCAATTATTCATAGATTGGGTCTCCACTGTTTATTTTCTGTAACTATCATGTTTCTGAATAATGTAAAACACTTCTCTGTCCTTTTTCATATTGTTCTACTGTGCTTTTACTTGTTCATTTTATTTTTGGTTGATTCTAAAGTGGCTTTCCACTCTTTGCTTTCTTGAGTTCTGCCACTTGGTTTTATCCTCTTGTTGCTATATAATTCCTTATTTGTACCTCAGAACCTCCTCTTTGGGACTTCTAAAAAATTCTGTAATTTCTCCAATGAGATGAAGAAGTACTGGTTAAAGATAGCATGGGATGGTACCAAATCTGCCTGCAACGTGGGAAATGCAGGTTCGATCCCTGTGTTGGGAAGATCCCCGGAGAAGGAAATGGTTACCCATTCCAGTACTCTTGCCTGGGAAATTCTATGGACAGAGTAGCCTGGTGGGCTACAGTCCATGGGGTCACAAGGAGTTGGACATGACCGAGTGACCAACTTCTCAATAGCATGGGAAGAGGTAGAAGAAGGCCATAGAGACATTTGGTAGCTTTACTTTGGTGTGATTCCAAGTCTGTTCATTTCCTATCCATAAAGAATGTCTCTTGGGTCTTCAGGTTTGGGTGCTGTAGAGGTTCCTGAGACCCTCAGCAGGGCCCTCTTCATCTAGACTCTCGGCAATGATCTAGCAATTCCCTCCCCATTGCCTTCACCTTCTGGCCTCCAGGAGATTTCTTTGGCTTGGAGGCCAGGTCATATATAATAGAAATAAGTAAATATCACCCTGGTTTCTCCTTAATGTCAACCTTCTATGCTCTCATCCTGTTTCTGTTTCTGTTTCTGTAAGAACACTACCTGTTTATTCTGGGGCCCCTGGGTCTTGTTGAAAGAAAAGAAAGAAAGTGAAGTCGCTCAGTAGTGTCCAACTCTTTGTGATCCCATGGACTATAGCCTACCAGGCTCCTCTGTCAGTTGGATCTTGTTACTCAAATCTAAATTTCAGTCATTTGGGTACCACTTCTCAATTTTTGCCTCATCTGCATATCACCTCTGTTACAATAAACATTCTTTTTTGAACCAATTCCCAATTCTTACTTATTTAAAATGGAAGCATATCATTATCATAAATGAAAAGCCAGTATCACTGACTGTAAATAGGAAGTAACTATTATAAGGCAATGCAAACACAGAAGACAGTAAGTTCTAGCTAGACACACTTGTCTGAGGTCTGTATTTTTCTAGTTAGAAAGAGAGATTAGTATAAATGAGAAATAAGTTAAAGGCCTTTGGCACCAAACCAAGACTGTCTTCTTGATGTAATCACAAGTGAAACCTAGCTCCAAATGGATCACCTTTTCATTGCACTATTTGATATAATTCAATGACTCTCCATGTATCACCTAGACTTACCTCCTGTTCCCCCAGTAACAGAAGATCCCCCCTGCCTTTGGGAAATCCCACTCCAATTCAAGGATCGATGATTTGGTCCCTTGGGAGCATGACACCAACATCTAAGAAAAGGTGTTTCCGGCTCAAGGCTGGAGGCAGTGTACGTTGGCTCTCCACATTTCACCAATTTCAGTGCAGAATTTTACAGTGTTTGGCAGGCACACTTCATGGTTTGTGGTTTGAGGTTTTGAGAGTTTCCTTGTTTCATTAAAAGTGGGGCTTTTTCTGTGTTTTTGCGTTGCTTTGCTGTTCATTGCTTCCGGATTTGGGGGGGTGTGTGTGAGCAAGAAGGGAGTAAAATGTCTTGGCTAACTTTAACTGGATCTGTTTGTGATGTGCATGCCTCTACGGCCTCTCCCAGCTGTGCACGGGTTGGCACAGGTCCACACAGTTGGATCTCAGACCCGATCCTCAGATTAAGTCAAGGGCTCCGTAGTGGCCTCATTTGGAGGGTTCAATATGGGACACCCGGAAGTAGAACGAGAAACTGTCTAAATGCTCTTCCCCCATCACAGGATTTCCTTCCTAGCTGTGACCTCCAGGTGTGTGTGGCTTCCCAATCTCCTTGCTGACAACAGTGGCAACATATCCATCCCGTGGTGGATGGCTGACTTCTGAGAGTATGAACGTCACACTGCCTGACTCTGTCGGCCTCTGCGCCTACAGAGAGCCCCTTAAGTGTCCTGAGTCTATGTCACACAGGGAGGTTCTGACAGAGCCAAAAACAGAATCAAGATGATGACAACGTCATTTTTTGTTTTTGTAAAGAGGTTCTTCCCAGATGGTGCAGTGGTTAAGAATCCACCTGCCCGTGCAGGAGGTCCAAGAGACGTGGGTTTGATCCCTGGGTTGGGAAGATCCCCTGGAGAAGGAAATTGCAACCCACCCTAGTGTTCTTGCCTGGAAGCGTCCACGGACAGAGGAGCCTGGCAGGGTACAGCCCGTGGGGTCGTAAAGGGTGTGAGGTGGTGAGACTGGAGTTCCCAGTTCTTACAAAGTCAAAGATGACGAGCTTGCAGCTCACACTGCGTGAAAACGGGCTCGCTGGGTCTTGAGGGCTTACACAAGGCAGGCTCTCCGCCGCTGCTGTGCTTCAGCCCTCCCCAGAGCCCCGTCTAAGGGCAAGAGGCCCGCACGGCAGGATGCCATGGACGCAGGCCCACAAGACGACAGGCTGAGCGGGGAGCCCCGTGCCAGCACCGAGTACCAGCAAGCCTGGTGGAAGGCCATTCCTAGGGGGAGCAATCCTATTTTCAAGCTTATTCCTCTGTCACTCTTCCCAGCCTTGGCAGAAACCTGACTTTCTCCTGGATGCCCTGTCCTTCCCAGCCCTGTCGTGCACAGATCTGCTTTCCCTACTTGTCCTCTCTCAGGGCAGGAGGGAGAGCTACATCCAGAGCCCTGTCCACCCTCTCACTCCTCCTCAACACGCTTCCTCCTCGGACTCCAACCATCCGCTCACTATATGTGTGTGCTTGGTCGCTCAGTTGTGTCTGACTCTGCGACCCTATGGACTGTAGCCCTCCAGGCTCCTCTGTCTATGGGATTTGCCAGGCGAGAATACTGGAGTGGGTCGCCATTTCCTCCTCCGGGGCATCTTCCAGACCCAGGGATTGAATTCGAGTCTCCTGTGTCTCCTGCACTGGCAGGTGGATTCCTTACCACCGAGTCGCTGGTGAAGCCTCTCACGTCGCTGCCTCACTTTATTTGGCATTTTCAACCACTGACTTTTAATTTTCCTTCCTACTCTATCTAGCATCATCGCTACCTCTGAAAAGTTGCCATTGTTTCCAAACTTTAACTCATTCTTACTTACCATCCTCTACTCTAATGGTTGCAGGTTAGAGTTGCACATTGCAAAATTGGTTCTACATTATAATCATTCGGGAGCTTATAAAAAAAATAATAGTAAAGTCCAGGCTCTGCTTCAGACCAACTAATTCACACTTTTCAGGGATGGAAATACATATGTATTTTTTAAGTATCCCAGCTGACTCCAATGTGCAGCCAAGACTGGGAAGTGCTGTCTCACTCGTCTCCATCAGCTCCGGCTCTGATCTAGACTCTGGGGTCCCAGGTGAGCAGTTCAGGGCTGGCTGCACTGCCCTCTCAACCAGCTTGGGCCCCAGGGCCACTCATCTCAACCAGGTTGTCGCCAGCTGCCTATCTCCAAACCCTGCCTGAGCTGCCTGGGCTAGTCAGCAATCACCCAAGCTGTCCCACAGTATCTGTTTTCTACAGAGACTGTTCCAAACTGTTTCCACTATCCTTAAATCCAAATCCATCTCATCCCGTCTCCCCTACCCCTCAGCACAGGGCTGGACCGTCTGAATTGTCTGTCTGAAATTTCTGCTACGTGTGTGCACATTTGTATAGTTTTTAGCTATTTACAGGTGGGATCAGCTCATGGAGCCTATTCCTGCTTTACTGAGATTATATCCACAATTAGCGAGCCTTTTTATACCTACTCTTTATTTTTAAAAATTTATTTATTTTAAATTGAAAGATAACTGCTTTATGGAATTTTGCTGTTTTCTGCCAAACGTCAGCATGAATCGGCCACAGTGTGCCTACTCTTTAGAGGCATGCTTCCTGCTTTCTCTCTCATTCACTTAACAAACATTCACTGAAAGCCTCTGCTGGGTTTCAGCGAATGTGAGATGCCAGGGACGCTGAGATGAGAGGACTGAGATGTCCTCACGTCCACAAGCTGGTCCAGGCCTGCCTCTAGCCCCGCTTCCCTCTGCCTGCCACAGTGAAGGATGCGACACCTCCTCCCATCAAAGGCGAACCTCACAGAGAGCTCAGGCTCCAAACCCCATCCACTCTTGGAGAGCTTTTCTTTATTGGTTCTCCAACCTCTCCTCCATGACCATCCCACCACCATCCAAACATGTTCCAGTACTTTTCATCTTAAAATACAACCGAATAGAAAATTACCAATAGAATATCATAGTCATTTGCTGTAAGCAATGCCTACAAAAGATGCTAAAATCAGTGGGCAGAAGTTTAAAGAGAAACTGGATATTTGCATAGTCTAAAAGAATCTCACTCGCCCTCCCAGTATTTATTAATTACAATGGGAAAAGAATAACTTCAGAGAAATCTGGCAAACACCACCCTTAACCAAGTGTTCAAGGGTGACGTCACAAGTAATAAGAATATAAAGTTCTTGTACCCCTGATTGGGCTTCCTTGGTGGCTCAGATGGTAATGAATCTGTCAGCAATGCAGGAAACTCAAGTTCAATCCCTGGGTACCCCTGATATGATGAATTGACACAGCATGTCCACCTTGGTGGGACTCTTGCCAAAAATGCGCAACCTCAATTCAACTATAAACAAAACATCAGACAAATCCAAATGGAAGGACATACTGCAAAAATACGTAACCAGTAGTTTTCAAAACAGTCAAGGTCATGAAAGGCAAGAAAAGACTAAAGAGTCACTTGGACAGCAAGGAGATCCAACCAGTCTATCCTAAAGGAAATCAGTCCTGAATATTCATTGGAAGGACCGATACTGAAGCTGAAACTCCAATACTTTGGCCACTTGATGCGAAGAACTGACTCACTGGAAAAGACCCTGATGCTGGGAACGATTGAAGGTGGGAGAAGGGGACGGCAGAGGATTAGACGGTTAGTTGGCATCACCGACTCAATGGACATAAGCTTGAGTAAACTCCGGGAGTTGGTGATGGACAGGGAGGCTTGGCATGCTGTAGTCCATGGGGTCGCAAAGAGTTGGACATGACTGAGCGACTGAACTGAACTGAACAGGTTGGAGAAGACTAAAGAGCCCAGGACCACTAAATGTAGTGTAGGAAAATGGATTGGATTCTGGCACATTGAAATTTAAATCTCACATAATCTTCCTATGTCATGGCAGTCCCTTCTTATTCTAGTTCTTTTTCAATCATTAAAAAATATGGAAACCATTTTTATGAAAAAAATGAAATCTGTAGAGTCTATAGTGTAACAATATTGTACCAACGTTAATTCTCAGTTTTGACGACTAAATTATACTATGTAACATATTAACCTCAGGAAAAGCTAGATGGAGGGTATGTGGAAACTTTGTAATATATATTTTTTTGCAAAGAAGTGAAAGTGAAAGTTGCTCAGTAGTGTCCAACTCTTTGTGACCCCATGGACTATACAGTCCATGGAATTCTCCAGGCCAGAATACTGGAGTGCTGTTCCTTTCTCCAGGGGATCTTCCACCCCAGGGATTGAACCCAGGTCTCCTGCACTGCAGGCCCCCGAGAATAACCGGAGCGGGTAGCCTATCCCTTCTCCAGCGGATCTTCCCGACAAGTGATTTGCAAATGTAAAAATTATCTGAAACTAAAAAGTTAAAAAAACACAAATAAGCTCCCTGGACCCCTCTAGCTAGGGCCTCCCTTCTTTATTTCCCTTCAGAAGCAGATTCCTTGAGAAACATGTTCTTCGTGCGCAGTCTCCGGTCCTTCACCTCCCACCTGCTTTACCAAAACTGCGTAGGAAATTGTCACCAGTGGCCCTCAAGCTGGCAAATTTATGAAATCTTTCATCTATGTGACCACTCAGGGCATGGAACCCACCTGACCACTCCCTCCTTCTTGAAACACCTTGGCTTCCAAGATAGAAAACTTTCCAGGTTTTCCTTCTGCACTTTCGACTCAGCTTTTCAATGTCGTTGTTGAAATTCCTAGACTTCAGTCCTGGGCTCCTCTTCTCTTTCCTTCACATTCTCTCCCCGCTTAATCTTATTGATGCCTCTGGCCTCAAATACCATCTACAGGTCAGTGATTCCTAAATTTCTACCTCTACCCTAGACCTCTCTGCAGAGATCCAGACTCATACAGACACATAGCTATGTACTACAGGCATTGAGTGTCTCAAACTCTTTTTATTAGAATTCTTTATTTTTAAAATTGTGGTAAAATACACGTAACATAAAATTTACCATTCTAACTATTTTAGGCATATAGTTCAGTTGCACTAAGTACATTCACGTTGTCGTGTAACCATCCCCACCATCCATCTCCAGAACTCTTTTCATCTTACAAAACTGAAGCTCTGTACCCACTCAACAGTAACTTCCTACTCCTCTCACCCCAGCCTGGTAACCACTAGTCTACTTTCTGTCTCAGTACCTCAGATAAGTAGAATCATGCAGCATTTGTTCTTTTGTGACTGGCTTATTTCACTTAGCGTAATATCTTCAGGGTTCATACATGTTGTAGCATGTGTCAGAATTTCCTTATTTTTCATTCAGTTCAGTTCAGTTCAGTTGCTCAGTCATGTCTGACTCCTTGCAACCCCATGAATCGCAGCACGCCAGGGCCTCCCTGTCCATCACCAACTTCCGGAGTTCACCCAAACTCACGTTCATCGAGTCGGTGATGAGTTCACCCAAACTCACGTTCATCGAGTCGGTGATGCCATCCAGCCATCTCATCCTCTGTCGTCCCCTTCTCCTCCTGCCTTCAATCCCTCCCAGCATCAGAGTCTTTTCCAATGAGTCAACTCTTCGCATGAGGTGGCCAAAGTATTGGAGTTTCAGCTTTAGCATCAGTCCTTCTAATGAACACCCAGGACTGATCTTAACTAATTTTTATTTGCAGTATGGTTGCTTTCAAAATTAAACTCAGTATTTTGTGTGCAATGTGCCCTTCCTTTAGTTCACCGCCGCCCCTTACACAGTGCCAGCTTTCTCTCCCATCCATGCAGTTGCACCTGCTAGAAACTTTGATGTCATTTCAGACATCCCTTCTATCCTCGTCAATGAAATCAACCCTCCATGAAGTCCAAGATATGTACCTGGACGCCTTCCCTTTCTTTTCCGTATCCATAGCACCTGCTATCATCTTTCACCCCGACTACTGTGATAACTTCCTAACTGGTCTCCCTGTATCCCTCCTGCTCCCTCCAGCCCACTTTCCAAATACTAACCGCACAGTACCTTGTGGAAATACTTCCTCAACTCCATCATTTCCCCTTTTGGCTTCACATAGGAAAAACTCCCAAATTATTAATAGGCTTGCCACAAACTTTACCATCAAGTCTCTTTCTGCCTCCTTCACCTCATCTCTTGCTTACCATGTTAAGCCAGCCCCATTTGCTTCTCTCAAGCTCTAGAATACAACTGGCTCTTTGTCAGTCTCAGAACTTTGCATCTGCATCTTCCTTAGAGTTTTTTCCCTGCAGCGATTCCCTTCTGAAATTGTCAGGGTAGGTTGGCTTCTGCTTTGGTAGCAAACAACCCCATCATCTCAATAGGTGAAGCCTAAAAAGATTTCCTTATTGCTCACATCTCAGTCTGATGGAGGTCAGGATGGCTCTTCTTCACGTGGAAACTCAGGGGTTCGGGGCTGGTCTAAACTGTGGAATGCCCACAGTTCAGTTGCTGTGTAAAGAGAACAGAGCATGAACGACTCTGGATGGGGCCAGGCCTGGAATGGCACACATCATATCTGCCCACACCCCACTGGCAAGATCATAGTCACATGACCCTAGCCTAACTGCAAAGGGGAAAAAACACACTTTTCCTGTGTGTCTAGGAAGAGGAAACGAGATTGGTGAGCATCAGGCCAGTCTCTGCCACATCCTGGTTAAAATCTACTCATCTTTAAAGAATCAGTTTAAAAGATACTTCCTTATACAGGCCTCCAAGCTCCTCTAACCTAAATAGGTCCCCCCAATGTCCTCTATTGTAGCATGCTATAATTTTCCTTTATAGCATGATTGAATTGGAAAGTTTACAGTCCTTTATGTGATTATTTAATGCTCATTTCCATTTTGAGACTATTGCTCTATAAGAGCAAAGACTACATCTGTTTGGCTCCCCTGTGTCTCTAGCATCTATCACAAAACTTGGTTCATAACTGGCATAAAAGTTGCTGAGTGAACAAATGAACAATTGCACACAGTCATTTCCTTGCTCCAAAGAGCATACTACTTGTGGAAGAGAAAGACAAGTAAGTAGACAGTCCTGGTTTAGCGGGAGGAATGTTCCATGCAGGTAAGCCCAGGAACTGAGGCAACCACCCGAACGAGCTCCTGCGGCATCTTGGCTTCTTTTCGATGGGACTTTAAGCCAGGAGTCTGCAAACTATGGCCTGCAGGCAAATCTGATTTCCTACTTGTTTTGTTTTTAATGGCTCAAGAGCCAAGAATTGTTTTTATATTTTTGGATGTTTGAAAAGAATTAAAAGAATATATAATCATGTGAAAATTATGTAGATTTACTTACAGTGTCCATAAAGTTTCATTGGAACACAGTCACATCCATTAGTGTGCTTGTCTGTGGCTGCTTTCACACTGAAAGAGCAGAGATGAACGGCTGTGAAAGAGACTGTGGCCAGCAAAGCCTAAAATAACTATTTACTATTTGGCTCTTTATAGAAGAAGTTTGCTGACCTCCTAATCTAATTCCTGCTTGGTTTAAAAATCCACTTTTATGCGAATGCTATCTAAGTGTCCATCTTTAATTCCCTCCTTTTCCCATTCTCATGCCCACAGCCAGAAATCCTGGTAAGCTCGAACCTTGCGACAGTATTCTTGCTGTGCCACATTTCTCCTCCTCCCTCAGGCTATCTTCTCACTACGACCAAAGCTAACGTCCAAGAGAAGAGCTCTGACATCACAGATACTCCTTGAGGCTCCTCATCCTGTCCTAAACAAAATCTGTACTGCCTAGTATTGTAGTCAAGATTCTCCATTATCTTGCCAAGGCTTATCTTTTCAACTATGTTCCTAACATCATATCTCCACCCAGCATTAGCAGTCATAACCCACCCCTGTCTTCTCTACTTCCAAGCCTAGCTCACAGTTACTATCTCTGTGTGAAATATCTGCAGCTGGTGCTTCTATTTCATCCATGCTTTAAGTCGGTTATCTCAAGTGCCTCAGTGCCCTAAAAGCCTTCCTCAGCTCCTCTACTGAGAACAATTATTGGCATCTGTGCAGTTCTCTAGGGTTGTATAACTGTTTTATTTCAAATCCTGCTTTAAAGTTTCCTGTGTATACACACAGATTGTTTCTCATGTTCTACTGAAAGCTGCTAAGAGGCAGGATTTGTATTCTATTTTATTAATTTATGTAGCCTTTTGGCGCCTGAAAAGAAAAAGTGTTAGTCGCTCAGTCGTGTTGGGGACTCTGTGCAACCCCACGGCTGTGGCCCGCCAGACTCCTCTGTCCGTGGTATTCTCATGCATGAATACTGGAGTGGGTTGCCATGCCCTTCTCCAGGCGGATCTTCCTGACTCAGGGAATGAACCCAGGTCTCCTGCATTGCAGACAGATTCTTTACCATCTGAACGAGTACAAAATGAAAATGTTTATCCACTGCAAAAGTCCTCAAGGAGAGCTGGGATTGTGAATTTTTGAAATGTCTAAGAACTACCTGTACTCAAGCACGAACTCCACTTTACTTTGTTTAGAACTCACTAGGACGAGCAACATCTTTTAGAGACATACCGTCGTCCAGCGGGCGCACACCTTGGAAGGCTTGGGGCCTGGAGGTTCGAACACCTGCGAACACGTGCGTGAGAGGCGCTTGCTTCCAGGCTCCTCCTTTGTCCATGGTGATTGGCGGACCAAACCGTCCAATCAGCCCTCCCCGCCTCTTTCGGCAACAGCCAATCACAGGCCCCGAGCGCCTCCAGACTACTAGACTGTTTACTAACAACAGATCGGAGCTGGGGGATAAGGGGCGTGGCCGTCCTGGGAATGTCGGGGACGGGAAGGCTCCGACTGCGCGTGCGCATCAGCGCAGGTGGGCGGAGCAAAAGCCAGGCTCACCAATCGGATTGCTCGCGCTCCTCCCTCGCCTGCCGCCCGTCGAGCAACAACAGTTCGAGCCGCGGGGCGGGGCGACTCGCCTCGCGTCAGAAAGCGCTGCCCAACGGGACCCGGCGCTGGCGGCGGCGCGCGCCCCGCGCCCAATCGGCAACGGCGGCTCGCAAGGCCGCCGACCTGCTGGCTGTGGGCGGGGCGGCTCCGGGGGAGGCGGGGAGCGGGGCGGAGTGGCTGCGCGGTACTAGCGGCGCCCGCCGAGGGGAGGCGGCGGGAGCGGGAAAGCGGCTCGCCCCGGCGTCCGGGCAGCTGAGCGGCCGCGCCCCGGCTCCAGGGGCCGCGGCGGGAGCTGAGGGGCCGGGCGCCCCGGAGCAGCCCGCGGGCTCGGGCGAGGGGAAGATGGAGGAGAAGGGCGGCAGCGGCGGGGACGCCGGCGGAGAACAGCTCCGCGTCGTCAAGCACGAGCTGCGGACGGGTGAGCGGCCCGCCCCCTGCCGGCCGGGCTCGGCGCTGGGGTGCGCGGGGCGGGGCGGGGGTCCCGGGGGTCCCCGGCGGCTGGCCCGAAGTTTCCCGGGAGTAGCGGCGGGCCGGGCTAGGGGCGCGGCACTGACTGACCCAGGTGTGTTCGCGCCCCGTCCCGCCCGGGGACGCACCTGCCCCTCACGCGTCTGGGAGGCGCGCCTTGCTCGCGGTGGGGGAGCGACGCTTAGCTCGGAGCGCGGCTCCCCCGCGCTCGCCTCCCTGGAGGCCCCTGCGGTGCCGGCGTCCTGGGCGCGGGGAAGGGGCGGCTGTCCCCACGGCCGTGTGGATCCAGCCTCAGAGCTGCAGGCACTGAGGGCTTTACGAGCCATCATAGTGAAGTACCGTACTTGGCCTTGAGTCTCTTTCAAAGGTCTTTTGAGGAGGCTCAGTAAATTCAAAGCTCCAGGTAAACCCGGCTGATGAGCCCCCTTACGGCGCTCACGCGCTGATTTTGGGGTCTCTCCAGTCGACTCAGGCTTTATACTTGTTACTTTATTCCTTGTGGGTCTGGGATGTTCCTTATGGGAAACGCTTCTTCCGACTAATCAGTACAGATTGGGTTTGTATTTGTGGAGTCCAGTCCCCTGTTAGAGATCCTTTTTCATTTCTGAACAGATAATACATTTTAACGAGTTGTTCATTATTTACTATTAAATATTTCTGTGAGTGTTAAGAATTTTGATTCAGCTTCTTTGGCATCTTGGGATATTCTTTTATTGTGTAGGGACAGAGCTTATGTAGGTTTCAGGTGTGTGCCTAGCACCCCTTGTTATAATTTTGAACAGATTGCAAAGTTATATCTGTCACTTGTTCTTTAAGTTTTTGTTATTGCTGGTTGGCATTGAGCGCCAGTGTGGTGACTTAAGAGGGGTGTCAAATGCATGCTTACTTATTTCAACATTAACATTGGCTTAAAACAATTTTTTGGGGGGGTCAATGTGAGTTTGTTATGTATCTTGAGCCAGTTACTCCATAATTTTTTGGAGTTCCTAATGTAACTTGTGTGGGCTTGTTTGGTTTGATTTTCCTCTCTCAGCTTAACAGACAACTGATGTTTTCAAAGGGCTATTCAATACTTTATTCCATAAGCATTTCTTTTGTATTAATGTCTGATTTGTGCCAGGCTCAGCGTCAGGTGCTTTTTGGTGTGGAGATTTTGAATTTCTTTTTCTTTTCTTACGTAACGATTCCCTGATTCATATATGTAGACTCGTGCTGTGCAGCAAAAGCTGCTTGAAGTCATGTGTTCTCAGCCACTGACCATGGTGCAGTAAGCAGCTTTTTGCTGAATGACCAAGGAGCAACCTGCTTGATTAGTGGTCAACCAACTGCTCAGTTTCTGGGTTTTGCAAACAATGCTGGTTTTGTAGAAAACAATGAGTACTGCTTTATTTTCCCTTCTCTACTAACTATGTGAATCATCAGCTTCAAGTTTGCGTTTTTAGAGATTTTTCTGATAGATGGTGAAATTATACTGAATTCATTAGTACTGTTAACTGTCAAAGGAACAGAACAGTCAGTTTGATTTATTGCTGAACATTGAAACAACTGACCGGATATGGTGGTCAAAAACACTTAAAATACAACTTGAGAGATTCAGTCATCTTCAGCCAGCTGGGCTCCTGTCAGCATACGCGGCTGTAAAAGGCGCTGCAGTAACTTGATCTGACGTGGTCCCTTGCTTCCCAAGATGTGGACACGCATATAGTCATATCAGGTCAGCAGTCGGTGATTCCTCGATTGTGCTCAGCACTGTATTGTCTGCTGTAGGATGAACAAAAAGGCAATACAAGTTACGTGGAAAGACACGGACAGGGTCCCAGTGGTGTAGACCGAGTAGCATAGCGTGCCTGGGTGTGGAATCGAATGGGAAAAACTGTGTGCTCAGTCGTGCCGACTCTTTGGGACCCCATGGACTGTAGCCCACCAGGCTCCTCTGTCTATGGGATTTTCCAGGCAAGAATACTGAGAGTGGGTTGCCATTTCCTCCTCCAGGGGATCTTCCTGACCCAAGGATCAAACTCAAGTCTCCTGTGACTCCTGCACTGCAGGCAGATTCTAGACTTTGTCTAAATCCGAGCTCTGCCAGTTACTAGCTGTGTAGACTTGGGCAGGTCACTTCACTCTTTCAGACTCACTTCTCTCACCTACAGAATATGAAAACTGAAGGAGACTCTGTTGGAAAAGTGCGAAGCAGTTTGCTTGGCGCATAATAGCTCTCAGGAGCTGTTGGTTTGTGTAGGTCTGAAGATCACCCGGTAACAGCATCTTTTCTTGGAGCTTGCAGGTTACTCCAGCGCCAGGTCCTCATTCAGGGCTTGTCCTGTGCTGTGCTGCTCGGCTGTCATCTCTTTCTGCATATGTCTTGCCTTCTGAAGCCGAGTGTAAACCCCTGTGATCCCCACCGCTTAGCAGTCTGTGTGTGTCTCTTCAACAGCATTTAACACACAGAGCTGTAATAATTTACTTGTCTGTGCTGGACTGTAAGGTGCTGCCATGTCCTTTATCCATTTTCAGCCCCTGGCATATAGTAAGTACTCAAATGTTGGGTGAATTCACTGAGTGCATGAAAATCCAGGACAAAATCTAAGTTTATTGTAGTCCCAGTATCTTGTAGACGTTAGGTGGTTGATTAGTGGACGCCAGTGACCATGAAAGCTAAAAATGAAGAGAAAGGGATTGATTAGATCAGTTAAACGCACATTTCTTGACACTCTGTTTTCTAGGCTAAATGGTGCTAGTGACACAAAAGAGAAAATATCTTGGCCTCTGCTGGTTGGGGAGGAGGCAGTGTAAATCAGTAGTTAGGGTATATTGTCAGACTATAAGAGAAGGGTGCACAGAGTATAAAGATAGCAAAGGTGAAGTTTAGGGATTTTAGGTTTCGAATAATCAAATCTAACTGTCGAACAACAGCAGCAAAATAGAGGGATTATTATTGGAAGGATATTGGGTTATCTGACTTATTCCATATTTCATTACCTCTTATGTACTGAGTTCCACATTATATACTGGACATGTGTGGTCTTCCCCCGAAATGACAGGGTTGCATCAGACATCGCTGGAACCAGGGACTGGTGTCTCTGTTGTCTCCACCTTGAATCTTTGCTTGTCTCTGTGATGGCCTCCTTCGTTTTCCCACATGGACAGGAACTCAGCTGTTGACAGACCCTGACTTTTAGGTCTTACAGCTCTGGGTACTGGATCAGCTTTAGGTATGCAAATCTTGGGGAAGGACTTTAGTAGCCTGGCTTTGGTCAGCTGCCTACTTTCAGATTGTTCAGCTAAGGCCAGAGAGTGGTGTCCTGTTCTGCTAGCATGAGAACTACTGTGGGGAACCTATGGACGGGGGTGAGACCAGACTCTTACAAGAGGACGGATTGGTGGGTACACATTTCCTTAGATGTCCGTCATTAGGAGAGAGAGCCTCACGCTGAGGATAGAGTCAGGAGAGGGGTGTTAATTATCTGTTGCTGTGCAGTAAATGATCGCAAACTTAGTGACTTAAAGCACCATGGTTCCTGCGGCTCAGGAATTCAGGAGTTGCTTAGCCTGGTGGTGTTGGCTCAGGGTCTCTCATGAGGTTGTAGTCAAGGTTTTGGCCAGGACTGCATTCACCTGAAGACTTGTCTGGGGCAGGAGATGCCCTTTCAAGACAGCTTACTCGCGTGTTGTCGGCAGGACGCTTCAGGTCCTCGATCTGTGGCCCTTTCCGTGCAGCTGCCTGAGTGTCCTGCTCGTGTGACAGCTGGCTCCCCTGGGACAGGTGATCGAAGGGGAGAGCGGTGTGGAAGCTGCAGTGTCTTCGTTGTTAAACAGCTTTTTTTGAGATACAGTTTACATACTATAAAGTCTACTTGTGTTTAGTGTACAATTCAATCATTTTAAGTATATTTATAGTTATACAACCATCCCCACAATCTAATTTTAGAACTTTCCATCACTCTAAAAAGAAACTTCTTACCCATTTTTATCGGTCACTCCACATTCTCACCACCCATTCCTCAGTCCTGGGCATCTGCTAATTCTGCTTTTTGTCTGTGTATTTGCCTAGGGACATTTTATATTATGGAACTTCATAAAATGTGGTCTTTTTTTTTTTTTTTTTTTTAATGTGTATTTGCTTATATTTGGCTGTGTTGGATCTTCGTAGCTGCTCCGTCTTTCCTCTAGTTGCGGAGAGCATGGGCTTCTGGTTGCAGTGCCTTCTCTTGTTGCAGAGCTCTGGTTCTAGGGCATGCGGGCATGCAGGCTCAGAGGTTGCGGCTCCCAGGCTCTAACGGACAGGCTCAGGGGTTGTGGCAAGTGGGCTTGTGGCCTCATGGCAACAGGACCTTCCTGGACCAGGGATCAAGCCGTGTCCTCTGCGCTGGCAGGCGGAATCTTAGCCACTGGACCACTAGGGTCGCCTGGTGTGTGATCTTTTATGACTAGTTTCTTTCACTAAACATGATGTTTTCAAGATCCATCAATTTCTAGTGTGTGTCAGCACTTCATTTTTTAAATTGACAGATAATATTCCATTGTATGGATATACCTGTTTTGTTGTCCATTCATCACTTGATCGACATTTGGGTTGTTCCGACCTTTTGGCCATTGTGAATAATGCTGCTGTGTACATTTGTGTACAAAGTTTTCTTGGGTAGATATTAAGAGTAAACTTACTGGACCACGGGGTAAGTCTATGTTAAACTGTTGAGTTTTTCAGCGTGGCTGCACTGCTCTCTAGTCCCGCCAGCAACGAACACAGGTTCTGATTTCTCCACACCCTCGCCAGCACTTGTTCCCCTTTTTGCTTGGAGCCATTCCCGTGAGTATGGAGTGGTGTCTCCCTGTAGTTTTGATTTGTGTTTCCTAATGACTAATGATGTTGGCCACCATTTCATGTGCTTATGAGTGCTTTGTATATGTTTGGAGAGATGTCTGTCCAGATCCTTTGCCCATTTTTAAGTTGGTTAATTTATTATTGAGAAACGAATTCTTTATGTTTTGTAGATATAGATCCCTTATTAGTATAGTTTGAAATATTTTCTCCCAGTTTATGGGAGAAAACTATCTTTTTGTGATAACCTTAGAGGTAGCACCGTTTCTTACTTTTGGTGAAATCCAACTTTTTTACTTTGTTTCTTGTGCTTTTGGTGTTGTATCTAAAAAATCATCGACAGATTTAAGGTTACAAAGGGTTTTATGATTTTAGCTATTATATTTAGATTTTTGATCTATTTGTTGAAAGGCTGTTCTTTTCCATTTTATTTTCTCGGCACCCTTGTCAAAAATTAATCAACTGTCGATGTATGGATTTCTTTTTAGACTCTCCATTCAGTTCAGATGATTTTTTGTGTCTGTTCTTAAGCCATCACCACCCTGTCTTGATGACTATAACTGTTTGCTAAGTTTTGAAATCGGAAATGGTCAGTTTTCCAACCTTGTTCTTTTTCAGAATTATTTCGGCTATTTTGGGTCCCTTGAGTTTCCATATGAATTTTAGAATTAGCTTGTCAATTTCCATAAAGAAGCCAACAGTAATTCTGGTAGGGATTGCCTGGAATCTGTAGATCAATTTTGGGAGTATTGCCACCTTAGCCGGAGAAGGCAATGGCACCCCACTCCAGTACTCTTGCCTGGAAAATCCCATGGACGGAGGAGCCTGGTGGGCTGCAGTCCATGGGGTCATTAAGAGTCGGACACGACTGAGCGACTTCACGTTCACTTTTCATTTTCCTGCATTGGAGAAGGAAATGGCAACCCACTCCAGTGTTCTTGCCTGGAGAATCCCAGGGACGGGGGAGCCTGGTGGGCTGCTGTCTATGGGGTCGCACAGAGTCAGACACGACTGAAACACCTTAGCAGCAGCAGCAGCAGCAGCAGCAGCAGCAGCCACCTTAGCATATTAAATCTTGTGATCCATGAACATGAAATGTTTTTCCATTCATTTAGATCTTCTTTCATTGTTTTTTTTAACAACATTTTGTAGCTTTCAGAGTGTATATTTACACTTCTTTTGTTAAATTTATTCCCACATACTTTATTCTTTTTGATGCTACTGTAAAAATTATTTTCTTAGTTTAAGTTTTGGATTGTTCACTGAAAACATATAGAGATACAACTTATTTTTATTAATCTTATATCCTGTGACGTTGCTAAGCTAGTATATTAGCTTTAGTCTTTCACCATTAAGTATGAAGTTAGCTGTGGGATTTTCATAGATACTTTTTGTCAGATTGAGGAAATTCTCTTCTTTTCCTAGTTTGGGTGTGTTTTTCCTCTTTCCCAACGTAGCTTTAAAACAATATTTTTTTAAATAAATTTTTATTGGAGTATAGTTACTTTACAGTGTTCTGTGTTTAGGTATTTTTAATCATGAAAAGGCATCTTTTTTTTTTTTTTTGCATTTATGGAGATAATCATGTGTTTTTATTTTGTTTTATCAAGGTGTATTATATTAATTTTGGGGTGTTAAGCCAACCTTGTATTCCTGGGATAAATCCCATTGAGTAATGTGTATAATTCTTTTTATGTACCACACTGGATTCAGTTTGCTAGTGTTTTGTAGAGGATTTTTGGGTCTATATTCACAAGAGGTATTTGTCTCTGTGTGTGTGTGAGAGAGAGAGAGCGCAATGTCTCTCTCTGGTTTCCCCAAAATGTGTTTGATTGATTTCTGCCACCCATTAAAGATTTTATCTATTTGGTTGCTGTCATTCATACTTAGAGCCTTCTAAGAAAGGCTAAGAGAGGTCGAGTGAAGGTGTTCTATGGAATTTCTATGGAAATCTTGGTATAGACAAAAGTCAGGAGTGGTGATTTACTTTAAAAGATAATTCTGTTTTGCCAGAGGATCCATGATTGAATCCCATTGAAAAATAATTCTCTGATGCCCTTTAAATATGACTCCATTTATAATGATTTAATTTATACTTAGCTTTGTAGGAACATAATGATTATCTACAACAAGATACTTTAAAAAATTTGACAGTCTTGGTTATCTGTGAGAACAGTGCAGCTCTTCTTTCTGTATTATACGTGTGTAGCTGTATATTGTGTTTGTGTATCCATATATTTTTTATAGTACTTCCAACCCCCCTTTTTTTTAGTTTCCTCACCTTAAGAAGGGTAGGCATAACTTGTGCTCTATCTTTAGCTTTATAGGGATACTTTGGGAAGGTCAAAAGTATAAATAGGATATTGATAGTACCCTAACTTAATTCCCTGGAGCTTAGACCTTAAAAGAAAATCTGTTCTTAAGTTTCTGTCACAAGTTTTAGAGATTAAGAAAATGATCTATTTGGGCAAAGGAAGTGGAATCTCAGCCCTTAAGTCTGGGGGGATTCCAGTGTATTTTGTATTTGCCGTCCATAGTCAGGGAAAACCTTCTTAGGTGGCAAGTCAGCTGTTGTATAAAACCTGCCATTAACCTCTATACTGCAAAGCAAAAAAGAATCCTGAAACCTCAGATTCCTGGAGACACAAGTGATCTGGTGGGCGGGATTGAATTCCTCCCCTGAAAAAGAAGCTGATGCTTGGCAAAAATTCCTCTGGGGGACATCTGGCATAGTAACATCATGTGTTGACTGAAGCGTCACAATTAAACATGCTTTTGAGAGATGTCAACCCCAAACTGCAGTGGGAGGGAGGGGTTGTCACAGCTTTCTCCTTTGAGCTCCTGGAACAATTTTCAGAGCTTGGTGCACCTCAGAGGTAGGATCGCTCCTGCATTGCTCTTGTTTTCAGGGAAGACGCTGCTGCTGCTGCTGCTGCTAAGTTGCTTCAGTCGAGTCCGACTCTGTGCGACCCCATAGACAGC
The DNA here is from genome assembly GCF_002263795.3 of Bos taurus. Classification (NCBI taxonomy): domain Eukaryota; kingdom Metazoa; phylum Chordata; class Mammalia; order Artiodactyla; family Bovidae; genus Bos; species Bos taurus. The sequence goes on along the minus strand of NC_037337.1, from coordinate 102,665,790 downwards.
AGCCCACCAGGCTCAAACGTCCCTGGGATTCTCCAGGCAAGAACACTGGAGTGGGTTGCCATTTCCTTCTCCAATGCAGGAAAGTGAAAAGTGAAAATGAAGTCGCTCAGTCGTGTCCGACTCTTAGAGACCCCACGGACTGCAGCCTACCAGGCTCCTGCATCCATGGGATTTTCCGGGCAAGAGTACTGGAGTGGGGTGCCATCGCCTTCTCCTCAGGGCAGATGAGTTGAGTCTAAAGGAGAACCGTGCGCTTGCCATGTTTGTCTGTCACAGTGCCCCTCTGGGTTCAACTGTAGCTGTTCTTGCAAAAATCAAGGAAGTTCTCTGGACTTTATACTACCTAAAGTTGTGAGTGAGCTGGCTGTCTCACTTTTTTTTTTTTTAAACACTCAGTAGGCATCCTGCCCTGTGGCAGCAGGAGAATAGGGAGGTAAAGTTCCCAGATTTTAGCCCAGGACTCGGTATTGCAATTTTTAAATTTCACACTCAGGTTTTGGTGTAGGTGTGCCTCTTTTTATATAATTAGTGTGTTCCTGACAAAAAAATTGTGTAAATAATATTTTTATATATTAAATTCTTTGGAAGACAGGTGAACTTAGTACTTAAAATAATTCTTTTTAAGTACTAAAATAGTACTTAAAATGATTAACTCTTGAAATTAAAGAAAAAACTTTTGAGTTTTCCATTTGTGGCTTTACTGTACCTATGTAAATTTGGTCTTATAATGTTATTTTTCTGACACCATCACTACAATGTGTAAATTGCCAGTAGCTGCAAACAAGTAAATTGATGGAGTCTTCTTGTGTGGTAGACTGAATTAATACACCTCCTCCCCCTAACCTGTAAATATGGTTCCTCACATGACAAAGAGACCGTGCAGACTTAAGGGTGGGGAATTCTGACACGGGCGCAGTGTAAGCAGAGGTCCTTGTGAGAGGGAAGTAGGTGGATCCGAGAGAAGGTGTTAACGAGAGTGGAAACAGACGGGGAGGAGGAGGTGCGACGGTGGCAGCAGAAATGGGAGCGACGCCCCTGCTGGAGAGGGGCCCCGAGCCAAGGAGCAGCGGGCTCTCACGGAGGAGGACGGCCAGGCCCCTGGCCTGCCCAAGAGGAGTGCAGCTCTGTTACTTGGCTGCTCTGTGGAACCCAGCCTGAGACTTCTGAGCTCTAGAACTATAATAAGACGCATTTATGTTGGCAGTGGCACCCCACTCCAGTACTCTTGCCTGGAAAATCCCATGGACGGAGGAGCCTGGTGGACTGCAGTCTATGGGGTCGCTAAGAGTTGGACACGACTGAGCAGCTTCACTTTCACTTTTCACTTTCACGTGTTGGAGAAGGAAATGGCAACCCACTCCAGTGTTCTTGCCTGGAGAATCCCAGGGACGGGGGAGCCTGGTGGGCTGCCATCTATGGGGTCGCACAGAGTTGGACACGACTGAAGCGACTTAGAAGCAACTTAGCAGCATGTTGTTCATAAACCATGAAGTTTATGTAATCTTTTACAGCAGCAATAGGAAACCAACACATCTTGCTTAAGACTGGATGAACCAAGAGATAATTTTGCCCCAGGCTTGGGTAATTGAGTAGGATAACAGTGTGAAGCAATCAGTCATTTAAACAACCATTTAGTAGAAACTGGTAACAAATGTCTGCTTCTTAGAAGAAATAGGATGCTGTTCCCTCTAGGGAATCCCCAAGACATTCCTTTCTGATCTTGGTACCCAGCCTGGCTGAGCTGCTGTGACCAGCGGTTCTGGTTTTCATAGGAATGCTGTGAAGTAGACCCCCAGGGCAGGCCTCTTTTACCAAGTTGGTGGCTAGAAAGCTTCACATCTCAGGGCTACACCACATACAACTGTGACCTAGCGTGCATCTTGAGGCCTCTTCCTGGCGTCATCTTCTGCCCTTAGTCTTTCTTCCTTTCTTACACTTTAGTTAATTTCAATAATTTGTCCTAAGTCTTTTCTAGACCAAGCAGGAATTAGGTAAATATCTCATTAAATAAATACATTTATATACAAACCATGAATAATACGGACAATGTAGAAAGACGTTTGACTTTCTATCCAGGATTTTGTTTCTTAAATCTTTGTGGTGTGGTGTTCGTGCTATTTTTATCTTTCTCCTAAGAGGGAAAAAGTAGGTCTCAGATTAATTAATGGCGTTTTAGAGTTTTTAAAAAGTATATAGTGAGAAATCAGTAAAATTGAGGCATACTTTAAGAAACAAATTTTATTGGCAAAATGATGGAAGTCGTACACAGGCCTCTCTTTTCTGTGTTGGTGGAATATCCCGTCAGTAATGGGAAAATTCAGGCCACTGAAGCAGTCTGTCCTCTAACCACATCAATACTGGATTGAAATGACATATTTTTCCTATAGAAAAAACTATTTAAAACGTGTAATAAGGAAATGTTGTACTTCATATCTAAATAAATGATGTTGCATTGAAAGGATGTGAGCACTGAACCTCATCAGTGGATCTGCACTAGCCCTTCCCCGTGAATGTGCCCCTGTTTTTCCTTTATACCAATGTCCTTGTTTGTAAGGAAACATCATAATTGGCTAGAGTAGGACAGATCTAACGGGTACACACAAATCAAACACATAACTTTGATGTACTTCTGTCGTGTATAAATTGGGCAAAAGAGCCACAGTTCGATTCACCCATTACGGACTTGTCGATTCTTGTGTGTCTGGCACCGTAACAGATGCCGGATTTTTGCAGGGAACAAATTAGACACGGCTCCTCCCCTCATTGAACACATCTAAAGAGAAAGACCTTCCTTCCGTAACCACACAGTTGACCATAGGATTGTAGTTGTGATAGGCCATGGGGTCATGCAGACGCTCTGAGAGAGTCTGAGGGTGGCCGGCCTCCAGAGGAAGTGGGGGAGCATCTGTGTGGCGGAGTGTCCGCCGGCCCTGCTGTCGTGGGGTGCCGCGTAGGGGGCGGGCAGCGAGGCGTTTCTGCCAGAGGCAGCGGCAGATGGTCCTGGAGAGGGGAGGGCTTGCAGCCCAGGTACCGGATGGAAGGCCTTTGTGGCCCAAGCTTGTGTCCAAGCAGGAGAGCCGCAGGAAACGCGCTGAGAAGGTAGCCGAGCCGGTGGGCGGGCTCTGTGGGTTGTTCAGGTGTCACCCTGAGTGCAGGGTGAAGCTGCTGAAGGATTTTTCAGAGATTAGTTTTGCACTGTTAAAAAAACGGCTTCCTCATGTGAGGGGCAAGGTAGGAAAGAGTGTCTGAGGGGAGACAAGTTCAGAGGCTCTTGTGGAAGTTCAGGTGCAAATACAAGTTGGGATTGGGTAACGATTAGAAATTAAGAATTGTGAAAGTATTTGAGATATATTTAGCAGAATATATCAGCGGAACTTGGGTGGTAGTGATATGAGATTTTCGGGCTGGAACAAACATATGTTTGAAGGTACGGTTTGTTCAGATGGTGTATTAATTTTCAGTTGCTGCATGACAAATCACCACAAACTTAGTGGCTTGTAATAGCACTTGTTCATTAGCTTACAGTTCGGTAGGTTAGAATTCTCCACGGCATGGTTAACGTCAAGATGGTAGGCAGATGGGACTTCCCAGTGGTGCAGTGGTTAAGACTCCGCCTTCTCATGCAGGGGGTGCAGGTCCCGTCCCTGGTTCAGGGGCTGAGATCCCACATGCCTCGCTGCCAAAAATACTAAAACAGAACAGAAGCAATAGTATAACGAATTCAATGAAGACTTCAGATGGCCCACATCAGAAATCGTAAAAGAAAAAGATGGTAGCCAGCCAGAGTTCTTGTCTGGCGGCTCTGGGAAGAAATGCACTTGGAAGCTCGTTGCCATGGCCAGCAGACTCTCCTCCCAACGTCTTCAGTCTGCGGCCGCAGCGTCCTCAGTGGCGCCAGTGGGGCCTCTGTCGGCTGCAGAGGCCGTCTGCACCCACTCACCTGGCCCCCCATCTTCAGGCCTCTGAGCTGGTGACACGCTTCCCGGCTCCTGCGCTCTGACGTCCGAATCTTCTGTCATCTCTAGGCTTTGTGTAATTAGGTCCGACTTACCTGAACAATCTTCCTATCGTGAGATCAACTGATTTGGGACCTTAAGTACATGAGCAGCAAAATCCCTGTCTCCCAAGAGTGGCGTCTCCTCGTGCTCAGGTGCTCAGGGCAGGGGCCACACAGAGGCCATGGAGGCCGCGTTGGGATTCTTCCTTAGAGCTCACAGAAGGTGAGCCAGGGGTGATGCCCATGGGGTGGGCAGAAAGGATCGAACCCAGATGTGTACAGATCAAAGCTTGAGACGCCTCTGACATACTCTAGTAGACACACGTGGTGATAGCAGTCGTGGGTAATGAAAGCTTGCTGTGTGCTGCCGAGCTGGTGCTTGTATCAACTCATTTAGTCCACGCGGTAGCCTTATGAAGTCAGTACCATTTTTATTATTCCAGTTTTACAGATGGGGAAACTGAGTCTTAGAGACGTCACTGACTTGCTCAGGATTACCCAGGAAGTAAATATAAAGTTTTGAAACCTGAGTGGTCTGGCCCCCCAGGCTGACCTAAACTGTTGTGCTTTCTTTCATCAGTGGGATGTGGGCCTGGAGCTCGGCGAAGGTGTCTGGGCTGCAGGTGAAAATTCTAGCATCACTGGGATGTAGATGGCTTTGGAAGCCCAGTTGTGAATGAGATCATCTCAGGAAAGCTTGTAGAATGGAGAGAAGAAGGGGACTCAGAACTGAGCCTCGAAGAACTCTAGAATTTAGACGATGGGTAAGAAAGGAGTAGCTAAGAAGGAATGCAAAGGAGGAACGGCCGGGAGCGGGTGGGGGTGGGAGAGACCTCAGAGAGCTGTGATGCCAGGAAGGCAAGGAGAGAAGGTGCTTCAGAGGGCCTGTCACCGCCGACTGAGCAGCTGATGACCTTATCAAGAGCAATTTTAGTGGAGGTTTGAGGGGGAGGCCAGATTGCAATGGACTGAGGAGTGGATGCAAGTGAGTACTTAGAAAAATTACTTTTTTTACATGTACAACACTGCTTTATTTATTGATTTAATTTATATCTGGCAGTGCTGGCTGGGCTTTCCCTCGCTGCACAGGCTTCTAGAGCACGGGCTCAGCAGCTGTGAGGCACAGGCTTCACTTCTCCGTCACACGTGGGCTCTGCCCGGGCCGGGATCACACCTGTGTCCCCTCATTGGCAGGCGGATTCTTATCCACTGTGCCGCCAGGGAAGTCTGCGAGTGGAAACTTTGAAGAGGCTTGGTTCCAGAGGGGATTAAAGAGAGAGACTTCGCCAGGGGTTCCGCTGGGGCAGCTATGTTTTGTTATTTTAAGAGGAGTGATGCTAGAATACGTTTAGTGTGAGTCCATTATAGGGAGAAAGAGAGAGAGAACTACTGAAGATACACAGAAAGAGGGGATAACTGAAGGCACTGAGAAGGCCCGTTGCTTCTTTTTTTTTTGAACACAATTTCTTTCTTTATTTGGCAGTGCTGGGTCTCAGTCGCGGCACCCACGGTCTCTGTTGCAGCACACGGGGTCTTCAGTTTCCATGTGTGGGCTCTAGTTCCCTGACCAGGGGTCGACCCTGCGCCCCCTGCTCTGGGAGCACATTCTTAGCCACTGAACCACCAGGGAAGCGCCCTCATCGCTTATGTTGTGATGAGAAGTGGGAATGGATACAGATTCTTTTGTAGATTTGGTGGCAGGAAGATACGGGAGTTTCCAAGCCATGCTTTTTTACCCCCTTCTCTATGAATTGTGAAGAAGGGCAGTTCTTTATTCAAGAAGAGAAAAATAGTTTTATTGTTTTACAAATTGTTCTTCTGGTCTTTAAAAATTCTTAGATATGGAGAAACATGCAAAAAGTAGACAGAATTCACACGCTTCAGACGGAAGTTTATAGGAGAGCGTTGCAGAAGGACATACAGACAGGTGAAGGACATACAGAAAGGCTTTGGATGCGGCCAGACGCGCTCTGCGCTCTCCACAGAGGTCGTTCTCTGGACGTGGTTTCTGGATCATGCCAAAATTCTTCGTAAGCATAATGTTCTTTTTCTTACTTTTGAAGTGTTATATTTAGTTCCGTTCTTCTAAGTTAAATTTATTTGGTACATGTATTGGGGGGAAAAAAGGCTGTTTGTTACTGCTTTACGAGCATTTGTTTTCTTATTGACTCAGTTTTCACATTGGCTCCATCATGTAATTCCAGAATCAGCTGGATAAGTAAACACTGCTGTTTTAGACACTGAAAGCACAGTGAGTCTTGAGGGTAAGTGACCCCGGCAATAAGAGAAAAGTGGGCAGCATTGTTTTAAAGTACACAGATATTAAATATAACTTTGTTCTGCCTCCAGCAGAATGTTGTCCAGAGAGATGGTTTGAGGGCCAACCACAAATCTAAACAGCTTCAGAACAGCTTACCACCTGGCACTTAAAAGGAACCTAGTGTGCTGGCTGTTCAGCTTAGCCGCTAGCTCTCACGTCGTCCCCAGGATCAGACTACTCGACTCTGCAGACGAGGGGTCAAGATGTTTAGGCTTCAGGGTTTTGTACATGCTGGACACCCCCAGAATTAGAGTTTATCTTGTAAATTGTTGTATAAATAATTTATTTCCCCTTAACAAAAAGAAAAAAAAAGAACCGAAATAGCAGAGAACGAGTTTTTTCTCACTGCATACAATTGTCACCTTTTGAATGAAGCTAAATTAGTCCAAGAAGCTTATGTTTTTGCAGCGTTGAGTAAGAAAAGGCAAGGTTTTACAAGAAAAGTTCTGTTACAACTTCGTTGGTCTGGTCGCAGTAAAATAGATGCTACATCTGTACTTCCCAGGTGGTAGATTGAGAGCAGACCCAGGTGTATTAAATAAGGATGACTGAGTCGCGTGGCGCCTCACGCCTCTGTTTGAGGAATTCCACTTCCTCAGAGAACTTGCCCCATTTTCCCCACTCGCCCTGGTCTTCAGGCTCCTCTTCCCACATGGTTGAACCATCTTATCAGGGGAAAAAAATTCCTCTGTGGCCCTCTAGTTTTTGCTATCTTTCCCTTTCCCACCAGATGTTGAAAGAGCAGTTTATACCAGCTGTTGCTGTGGCTTTATCTCCTGTTCAGTCTTTGATGCCCCCAAGAAGTGCGCTGTCTGCAGTTACTCATGTCCCCCTGTTCTCCTAATCTGGGAAGAGCCTCCGTTTAATCCTCCTCGGCCCATTAGGGCCGTCGGCACACGAGTGTGGGCTCGGTGTGGCCTTGCTCTCCCCGGTCGCACCCATCCCTGACCACCTCGCCGCCCTCTCCCCCTGGCCTCCTCTGCTTGCCCCTTAAATGCTGGTAATCTGCCGTCAGCCCTCTTTCTTCTAACTCTGCACGGTCTTTCTGGGAAATCAAGTATCACAGCTTGAACTACCATCTGAGTCTCTCTCTTCTGCTTGGATCTCTTTCTGGGGTTCCTTACCAGTTACTCCCAAGTACCTGCCGAACAAGAGGTAGCTGGGCAGCCCTCGGGGCCCACTCACGCTCAGCTCGAAGGCTGCCTCTTCCTCCAGAGCTGGCCGTGGTTTATTTAGGGACATTTCCCACCTGCCTGGACCCCAGCTAGATGCATCCTGGACGTCCTCTGCCTTGGGTCCTGCCCACCTACCGGTTCCTTCCCCCAGTGTGTCAACTCCATCTCTGAAAGGGCGCCTTCATTTCTGGCTCAGCGTTGCCACTGCCGGGATCTTAGTTCAGTGTCTGACCGAAAGTGATGGCTGTCGTTTACCGAGCTTTCTGTGTTGGGTCCTTTGCTGAGCGTCTTGCGCGTCTCATTTGGCTCTCACACTGTGTGTATGGTTGGGACTATGTCTGGCCTCTCTGGCCCTCTCGCTCCTGTTGTCTGCCCCTCGCTGGAGTCCAGTGTAGCGGTGAAAAACAGTTCCTGTGGGCCTCGATGCCCTTTGAGTTGGTGGTGCCTAATTTCAGGCACGGATGCTGCACATTTTCAGTTTCTGCCCCAGGCTTCTGACTCCTGCTCACGTTTCAGCAGCCTGGTGGGAACTGGCTGGGCGAGCATGCGGACCCCAGAGGCGAGAGGCGGAGTGCCCCGCCGGGCAGCCCACGCCAGAGTGGGCAGAGCTGATGTCATAGGCGCCCGTGCGCTTGGGAGCCCTGGCGTGTCTCTGGGACTCCAATTTCTCGGCTTCTGCCCGTTCGCATCCATTCTTCCTTCCAGCGGCCTGCCCGGCTGTCTTTAGGCCCAGCTCCACGTGCAGGTGCAGCAGGCTCACATGGACTGTTTGCTTCTCAAAGCTGTGCAAGGTCAGCCCCCCGTGTAAGCTCCTTACTCTTTACGATTCAGGGGTCAGCCTCTCCTGCACACCCTTGGTAGGTGTTCAGAATTGAGGTCCAGGCCCCATGAGCAGAGAGCCCTCAGATGGGGCGCCGAGCGCAGGAGCCTGAGAGTGTCGTGCCCCGGAGCCCGCGTCCTCGGGACAGGCGGGCGGGGAGCAGCCTGCTCGCCCAGAGCCCGTGCGCTGGTCCCTCTGAGGTGGACGCCTCTCATACTGTCCCCGGAACAGAAGCTAGACACACTCGTGGTATGGTCTGATCAGGGAGAGGACACTCAGGCTGGTAGCCAGGGGCCTGGCTAGTGTGCACCCATGGGGGTGGTGGGGGGTGCCCGGGGGCCGGGGATCTTGAAGGGGTTGGAGCGGGCGTGGCGGAGTAGTAAGGCTAGAGAGGGGAGAATTCACTAACCTGGGTGCTCTGTTCACAATTCAGGACTTAACATCCTGGCAGCCTCCTCCTAACATGCTTCTGGGATGGTTCTAGGAGTCTGGACATGACTGTGACCTACCAAGAGTAGGTAAATAAGCAGGAACTGCCTTGGCAGAGTATTGAGACCAGAAGTCTCAGAGAAGAGCGTGTTGGAGTGGATTTATTCTATGAGGCTGGAGAACACACTTTTTGACTTTTGGATCCTTCAGTTCAGTTCAGTCACTCAGTCGTGTCCGACTGTTTGCAGTCCCATGAATGGCAGCACGCCAGGCCTCCCTGTCCATCACCAACTCCCAGAGTTCACTCAAACTCAAGTCCATCGAGTCAGTAATGCCATCCAGCCATCTCATCCTCTGTCGTCCCCTTCTCCTCCTGCCCCCAGTCCCTCCCAGTATCAGGGTCTTTTCCAGTGAGTCAGCTCTTCACATGAGGTGGCCAAAGTACTGGAGTTTCAGCTTTAGCATCATTCCTTCCAAAGAACACCCAGGGCTGATCTCCTTCAGAATGGACTGGTTGGATCTCCTTGCAGTCCAAAGGTCTCTCAAGAGTCTTCTCCAACACCACAGTTCAAAAGCATCAATTCTTCGGTGCTCAGCCTTCTTCACAGTCCAACTCTCACATCCATACATGACCACTGGAAAAACCATAGCCTTGACTAGACGGACCTTTGTTGGCAAAGTCATGTCTCTGCTTTTGAATATGCAATCTAGGTTGGTCATAACTTTCCTTCCAAGGTGCGTCTTTTAATTTCATGGCTGCAATCACCGTCTGCAGTGATTTTGGAGCCCAGAAAAATAAAGTCTGACACTGTTTCCACTGTTTCTCCATCTATTTCCCATGAAGTGATAGGACGGGATGCCATGATCTTTGTTTTCTGAGTGTTGAGCTTTAAGCCAACTTTTTCACTCTCCACTTTCACTTTCATCAAGAGGCTTTTTAGTTCCTCTTCACTTTCTGCCCTAAGGGTGGTGTCATCTGCATATCTGAGGTTATTGATATTTCTCCCAGCAATCTTGATTCCAGCTTGTGCTTCTTCCAGCCCAGCGTTTCTCATGATGTACTCTGCATATAAGTTAAATAAGCAGGGTGACAATATACAGCCTTGATGTACTCCTTTTCCTATTTGGAACCAGTCTATTGTTCCATGTCCAGTTCTAACTGTTGCTTCCTGACTTGCATATAGGTTTCTCAAGAGGCAGGTCAGGTGGCCTGGTATTCCCATCTCTTTCAGAATTTTCCACAGTTTATTGTGATCCACACATTCAAAGGCTTTGGCATAGTCCATAAAGCAGAAATAGATGTTTTTCTGGAACTGTCTTGCTTTTTCGATGATCCAGCAGATGTTGGCAATTTGGTCTCTGGTTCCTCTGCCTTTTCTAAAACCAGCTTGAACATCTGGAAGTTCACAGTTCACGTATTGCTGAAGCCTGGCTTGGAGAATTTTGAGCATTATTTTACTAGTGTGTGAGATGAGTGCAATTGTGTGGTAGTTTGAGCATTTTTTGGCATTGACCTTTTCTAGTCCTGTGGCCACTGCTGAGTTTTCCAAATTTGCTGGCATATTGAGTGCAGCACTTTCACAGCATCATCTTTCAGGATTTGAAGTAGCTCCACTGGAATTCCATCACTTCCACTAGCTTTGTTCGTAGTGATGCTTTCTAAGGCCCACTTGACTTCACATTCCAGGTTGTCTGGCTCTAGGTCAGTGATCACACCATCGTGATTATCTTGGTCGTGAAGAGCTTTTTTGTACAATTCTTCTGTGTATTCTTGCCACCTGTTCTTAATATCTTCTGCTTCTGTTAGGTCCATACCATTTCTGTCCTTGATCGAGCGCATCTTTGCATGAAATGTTCTCTTGGTATCTCTAACTTTCTTGAAGAGACCTCTAGTCTTGCCCATTCTGTTGTTTTCCTCTATTTCTTTGCATTGATCGCTGAGGAAGGCTCTTATCTCTTCTTGCTATTCTTTGGAACTCTGCATTCAGATGTTTATATCTTTACTTTTCTCCTGTGCTGCTGCTGCTGCTGCTGCTGCTAAGTCGCTTCAGTCATGTCCGACTCTGTGCGACCCCATAGACGGCAGCCCACCAGGCTCCCCCGTCCCTGGGATTCTCCAGGCAAGAACACTGGAGTGGGTTGCCATTTCTTTCTCCAATGCATGAAAGTGAAAAGTGAAAGTGAAGTCGCTCAGTCATGTCCGACTCTTAGCGACCCCATGGACTGCAACCTTCCAGGCTCCTCCATCCATGGGATTTTCCAGGCAAAGAGTGCTGGAGTGGGTGCCATCGCCTTTTTCTCCTTTAGAAGGGTCCAAACAAAGCATCTCCTTCTCTCAGGTAATTCAGAACGCCCAGGTGAGAGGAAACTGCCCGAGTGTCATAGCAAAGCCTCCGTGGACCTGGGTCTCCCTGTATCCATGGAAACGGGGGGCTCTGGAAGAACACGGGCCACACAGTGTCCCCGTGTAACAGTGTCACAGGGCGAGGTGGGTGTAATTACCACCGGGGGCCAGAGTGGCATTCACGGTGCCCTGGCTCACCCAGCCCTGGGATGGAGCAGAGTGATGGACCGCCCGCCAGGACGGCATTGGCCTTGTGTGATTTAGGCCATCGTCTCTGAGGGAGCTCCGCCTTCGGCTGCCTTGCCCTGCTGGGCAGTTGCTGCTGCAGACGCTTTAGTTCCGTTCCCTAGAGGGGCAGCAGCAGGAACACTCCCAGTTAGACCTCAAGCTCAGAGTAAACTCTCCCCTGCCACTGTCAGGCGGCAGCCGCGCCAGCTCCTTGAAGACCCAGTGACCCGTTTACCTATCCTCCAGCTCCCTGGGTGTGGCTGCCGAGTAACCCGGCGTGCGTTCCAGGTGCGCGAGTGACGACTCGGCCTGCATGTCGCCATTCGGTGGCCGATTTAATGGCAGCAGAAGGCGTCTGAGCATCCCGTCAGCGGCCCTTGAAGCATCCCTGCACAGCCTCTCCCGGCTCTCCTGTCCCAGCCTTGACTGCCTTCACTGGGCAGGGTCTGCCTCAGCGTGCTCCCGTTTCCTCTAGTATGCATCGCTTCCTTTTGGCTCCAGGGCTTCTCCAGGGTCCACCCTGCAGGAGATACAAGTAGGAGGGCACCGCAGCTGCTTTAGCTGGAAGTTAGTGCTCCCCAAGGGCTGCCCTAACCGAAGAAGAGGGCAGGACCCCGTGGAGAAACGCTTCTCCCCGGCTTTGCACAGAAGGGGCCCAGTGCTTTCCAGTCGTCCCTGCGTTTTGGTGCCATGGAGCTCAGTCGCCCAGTGGCGGTGAGCGTGTCCGTGTCCGTGTCCCCTGGTGGTGAGTGTGTCTGTGTCAGTGTCCCTGTGGTGGTGAGCGTGTCAGTGTCCCCATGGTGGTGAGCATGTCAGTGTCCCCATGGCGGTGAGCGTGTCTGTGTCCCTACAGTTGTAAGCGTGTCAGTATCCCCACAGTGGTGAGCATGTCCACGTCCCGGCAGTGGTGAGCTTGTCAGTGTCAGTGTCCCTATGGTGGTGATTGTGTCAGTGTCATTGTTCCTGCGGTGGTGAGCATGTCAGTGTCCCCATGGTGGTGAGTGTGTCAATGTCAGTGTCCCCACGGTGGTGAGTGTGTCAGTGTCAGTGTCATTGTTCCTGCGGTGGTGAGCATGTCAGTGTCCCCGTGGTGGTGAGCGTGTCCGTGTCCCTGCACTGGTAAGCGTGTCAGTGTCCCCATGGCAGTGAGCGTGTCAGTGTCCGTGTCCTGGCAGTGGTGAGCATGTCAGTGTCCCCGTGGTGGTGAGCGTGTCAGTGTCCCTGCCTGGTAAGCGTGTCAGCATCCCCATGGTGGTGAGTGTGTCAGTGTCCGTGGCCCTGCAGTGGTGAGTGTGTCAGTGTTCCCATGGCAGTGAGTGTGTCAATGTCAGTGTCCCTCCAGTGGTGAGCGTGTCAGTGTCCGTGTCCCCGTGGTGATGAGCGTGTCAGTGTCTGTGTCCCCATGGTGGTGAGCGTGTCAGGACAGTCGGCTTGCTTTGTCCTGCCCCTTCCCGGTCTCTGCCTTTTAGCTCCGTTTCTTCTCCTTCTGATGACGTGGCCTGTTGACAGGTCTTTGCAGATGCTCTCCTTTTGGGAGGCGCTTAGGGTCAGACACCCACTCCAGTGTTCTTGCCTGGAGCATCCCAGGGACGGGGGAGCCTGGTGGGTTGCTGTCTGTGGGGTCGCACAGAGTCGGACAGAACTGAAGCGACTTAGCAGCAGCAGCAGCAGGGTCAGACAAGTGCAGCTGTTGTGTTGGGGTGTGTGCGTCTGTGTGTCTAGCCAGCCATCCGTCTACCTACCTGTTCATCCGTCCATCCGTCCACCCAGTCCCAGAATGGTAAAGATGGTTGCTTAGCTCAACTCTAGTCAGTGGTGGAGCTGGAGTTCTGAGTTCATCTGAAGCCAGAGCAGGTCTCTTCTCCCTTGATGTACTGCCTTTTCCCTCTGAAGATGTCATCAGCGGGCCTCAGGGGGCTTGTCCAGCCTCCTCCTGCGGGAGCTAGCCCCCCTGCCAGCACGCAGAGGTCTTTGAGAGACCCCCGTCTACGGCGTGCCGGTCTGTAGGGTGCCGGGAGCGCGCCCGGCCCTTAGAGAGACCCCAGTCTACGGCGTGCCGGGAGGGCGCCCGGGCCTTAGACCCTCCGTCTGCAGGGTGCCGGGAGCACGCCCGGGCCTTAGAGAGACCCCCGTGTACGGCGTGCCGGGAGCGCGCCCGGCCCTTAGAGAGACCCCCGTCTGCAGGGTGCAGGGAGTGTGCCCGGCCCTTAGAGAGACCCTTGCCTGCAGGGTGCTGGGAGCGCGCCCGTCCCTTAGAGAGACCCCCGTCTACGGCGTGCCGGGAGCGCGCCCGGGCCTTAGACCCTCCGTCTGCAGGGTGCCGGGAGCGCGCCCGGGCCTTAGGGCCCCGTCTGCAGGGTTCCGGGAGTGTCCCCCCTCTGCAGTGAGCCCTCCTTGCCCTGCGCCTCGCTCTGGGGGCGCTCCCCTCACGGTCTGTTACGGAAAGTGTTTCGTTTTTGCTTCTTTTCTGAGTCAATCACCTCTTGTTGCCTTTGGTCGTTTTTTGGTTGTTTGCTCATTTCTGTTCTTAGTTTTTGTGTTTCTGCTTCAGGACTTTTTTTTCCTCCTCATATCTCGAGTACTTGTGTGAAGATTTTAAATTCAGTTCGGAGTGTTGTGTTACTGTTTGCTTCAGCTTTGTGGCTTTTCTTTTGGAGGGGGACGGGTTCGTCAGTGGCGATGCTTTTATTAGCAGTTTCTGATTTTGTTTTAAACAGTAGTTTTCTGTGTCCGTGGCCTGCTTTTTGCGTTTTTGCATATCTGCTCACCCCTTCTTAGGGAATTCCATAGTTCCGCCCTCCGCGCTTGTTGGGAGGTGCTGGGGCGGGGAGGGTGCGCCTGTTCTCTGGTGGGACCCTCGCCTTCCCTCCTCTCGGTCCTTTCCCTTGACTGCCAGTTTCCTAGGCGCCTCCCCTTCCCCTGCTGGTCTGCCCTCCGGAGATGTGCGTGCCTGATTTCTGTCGGATCCACTGCCTCTCGAGCCTCTTTTCGAGCCGGCCCTTGCAAAGTGTGCAGCATTCTAGTCTTATCCTTGGGCCTTTCTGGGCATGCTTCTGCTTTGTCTCCCCCTGCTCTTTTTCAGTGGCTCTCAAGTGTCCCTCCCTGTCTTTAAACCTGCAGACTTTCTGTGGGGTTGGTGGGAACTCTGCTCAATGGGGTCCGTTTTTCAGTCACCGGTCATTGGAAGCTTGTAGAGTTCTGTCTCCTGCTACTGCTCCAGGCGTGGGTCATGTGTGGTTTCACTCCGTCTTTGTTGGTTTTATGGTGCTGTGTATTTTGTTTATTTCTTTCTGTGGACCTGTTTTTAAATTCTTTTTTGAATTTGTTGCAGTCATGCATCCATTTTGTGTGTTGGCGTTCTGGCTGCCAGGCCTGTGGGCTCCTGGCTCCACAGCTAAGGATCACACCAGCACTGCTTGCGCTGGAAGGCCAAGTCTTAGCCGCTGGACAGCGAGGGAAGGCCCTATTTTGACTTTTTTGTTTATTTACTCTTGAGGGTATATGAGAAAATTTGGAATCTGGTGCCTTCATTCCCCTTAACCCAGAAGTTTCTCCGTTCTTTACAGACTCAGCTCAGGCTCCACCACCTTCTCTTCCTTGGCGTTTTCCGGTTCCCAGGCTCTGGTACTTGCTGCTTCCTTGTGTTCCTGACCTTCCGCCTCTCTAATTGCAGGTGTTTTATTGCATTGTAATTATATACTTGTCTCCCCTCCCCCATCAAATTGTGACTGTCTTTTGGCAGCAAACCTTGTATTTCTTTTTTGTGATACATAGTGGCACCCACTAATTGGATTAATTTATTTAAAACAGAATAGAAGCACAGTCAGTGGATGGAAGTCAGCTCTATCCACTGTGAATAATGTGAATATTTTTGGATCATAGTGAACTTTAGTTTTAAAAGAAGATAAGTAAAAAACTATGAATAATGATCAGGTTTATATTATAATCAGTTCAGTCGCTCAGTCATGTCTGACTCTTTGTGATCCCGTGTACTACAGCACGCCAGGCCTCCCTGTCCATCACCAACTTCCAGAGGTTGCTCAAACTCATGTCCATCAAGTCAGTGATGCCATCCAACCATCTTATCCTCTGTCGTCATAATACTAAAGTTTAAGATAATAAGATTACCACTTTTTCCCACAGAGCTTAGAATGTTAATTGATTGACTTTTGAAAATAGAAATATCTTTAATAAATACTTTTTCTAATATTGCTGAATAGTTAAAAGTCTAGAATCTGAAATGATTCATGGTTTCTTTTTTAAAAAAAAAGAATATCTATGAAAAGATTCTGCAAAATTACTGGGTTTAAAATTTTTTTAATTTTTTTAAATTATGAAACTATGATAGTACATTTATAGGAGGCTTGGAAAATACAGAACAAGATTCCATATAGTTCAACTATGCTATGCTATGCTATGCTAAGTCACTTCAGTCGTGTCCGACTCTGTGTGACCCCATAGACGGCAGCCACCAGGCTCCCCCGTCCCTGGGATTCTCCAGGCAAGAACACTGGAGTGGGTTGCCATTTCCTTCTCCAGTGCAGGAAAGTGAAAAGTGAAAGCGAAGTCGCTCAGTTGTGTCCGACTCTTAGCGACCCCGTGGACTGCAGCCTACCAGGCTCCTCCAGCCATGGGATTTTCCAGGCAAAAGTACTGGAATGGGGTGCCATTGCCTTCTCCGAGTTCAACTATATATTACCATTATTTCTTTAAGTATATAAGTTAAGATTTTTAGTTGGAGTTTCAATATCGAACTCTCAAAAATTAGTAGAATGTATATACAGAGAAGTAGAAGAATATAGTTGACCCCAAATTACAGTTTTTAATGGATCATTTTAATATTCAAGTGACTTTCTACCTTTTTGCTATACAAGATGTGTTTGGGTGCCAAGTGACTGAAATTCCACATACCAGCGGAAAAGACAAAATTGGATTCTTAAGTGCACAGCACTGGGTTACCTGACTGAGTTTGGAAATAGGAGTGTCAAAATTCATCTTCTGCTCAGTTTTTAGCACCGTGTAAAGATCTTGCTTTTGCTTAAAAAAAAATTATTTATTTTTAATTGAGGGATAATTTCTCTGTGCTTTTTTTGAATTGGTTTTGAAATAAAGAATTTGACAATATGGATGTACATCCTTAAGAAAACTAGGTATGTGGAAATGAAGACCCTTTACCTAATAATTAGTAAGTATTCTATTGATACAAATTTGTTCTTTTTTCCTGTCCAACTGTAAACATTTTTATCACGAGGGCTATTTCTTCTCAGACAGAGGGGTCCACTTAACCCATTTGTTCTACATTTGGTATTATGGGCCATGATTATTAGATACAAAAATCAAGTAGGATTTTGAAGATTTAAAAAGAAATCTATAGTACTGCATTGTAGGAATTCCAAACAACCCCTATCTCATTCAGAATTCTCTATAGAGAGGTGTTGTAAACAGGCATAGTGCATCAGCTCACTCATGTACAGGTCAGATGGGAAATTTGCCTCTGTAAATGAGTTTGTTCAGAAAATGGATTTGTTGGTTTTTATATTCTGAAACTAAAAAGGAAAAAAGACAAAGGGAACATAATAGATAGTCGTCTGATATTTGTGTGCCATAAGGAATAGTGTTCTTTCCAGTGTTTTTTTAATTGCAAGATGATTTTCTTTAGTTCTTCTAATTGTGTGATAATTTTTGAATTGTGCTAGTCTGTATTTTGACTATGTATTTGCTCTTTTCAAAAGAAATGGTATGCAAGCCACATGGCACTAGAACTATGGAGTAATTTCTTTGGAAACATTTTGGTTTCAGGTGGACATTACAAGAAGACATTTGACCCTACTGTTCTTAGCAATGTTCCCTGTAAGCCATTCAAAAGATTGTGAGCGCAGATACGGAGAACAAACCCATGGTTCCCAGTGGAAAGAGGGACGGGGAGGGGCAGGAGATGGGTATCAGCTTAAGAGGCACAAACTACTGTGTGTAAAATACATAAGCTGCAAGGACGTGTTGTACAGCACAGGGCAAGTAGTAGTAGTATTTAATAACAAGAGTACACGGAATATAATCTAGGAAATTTTGAATCACTGTGTTGTGCACTCTAAATCAATTATGCCTTAATTAAAAAATGTAAATAAATAAATATCCATCTTATTAAAAATTTTTTTAAAGATTTGTGAGCAGACCACTTCGATCTTGAGACTGGTCCTGAGACTTCCATGCATTACCTCAGTTGTGATCACTGTTAGCAGTGGTATGAGATTGGTGGGCCCTGTATGTTCTGTTAAACCGCCAGCGACCCTGTGTGTGCTGCAGACTGAGAGGACACCAGGGTAGGGGCTTCGAGCCAGCTCACACGTCTTGCAGGTGGCAAAGCTGGCTGTGAACTTAGACATCTGCGCTCCAGCAACTGCCCTGCCTGAACCTTTGTGTCTTTATGGCTGATTTTTCACCCTGTCTGAGAAGAGCGTGCCTTGACATACTCATTTCTTTATTTCCCATCGTGGGGGTGGAAGGACAAGGGCGATGACGGTGAGGGTTGTTTTCAGGAACTGTCGGATTCTGTAGTTGTTAAAGAGGCCAGTTTTAAAAGCACGGGTCTTTTTCTGGTGTGTGTGGAGAGCAGACACTCATGAACGTGCCCGCTAGTGCTATCTGATCTTACTATTTTGTGATGTTGGGTTCGTATCTGGTTTTCTTTTTTTAATGTATGTATCATTTGTTTATTTGCCTACTTAGCTGTGCCAGGTCTTAGTTGAGGCGTGAGGGATCTTTGTCTTCCTTGTGGCATTAAGGGTCTTCAGTGCAGCGTTCGGGCCTTTAGCCGAGCCGCGTCACTCTGGCATGCTGCGTGTTGGCGCTCCTGCCCCCACCAGGACCGCACCCCAGCTCCCTGCACTGGGAGTGTGGGGTCTCAGCCCCTCGACCACTAGGAAGCCCCCATGTCTGTCTTTTTCAAGAAGTTGTTACTGCTGCTGCTGCTGAGTCACTTCAGTCGTGTCCGACTCTGTGTGACCCCATAGACGGCAGCCCATGAGGCTCCCCTGTCCCTGGGATTCTCCAGGCAAGAGCACTGGAGTTGGTTGCCATTTCCTTCTCCAATGCAGGAAAGAGAAAAGTGAGAGTGAAGTCACTCAATCGTGTCCGACTCTTAGCGACCCCATGGACTGCAGCTCACCAGGCTCCTCTCCATGGGATTTTCCAGGCAAGAGTACTGGAGTGGGTTGCCATTGCCTTCTCTGAAGTTGTTACTAGTTCAGTTGAAACTTTATGTAACCATTATCCTGAATGTAGTTTTTGTCATCCCAGTTGTGTTTTTATACTTTTACAACATAAGTATATGTGCATAAATTACAGTGCGTAATAATATTTTGCATGTCTTTCTCTTTACCTGTGTGGTGCGGTCAGTCTCTGTCGTGTCCAACTCTTTGCGATCCTGCGGGCCATAGCCCACCAGGCTCCTCTGTCCATGGGATTTTCCCAGCAAGAATGCTGGAGTGGGTTGCCGTTTCCTCTTCCAGGGATCTCTTTACATAAATACGACATCATATAATATACACATCCTTAGCAAACATACGCAGGCCTATTATGTGTATCCTTCATTGCTGCATTAAAAGTGAGAGTTGTTTGTATGGCCATCTGTAACTTTTATCAATTTATTTTTGTTACTCTATGATGTTCCACTGTATGATTATATCATAATGTCTTTATTCATTGTCCTGTTAGTGGATATTCAGGGTTTTATTTTTTCTGTCATGCAGCGATCTTGTCTATGGCATTGTTTACGTGTCCACTTATATATGTGCAAGAGTTTATAGTGTATACCTAGGAATAGAATCACTGCTCTGTGGGTCTGCACAGCTTTTATTTTATTCAGTGTTGCCAAACTGCTTTCCAGATTGATTGTACTGGGTCATAGTCCCACCAGCAGGACACGAGAGTTCATTTTACTTGTCGCCTCTTGGTTTTACATTTTTAAATTGATTTGATGGGGGTAAAATAGTCTCTCTTTTTGCAGTGTCATTTCCCTGAATACTGATAGGCTTAATAGAATTCTTGAAAAATGTAAATAAAAATGAGGCAAAACAAAAATATAAAAGATTTCTTGACCATTTGGTTTCCCTCTTTTGTGAAACTGCCCTGTCATTTACCCCCTTACTTAAAATTTTTTTTTTTTAATTGGATTGCTTTTCTTTGTTTGAAAGGAGCCCATTTTCTGTGATTACATGCTCTGTGTCCCTAACTTCTTAGACAGCATTTTGGATATAATTTAACCCTTTTAAAAATGACTGAACAACATTATTGTGCTGTTTAGATAGCAGTGCGGAAGGTATGTGAGACTGTTGGTGATCTGGTCCTCAGTGGCTGGACTGCTGTGCCTTTTAGAATTACCCTTTACTTTTGTAAGCACGTTCTTTTTCTTCCCTCGCTTCTTTTCTTCTCTTGTTTCCCTTCTTGATGCTTCCAGTGCATTTCGTCGCTTCTCTGCTGTCTGGTTTTAGATAAAATTATCTGGGTGAGGTTCCAAGAATTGTGTTGTTTTTGGGCAGTGAATGTGCTGTGATGCGCTGCCTTCTTCATATCTGGGGAGGCCCCTGAGGTTAGTCCCAGGTGCATGTGGGCTTGGACTTGGACTCTGGGTGAGTGCATGTGCTGAACAGTGACTTCGGGGTTAGTGTGAGCAAGGCTCCGTCTTAGCAGAAATGATAAGCTTTTGAGACTGGCATGTATTACTGTAAATCCACATGAAAATTATCTTTTAAAATTCTAGATTACAACTTTTCAGAGTAAAATTTTTTTTCTCTTCTGGGTTTCTCAGTGTTGCTAGAACAGTATAGAAATCTTTCAGACGTTTATGTGTTTGGTCGGGCCTCTACTCCAGTACTTTTGCCTAGAAAATCCCATGGATGGAGGAGCCTGGTAGGCTGCAGTCCATGGGGTTGCTAGAGTCGGACACGACTGAGCGACTTCACTTTCACTTTTCACTTTCATGCTTTGGAGAAGGAAATGGCACCCCACTCCAATGTTCTTGCCTGGAGAATCCCAGGGACGGGGAAGCCTGGTGGGCTGCCGTCTATGGGGTCGCACAGAGTCGGACACGACTGAAGCAACTTAGCAGTAGCAGCCACTGTGCTTAACATTAATTGTTAAGGTTTTAATATTCCCACTGGCTAGTCTGAAACATTTTTTTATTCCCCTGTTGCTTTGGCATTAAAATTCTATGAGGACAGAGATTCTGTCTGTTCCTCACAATTGAATCTGATCACCTAGAGTAGTCTGGAACATGATAGATACTCAGATATTTGAGGGAATGCACAGTGGAGTGAATTCCACTGTCCTTATTTTTTTAGTAACAAGCCCAGTTAGTTGACTTAAAAAGATTAATAAGATTATTTTATATTTGTTTCAATTACTTTCTTTCTGCCTTAAATTATCTGCCTGTTTTTCTGTCTTTTCTGTTTTTTTTTTTTTTGTACTGTGTTAAAGGATGAATCTGATCCCTGTGTGGTTAAAAAAATTATTTAAACTATGGAATAGACTAGAAAATTTAAAAGTGTACGTAAAGTATCAGGAATAATGCTACAACAGTCATCCGAGAATCTCTTTCTATCACAGATATTGGGTTGGCCAAAAAGTCTGTTTGGGTTTTCATAAGATGTTGCAGAAAAACCTGAAGGAACGTTTTGGCCAACTCAATACAGTATCTTCCCCAAGGTCACAAGTCTGGTAGTTTATGTGGTTGAGATTAGAAAACAGGTCTTTTTAGTTTAGGAGCACTTGCTTTACTTGAAACTTCTCAGTACTTTCCCTTCATATTTGCTTGTGCTATTTCTCTTTTTTAAATTGAAGTACAGTTGCTTTACACTATTGTGTTAGGTTCAGGTGTACAGCATAGGATTCAGTCATTTTTACAGTTTATGTTCCTTCAGAGGTGACTCCGAGATACTAGGACATACTTCCCTGTGCTCTGCGGTGTATCCTCAGTGCTTATCTGCTTTATACACAGTAGTCTGTATCTTAGTGTTGGTGTTGTTTAGTCACTAAGTCACGTCTGACTCTTCGAGACCTCATGGACTTAGCCCACGGCTCCTCTGACCACGGGATGTCCCAGGCAAGGATTCTGGAGGGGTTGCCATGTCCTTCCCCTGGGCGCCTTCCTGACCGGGGTCAAGTCTGGGACTCCCTCGTTGGCAGGCGGATTTTTTGCTGCTGAGCCACCAGGGAAGCCCGTATCAGTTAATCCCATACCCTTAATTTGTCCCTCCTTCCTTCCCTCGCTCCTTCGGTGACGACGAGTTTGTTTTCCTCATCTGTAGAGTCTGTTTCTGTTTTGTGTGGTAGTTCTTTATTTTTTTTTTTGTTTTGTGTGGTAGTTCTTTAATGTGGAAGGGACATTTTTGTTAAAACTCGCTCAGTTCTGCAGGCCCCATGGCAGCCCGTGGAAGCTGTCCCGCGTGTTTCGGCTAGACATAATCTCTCCTTCCTCTGACGTCCCCACATTTTGACAGCGGTGCATTTTATTGGGTATTATGGTTCTTCTTTGGCAAAGTTTACTCTGTTAGATAATAAGCTTTGGGGGAGTTGTTTTCTTCGTCTTGGTTTCCTAGTGCCTATCATAATTAGCATAAGAAGACTGGTTCCCAGGTCCTCTTATAATAACTGGTAAGAGAAGACTCAGCGTCAGTGGTTTAAGTAAAGAAGGTTGAAAAGAAGACAGCATGTGGCGAGGCCTCCCCGCGCCCCTGGGCATCCAGGCTCCTGCTGGCTGCTCCGCTGGCCTCAGCATGTGACCTCTCTGCTCTGTGCTGACGTTGACCGTCCAGACTCAGACAGGAATGTGGGGCAAGAGGAAGAGACTTTCCGTCTGTGAGGTGTTTGCTTCCTATGTAGGATTTGAATCCTCCTCAGGAGACATTTTTGTGTGTTTTTGGCTTTGGCTATGCAGCGTCACGTGGCCATCCTTTTGCAAGGGCGGCTGTGAAATGGAATATGTATTCTCAGCCTCTCAAGACAAGGGAAATGGTGATTGAGAATGGTGGTGAGTAGACCTGTATATAGTATCTGCCATAAAGAGGACTTGATAAATACTCTTTATTTAATTTGAAAAATTTTATCAAAAGTAATCCATGTATGTACTTAGTCAGATAAGACTATAAAGTAAGATCCGCAGCCCCTGACCCTCGTCTGCAGTTCCATCTCTGGTTTCTGCTTTCTTCTATTGTAACATGGTCTGCCAGCTGAGAAGTGGCACCGTGCAGCTCTTCAGTCTGCAGTTTTAGACCTCCTTTATTTATTTGTTCACTGTTTAACAGGCTTCCCTGGCGGCTCAGGTGGTAAAGAATCTGCCTGCAATGCAGGAGACTCGCATTCTATCCCTGGGTCAGGGAGATCCCCTGGATAAGGAAATGACAGCCCACTCCAGTATTCTTACCTAAAGAATCCCATGGACAGAGGAGCCTTGTGGGCTGCAGTCCATGGGTTAGCAAAGAGTCGGACCTGACTGAGCGACCAACACTTTCACTTTCACCTAATGAAGTTACGGTTCTGGTTGAATCCATATTCAGTCTTTACTTGCTGTCTAAATATTCATAGCTGAGCCAAGTATTTGTTTTTTGTTTTTGTTTCCTTCTTTGTATAAATTTTTTCCCCAGAGTTAAATTACCCCCGTCTTTCCATTCAGTTACTTTTCTTTGAGTCTCTAAGTGCCCCCACCTGTTTTAGCAGCTCTGTGAATTCCTCTTCTGTGTGATTTTCTGTAGATGAGACAACCCTTTTTCCTGGAGACTTTCCTTCTGAGCCCTCTGTTGTCATCCATGTGGACTAGTTACTCTCAGCTACTGTGTGATTGTCGTTGTGAGACTTCCCTTCACTGTCATCTTGAGAATGATGTGTTTAATCCTTTTTTTTCCTAGATCTTAAAGATTTTTTTGATCTTCAAATGTCTTGATTATGTTCTCATATGTGTGATAGCATTACTTGTTTACCTTACTGTTTGGGAGCATGTTTTTATTTTGGAAGACTAGGATGTAGGAACACTTTTACTCTCTTGAATTTGGAAATCAGTAGATGATTTCTTTCCAGTGACTCTTAGCAACAGTCAGTGTCCATTGTGCACTTCCTATCTGTGTTGTTGTTTAGTTACTCGGTCGTGTCTGACTCTTTTGAGACTTCATGGACTGTAGCCTGCCAGGCTCCTCTGTCCATGGAATTCTCCAGGCAGGAATACTGGAGTGGGCTGCCACTTCCTTCTCCAGGGAATATTTGTGACCCGGGAGAACGAACCTGCATCTCCTGCATTGCAGGTGGATTCTGTACCACTGAGCCGCCAGGGAAGTCCTTCGTGGCATCATTCTAAGTGGTATACATTCATGTCTTGTTTAATCTGTACAGTATCTCATTTGGACCAAATACTGCGTTTCCTAAGGATTTTGAATTTTTTTTAACCCTTCTTTATCCCCAGAGCAGATCCTGTAGGACCAGTACTATTAATGTCCTCACTCTACAGATGTAGGTACAGGGGTACAGAGAGAGAAGTTGGGCAGCTTGTCTGAGAACGCGCAGCTGGAGCTGGTGCCTGAATTCTAACCTGCACAGTGAAATTCTAGGCCACTGCTGTTCTAGATAGCTCTACGCAGTGCCTACGTGTAATTAGAACTGGTTAGCTATTTGTAGAATAAACACTTTAAAGTACACTCTGGGTTTTCATTTTTTAAATTAAAATGTATTTTAACAGATATACTTTCTTGCTTAGCTGTTGACTACTTCTTTTCTTTGTGAAATTTTAATATTTTTTATTTTCCCATTATTTTCAGAGTCAATTTCAATATAATAAATGAGGACAGCTTCATATAGTGGAAACCTACTTTTTAAAAGCTAGTATGTTTTATCCACATTTTAATGGTTATAGAAAATGGAAGGCAATAATAAAGCAAATAATGGGAAAACAAAATTGAATTTTTTATGTCATTTCCCATGAGGAACATATGGGTGTTCAATTTTTTATTCTTGTAATATTCCTTTAAAAGGTCCTCTTACAGGCATACAACAAAGAACAAGTAAGTCTTTTCTACGGTTAATCTTTCACTATGGATGTCCTTGAATTTTTAAAAAATGATTATGCTTATCAGTGTAGTGTTGTTCAGATACTGTAGCTACTTTAAAACTTGCCTTTTTATCTCCCAGGTGTGTAAGCCAAGTTAGAGAGCTGTGATGAGCACAGGTTAGACACATGCCCTGCTTTGTATTTACCACCCCATCAGCTGTGCTGGTGTTTTCATGCTAAGAAAGAAGGTAAATTAACAACATCTAAATATATATTTGGACTTCCCTGATGGCTCGGCCTTGTAAAAAATCCACCTGCAGTGTGGGAGACCTGATTTAGAGAAGCATCTGAGTATATAAACAGAAGCCTAAGTGTGCACATATTTGTTGTTCCTTTTATTAATAAAAATCCAGGCTTTCCTGGTGGCTCAGATGGTAATCTGCCTGCAGTGTGCGAGACCAGATTTGATCCCTGGGTCAGGAAGACCCCCTGGAAAAAGGAATGGCTACCCACCCCAGTATTTTTGCCCGAAGAATTCCATGGACAGAGGAGCCTGATGGGCTACAGTCCGTGGGGTTGCAAAGAGTCAAACATGATTGAGTGACTAACACTTTTACTTACTAAAATCCGGGCCGATTCTGTTCATAAGGGTATTATGGACACAGTCATCTTCCATAATTTAAAGTTGGCAATAACTTGCTTTGGCCACAGCTAAATTTGTTTGATGAGAGCTCTAATTAAGGCATTTTAGTTGCTGTCATTTAGCCAACTAAAATATTGCATATATTTGACAGATCTTATTTGGATTTACTGTTATTTGAATTTCATTAGAATGTGATTTCTTTGATTTTAATATTGAGTCAATCTAGTTTCCACATGCTAAGAAGTACATTTGCTTATTGCAGTTAGCAGAAATGTTTAGGAATATTTCAGGTTTAAGATGAAGCTTCTGTTACACAGATTTCTGGTTCTCCTCTGGCACAAGGTGGGTCCATTTGTGCTTGGTAGAATCACTTGACCAGTTTTGGCCAACAAAATTGATCGGCGGTTCCGTGTAAGGCATTTAACTTGTGCGTTTAACTGCCAGTGTGACGCCCTTCAAATACTTTATCCCTCTGTTTCCTCAGCTCTTGGTACTTTAGACAGTGGTTTCTCTGTGATGCTGGGTACCGTAGTAAAGAAGAGGTGGAACAGAACCCTGGGCGACCCACAACGGCCATGCAGGAGAAGTGAGAAACTGTTGTTTTCAGCCACTAGGGTGATACGTTGCTGTGATATAATTTAGATGATTGAGTGATAAAATTTACTTTAGGGAAAGTCTTACCTCAGAAAATTTTAAGACTGTGAAGCCGCAAATAATCCATCACTTTTTAAGATAGAAAGGGTAGTGGCATTTAACTTTCCGTTGCCCGTCAGGTAGAGGTGGGGTTGAAGGGTTTTAAACTTACGTAACATCCTCTGAGAGACTTGCAGACCAAGCTGGAAACTTTGTTTGCCTTGAGGATTTTTTGTTGTTTTTTTTGAAACTCCAGAAATGATACTTTTAACAGTGAACAAGAATAGATATTCTCTGTCTGGTAATGACAGTTGCCTGATTCCAAATCTCCATATACTCCCCCCCACCCCTGCCAACCCCCATATCAGCAAGAAGCTCAAATAAAACCACCTGTGACTGCACCTCCAACTTTGCTGGGAGATGGAGAAGCCATCATCTTCAGGTTACATCACAGTCGGGTGGGAAAAAGCAGCGAATCCCAGTGGAGCTCCTGTTGCCGCAGTCCCATGGGGGATGGAGGGGGAAGGTCATCTTGAGAGACTCTTGAAAGAGAAAGACAGAGAAACAGAAAACAGACAAAACACAGGCAAAAGGTAACCCTCAGAAAGAGAAGGTGTCAACAGCATGTGCAAAAATACTGCTTTGCACCAAGACTTGATAGGCCCTGGCTCTGGCTTAGGAAAAGGGCTTGAAAGTGAGCAGGATCAGAAGGGCAGTGTTAAAGAAGCTTTGCTTCTAGAGGAGAATAAATATGGAAAGTCACCTTGGGAATGTGGCCAGTGAAGAGAAAAAAGAAACGGAGAAAATTACAGATCTTGCGGAAGCAAAAGTTGCCCACAGTCCCTCCCCATCAGCCATGAAACAGAGTGATCCTCACTAAGCTGACTGAGGAAACCTGTACCTCACATGCACAGGAGCAGAAAAAAGGAATACAGAGCTTCTGTGAAAATAAAATAAAATGCAAATTAATGTTCCAGGTGGTGCAGAGTCTCCCCTGAATCCACATTATGCAGAAGGAAAGCTGGAATGAGTGCTCCCAACTGAGGAAATATCTTTAGAAAAGCAGCAGGGGGACTCCCCGGTGGTCCAGTGGCTACCATTCCTGCTTCCACTGCAGGGGGCCAGCTTCAGCCCCCGACTAGGGGAACTAAGATCCCACATGCCGCACAGCATAGCCAAAAAAAAGGAAGCCTTGGTAATGTTGAAAAAATACCTTGAATCAAATATTCAAAAATTAAGAAAGAAATGGACCAGAAAACAGAACGAAGTGCAGTGAGAGTTGATTGAACTCAGGGGGAAAAATGAAGAAAAAGACAGAATCATGTCAGAAATGAAGACTAAATAACCAAGTCCTGAAGGAAGAATAGATCAAAATGAAAATTTAATAAGTATTAAAGAAAAGCAAGGACGCAAATTTTTTCAAGTTAGATACAGAAAGAAAAAGAGGCCTGAGAGAAAGTAGTTGACGTGAAAGACAAAGTTGTCACGTGTACAACTGGCGTTCTTAAAGATAAAACTAAGCCATCTAAGAAATATAATTCCAAAAATAAAAGCAGACTTGAGTCTACATGTGGAAATGACCACTGGGTACTGGGAAAAACTAATCAGCTCTGAGACATATCCTAGTAATGCTATTACACTTTAAAGAGACATGCTCAGAGCTTCAGTCCAAAAGATGAACTAAATCGTACAATGGTAGGAATATTAGCTGATGTCAGACTTCTCAAAAGTGGCATCAGGGCAACACTGGAGCAACTTTTTTTACTTTTAAAGGAGCTTAAGGAAAGAAGGTGTGAGTCAGTTATATTCAGCTTTAAGATTAAAACTACAGAAAAGTTTTGAGTATTCAGGAACTCAGAAAGTACCTTACATAGGGAGTCTTCCTGAGGAATGTGCTGGACAGTGAGTTTCATCTAAAGAGGTGGAAAAAGCTCTGAATAATGAGCACTTAATATTTAGTTACAGAGCTCAGACTGAATAAAAAATGGGAGCCACGGATAGAATGGTTTGTAAGCCTTAAATTATATTGTTTATATAACTACTTGTAATTTATATTGCATAAGTAGGCTTAGACCATAAGTATGTATACGTTTGTTCCCAATTTTAGATTCGATTTCAATTTTACTTGCGGTCACAGTAAAAATACAGTTCTTTGAGCTGTAGCAGAACTCAGAACCCCTCACACCGTGGAAGCATGCGCCAGTGAGCTGTAGTACACAGAAGCGGAGCTCAGAACCCCTCACACCGTGGAAACGTTGGCCAATCCCAGCCTTTACTCCCAGTCGTAAAAGGCGGTAGGAAAGTGGTATAGGGCCCGGTCCCTTAAATTTCTTAGCCTCTTTTCCGCTTCAGCTCCACCAGGTATCCTGTAGTTGCCGACATCCTGATACTTATTGGAGGACACAGGGAGGTGAGTTCTCAGGTTGTTTGAGGACAAGTGGCTTAGTGATGGCATGTCAATCATCTGGGCACATGGGCATTGTTGATGTGCTTCACATTCCATCCGTTCAACGCTGTAACATTTGGGTTTCATCATTCAGAGTTAGATCGTTCGTTACTCTTGTACTTCCTGTAAATTGACTATATGCTTTTTAGTTCATTTGTGGTGACTTAAACTAGCTTTTGAACTGTGGTGTTAGAGAAGACTCATGAGAGTCCCTTGGACTGCAAGGAGATCAAACCAGTCCATTCTAAAGGAAATCAGTCCTGAATATTCATTGGAAGGACCGATGCTGAAGCTGAAGCTTCAATACTTTGGCCACCTGATGTGAAGAACAGACTCATTGGAAAAGACCCTGAGGCTGGGAAAGATTGAAGGCGGGAGGAGAAGGGGACAACAGAGGATAAGATGGTCGGATGGCATCACTGACTCAATGGACATGAGTTTGAGCAAGCTTCGGGAGTTGGTGATGGACAGGGAGGCCTGGCGTGCTGCAGTCCATGGGGTCGCAAAGAGATGGACACGGCTGAGCGACTGAACTGACTGACTGAAACTAGTGAATAAGAAATAAGCTCAAATAATTTCACACACAAATAATTCTTGCAGTTGGAGATTGTAAGGAAATGATCATACACCAGTTGAATGAAGAATCCCTGCCAATATTTTGAAACACGCATGTCACAGATGTGTAAAACATGTCTTTGTACAGTATAAGTTCTTATACAATAAAAGTATTTGCATAGCAGATTTAAATATGTGTGTGCATACCTATATATAAAATGATATAAGCATTTATTTCCTAGTTCTGTCCATGAAAGAGCCTAGAAGGCAAGATATGCCAGTAGCAATGAGCACAACTGACACCCAGTCTTGGTTTCTAATACCATTTCCCATTAAAAGGAATCAAGGCCAATTAAGAGAAAGCAAGGAAGTGCTTAGAAAGGAAAGAGAGAAAATGAAGGAGTTCTGTCTGAAGGGTAGAGAAGCCAGCTTGAAGCTGTTTCCACTGACCAAATATGGGTCAACAGGGCAAGAATGAATTTTAACTCATTGAAAAAAAGGTAATCCATGAAGAGTCTGGTGATAGGTAGGAAGAAGGGAGGATTCTTCTCAGTCTGGTGCTGACTGATAAGTTTGGAAGGGTGAAAAATTATTATTTTGTAATGACGATAGTATACAGGTCAGGAAGCAACAGTTAGAACTGGACATGGAACAACAGACTGGTTCCAAATAGGATAAGGAGTACGTCAAGGCTGTATATTGTCACCCTGCTTATTTAACTTATATGCAGAGTTCATCATGAGAAACGCTGGGCTGGAAGAAGCACAAGCTGGAATCAAGATTGCTGGGAGAAATATCAATAACTTCAGATATGCAGATGACCATCCTTATGGCAGAAAGTAAAGAAGAACTAAAGAGCCTCTGATGAAAGTGAAAGAGGAGAGTGAAAAAGTTGGCTTAAAGTTCAACATTCAGAAAACGAAGATCATGGCATCTGGTCCCATCACTTCACGGCAGATAGATGGGGAAACAGTGGGAACAGTGTCAGACTTTATTTGGGGGGGCTCCAAAATCACCGCAGATGGTGATTGCAGCCATGAAATTAAAAGACGCTTGCTCCTTAGAACGAAAGCTAAGACCAACCTAGACAGCATATTAAAAAACAGAGACATTACTTTGCCAACAAAGGTCCGTCTAGTCAAGGCTATGGTTTTTCCAGTAGTCGTGTATGGATGTGAGAGTTGGACCATAAAGAAAGCTGAGTGCTGAAGAATTGATGCTTTTGAACTGTGGTGTTGGAGAAGACTCTTGAGAGTCCCTTGGACTGCAAGGAGATCCAACCTGTCCATCCTAAAGGAGATCAGTCCTGGGTGTTCATTGGAGGGACTGATGTTGAAGCTGAAACCCCAATACTTTGGCCACCTGATGCAAAGAGTTGACTCACTTGAAAAGACCCTGATTCTGGGAAAGGTTGAGGGCAGCAGGAGAAGGGGACGACAGAGGATGAGATAGTTGGATGGCATCATCGACTCGATGGACATGGGTTTAAGCAAGCTCCGGGAGTTGGTAATGGTCAGGGAGGCCTGGTGTGCTGCCCTCCATGGGGTTGCAAAGAGCAGACACGACTAAGCGGCTGAGCTGAACTGAACTGAGGGCACCTTAATGGCCCCAACTGGTGCCTGCATAATGGAGAAACTGGACAGCTCCTTGACTAAGTGAACAAACGAACGTCACCAGTGAGCAGCCAGCTGACCTCACATCTTCTGGTCGTGACACCTGAGAAGCACACATGATTTAAGTAGTGTTCTAGTTGTCACACAGGACTTGAATCATGAGGAACTGTTAGTCAAACAGAAGGTTCTATTTAAACAAACACGTCTGTTCTTCAGAAAACGTCAGTTATAAAAGACAAAGGTTGAGGACATCTTCAAGATTAAAGATTAAATGAGATTAAAGAGATAAATACAATATGTGATTATAAACTGGACTTTGTATGCAAGAAAAAAATGCTATTAAAGGATGTGTTAGGGTTCTCCAAGAAACAGAGCCAATAGAATATGTATACACAGAGAAAGAGATTTACCATAAGCAATTGGCTCATGTGACATGGAGGCAAATCTAAAGTCCACAGGGTAGGCCAGCAGGCTTGAAATCCAGAAGAGGCTCTGTTCCGATCAGAGAGTTCTCTCTTCCTTATGGGAGGCTGGTCTTTTTTGTTCTATTTGGGCTTTCAATTGATTGAATAAGACCCATCCACATTATGGAGGGCAGTCTGCTTTACTCAAAGCCCATAGATTTAAATGTTAATCAAAAACATCATCATAGAGACACCTAGAATAACGTCCGAATGGCCAAATATCTGGACGTCAGTACGCATCTCCTTAAACCATACTTAAACCCCAAATAAAAACAATAGCAAGGTCATACTTGCAGCTACTATTTTACAACTATCCTGTGTACGATGCAAAACACAATCAACCTTTCCTCAGAAGAGGATTCAAAGTTCCTGAGTGGTGTTTATTCTACTCCTTGTCACCCTGTAACTTAAATACTGTGAAATAAATTTAATACATCATGTTATATAAAGGGGTTAAGAGAGGGAAGAGAATAAAGATACTTGTTTTATACACACACACTTCCCCACAAACATATTATTAGTAGGGGAACAAAACAAGGAAGAAACAGCATATTACTAATCACAGAACAAAACAAGACGGACGATTACAGTCTTCGTTTCTGTAGCTGGTCACGTGGCCTCATCACCACTGCCTTCAGCCGTGTCCCAGAAAGGAGCCGCAGTGCTTTTGTGGCTGTCTGTATGGCACAGAGCCGTCTAAAGCAGGCCTGAGTCTCCTCTTCTCTGTCTGCCGGTCTTAGGGGCTCCTCGTGGGCCAGTGCTGCAGGCTGAGAGAGGGGGCAGTGGAGCAGGAGGGGCTCGGGCATGTGAGCTGCCTCCACACAGAGCGGAGCTGTGCCTTCAGCACCTGCTCAGTCCCAGTCACACGCTTGTCACTTCCTTCTGATGGTGGAGTGCTGCCATGCGCTCGTAACTTTATGGAGAACAAACTACTTTACCCAGAGTTCACCGATTTAAACAGTAATCTTACCCCACAGCACCATCACAGACAGACTCAGAAGAGTGTTTGACTTAATATCTGGGCACTCGGTGGTCCAGACAAGTTGACACGTAAAATTAGCCGTCACAAAGGACATCAAACGGTTGACACATCAGAAAAGGGACCATGCGTGCATGCTCAGTCACTCAGTCATGTCTGACTCTTTTATGACCCCATGGACTCACTGCAGCCTGACAGGCTCCCCTGTTCGTGGGATTCTCCAGGCAAGAATACTGGAATGGGGAGCCATTTCCTCCTCCAGCGGATGTTCCCAACCCAGGGATTGAACCCATGTCTCCGACGTTAGTAGGTGTTCTTTACCCCTGACCCATCTGGGAAGCCCAAATGGACCGTAGACTGTTTTATCAATATCAAACTTTCTGAATTTGATAACTATACTGAGGTTACTTAAGAGAATTTTTAGGAAAAGCACTCTGAACTACTAGGGTTTCCCTGGTGGCTCAGACAGTAAAGAATCTGCCTACAGTACGGGAGACCTGGGTTTTATCCTTGGGTTTGGAAGATCCCTTGGAGGAGGGCATGGCAACCTGCTCCAGTATTCTTGCCTGGAGAATCTGGTGGACAGAGGAGCCTGGTGGGCCACAGCCCATGGGGGTCACAGAGAGTCGGACATGAGTGAGCCACTAACACTTATACTTTTCATTCTGAACTGCTAAAGGGTAGGATGCATGATGTGTGCAGTAATGTGTGTGTGTGTGTGTGTATGAATGTATGAGTAAGACAGAAGACAAATGTAGCAGAATGTTAAAAATTAGTGATTATGAATATGGGAATTGGCTGTTTTTGCAGCTTTGGATTTTGAAACCACTTTAAAATAAAAAGAAAAATTTAAATGATAGGGTACATTATTAAGAGGCACAGACAATCTGTACCTTTTTCATGGCAACATAATTGTGCTCACACCCTTGTCATAATTGCTCACCTTGGCATCAGGAAAATGGGATGCCCACTTCATCTTTGAAACAAAAAGAGGGGATGCAGGGGCGCACCTGCTCTCAAGCTGTGGTGTCTGTGAGTCCCTCTAGAGCCCTCTGGGACCTCTCTTCCACATCACAGAAGTGGGGTCAGAGCATGGCTGCATAGAAGAAAACACAGTGAAAGCTGAAATGGAGAGAGGCTGGGCCAAGGCAGGATGACTTTAGTTTCTTTGATCTCCAGCGTTCATGGCATTAAATTAGATAGTTCATCATGAATTAACATTTTTACAAGGTGGGATTGTGCTTGAAAAACGAGTTGGCAGCAGCCCTGTGAAAGTTTATAGCTGTAAGCACAGATTCCTGCAGTCTGATACGTGATTCACGGCTGCCGCATTTTAAGTGCTAATGGAAACGAGATTGGCACTCTTAGCATGTAGTATAGAAAAGAGAAAAAGGAAAGGGTGTTGATAAAGTCCTTTTTCACAATAGAATTAAATGCAGAGGTGACAGTAGACTCCGCCAAAGATGCAGAGGCTCGATACAGCCAGCAGAAACAAGACCGGGAGCCGACTGTGGCTCAGATCATGAGCTCCTTATCCCCAAATTCAGACTGAAATTGAAGAAAGTAGGGGAAACCACTAGATCATTCAGGTATGACCTGAATCAAATCCCTTACGATTATACAGTGGAAGTGAGAAATAGATTCAGGGTATTAGATCTGATAGAGTGCCAGAAGAACTATGGACGGAGGTTCATGACATTGTACAGGAGGCAGGGATCAAGACCATCCCCAAGAAAAAGAAATGCAAAAAGGGGAAATGGCTGTCTGAGGAGGCCTTACAAATAGCTGTGAAGAGAAGAGAAGCTAAA
This sequence comes from Bos taurus, assembly GCF_002263795.3. Classification (NCBI taxonomy): domain Eukaryota; kingdom Metazoa; phylum Chordata; class Mammalia; order Artiodactyla; family Bovidae; genus Bos; species Bos taurus. The sequence goes on along the minus strand of NC_037337.1, from coordinate 102,632,306 downwards.
GGCAAAGGAGAAAAGGAAAGATAAACCCATTTGAATACAGAGTTCCAGAGAATAGCAAGGAGAGATAAGAAAGCCTTCCTCAGTGATCAGTGCAAAGCAATAGAGGAAAACAATAGAATGGGAAGGACTAGAGATCACTTCAAGAAAATTAGAGATACCAAGGGAACATTTCATGCAAAGATGGGCTCAATAAAGGACAAAAATGGCATGGACCTAACAGAAGCAGAAGATACTAAGAAGAGGTGGCAAGAATACACAGAACTGTACAAAAAAGATCTTCATGACCTAGATAATCATGATGGTGTGATCACTCACCTAGAGCCAGACATCCTGGAATGTGAAGTCAAGTGAGCCTTAGGAAGTATCACCACAAACAAAGCTAGTGGAGGTGATAGAATTCAGCTGAGCTGTTTCAAATCCTAAAAGATGATGCTGTGAAAGTGCTGCACTCAATATGCCAACAAATTTGGAAAACTCAGCAGTGGCCACAGGACTGGAAAAGGTCAGTTTTCATTCCAATCCCAAAGAAAGGCAATGTCAAAGAATGTTCAAACTACTGCACAATTGCACTCATCTCACACGCTAGTAAAGTAATGCTCAAAATTCTCCAAGCCAGGTTTCAATAGTACATGAACCATGAACTTCCAGATGTTCAAGCTGGATTTAGAAAAGGCAGAGGAACCAGAGATCAAATTGCCAACATCTGTTGGATCATCGAAAAAGCAAGAGAGTTCCAGAAAAACATCTATTTCTGCTTTATTGACTACACCAAAGCCTTTGACTGTGTGGATCACAACAAACTGTGGAAAATTCTTGAAGTGATGAGAACACCCGACCACCTGACCTGCCTCCTGAGAAATCTGTATGCAGGTCAAGAAGCAACGGTTAGAACTGGACATGGAACAACAGACTGGTTCCAAATCGGGAAAGGAGTATGTCAAGGCTGTATATTGTCACCCTACTTATTTAACTTGTATGCAAAGTACATCATGAGAAACGCTGGGCTGGATGAAGCACAAGCTGAAATCAAGATTGCCGGGAGAAATATCAGGAACCTCAGATGTGCAGATGACACCACCCTTATGGCAGAAAGTGAAGAAGAACTAAAGAGCCTCTTGATGAAAGTGAGAGAGGAGAGTGAAAAAGTTGGCTTAAAGCTCAACATTCAGAAAACGCAGATCATGGCATCCAGTCCCATCACTTCATGGCAAATAGGTGGGGAAACAGTGGCAGACTTTATTTGGTTCCAAATATTGGTTTGGAATATTGGTTCCAAATATTTGATTCCAATTTATTGTTCCAAAATCACTGCAGATGGTGACTGCAGCCATGGAATTAAAAGACGCTTACTCCTTGGAAGGAAAGTTATGACCAACCTAGACAGCATATTGAAGAGCAGAGATGTTACTTTGTCAACAAAGGTCCATCTAGTCAAGGCTATGGTTTTTCCAGTGGTCACGTATGGATGTGAGAGTTGGACTATAAAGAAAGCTGAGTGCCGAAGAATTGATGCTTTTGAACTGTGGTGTTGGAGAAGACTCTTGAGAGTCCCTTGGACTGCAAGGAGATCCAACCAGTCCATCCTAAAGGAGATCAGTCCTGGGTGTTCTTTGGAAGGAGTGATGCTAAAGCTGAAACTCCAATACTCTAGCCACCGGATGCTAAGAGCTGACTCATTAGAAGAGACCCCGATGCTGGGAAAGATTGAGGGCAGCAGGAGAAGGGGACGACAGAGGATGAGATGGCTGGATGACATCACTGACTCAGTGGACGTGGGTTTGGGTGGACTCCAGGAGTTGGTGATGGACAGGGAGGCCTGGCGTGGTGTGGTGCATGGGGTCTGCAGGTCCCCAGACAGGGCATGTTCTCCGTCTTCTGGTAGGCTGTGTGCTGCCCTTCTGTGCCTGGCCTCTGCGGACGTTGAGCTGGGGAGGTGCTCCTTCAAGCTCCTCTCCCTGCTTCTTACTACCCTGCTGTTGCTGGCACCCTGGGCTGCTCCACCTACCCGAGTGGCCCCCCGGACCCTGTGCTCCTTGATTTCAGAGTGGGTCTGCTCGCCAGGGCTTTGTACAGGATCAGCTCCAAGTAAGCCTTCAGAGTGTTTCTTCAGTTAGCAGACTGTGAGATCCCCTGGAGGGGGGCATGGCAACCCATTCCAGTGTTCTTGCCTGAAGAATCCCATGGACAGAAGAGCCTGGCATGGGGTCACAAAGAGCCGGACACGACTGAAGCGACTTAGGACGCACGCTGTCACAGAGAACGGCGCCTACATGACAGCCTTGAATAAGCAAGGAGAAGAGACAGGTCTTGCGGCCGCAGTGGGCACCAGCACCCCTGGTATGGCAGTGAGTGCCCTGAGGTCGCCTTCTGGTCGGGCCCTCCAGGGCTGTGAGTCCGGGTTTTAACCGGCACTGAGGGGTTCAGAGTGGAGGAAGCCGCTTGATAAGAAACAAGGGACCAGATCTGCTGGTTTTGTTCCTGATGAGGAAGGAGAGAGAAAAGGAGAGAAGTCAGAAAGCTGATGTGAGACCAGGAAACGGGTGAGATGACAGCCTCCCTAGGGGTGGAGGGTGGGATCCAGGGTGTTCCCGCTTCCAGTTCCCTGTCTGTTGCTGCCATGATTGCTGCCCTCTGCCTTCCCCGAAGTCTTCGCTCAAGTCTCTTGCGCTGAGGAAGGCTTTTTGCTTGTGTTTGGATTTTGCTTTTGTCTTCCGTTCCCTGGTGGCTCAGACGGTAAAGCATCTTCCCACAATGTGGGAGACCCGGGTTCAGTCCCTGGGTCGGGAAGATCTTCTGGAGAAGGAAATGGCAACCCACTCCTGTATTCTTGCCTGGAAAATCCCATGGATGTAGGAGCCTGGTGGGCTGCAGTCCATGGGGTCTCAAAGAAGCGGACACGACTGAGTGACTTCATTTTCACTTTTGTCTCTTATAAAACGCAGAGAAAGACCCGAACCGTGCTTGGTTGGTTGCAGTACAGAACCGTGATGACCCTCAGTGCCTTGGAGGGAGCTGAGGGTATCTTCTGAGGACCTCATGGAGCCCTGGGCTGGGGGCGTCTGACTTGCACAGGCTGAGGGTCTGCAGGACTCGAGCCCGTCAGTCTAGATTCTCTCGGGAGCTGGCTTCCTGCTGGTAACGGGGATCCGCCATATCAGCAAAAGAGCAGAAATGAACACAAAATGTGGCTAGCTAGTATTAGGATGGTGGGATTACAGTCGTCCCATCCCTGAGCCTTTTTCTGTCACAGGTCCTAATAAAAGAAAAGTTTTAAAAAGAGGAAGGTGCCCACGATGTCGTGATGTGATCTTGCTCACACTGGCACTTGGAAATTAGAGATTAGTGTTGATGTGTTTACTACTGAAGGTGCTGGAAAGGGGAAGCTGAAACTAATTATTGAGGAATAGGGAATTGGGCCAGGTCTGAAACTCCTTTCTTTACCAAAAACAGGAACTTTTTCATTAACTTGTTAGTTTTTGTTTCTCTCTGTCTCTGTTTTAAATTGATGAGTTGATGTCTCAAGAAAAAAAAAATCAGTTAAGTATCTGAAAATTGGCAAAGTTTTGTGTTGACTGTGTTTAAAAGTTGTAGAAGTTGATAGTATTCTGTAGATCATAGATTTATAATAAATTATAGCTTCATTATTTGTTTCATCTGCAATAGGCTAGAAGTTTCTCTGCTTACTTTTGCATTCACAAGTAAATCTCAACTAAACGTTGTTTTTTATAATTGTTCTCTTTTCTTCTGAAATGAGAAAAAGTTGGAAAACCGTTGATGGGGGCATGGTGTACTAGTGCTGTGTCTTGTATGTGTGGCTGTTGATTAAGTGCTGCTTGTTGGCGGCAGATAGGATTCAAGGTCGGGTCATCATGCTGCTGTGCTTTTCTTCATTCTTCAGTTTCGTGCATCTAGTTGTAGGTTTACTCACAGAAGATGATGTAAACCCCGGTGACATTTTCCCAGCTTACAGCGGGCAATACAGATCAACAAGTGCGTGGAATACCTGTGTGTCCTTAATTAGTGCATTTTTCTTTTTGGGTAAAGGTATCAAGTGAAGATTGGTTTGCTTGGGGGAGCATGGAATTAGGAAAAAAGGGGAATGGTGGTGTGTTCTAATAGCTAAAGACAGAAAAGCTCAAGAGCGCAGCACAGCCGTCCTGAGGATAGGGGAGTTCCTTCCTTGGGAATCTGGTGTTCCAAGCTGTTGAGTAGTTTCTTCACAGGAAAGTGCTAGAGACCACTGCCCGATCGGGCACCGTTTTTTAGTTTTCATTTTGTCCAGTCTCTTTTTTCAGTCTGTCTTTGTTGTCCATTCTTTAAATATTTTAGTCCTTTTGATTGTCGTGTGCTGTGTTCACTTGTGCCCAACTGCTTTGCCACCCTATGGACTACAGCTTGCCAGGCTCTTCCCGTGGGATCTTCCCAGCAAGGATACTGGGGTGGCTTGCCGTTTCGTCCTCCAGGGGATCTTCTGACCCGGGGACTGAACCTGCCTCTCTCACATCTCCTGCGTTGCAGGTGGACTCTTTCCCTCTGAGCCAGTGGAGAAGCCTTCAGATGCTTTTGCCCTGCTGTCGAGCTCACTTCATTGTCCGTTGCTTGTTTTAGCTGATTTCTGAGGCGTTTGACTCTTGTTTCAGGGCACTGCTTCTCTGGCAGAGGCCATCTGCGCCCGTTAGAAAGGCTACACAGAATCCTTTTTCCAGCCACAGGGCCTGAACACGCCCTTGTCTTCACGTCTGTGCTTCAGTCCTTCTCTCTGGCGCTTTCTGACCAGCATCCCATTGTTTATCACTTTCTGAGGGATCTGCTCCCTAAAACACCTCCCAGCCTTTCTCGTATTCCCTTTGTCCATGGGCTTTCTCGTTCATCTGCCTTCCAAGCTGGAAAAAAGTTTCATAGGATTCTTTCCCATTTCCTCAATTCCTTCCCTTTAATCTCCATTTCTTGAAAACTATCTGTATCCATTACTTTTCAGGATATTATTTTGTTTTCCCACCCCAACCTTTGTACCTTGACCTCCCTGTGTAGATTGGAGGCTCGATTTATTTTATTTATTCATACAACTTTCATTTATTCATACAGCGCGAACTCAGGATCACAGGGAAGAGATTCGTTGGGCTGGGTATTTGGGATGCGGGAGGTGCTGGGAAGTGTGGAACTTTCTAGAACTCTCAGGGAAGACTGCTGTCCCAGCCTCTATGTGTGTGCTTCAACCCAGAAGCTCTCTGACCCCCAGGCCCTGTTGTTTAGGGGTCTTCATGGACGTTTCTGTACAGGCATGCTGGATTGAATAATGGCCGTTGGTGATTAACTCACTGTCCAGCCCCACTCCCCTCCCCTGGGGTGGGAAGGGGGCAGAGGGGGTAGGTCGAGAGTCCCTGGTGTCTGGCACCACCCCCTCCCTCAGTAACTTACAAGAGACTCTTATCACTCTCAGGAGATTCCTAAGCTTTTAAGACTAAGACCAAATATATATATTTATCAGTGTATCACAGAGTTACTACCCTGATGATCAGTTTCCAATTGGCATTTGTCTTTCCTTGGATTCTACACATTGTTCGTTTTCTAGCCCTTTCTCTGGCCCTTTTTCTCCTTGTGTCTTAACTCTTGGTCATCATCAAGACTTGCTCTCTTTTTATGATCTCCTGAAGAGTTTTCTTCTTAAAACTTTAGCCCTTGTCCCCTTCTAAAAACCTTGGGCATTGTAGGGGAGGAAAGAAAAATACTTTTTTCTTCACTCTTCTGAATTCTCAACTTGGATTCCTGTAACAGAAGACAATTAACAACAGAAAAGTATATAAGTTGATTTCATGTAAGTTTTATGTTACTTGGTGGCCTTCACGAGGAAATAAAGACTTAGAGAAATGGTTAAACCTGAGCTTTTTAATAATAGGTTTGATGAAAAATGGAGCCTCATGGGAAAAGGGTGTGGGTCGTAAACTGGGGGAAACTTGGCAGATCCTGTTTGTTCCGATTCCTCTCTGTGTCCCTGACTTGAAAGGGAAAGATGCTCCTTTCCTCTGGGTGTAGGGGGAGGGTGCCCTCGCACAGGAGGGTCTGTGGCTGACTTCAGGGGAAGGTCAGAGAGTCCTTGCATGTGCTGTTTCTGATTCCTTCAGCTTAAAATACTCACTCTACCAAGGTACTGTGCTTTGGGGTAGCATGTCCTGAACCCCATCCACGTGCTGTCTGTGCAGAGCTGCAGTTCCTTGTCTAGAGCTCCCCGCATGATAGCCCTTGGGATGGCATGCCGTAACTTCAAAATCAGTGTTGAAACCCCAAGCCTCCCTTTCCAGCTTTCCCTTTTAACTTCCCCTTTCAACAAGATGCTGTCAGTAGCTACCATTCACCACAGTTTCTTGTACTTTAGATACGGGGTCACTGGGGGAAGATGGAGCAGAAGTTCAGTTAGTTTATCTCTGGAAGTTGGGAGCCCTTCCTGGTTGCTTTTGTAGTCTCAGCTCCCAAGTCAGGTGTTCAGCAGATGCTTCTTGAAGTGAGTATTTCAGTGATTCTTTATACACACACACACACACACACACACAATTTTATTTACTTGTTTTTGACTGTGCTGGGTCTTCCTTGCTGTGGGCTTTTCTCTAGTTACGGTGCATGAGCGTCTCATTGCGGTGGTTTGTCTGGTTGTGGACCACGAGCACAAAGGCCCAGGGGCTTCAGGAGCTGTGGCTCCCAGGCTTAGTTGCTCTGAGACAGGGGGACCCTCCCAGACCAGGAGTTGAACCTATGTCTCCTGCACTGGCAGGTGGATTCTTTGCCACTGAGCTGCCAGGGAAGCCCTGTCTCAGGGAGTCTTGGCTCCATTGTTTCCCCTCCTTTCAGTTTCTGTCCGTGCGTGGACTAGATCCTCGTCAGCACTCATCTAGTCTGTTGCAGTGACCTCCCAGCTTTTTGCACTCATCTCCCTTGCTCTGTCCACACGGCAGCATGCTACTGCTGGGGTAATTCTCCTGAAGCCGTAGCTGCTGTTACTTGTGGATTCAGTAGTTTTGATTCAATTAAAACTAGTCTGGTATTCTAGGTTTGGAATCAGCTCATTTCTTGTATCTATTTTATGTCATGCTTTTACTGTTTTTCCCACATGTTTCTTATAGCTAATATTCTCTGGTAGGAAAATACTTATTCCTACTTATGCTTTTGTTCCAACCCTTCTGGTCCGAAATCTCCCAGCCATTCTCTCGTCTTGGCTAGTTTAAATCCTGTACTTGTTGGCTACAGACCTAACACTTGGTTCAGGTGTTAGGAAGCACTTGGTAAATGTTTCTTAAACAAGTGAATGAGGACCAGTAGTTCTCAATAAGGCTGTCTGGTAGCTTCACATGATGCTGATATTCCCTTTAATATCTACAGACTCTGTAGTCTTTTCTATTAAATTCCATTTTCACAGCTTATTGCAAATTTAGTAAGTAACTAATTCACTGAATAAATCTAGTGTATGAGTGCCTTAGTTGTATACCAAGAAACCTACTTGAAATGGCTTCAGAAGCATTATTCTCTTTATTTCTACTTTAATTGTAAAAGTGCTTTTAAATTAAGCCTTTCACTTTAGCATAAGTGAATCATTGGATCTAATAAAATGATTTCAGCACACGCTCTGTGCAATTACATGTGTGCAGCTTAGCAGAAACTATGGCAACAGAATAAAATAATGTGTTGTTACTGATTCTTTTCCTCCGTGAGAGTGGGATGTTCCAAGTTAAATATCTCACAACCTAAAAAAAAAAATTATAGATTATGTGCTTTACAAATTACATTTGATAATAGAATTGCCTAGAAAGTTAAGAAGCATTTATCAATCATTTGTGGCTAAAATCCTAGGAAAAAATGCCAAAGATTAATGATAATTATCTTTGAGTGGTGGGACTGTGGGAGATTTTCAGGGTCTCTTTAGGCCTATTTATACTGTTTGTTTTCTTAAACTTTGAACGTGGATTATTTTATAGTAAAAAACAAAAATGCTTTTTGAATTTGGGAGAAAAGACAATGATCTTTTTAGTCTAAATTTATTATTTTAAAAGTCACGTCAGTCATATCTTCCCACAATGCACGTATCTGCATTAATATTATAGGAGAAGCTGGAGGAATCCACTTACAGTGTAAAGAATCAAGTATTTTATAGTCATTGTATAATATAAGATTTTTCCTTTAAGAAGTGTTCATCAGACTTTTCTAAAGAGAGTTTTTGTATTAATTGAAATTTATTAGAGTTGCAGCAAATATATTTTTGAAAAATCCATTCACTTCTTGTAAAGGGTTTAGTTAATAGGATTAAAAGTGATTTCCTAACCAATAAGAATAAGTTATAGGAGAATACATTATAGGAGAATAACACTAATCAAGAAGGGAAGGATTTTCTCTTCACTGAGTCATGCAGGACCTTTCATTGTGGTGCAGATTCCTTAGTTGTGGCATAAGGCAGGTGGGCTCTTAGTCCCCCACTGGGACTGAGACTGTGTCCCCTGCATTTATAAGGCAGATTCTTAACCCCTGGGCAACCAAGGAAGTCCCAGGAAGGGATTTTCAGTGGGAGAGTTCCGAATATTTTAATAAGAAAAAAAATTAGTTAAAATTGCTTTGTGAAACATTAAAATTATTCACACCTGTCCTTTCTAAATGATTAATATTGTATTAATGTAAAAAATCTTCAAATTCTTTTGATGAGCTACCTAAACTGGTTAATAATAGAGATAGGCCTAAAGTAGACCTTGAAAAGTTCAGAAATGTTTATTGTTTTAGTTGATGTTTGTTAATATTTAATAACTCATATGATGTGGGCATCAAAATGGACTGCAAGGAGATCCAACCAGTCCATCCTAAAGGAAACCAGTCCTGAGTATTCATTGGAAGGACTGATGCTGAAGCTGAAACTCCAATACTTTGGCCACCTGATGGGAAGAACTGACTCATTGGAAAAGACCCTGATGCTGGGAAAGATTGAAGGCAGGAGGAGAAGGGTACGACAGATAAGATGAGGATGAGATGTTTGGATGGCATCACTGACTCGATGGACATGAGTTTGAGCAGGCTCCAGGAGTTGGTGATGGAGATGGAGGCCTAGCGTGCTGGGGTTCATGGGGTCGCAAAGAGTCAGACACAACTGAGAGACTGAACTGAGCTGAATAAGCAATGATATGATCATACTATGTACCAACTAAGTAGCTCTAGACTACATTTTTAAAGTTTGTTGATATTGTTTGTTATTTTATGTATTTGTGAAGAGTTTCCATAGGCATTGTTTCTGTGGGAAGTTAATTCTTTTATATAGGATTTAGGAGCTGAGGATGAGATGTTGGTGCAATTAAGCTGTTATAGCTGGAAATCCGGAAATGCCCAAAGTCTGCTCAGTCACATTACTCTTACCCCTCAAGAGTCAGGAGGGAACTGTCTGCAAGGAACGTAGCTGGTGGGGCCCAGTACCACATTGTCTGTAAAAGCTGAGTGAGCTTCCGACGGGCCAGTGCAGAGCTCTTCTTAAAAGCGGCGTCGGTGCATGTAGTTTACCAGAGTGAGAACTCCTGCCTCCCTCCCACACCCGTCTAGTCATAACCTTGGGACCAGCACGCTGAGCTGTGAGCCCGCAGGTTTAGAAAGAGCACACAGTGAGTGAACACCAGGTCCCAAGGGAACCTCCACATCCACTTAGTAACCATTATATACAGTGGAAGGAGGCATGCAAGAGAATGGCCTTCTCAAGAGATCAGGCCAGGCCAGAAGTTTGAGGCAAAAAAGAAAAAGAACAGGCCTTGGGTGGAGACTGTTCTTAACACAGAGACTCCGCTTGCTACTGACTGTCCCCAGTCAGAGTTTTGGACTCTTGAATAATGAGTAGCTTCTTTTTATCTTTGGGAAGAGCTAGACGGAGAGTCGGACAGAAGCTTGCCTGGCACAGGTAAAGGAGCTTCCGCAGCCACCATCTCCTTTCGTACATGAGGAAAGGCAACCGGACATTCTGTCTCTCTCAGGCACGGGTCTGTTTCTGGGGCTCTGGTCCCAGACATCCAGGCGGCTGCAGGTCACCTGACGTGTCACTTTGGACTTTGCCGAGGCAGGTAGATGACTCAGAAATACAGGTTCCTTTAAGGGGCTGCTGTTTATTGTGCCTCTAGGATGAAGTAAAATGTGTCAATATTTAAATCTTGTTCTAATGAATGTTAGTAGCATTGCTGGGAAGGTTGAGCTCTTGCTCTTAGGTTAACAATTAAGAGAAATGTAGTTTATTTTTAGACTTTCATGTTCAAAGACTTCTGATTACAATGAAAAATAATACCAGAGAAACGAGAACCATTTACACTGTTAGACTCACATGCTTGAATATCTGTTTCTCATTGCTTGGGTTCTGTATAGCATCATATTTTTGTTTGCTTTTATCTGTTTTGTCATTAACACAGTGAAAAAAATCTTTTTAATTAACAGTATTCCCCAAAGCCTAAACGTGTTAAGAGCCTCCTGTAGATTTGCTTCCATACGTGTGCTCACTTACCGTGTCTAACAGATACGATGTAAAAGAATCATATGGATGTTAAGTTCATGATCCCTGAGACGGGCCTATGTTGTATCACCTTTAAGATTTTATTTGCTCTTTGAAGTTAATTTCCAAGGGCAGTAGTTGAAGTGAGAAGCAGAAACTGCTATTTTATTTGAATGTTGACTTAGGAAGACCATTACTTCTTGTAATGTCAGAGACCACCTTCTAGAGAATTACTTTGCAAAAAGTAACTGTGAACACTGGACTTACTAGAAGAAGCAGTGTTTAAGGCACTTGAGAGTGGACAGAAGCAGGCCGTCAGGCACACAGTGGGAGGGGCGGGGAGGGCAGCAGCGCCTTTTCACTACGTTTAGCTTCAGGCTGAGCATAGGTCATATTCTTTGGACTCTGATGAAGAAACAATGGTCTCTCTGGTCAGAGAAACTGGGGAGCTAAAGTCAGAGAAACCTTGGCCACTGAAGATAGTGGAGGAATCCCTAAAAGAGAGGATCCTCAGAGGAGGGAGAGTCCTCAAATTTTGTGTACAAAAATTTGTGCATTTACTTCTGAACCAAGCATGAATACAACAGTCTCAGAACAGCTTGACTTAAAAAATAGATCTGCAGTGGCCTGGAGCTGCCTTCTAAGAAACCGATTTGTAATTCAAGTCAGGCCAGGCAAAACCAAGATATTTGCCGGCTAAAACAAAAGAAACTCTTGCTGGGGAAAAATAACAAGCTTAGAGTTTTCACAAGTTAGCATTTAAGGTTAATGTTGAGAGTATAATCAAAAATTATCCTACATAGGAGGGATCAAGGAAATGGAACATATCCCAAGAGGAAATAAAAACAACTGAATCCCAGCCTGAGATGCACGAGATATTGGCAGTAGCAGACAAGAATTTTAAAGCAGCTCTTAAAATATCCTCAATGAAATAAAGCAACATGTTCTCTGTGAGTGAAAAAATAAAAAATCTTATCTGATAAATAGAAACAATGAAAAAGAACCACATGGAATTTCTAGAAATGAAATGTTTGAAATGTAAAAATCTGTTGGATGGATTTAACAGTTGAATAGAGATATTGGAAGGAAATGAAAGTGGACTTGAAGATAGAACAATGGGAACTAATGTGAAGAACAGAGAAAACGTTAGAAAAAAATGAATAGAGTCTCAGGGACCTCTTAGTATCAAACAATCAAACATATGTGCAGTTGGAATCTTAAGAAAGTGAGGAGAGAGGAATGGGATAAAAAAACATTTGAAAAAATTAAGGCAGAAACTTCTCAAATTGGATGAAAAACAGGAACTCAGAGATCTAAGATACTTGGTAGATTCCAGGCCAGATGAGCCCAAAGAAGGCCATAGCATGTCTGCAAGCAGCCTAAATGTCTATCAGCAGAAAAGTGGAGAAAGAAGATTTCCTGCATATTTATAATGGAGTATTACGCAGTCATAAAAAAGAATGAAATAATGCCATTTGCAGCAACATGATGGATCTAGAGATTTTTTCAGGCAGAGAAGTACAAATATTATATGATATCACTTGTATGTGAAATCTAAGAAAATGGTACAAATAAAGTGACTTATAAAAGAGAAACAGTTACAGGTGTAGAAAAAAATCTTATGGTTACTAGGGGCAAGAGGGGGAGGGATAAATTGGGAGATTGGGATTGACATACACAGACTACTATATATAAAATAGATAACTAATAAGGACCTGTTGTATAGCACAGGGAACTCTATTCAGTACTCCATAATGACCATTATGGGAAAAGAATCTTAGAAAAGAGTTGAGTTCAGTTCAGTTGCTCAGTCATGTCCGACTCTTTGTGACCCCATAGACTGCAGGACGCCAGGCTTCCCTGTCCATCACCAACTCCCGGACCTTGGTCAATCTCATGTCCATCGTGTCGGTGATGCCATCCAACCATCTCATCCTCTGTCATCCCCTTCTTCTCCCACCTTCAATCTCTCCCAGCATCAGGGTCTTTTCCAGTGAGTCAGTTCTTCGCATCAGGTGGACAAAGTATTGGAGCTTCAGCGTCAGTCCTTCTAATGAATATTCAGGACTAATTTCCTGTAGCATGGACTGGTTTGATCTTCTTGCAGTCCAAGGGACTCTCATGAGTCTTCTCCAACACCACAGTTCAAAAGCATCAGTTCTTCGGCTCTCAGCTTTCTTTACAGTCGGGCTCTCACATCCATACATGACTACTGGAAAAACCATAGCTTTGACTAGATGGACCTTTGTTGGCAAAGTAATGTTTCTGCTTTTGAATATGCTGTCTAGGTTGGTCCTAGCTTTTCTTCCAAGGAGCAAGCATCTTTTAATTTCATGGCTGCGGTCACCATCTGCAGTGATTTTGGAGCACAAAAAAATAAAGTCTCTCACTGTTTCCATTGTTTCCCCATCTGTTTGCCAAGAAGTGATGGGACCAGATGCCATGATGTTAGTTTTTATGTTGCGATTTAAGCCAACTTTTTCACTCTCTTCTTTCAGTTTCATCAGGAGGCTCTTTAGTTCTTCTTTGCTTTCTGTCATAAGGGTGGCGTCATCTGTATATCTGAGGTTATTGATATTTCTCCCAGCAGTCTTGATTCCGGCTTGTGCTTCTTCCAGCCCAGCTGGAAGTTTCTCATGATGTACTCTGCATATAAGTTACATAAGCAGGGTGACAATATACAGCCTTGATGTACTCCTTTCGCAATTTGGAACCAGTCCGTTGTTCCATGTCCACTACTAACTGTTGTTTCTTGACCTGCATACAGATTTCTCAGGAGGTAGAAAAGAGTAGATATATGTATTTGTGTATCTGATTCACTTTTGGGTACAGCAGGAAGTAGCACAGCATTGCAAATCAACTATATTCCAATAAAAATTAAAATAACATAAAAAAGGACACATCATGGCAAAACTGTTGAAAGCCAAAGATAAAAAGCAGTGTTGAAAGCAGTAAGAGAAAAGTCACATTGTTTCAGACAGAGAAGCAATAATCCATGTAAAGACTGACTTTTACTTTATAAACCAGAAGAGCAGAAGGACATGTTTGAAGTGCTGGAAGCAAAGGGAAAAAAGCCTGCAATGCAGTATTCCCTAACAAAGGAAAATATCCATCAAGAATGAAGATGATTCTGGTGGTGATGATGGCACAACCTTGTGAACACACTAAAAACCACTGAATTATATTCTTTAAAAGGATGAATTTATGATATGTTAATTATGTCTCAATAAAAATTTAAATCAAGGTAAAAGAATGTCTCTTTCAGATAAAGTAAAACTCAGAAAATTCATCACTGGCCCTATAAGAAATGTCAAAGGATGTTCTTCAAGGCTGAAGAAACGTGGTACCAGATAGAATTTTGAATCCTTGAAAAAGAAACATCATCAGAAACTATAAGTATCTGGAGAAGTACAGAAGTTATTCTTTATTTCTTGTTTTTCTCTTGTTATTCTTTATTTCTTTATAAATTATATAAGCAAAACTCATAGCATTGTGAAGTTTATAACATACATGGAAGATATTATAAATCCCATATAATATGTAATGGCTATACCAGGAAGGATGTTGAAAAGTTTTTGTATTTCATGTGAAATGGCACCGTTTTCAATTGTCAGAGAAATGTGAAGAGTTAGAGATATATATTGTACTCCTTAGAGCAATAACTACACAAATAATGCAGAGAAGTAAAGCTAAAATGTGAGTGTGAACACTGAAGTTCTAAACAACATTCAAATAATTTTTTCAAAAGTCAGGAAAATAGAAAAATGGAACCATACAACAGAAGTGACAAGTTAAAAATTAATAATAAAGTGATAGACCCAAACCCAACCATATCAATAAGTATATTAGATTGTTAGTGGATTAAACTGTTAACCCAGTAGTTTAGATGAAAATAAGTGTTATAGATTAAACACTTTAGTTAAAATCCTAGCAGGCTTTTTGGGGTAGAAATTGAAAACCTAATTCTAAAATTTATAAGAAAATACAGGACAATCTTGAACATTGTCTAGATTGGAGGATTTGTATTGCCTGGTTCAAGTCTTATGGTGACCGAGGCAGCGAGCTACTAGCACAAGACTGCACATAGAGCATCAGGACAGAACAGAGTCCTGAGATAAATCCACACTTAAAGGGCAAATTGATTTTTGACAAGTGAACCAACATAAATCAACAGTAAAAAAAAAAAGTTTTTTTTTTTTTTAAATGGTACCAGAACAACTAGATATCTGTATGAGAAAAAACGAATCTTGAACTTTACCTCACATTAGACAAAAAAGTTAACTCAAATTGGATCATAGACTTAAATGTAAGAGCTAAAACTGTTAAATTTCCAGAAGAACATTTTAAAGAACATTTTGTGACATTGAGTAGGCAGAGATGTTTTAGAATCCAGAAAGCATAGACTATAAAAGAAAAAATTTACGACTTCATCAAAATTTTTAAAATTCACTCTTAAAAAGACACAGTTAAATAAAAAGCCAAACTATAGAATGGAGAACACCTTTGGAAAATGTGTGTCTGGCAAAGCACTTTTACTTAAAATATGTAAAGAGCTCTTACGACTCAACAGTTAGACAAACAGTGCTACAAAACTGGGCAAAAGATTGGGACAATTCACAAACACAAAAAGTGTAAATGACCAGTATATCCATGAAAAGATATTCAACATGTCATGAAGAAAATGCAAATTAAAAGCATGCTGAGAATGTGGAAAATTTGAAAAAAATCACTGTTAACAGCAACAACAAAAACCCTCTCGAAACTAATAAGCAGTTGCAGTTTTATTACAGTTTTAGGACGCAGGATTAATATACAACAGTCATCTGCTTCCTACCAGCAATAAACATGTCGGATTTGAAATTTAAAACAATACCATTTAAATTTGCACACACACACCCCAAAATGAAACACTTAGGTATAAATCTAACAAAACATGTATGAGATCTATGTGAGGAAAACTACAAAACTCTGTTGAAGGATACCAAAGAAGAACTAAATAAATGGAGAGATAGTCTATGTACATGGATAGTAAGACTCAATATTGTTGAGATATCAGTTCTTCCCAACTTGGTCTACAGATTCAGTGCTGCTGCTAAGCTGCTAAGTCACTTTAGTCATGTCCGACTCTGTGCGACCCCATAGTTGGCAGCCCACCAGGCTCTGCCGTCCCTGGGATTCTCCAGGCAAGAACACTGGAGTGGGTTGCCATTTCCTTCTCCAGTGCATGAAAGTGAAAAGCAAAAGTGAAGTCGCTCAGTCATGTCTGACTCTTCACGACCCAATGGACTGCAGCCTACCAGGCTCCTCCCTCCATGGGATTTTCCAGGCAAGAGTACTGGCTGCTAAGCTGCTAAGTCACTTCAGTCATGTCCGACTCTGTGCAACCCCATAGATGGCAGCCCACCAGGCTCTGCCGTCCCTGGGATTCGCCAGGCAAGAACACTGGAGTGGGTTGCCATTTCCTTCTCTAGTGCATGAAAGTGAAAAGTGAAAGTGAAGTCGCTCAGTTGTGTCTGACTCTTCATGACCTCATGGACTGCAGCCTACCAGGCTCCTCCCTCCATGGGATTTTCCAGGCAAGAGTACTGGAGTGGGGTGCCATTGCCTTCTCCAGAGTACTGGGGTGGGGTGCTATTGCCTTCTCCATTCAGATTCAGTGCAGTTGCTATCAAAATCCAAGTATACATTATTTTGTGTAGATCAACAAACTGATTCTAAAGTTTCCATGGTTAGGCAAAAGACCCAGAATAGCCAACACAACATTAAAAGAGAAGGACAGTCAAGAGACTGACAGGCACACTGCTTTAAGACTTACTGTCAAGCTTACAGTAAGCAAGACAGTGTGTTATTGAGGACGGAATAAGCAGATACAGCAATGGAACAGCCTGGAGAGCCCAGAAATAGACCTGTATAGATACAGTCAAGTGATCTTTGACAGTGGAGTAAAGACAGTACGGTGGGGCAGTGACAGTCCTGGCAACAGGTGATGCTGGAACAGCTGGACATCCAGATGTAAAAATTGAATCTGGTGAGATACCTTACATCCTTCACAAAAATTAACTTAAAGTGTATTATAGACCTAAATGTAAAACATAAAACTTTCTAGTCCTAGAAAATAACAGAGAGACAGCCTAGATGGCCTTGGGTGTGGTAGCGGCTTTTAAGGTGCAACTCCAAAGGCATGATCTGTGAGAGCAAGAATTGACAAGCTGGGCTTTATTAAAGGTTTAAAATTCAAAAATTCTGCTCTGCAAAAGACAGTGTCAGGAGATTGAGAAGACAAGTCACATACTGGAGGAAAATATATAGAAAAGATATTATCTGATAAGTTACTTATCTGAAATATACAGAAACCTCTCACAACTCAACGGTAAGAAAATAGACAACCTGATTTTTAACAATGGGCCAGTAACGTTGACAGACATCTCACTGATAAGAATACACCCATGGCAAATAAGCATATGAAAAGTTATATGTCATCATGTGTCATCAAGGAAATGCCAATTAAAACAACAGTGAGATAGCCGTTGCACAATCACAATGACCAAATCCAGAACACCAGGAACACCGAATGCTGGCGAAGATGGAAAGCAACGAGAACTCTCATTTGCTGTCGGTGTGCATGCAGGGCAGATACAGCAGCTTCGGAAGACGGTTTGGTAATTACTTTTAATACGAAATATACTTCTTCCCCGTGGGCGTGTCGTCTCCTGCTGAGGGTGGTTTCTTGGGTGACCGTGGCATTGCTGACGGAGCTGCTTGTTCTTTTCTAGTTTCACGTTGGCTCGTTTTAACAGACGGAAGTACCTACGTTTGTTATAAGGCATATGCCCCCTGTGTTAGCTTCATGGTCTGAAGTGTTTAGCTATAAACAGATTCTTTAGTAAAACAAGCCTTTTGGCACGACAGTGTTCTGAAGTGTATACCTTGGTGTTCAAAAGAAACACTCATTAAAGCAGCTTTCCATCTTCTGCGATCTACTCTTTAAACCCTTCATCCCCTGTAGTTACTGACTGCATGTGCCAGGCCTCTGGAAATGAAGTGTGTGAAACTGAACCACCTTCATGGGAGTCCCTGTCCATACATCAAAGTGAAAGTGTTAGTCACTCAGTCGTGTCTGACTCTTTGTGACCCCGTGGGGTGTAGTCTGCCAGGCTCCTCTGCCCATGGGATTCTCCAGGCAAGAATATTGGGCTGGGTTGCCATTCTCTTCTCCAGGGGATCTTCCCGACCCAGGGATTGAATCCAGGTCTCCGGCACTGCAGGCAGATTCTTTACCATCTCAACCACCAGTGTTGTCTGTACATAGGGCTTGTTTTTCAAAGAACAGTGTTTAGAGTAGCAGAATGATAAGCGTGTCCAGGCATGTTGTAAAGCCCTTGAAAAAGTAACTCAGAGCAAGTATTGTGAAAGGAAATGTGATGCTCAAGTCACATTCTGCTTTAAAAGTTGTAACAAATTCAGATTTAAAAAAAAAGAAAACTTGAAGGTAGGCTTACAGCATGACCCAGCAGTTGTGCTCCTTGATATGTTTACCCACAGGAGTTGAAGTCTGGTGTCTACACAGAAACCTGCATGGAGGGTGTTTGGGGCAGTGACTGCTCTGAATGACATACACACTACACGGTGGACGCCTTTGTCCAAAGCCACAGAATGAACGTACACCAAGAATGAGCCCTAGTGTTGCTGTGAACGCTGGGTAAAAACCCTGTGGCAGTTGCATCTGCTTGGCCGCCCGTGGAGGTTAAGACAGGACAGAGTAAAGCGTTTTGATGAGCTTCATCTCTGGTCGTTACAGTGAATCCTTGACCTGGGTGAGCTCCCCTGGGCCACGGGGACTCTTCTCTAAAGCAGGTACTACCTCTAAGCTTGTTCACTGGAATCTGAGCATTCATAATTAAGGAAAGGCCAGGAAAGATAAATTCCCAGAGAAGCTTAAGGTGGATAAAGTGTTATTATAAGCCTAGGGCTAAATGCTTTTCAAGCCCAGCATTGTTGGGTTTTTCTAGGTCCTGGGGCTTGAAGTGTGAGGGAGGGAAGATCCTCTCCCAAGTTCTACCTTAGCTCACCAGGCACATAAAGAGTAAACTTGTCAGCAAACTAAGGCCAAGAGAGGAGATTCTGAAGAGAACACACCTTGAAGCAAGCAGAGCTGACCTCCGCCTCGTGGGGAAGCTTTACCACAGTGACCACTCCTCCCCAGGTACAGAGGCATCTGTGCTGTTCGTTCATCTTGAGCTCTGTCAGTTCCTTTTCCCCCAGGATTGGAGATTGGCGAAGCCTTGAGCCCTCTTTGCAGGCAAAGAGTCAGGAACCAAAGAATAGAGACAGTAGATTACGCGTGAAAACAGGCCTTCACAGCTTATCTGAACCATCTCTGTGAGAGATCAGGGTTTCCTGGATGGTATGCTTTGTAGAACCAAGTGTAATTAATCTATGACCTCTTCTGGTTTCCTATGAGAAAAATTCTGTGGTTAGTGAAAAAAAGGCTGAAGTGACTGTGTATCAGAAGATAGTTCCTTTTCGCCCTTAGTCCAGCTGCAAATATAGATATGGGAGAAATAGTATATGTTTTGCAGGAACGGGGACCCCTTCCAGGGCCCGAAACTAGGCTCTTGTCTAACACTTGAAAATGAATTGTCTGAGGAGACACATGTGCTGACCATGCAAGAAATTTTACTGGGAAAGGGGCGCCCAGGCAAAGAGCAGCAGGGTGAGGGGACCCAGGAGGACCGCTCTGCCACATGGCTTGCAGGTTTTATGGTGATGGGGTTAGTTTCTGGGCGGTCTTTAGCCAGTCATTCTGACTCAGAGTCCTTCCTGGTGGTGCACGCCTTGTTCAGCCAAGATGGAGGCCAGGGAGAAGGATTCTGGGAGGTGGTCGGACACGTGGTGTCTCCTTTTGACCTTTCCCTAACGCTTCCAGTTGGAGGTGGCTTATTAGTTCCGTGTTCTTTACCAGGACCTCCTGTTGTAAAACAACTCATGCAGATGGTTACTTTGGTGCCTGGGCACGTTGGGGGTTTTAGTTGATGTGCTTCACCTAACATATGGACAGTGCTTTTGGAAAGCTGGGCCATTACACTTCTCCTTGTAAATAAAAGATGATGCCTAATAGAATCAGGAGTAGTAACTTTTAACATGTGACTCTTTAATAATGTCTTCAACTTCAAAATTTTTTTAGTAAAATAACAGAACTTAACAAGAAGGCAATGGCACCCCACACCAGCACTCTTGCTTGGAAAATCCCATGGACGGAGGAGCCTGGTGGGCTGCAGTCCATGGGGTCGAGAAGAGTCAGACATAACTGAGCGACTTCCCTTTCACTTTTCACTTTCATGCATTGGAGAAGGAAATGGCAACCCACTCCAGTGTTCTTGCCTGGAGAATCCCAGGGACTGGGGATCCTGGTGGGCTGCCGTCTATGGGGTCGCACAGAGTTGGTCACGATTGAAGTGACTTAGCAGCAGCAGCAACATTCAGTTACAGCAATAAATAACAGAACTTTTATTGTTCATTTAGAGCCAACTCATTATTTCAGAAGTGATGGTTTCCTGTGAGCTTGCTTTTTCTACAGTCTGTGTGACATACTACAGGAGGGTATGCTATTTTTTTGTATTGATTTTAAGATACTACCTGTATTTTGGGTATTCATTTTAGATTTATACTGAAGCCAGTGCGAACTTGAGGCATGGACCATGTACACTGATTTGTTCTCACTATGAAAGTATGCGTTAATAGTCAAACTCTTAGGAACCGAAAATGGGATGGCGGTTTCTGGAAGTTTGGAAGAGAGGGAGAAGAGTCATTGTTCAATGAAATTTGTTTTGCACAGGGGAAAAATTCTAGAGCTCTGTTGTCAACCATGTACCTAGAGGTAACACAGTAGTACTGTGTTGTATGCTTAAAAATGGTTAAGATGGTAAACTTTGTTCTGTGGTTAATTGTGACCACAATTGAAAATATTTTTTTTTAAGTTAATGCATTTTGTTAACCTTTGGAAAGATGCTGAAATTGCTTTTCCTTCTGAAACTTTTAATTCTAGTTAAAAGTTCTTAGTCTAATTAAAAAAAAAATTATAGTCCCCAAAGTGAAAGTTGTTCAGTCATGTCCAACTCTTTGTGACCCCATGGACTGTAGTCCATGGCATTCTCCAGGCCAGAATACTGGAGTGGGTAGCCTTTCCCTTCTCCAGGGGATCTTCCCAACCCAGGGATTGAACCCAGGTCTCCTGCATTGCAGGCGAATTCTTTATCAGCTGAGCCACAGGGAAGTCCAGTAGTCCAAAGCATAAGTTTATTTACAGACACTAATAGTCTTAGTTGAACACAGCGAATACTGTGTGAATTAAGCTCACAGAACCATCACAAGGCCCTGCTTTTATCATTTGCCATTTTATTATGAACATTTTCAGATATAATGCAGAGAATTTGACAGCATTGTATGTTGAGCGCCCTTTTACTCACTCTCTAGATTCCGCAGTTAGCGTTTTGTTGCACCTTCTTTATCACACGTGTGCGTGCTCGGTCACATCTGGTTCTTTGCAACCCCGTGGACTGTATCCCACGAGGCTCCTCGGTCCATGGGATTCCCCAGGCAAGAACAGTGGAGTGGGTTGCCATGCCCTCCACCAGGGGATCTTCCTTACCCAGGAATCAAACCTGCATCTCCTGCATTGCAGGTGAATTCTCTGTCACTGAGCCACTGGGAAGCCCTTCTTTATCACATATCTGTCCATACCTGTGTTCTCCCATCAATCCATCTTTTTAAAAATACGTTTGAACGTAAATTGCAGGCACCAATATGCTTTGAGGGCAGGCAGTTTTTATTATTCCCCGTTTTACACTAGAGGGATCTGAAACAGAGAAAAGTTAAGTAATTTGTTTAAGATTACAGAGCTTTTAAGCGGTAGAACTAGGATTTGAACTAAGCCTTTCTTAATCATGTCTTTCTAATCTGCTGGTTCATACAGTATGGATAGGTATTACCATAAAAAGTAACTTGTGGTCCAGTAAATTTGACAGATGTAAGTGTCTCAGTCTTGAAGATCCACATGCATATTTTCATGGTGTAGTATCTCTGAGGGTTGGCATTAAAGAAACTTGTGAAACTTTAAGCTGACTATTTCCAAATTCATTCAGCCTGAGCACTTCTCCCCACCTTCCCCCAACATCATACTTCTTAACTTCTTGTAGAGTGGGACCAGAATTCAGTGGGGTACACTGGAAGATACTCATTATAAGGTATCCTCATTTTGTTTATTCCAGAATGTGTTTTTGAAGAGTTTTTGTTTTTCGGCATAGTTCTAGAATTTTGGACTGGCAGAGGTCTTAGGCTTCACTGAGATCAGCGCTTGCACATCAGGGGCAAGGGAGCTGGGGCCCAGCGTGGTCAGGCGCTGGTATAGGCTGCTCGTGCGCTTGGGGCAGAAGTGGGCGTGGAGCACAGCCTGGAGCCTTGGAGGGGCTTTTACAGATGGTAAATGTTGAATAAATGAATGCATCTTCTGAATCTGTCCAGTTTTCTTTTTGTATATCTATCTACATATTAGAATTTGTGTTCATTTTCAGTTTATTTGGTCAGTAGAAAGTCATATAGCACTTTATGGTTAACCTTCGATACAAATGATATATAGTAACAAAATTCTAAAAAAAAGTTGTAATATATGTGATACAGAAAATCACATGAAGCATAGCTGTGCTGTTTAACAAATAGTGATCAAGTGAATGCTTATTTAACGTTCCAAGAAATGAAACACTGCGGTACATCAGAAGCCCCGTGGACTGTCTCCTGTTACTCATCACCTTAATTGTTTATTTTTTCTCTTTCTTTTTTTAGCTAATTTAACAGGACATGCAGAGAAGGTGGGGATTGAAAATTTTGAGCTCCTGAAGGTCTTAGGAACTGGAGGTAAGTCTTTAAGTTAATTCTTTTTTTTAAGAGAAAAAAAAAAAAGCACTTGATACCCCTATGACAAAGGATTGACATCCCCAACACAGAAATCATTAAAATTTTAAAACAACAAGGAATCCATTAGGAGAACTCTCAGAGAATGTGAACAGAGCATTCCTAGAAGAAATACATGGTATGGATGACCTTATTTGCAAAAAGAAATAGAGACTCAGATGTAGAGAAAAAAACGTATGGACGCCAAAGGGGGAAAGAGGGCGTGGTGAGATGCATTGGGATTGGCAAGTGTATACCGCTGGCACTGTGTGTAAAGCAGGCAACTCCTGAGAACCTACCGTGTAGCTGAGGGAACCTACGCAGTGCTCCGTGGTGAGCTAAAGGGGAAGGGACTCCAAAGAAGAGGGGATGTGTGTATACGTATGCCTGATTCACTTTATAGTAGAAACTAAATTGAAAAAGAGAAGAAATACAAAAGGCAAAATTTAAAAGAATTGGTAAGGATCAAGGGGAAAAAAATCTCTCTTACCCTGCTGTTGGGAGTGTAGATGAATTCAGTTTTTACACAAGATATAATATTTTATAAAACCACTAACATTTATGGAGAGTTTGTTACTTGCCAAGTACTCTGTGAAGTGTGGTTTATACTGATTGATTCATTCAGTCCACACTCAACTTCATTGATAGCCCATGCTCATCACTTTTAAAAATGAAAAACTCTAGACTCTTCAGAAACCTAACAATATGAATTTGCTTAAATGACCATGTACCTGTATGTTCTATTATCTGTACAATAGGATTGAAGTGACCTGTATTTACTAAAGTTTTTGAAAGCTCTCCATAATACAGTAAATTTGAAAAAAGACTATAGAAGAGAATGTATGATATACCATTTCCATAATATAAAAATTGTGTGACTGAATATCTACATGTACATATATAGAAAAATTTCTGATCCGTGCATCAAAATGATGAGAGTGTGGCTGTCCCTAGGTGGGAGATGCTTCTTGGTTTTCTGATTTCTGCTTCCTTCTGCCTTCAGGATTTTACTGTCACTGTCCTTGCTTATCTGAAGTCAGGGCCTCACGGGCGTGTGACCTGTGCAGGTGCAGAGGCCCCTACACTAGAAGAGCCTCATGTTTGATTTCATGTCTACTTTCACCCTTCTGGATTCTAAATAATTTATGAACCAGGCATCCCACATTTTCATTTTGCACTGAACCTGCTAATTACATGGCTAGTCTTGTCAGCATGTAAATTTATCTAATCAGAATCCCAGAAGGAGCAAATAGAGTGGGGAGAGGTAAATATCCAAAGAGATGATAGCTGAGCATTTTCTAGGATTGATTAAGTGTGTGAATTTGTAAATTTAGGAAACAGAAAATCTCAGACAAGTATTACTATAAAGGAATTCTTACGTAGATACATGAGAGAAACTGATGAACACCAGAAACAGAGAAACACCCTAAAGACTGCCGGGGAGGGAAGACTTACTTTTGGAGAAACAACGAATGGATGAACAAATGACTTTTCAGCATCAACCACGTGAGCACCGTAGCCGTGTGGAAGAGTGTCCAAACAGTTTCTAGAGAAATAACTGTCAATTTAGAACTGGATTCCCAGCAAAGCTGTTTTACAGAAGTAAGGGCAAAATAGACATTTTCAGACTTAAGAAAGCTGAGTGTGTTTTCCACCAATGCATCCTCACTAAAAGGTACAATTTTAGGGAGAAGGAAAGTGATCTCAGGAGAGATTCTGAGATGCAAAAACTGTTGGTGAATAAAGATCTAAACAATGTTGACTGTGTAAAACCATGGTCAAAATGTCTTAATTTGTAGGGTTAACAACCAGAAAACTGAAATATTGAACAAAAATGGCACATAACTTGGGAAGTGATAGGAATTTAGTGGTCTGAGGTAGTGTTTCTCCAATTTTTACATGCACATGAATCTTGAAATGTGTAAAACACCAAATTGATTGAAAAAAGAATAGAAAGCCTGAGTAGTCCTTTAATCCTTGAAGAAACTGGTCAGTGAGTAAAAATCCTCGTGCTGGGAAAACACTTGGTACAGTTTTTATATTTGTTTGTTCACTTATGTGTGGCTGCTCTGGGTCTTCACTGCTCCCTCCAGGTGCAGCAGGCAGGGCTCCTCTCTGGCTTCAGGCCATTGGCCTCCTGTTGCCAAGCGCAGGCTCTGGTGCTGAGGCTTAGTGGTGGGGTGCCCCGGCCAGGTTGCTCCGTGGCACGTGGGAATCTTCCCAGACCAGGAGTGGACCCGTCTCCAGCCCCGGCTGGCAGATCCTTAGCCACTGGGCCATCGGGGAGTCACCTGGTGGTTTCTAAAGTGAGTTCTGCCAAGCACTCAAGGCACAGATAACGCTGGCCTTTCACAAATTCAGAGAACAGAAACAATGGAATTATTTCTTCCAACTCATTGTATAAGGCTAGCATTACCTTGATTCCAAAAACACACAGAGTATGAAGGCCAGATTTTAAAACAAACTTTGGATGGATTTTCTTTCAACATATTTAGCACTTTGTCTTATTATTTACCTCAGTTTTTTGGAGCAACTTGACCATAGACAGGTCTTTAAGATGATTCTGCAAAGGTGAGAAAGGAGTTCAGTGTCCTGCTTTACTTGTGCTTGCACTTGATGCTTCTTCCTGTTACTGGGCTTCCTTTTTGTCAGCTGACCTTATCCTGCTCTTGGGAGAAGATGGAATCACTGCTAAGTGTCATTGTAGGTATTTCTGTATTTAAAATCACAGTTTTGATGACTAAATGGAGTAGGTGGAAACTTTTATTATGATTAGAATAAAATCTCAATTTTTATTCAAAAATTTTACCACTGATCTTTCAGTTTAATTACCTTTTTAAGATAAATTTTCCCCAGAACTACTTAGGATAATAGAAAAGCCTCCTCAGATGCTTTTAATGTGTCCTGTCAGGCTTTCTTTGGAAGTGGAACTGAGAACTCTTCTGATGATTTAATTTTTATGTACTTTGAACCAGAAAAAATTCTATTCATTCAGTATCTTGAAGACTTCATGGAATATTGGAAAATGAAAGAGTTACTTTTTGATCTCATATTTAAATACATGTGATATTTATGGGAAAAAACAAAAAACAAAAAAACCCAAACTTTTATTCAGAGTATTGATTTCTGTTTTCGGCTATCTTATTTCTTTTGATCTATTGCTAATCTCCTGATCAGTTTCCTAAGCTAGAAACTTGCAAATAATACTTGATCCTTCTCTATTTTGACTTTTTTATTTCTTATTTCTCACAAAAATCCTGTAATTTTTCTTTGAACATGACCCTTGGATTAACCTTTTCTGTTCTCAGTGCCCTGACTTGTATTACCTTATACATGGATTGTTGATAATAAGGTTCTTTTTATTTTAAACTGGACTTCCTGCAAGTTCTCTCTCCCATTTTATGCATTTTATACATATCTTGTTATAAATAATATGCAGCCTCATTAAAATTCAACATTATTGTGCTATTCTTCTATTTCAGAACTTTTAGTGCCTTTTTTTCTAGTTAATTATTCACGTCCAAATTCTTTTCTTGCTTTCAGGCTTAGCTCTGTTTTCTCCTGTCTTTTTCTTCAGTTACCCCGATATTCCACCTACTTACAAGTCTGGTTGGTTTTTACTCCCTTACAGTTCTGGGTCTGTCCCACCCCCTGAGGCCCCGCGTTATCTCCTTCCCCACCTTCATACTTTGCTCTTTCCCACCTGCCCAGACCCTGCGCAGTAGCTTCCTTCTCTGAACTGTGGCCCTGGAAGTCCTTGGTAGGGAACACGGTCCTGAGCGGTTGTCTTGCATTTTGTTCGCAGCTGCTGTTTTTCTTCTGGATTGTGGACTCTTAAGGTCATCTTCGTATGTGTTTCCAACCCTGTTGCCCTGCTCCCTCCCCACGGTTGGTAACTGTACAGAGTTTCGCAATAGTCTAATAATTCCGCAGTTCATGTGTGTGTTTCTAGTGTCGTCTGGAGATTGGTGCTTCCAGGTTCAGGAAGTATCTTTGTTTCATGATGAAATTTTGGACTGCTTGTGTGAGTAGTGATTCTAGTTTTTCTTTTTACCTTTCCTGCTGCCTTCCTTTTGACCATTCTGCTCCACCCAAGTATAGAAGAAAGTCTTTAAATGGACCACTGAGCATTGTTAGTCATTGTGGTGTTTAATGAAGTGGAGCATGTATTCTTTTTGAATTTTCTTTATTCATCATGGTTGATCTGTATTTCAGAGATTTTTTGTCATTATGGCAAAAAAGGATAAATTTTGTCATGTAACTATAAAGGGTGGATTTGAGTTGATTTCTAATTGTGGTGCATTCATAGTTGTGAGGTACTTGGCTATCAACGATGACTTGGAAGACTCAGGTTTGAATCTTGACCTGACCGTTGACCACTTACGTTCCTTGGGTAAATCACATGAACTCTGTGAGCCTAGGTCCCCATCGGCCAAAGTTAATGGTACCTATCCCACAATGTCATTACAACATCAGTGAGACAATCGATATGAATCGCCAATTGCTGGATAACCGCCAGTTATGATTATTTATTCAACAGGGGATTCTACTGTAAAGCTGTACTCTAAATTAGAAAAACAATTATTTAGGACTTCTTTGTAAGGACAGATTATTAGTTCTTTCTTGCAGTCACTTTGTTAGCATATCTGGGAGTAATTCCAACTAAAGTTATATTTCTAATACTAAAAATCTAACAACAAATATTTCATAAATGTTATTGGTAGTTGAAATTTTATTAGCATTTCTAAAGAGTTGATTTGTGTATTGGGGGTACGTGTGCTTACTTGTTTAGTCGTGTCCGACTCTTTGAGCCCCATGGACTATAGCCCTCCAGGCTCCTCTGCTCATAGAATTTTCCAGCAAGGATACTGAAATAGAGTGCCATTTCCCACTCCAGGGGATCTTCTCAACCCAGGGATTGAACCCATGTTTCTTGCGTCTCCTTAAAAATAACATGCCAAATGAAGATTGTGTTTCTTTGTTTCCTTCTTTAACTTTTCAAACGTTCTAGGTTCTGAACAACCTTCTGTATGTTAGGTTAACAGTTTTATGCTAAAATATGCACGTGTGTTCAGTTGCTCAGTCATGTCCGACTCCTTGCGACCCCATCAGCTGTAGCCAACCAGGCTCCTCTGTCCAAGGAATTTTCCAGGCAAGAATACTGGAGTGGTTGCTATTTCGTACTCCGTGGGATCTTCCTGACCCAGGGATCGAACCTGAGTCTCTTTCATCTCCTGGATTGGCAGGCAGAGTCTTTGCCACTACACTACCTGGGAAGCCCCAAAATATGCATAAAATATGCATAAAATGAGTAATAAAACATCTAGATTGCCTGATACATAGTAAATGCTCTATAAACTATATATGTATCTGAAAGGTGAAGAAGCCTAGATTTTAAAAGAGCTAGTATAGTGCATTATCAGTGTCTCAGATTTTTAGCTTGATACATAAGTGATTGTTATCTCTTAACAAATAATTTATTGTGAAACCCAAAATATGTCCAGCAATAAATAGGGACACGTAACCACCAAAAGATCTTGAAGTTTCAGGCTGTGTCTTCCTAGTCTTTCTCTCACTACAGCCAGAGTCTTCATTCCTAAATGTAAGTTTGATCATGTCACTTTTATATTCAAAACCTTTCACTTCATTCCCATTGCTCTGGGGGTTCATTCATTCACATGCATTTGTTAAGAAGCAGATACTGTTTTGGGTGCTGGGAAAGAGTAGTGAGCATTTTTTAAATTGGCGTGTAATTGCTTTATAATGTTGTCAGTTTCTGCTGTACATCAGAGTGAATCAGCTATATGTATACATATATCCCCTCCCTCTTGAGCCTCCCTGGTGAGCATTTTTTTAAAAAGATAGATTACACACAGACTTGCAAGTTGAATAATGTGATCTTCATTTAATGTTTGTTTCTGGGTTTATAAGATCTTCAAATGAGTGCTGATTGAGTATAGAGATTCAAAATGCCTTGCCTCCAGTAATATGAGCAGCAACCATTTCTGTCTTCCTCAGTCCCCGGTGCCCTCGTAAGAAGGTTGCTTTTTTCTTTTTCTTTTCTGGAGGTGAGGGGCGGGGTGGCCGTGTAATCGGCAGGTCCTACAAGTTGTCCTGCGGGAGCCATCCAGAGGAGGGACGGCTGTGCACTGTTTATGCAGCCGTCCGTGCCGTCCGGTGGAGGGACGGCTGTGTGCTGTTCACGCAGCCGTCAGTGCCGTCCGGTGGAGGGATGGCTGTGTGCTGTTCACGCAGCCGTCAGTGCCGTCCTCGGATGTTCACGCTGAGAGTTCTTTGCTCTTTGGTGTCAGACTCTGGGCTTCCCAGGTGGCTCTGTGGTAAAGGATCTGCTTCCCAGTAAAGATGTGGCGATCCCTGGGTGGGGAAGATCCCCTGGGATCTTCTTCCTGGGAAGAAGGAAATGGCAACCCATTCCAGTGCTCTTGCCTGGGAAATCCCTTGGACAGAGGAGCCTGGCAGGCTGCAGTCCACGGTGTTGCCAAAGAGTCCGACACGACTTAGCAACTAAAACAGCAAAACAAAACCCAGACTCCATGAAAGCCATCCCTAACAGGATAGCCTTGTGAAATATAGAGGTATTTATGTTTTGTTACTGCAGACTTTGCAGAAACACATCTCATTTACTAAATAAGACTACATTTCTTTTTCTTCTGGGTAATTTGCCACTAGATGGTGCTAGGAATTGCACCAGGCAGCTTGAAGACACAGCTACTTTTTGGCCATATGATGCAAGGGGAAAATACCTGATTTGAGTCATGTACAGACTGTTTCAAAAACAATGACTTAGTCATCGTTTGTCATTCAAGTCCCTTTAGGTGTTTGGAAAGTATTTTATCAAAATAATGTTTTTAAAAGCCTATATTTGTTATATTGTCAAAATCGTCATTTAAAAAACTTTATAGTTTTGCATGTGTGTGCCCACTGTTGCTTATGTTTCAGTGTAAGCCTGCAGTGCTTAAGGAAATCTTAGGGGTTAAATATTTGTGATGTTTTATTCTAAAATCAAAAGATGATTCCACTTAAGGATGTTGGTTGACATCATCTCCCTAGTGTAAATCCAGTCTGACTCATTACTGCTGCTGTCCTAGGTCACGTTAGCTAGAATGGAGTGCATTGACTTCCTGCAGGAATGCTCAGAGAAGAGTAAGCGGGCGGTAGGGGCAGAGGAGGAGCCGCAGCAGCGTGTGGCCGAGGCTCGGGTCTGGGTTCAGCCTGAACCTGGGAAGTTTTGGAGCAAGAGAGAGGAGGCAAGCGTTTTAAACCCAAACAGCTCATTTGTGTGATTTCCTGTGTTTTCCTTTTAGTGGGTTCTTTGGTAATCAATTCTAGTCTACGTCTCACAGTGGAACATGGCTTCCTGTGCAGCTTTTTCTCCTTTCCTGATGGATCTTTGGTTTTCAAGTCATTTGGGACCAGGGATAAGAAATGCCATGTGGTTTACATGGGTCATCTGTAGGAGACTTTTGGGAGATGGCCGCGCCACATGCTCATGCAGTTATTAGCGGGATTAGTGCCCGTGGTGTCGAGTGCTTTCTCTGAAATTAAAAAGTGCTGATCTAGCAGATATCATGCACTCAGTCTTTAATTATTCAAGCTAATCCAGTATGCATAAATGGAATCCATAGATAGTCATTCCTGAAACTATTTTTTATTGTCAACTTTCTCACATATTAAATCTTTTTTTTTTAAGAAGCTAACACCATCCATGAGAAAATGTATTGGTTTTGTGGTCTTGATTTCAGCTGAGCAACTGTTTTTGACCATTTAAAATAATTAACTAAATGAGTCACATTTGACCCTGGTTAGTTTAAAAAATTAATTGGATTATATGTAGAATGCTGGTGCTTTTATTGTCTTCCAGGTTGTCGGTGTTGTATATCTTCTAGAGAGGATATACAGGTTTATACCTAAAACAAATAGCCTATCTCAGTCTCTTGCATAAAATATTACTGCCTATGATTTCATGTGCTTTTACCACATCTCATGTGTGCCTTTAGCATCTGTTTATGTATGCAGGCATGTTTTGGGTTTATAGCTCTTTGTATGTTAGAAGAAGAATCTATTTTAATCAGTCTATCTTTATTAGTCTTAGACATTTTGTTTTTATTTTAAAAATCCTGGCAAGAGTCACTAACTTTAAAAATGATTGAATTTAATGGCTCAAATTCCCTGTTTCTATTTTAAAATTATGTTGAAATACTAAGTTTTATAGTTGCAATATTAAGTTTTAAGTTTTATATAGTTATGTAGTTTTTTAAGATTTGAAATTTAGTGTGCAAATAAGGTATCTGTTCTATAAAGGAATTTAGAATCTGTGCTTCTGTTTGATAAATATGTAAAATTAAGTGAATTTTATTTTAAATGTATCTTAAAATGTACCAATTTTCAAATACAGATTTAAGGGCATTTTCAAAGGTAGAATAAAAAAATAAGGAACTTAAAAAAAAAAGATGAAAATAGAGCAAAAGTCAGATAACAGGAAAGTGAAATAGATGATGTAGAAATCTGGGCTGAGATAGTCATTGTAATTGTGTCTTAAATTTAACCCTGAGGTTACTAAGAGATAGATAGAAAGGGAAAATTCTTTGGCCTACATAATTTGTATTTTTTTTCCTAGAGGAAAAGCATATAAGTTCGTGTAGAGCTGTAGCTTTCAAGCTTTTTGAACTATTATGCATAGGACAAAATAGGTATGTTTTTGTATGGCAACTCAGTATGTGTGTTTATGTATGTGTGTATGAAACAGAAACAGTATGTACAGACACACACGCTTTTCCCACTAACGTTTGTGTAGTGTTTGTTATCTGCCAGGCCTTCCTTTGAATCCTTACGGTAATTTCTTTAATTTCCTAAATCCCCAGACCATATGATGTAAGCACTGTCACTGCCCCTAATGACAGGACTGAGGCACAGCTGTGCTACCTGCTGAGCCCGGGGACACACAGTTTGCACTTCCCTGGTGGCTCAGACGGTGAAGAATCTGCCTGCAGTGCAGGAGACCTGGGTCCACTCCCTGGACTGGGAAGATCCCCTGGAGAAGGCATGACTACCCACTCCAGTATTCTTTCCTGGAAAATTCCATGGACAGAGGAGCCTGGCGGGCTATAGACCAGGGGTAGCAAAGAGTCAGACATGACTTAGCGAATAAACTTTCACTTTCTTTCACACAGTTATTGAACAGCATATCTAGGAATCAAAGCTGGGCAGTCAGGCATCAGAGTCTTATGTTCTTAACCATTGTTCTGTACTGCCCTCTTTTCCCTCTCTCATGTGCTTAGACTTTTTACATTCACATGTACCTACACATGTATACCTAACACAGTAACCTCAGATACGCAGATGACACCACCCTTATGGCAGAAAGTGAAGTGAAGTGAAGTCGCTCAGTCATGTCCAACTCTTTGCGACCCCATGGACTATAGCCCACCAGGCTCCTCAGTCCATGGGATTTTCCAGGCATGAATACTGGAGTGGGTAGCCTTTCCCTTCTCCAGGGGATCTTCCTGACCCAGGGATCAAAGCCAGGTCTCCCGCATTGTAGGCAGACACTTTACTGTCTGAGCTACCAGGGAAAGCAAACAAAAGTTCTGAACCCTGTTGTCATCCTGGAATGACATATTCTATAGCACTGTGGTCCATGTCAGGTGTTGCTTACTGTGCACGTGTGAATGTGTGTAAGAATGAGTGTGTGTGTGTGATTATTCTAAAATGGAGATAAAGATAGAAAAATAGAGAGATGGCAGTGGGGAGGAGAGACAGACACACAAACTTGTGAAGCCTGATGTGAACTAGGACTGGATTTCTATATTTAAGAGGAAACAGCATTATTTGTTGAGGTTTCTGGAAAGGTTTCCCTGCAAAGTCAAATAATGTTCCTAATTTGTCAGGTTCTATAAACTCATATTTTAGGGATTTATCCCATAGACCTGAAATTTTGCCTTTTATCCTAGCAATTTCGTACCTTAGTGAAGAAGAACTAAAGAGCTTCTTGATGAAAGGGAAAGAGGAGAGTGAAAAAGTTGGCTTAAAGCTCAACATTCAGAAAACTAAGATCATGGCATCCGGTCCCGTCACTTCATGGCAAATAGATGGGGAAACAATGGAAACAGTGAGAGACTTTATTTTCTTGGGGCTCCAAAATCACTGCAGATGGTGACTGCAGCCTTAAAATTAAAACGCTTGCTCCTTGAAAGAAAAGCTATGACCAACCTAGACAGCATATTGAAAAGCAGAGACGTTACTTTACTGACAAAGGTCTGTCTAGTCAAAGCTTTGGCTGTTCCAGTAGTCATGTGCCGGGGTCCAGCCCCGGTGGATCCAGGGGTTTCAAAGGGGAGACGGCTTCGGCGATCAGGAAACAACAGCTTACTTAAATGTTAATTAAAGATATAAAGAGTGGTTAAATAAGGATAGCTCAGTGAGGAAATTCAGTGGAGAAAAGGGGCTGAATAATTCAGCCAGAAGGTGAGAGAAAGAACGACATGGGGAGACCAAGCTTCGGTGAACAAGGCCCACACTTTATTTTCCAAAGTAGTTTTTATACCTTAAGTTATGCATAGAGAATAACGGGGGAAGGGGTAGAGTCATGCAAGGACAGCAGTCCTTGATCCTTATCGAAGCCAGGCTTTCTTCCTGCAAACTTATCATATGCAAAAGTTTAGGTGATTTGCATCATCTTCTGGCCCGGAGGCCTGTTAACATTTTAAGAAACTTATTTTTCTCTAAAGGTGATTATTCTAAAGTCAGGTGCCATCCTCCAAAAGCATTAGATAAAGTTGCATTCCCATAGGGCAAAGGTGTGGTGGGCTATAACAAGAAAAAGAATTAACTCAAGGGTCCAAGATTACAAACATTAAAGCTACTACTTACACCAATTATATTAATCAATACACTGCAAGGGACACAGCAAGTAAGGGATATGGAAACTTAGCAGTAAACATTGGCCCAACAAGTGAAAAACCCTTCACCAATACCATTTCTAATCAATCTTTTAACCTCTCAAAGGAATCTGTATTCAGACAGTTTAGAACATCTCATGCCTCTCACAGTTGGGAGGCTCTGAACAATCACATGTGGCCGGAAAAACCTATTCAGGCAGGCTAGAGGACTTCCAAAGGAGTTTGTAGGTTGAAACACTATCACACCCAGGAACTTTATTAACTGGAGCTGTAAGTTAACTCTTTTTTCAGAGAGAGGTAGTGGGGGACAGCCCCCCGTAAAGTCAGAGGTGTAGGTGAGAGCACAAAGCAGAAAGTAGGCAGACTCTGGTTTTGGGGGTAGATGCTCGAGAATTTCCAGGGGGACTCCTGAGGCTCGATCCCGCCTTTGCATATGCCCAGCCTCCTTCCTCGTGACCTTTGCCAGGGGCAGAGCTCCTGCTCCCGGCATCTCCCCCTTTTTTATTTCTTAAAACAGCCAGATGCAGCTCAGTCGCGAGCTTCTGAATGTTCTGCTGAAGAATCCTGACAATACAAGGAAGAAAGATTATGAGAAGCAAAATTAGAACTAAAGATATTAGACAAAATGTTTTTTCCAGAAATAAAGTTAGAAAAGGTGTGAAACAAGTCGTTAGCTGCTCCAGTGGCGGTAAAATCCAGTGGAAAGTGTTCCAAGGTCTGTATTTGATTATGAAGTTTCCCTAAGTCCAGGCCAATGTCAGAGCTGTTCCAAACACCTGAGATAGGATTTTTAATTTTTTCCCATTCATAATCTGTTTCGTTTACCTTTAAAGATGTCACGCATATCCACGGGTAATCAGCATGACAAGACAGAGCCATTTTCACTTTTAAAGCCTGTAACTCAGTCCCAATATGCATTATTGCCTCTTCCAAGGCATCTACCCTCATCTCCAACTTTCTATCTATAGCTTCCTGTGTTGCTAGAGTTAGAGAAACATTTTTAGACCCGGTATCAACATATTGGGCAGTATGCAGTTGTTAAGTCAATGATATTGCTGCTATTAAAGCTGCTATTCCCAGGATAAGCAAGCCCACAAACCGTCATGATCGCATTAAATCTTGTAGTTGTTGTAATACAGCAAGACCAAAATTATCATATCAATAAGTGGTTACATCATAAGATAAGGTGGATGTTGTAACACTACAAAGGAGCAAACATTATATTGAGGGTTTAAACAAGATGAGAGCATACATTGTTCACAAGTCACTACATTGGGTCCACCAGTGAAAGTCATATGTACATTAAGTTTTCCAGAATCGTTGGTAAAGAGAAAAACATAAGAAGAGGGTAGACAAGCCAAAACAGAATAAGTAGAATTATTTTCTGGTTGGAGTTCGCACTGCAGCAGCCCCGTCAGTCTCGCCAGGATCTCGATGTTTATCTTGCCTCCCCTTCTGGCGGGCTCCTCTTTTGTGATCGAAGCAATGGGGAAACTGGATGTCTGGGGGACTGCAGCATGGCGAATCAGCCTGTCCCGGATCTAAATTGGAGAATCTGCATCCTGTGGAAAAATACAAGCACATCCTCGACCGCTAGTTAATAATGGGTCAGGACCCTTCATTGTCCTGAGAGGAGGTCCTTCCATTTGACTAGTGGTTTTGTATCTTGTTGTTCCGGACGAATCAGCATTTAGGTTATTTATTACAAAGAGAGCATGTTGTAAGATCTGATGGGGGGAACTATACTTAAATTCCCCTTCCTTTAATTTTTTGAATTTGTATTTTTAATGTTTGATGTGCGCTTTCCACAATGGCTTGTCCCTGTGGAATATAAGGGATGCCTGTATTATGTTTAATTTGAAACTTTATACAAAATTCCTGAAAAGACTTAGAAGTGTAAGCAGGAGCATTGTCAGTTTTCAGAGCTTTTGGCAGGCCCAAATATGAAAAACAAGTAAAGAGATGTTGTATCACATCTTTAACTGCCTCTCCGGTACAAGCAGTTGCAATAATAACATGAGAAAAGGTATCTACGGTTACATGAACAAAGGACAGTTTTCCAAATGAAGAGACATGAGTTACATCCATTTGCCAGAGTACGTTAGGTTTGAGACTGTGAGGATTAACTCCCATAGGTAGCCTATCCGCCCCTGGCAGTCATGTATGGATGTGAGAGTTGGACTATAAAGAAAGCTGAGCACCAAAGAATCGATGCTTTTGAACTGTGGTGTTGGAGAAGACTCTTGAGAGTCCCTGGACTGCAAGGAGATCCAACCAGGCCATCCTAAAGGAAATCAGTCCTGAATATTTATTGGAGGGACTGATGCTGAGGCTGAAGCTCTTAATACTTTGGCCACCTGATGCGAAAAACTGACTCATTGGAAAAGACCCTGATGGCTGGGGAAGATTGAAGGCAGGAGGAGAAGGGGACGACAGAGGGTGAGATGGTTGGATGGCATCACTGACTCGATGGACCTGAGTTTGAGTAAACTCCAAGAGTTGGTGATGGACAGGGAGGCCTGGTGTGCTGCAGTCCATGGGGTTGCAAAAAGTCAGACACAACTGAGCGACTGAACTGATACCTCCACATGTTCATGAAACACTTTTTAGTATATTCAGTTCTTTTTTTAGTACTTTCGTTCCAAAATGCCCACTGAACCCAATAAATTGGTATTTTTATCCACTAACAGGTCATAGCCCACAGTTGAAAAAAACTGGTCTAGAGAGACTGGAGTGGGGAAGGCAGGTGGATTGATTGTCAGTGTCTGGAACATGTCACATGTGGAAAGGTAGAAATCTTTTCTCAAGTTAAGTCATATGTGAGGAAGGGATGTGGCCAGGCATTGTAATCAGTCCTTATGTAGTTGAGGCAGGTTACAAAGCAGTGGCCAGAGAGAGACAACAGCATGTTAAGGTACTTTCCTTTTCCACGGTGGTGGCAGCTAAGTTTCCTGAGCTAGTGTCCCTAGGGAATGTTGTCAGGCGTCATATGTAATCCCACATTAAAAGGATTGGGGATTTCCCTGGTGGCTCAGATGGTAAAGAAAGTGAAAGTGAAGTGAAAGTCGCTCAGTTGTGTCCGGCTCTTTGCGACCCCATGGACTATACAGTCCATGGGATTCTCCAGGCCAGAATACTGGAGTGGGTAGCCTTTACCTTCTCCAGGGGGTCTTCCCCACCCTGGGATTGAACACAGGTCTCCTGCATCACAGCCGGATTCTTTACCAGCTGAGTCACAGATGGTAAACAATCTGCCTGCAATTGAGGAGACCCAGGTTCTATCCCTGAGTTAGGAAGATTCCCTAGAGGAGGGCACGGCAACCCACTCCCAATATTCTTGCCTGGAGAATTCCATGGAGGAGCCTGGCAGGCTACAGTGTGCAGGGTTGCAAAGAGTCAGATTTGACTGAGTGACTAATACTGCTTTCTTTCCTAAAAGTGATTTCTGCATGAAAGCCCACTGTTCCCTCTCAAGGGGAAAGGGTTGGTGCACTCTCGCTCTGCGCTGGATTGTCATTGTTAGTTTCTCTTCCTAAAGACTTCACCTGTAAGTCAGGATTGTCAACAGAGAAGGGTATTTGGCTGTATGCTACAGAGGTTTTGCTTTGTTTGTTCTCTGTTTTTGTTTTTCACATTTTTCACATTTCAACATTGAGTTTCTCCAGTGTCCCAGCTCCAGAATTTGCTCATGATACAAAGTGAGTAAAACCAGACGCAGCCTATGGATTTGTGGAATATGCAGTCCAGTGAAAGCCACACAGTGAGGCAGTCACACAGATAAATGAAAACTCCTGTTTCTGACCATTTCTGTGACAGAGTGTTAGGAGAGTATAACATTAGAGGAGCTGTGTTAGTCTGGGAAGTCAGGAGAGGCTGTTATGTCTGAAGGGGTGAGTAAATGATGGTGAGAAGTGGAAAGAGGCAGGGAGGAGGCAGGTAGTTTAGGCTACATTAAGGATTCTCATTATCTTAGGCGTCGTGGGAAATCAAGTGTTTTGAGCCAGAAGGGTTATTTTTTTTATCAACAATTTAGATGACAACACAAAAGGTATGTTTACTAAATGAGGATGAATGCAGACTTAGAGGAGGAGTTAGTGTGGTTGATGGTTAAGTCACCGTTTAACAAGATTCCAGTGTTCTGGAAGGGGGAGAGCAGGGTGAACTCCAGGAACACTGACTGTGATTGCCGAGTTAGTGGAATCTCTCTGCGATTACAGCATTGGTACTTGCGGTTAATCAGAAAAAGCTTGTTCAAGTGGAAAATCATTTTAAAAGGATATATAAATATGTACTTGAACATACTACTTTTCACTTAAAACATATAAATACATATTCATTTTGCGTGTAGGCACAAGAATCTTTGAAAGTAAGTTCTTAAACAATGGTTTGCATAAACCACACTCGTAACGCATCATCTACAATCACATTTCCAGCTCTTTAAAGTGAGAACCAGATACATTTGAAGTCATCTGGATGCAAAGCTTTCTCCCTGAGCCTTTTGTGGTGGTGTCACCATGCCTACTTTTTGGACAGTTCTTTTTGTTTTTCCCCCAAGTGTCTTGCTTTTTGTAGTTCTTTTAAAGCTTTTAACCTCATCTTTTCTCTTTTCTTTCACATTTACGTTTCTGTGGTTTATGTAATATGTAATTAAATTATGTAAGAACAGCATACACCGCAGGTACACGCCAGCAAGGCAGCGCGTGTCGGTGGCTCATGGGAAGCAGAGCAGCAGGGGAGACAGCGGCACACGGAGAGCTGGTCAAGGGCGTCGGGCTGCAGCGCTGTCTTACGGGCGGAGAGGCGAGTGCACCAGTGTTGGGAGCTGTTTAAGCGGCAGTCACCAGGAACGCTTCTGCAGTATGTTTGTGTGTATATATATATTTAAAGCGATAGTTCCAGTACAGAAGTTACAAGATCGGAATAAACCCAAAGTGTGGCATGACTGGTAAGCCAGAGTGTACAATGTATAGGGTTTAAAGCAGCATTAATGAAAGTTTGAGTGGCAGAAAACAGTGATCTCACTGAGTGTAAGCATTCAGATCCCAGTGGGAACAGTATGTTCTGGGTGAGCACGCGACTGAAGGAGTTAATCCAGAGGCCATCTAGTTCTTAACTGTTTTCTCCAGAGCAATGCGTGTAAACCTAGACAGATTCTCCTTGCATTTAATCATACGGCATTGTAAACTGACTGCATCCATAGACGGACCATAAAAATGTTTGTTTTTTTTTTAACAAATTGATCACATTTAAACGCCAATACTTCCTGAAAATTTTTAATGAATTCAGATTTTACAAATAAAGTGAAGAGATCTGTTTAATTGTGCTCAAGATAAATTTCAGCAAGAAAGCTGCTTTTGTTTGGCTTGAAAAAGTAGTTGAATTTGTGCAGCAGCTTTCGATATGACAGCATGCATGTCATCTTATTTTAAAACCATCAGTCTGCTTTAACTTCTGTTCATCGTGACTCACGCCAAAAGCCTGGTTCATCATGACCCTGTGCTGATGGAGTCAGTCACACCTGTGGAAAAGCAGACTGAAACCTAGTCTGAGGAACTAGACGTTTCCCCTGGACGCTGTGCTTAGCTCATCTTACGTGATTTCTCTTATCATCAAGCCATTGAGACCACTGTCAACAAGGTTTGCAACATTGTACTGTCTGTGTCTGGTAGAATAGGATGCTGAATCCATATTTCAGTTTGAGCAGAAATGACCTTCATAATATATCTGTAGTTTGCCCCCAACCTATGGAATTCCTCCTGCAGCTTGGAAAAAGCTTATGTGGTTGTCTTGATCCAGTCTTCTCCTTGGAAACAGCTACTATAACCTGTCGGTATGGGAGCACACAGCAATGTCTGTCGAGCCTTAAAATGAAAGATATACCTCATTCATATGGTCATAGGTATCTGTCAAGCAAAGACAGGAATTAATCCTTGTCATTGTTTTTTTTTGACCATGCAGCTTGAGACTGAACCCAGGGCCTCGACAGTGAAATCTCAAAGTCCTAACCATTAGACCACCAGGGAATTCCCATTCCTAGTTGTCATTTGTTTTTTGAATGTAGTTAGTTAGTGTGGTCACTCAGTCATGAGACTCTTGCAAACCCTGTGAACTGTAGCCCGCCAGGCTCCTCTGTCCCTGGGATTCTCCAGGCAAGAATGCTGGAGTGGGCAGCCATTCTCCAGGGGATCTTCCCAGCCCAGGGATCGAACCCGGCTCTCCCACGTACCGACTGAGCCCCCAGGGAAGGCCTTTTAGAGTTTGCTTTCCCTCAGTCTAATACGTAGAACTTCAACGTCGTCTCATCAAGCACTGCTAGACTTGATCTCTGGAAAACCAGTGAACTCCATGTCTTCTTGTGCTGACATGGTTGACAGAGTATCTTGGAAAGGCCCTTTTTCTGGAGAAACTGATAAGATCAGAGCACTGCACAGGCTTCTGTGAAGATTGCTGGCAGTACATCTGAAGCCATTTCATGTTGATGCAGAGATTAGAGTTACGCTGAAGCCTGAAGCTTTGTCTCTTGACCCAAGCTGCAGATCCCAGCCGTGTTGCCAAGCATCTGTTTTAGGGGCTCCATCTGAGCAGCAAGTGCTATTGTTTTACCTTTTTTGGCCAGAAGAGTTTTCGCCATTGGTTGCTTTTTACATTTTCCAAAAGATGCTTTCAAAATAGGCTTTACCACCATCAGCACACAGCGAGTGAAGCCAGGAGTCAGCTTCACCACAGGGCAGCCATTCATCTCACTGGAGACTAAAAGGAAGTGATATTACCACCAGGTTCAGTTGCAATGGCCCCTCTTAAAACACCGGAAGACCCGTAGGGGGTTCTGGACCGGATGGCACTCTTCCGCGGGAGGACTCCTTCCCTCCTTCCTCGGCACTAACCTGCAGACCCGCTCAGTCAGGACAGGTGGCTTCTTCAAGGTCCCTCCAGCAGTGAATGTTTTCTTCCTCCTTTGCAATGTGATCAGCAACCTTATGGCAGCTTCAGAAAGCAGGGCTGTTTGGAGGCAACTCTGTTTTTCTTAAGAAGTCTACTCAAAAATAAGATCTTGTTTGCCTGAAATATCTGTTGTTTGAAACATTGTAAGGCACTTCTTGAATTTTATTGCCGTAAGCATCTATTGGCACGTACCATGTGATAGAAGTACCATAGCTTTAGTTAATCATGGCAGTTATAGAAGTAAAAGCCAAAGACTTGGGAGCATCAGCATACTTCTTTCCCCTGACAGTTTCCTGACAGATTAAAAATAATGCTAATGGCAGGATGTGTCTTTAACTCATTGGAAAACTTGTGGTTATCATCACACGGCAAGGAGGATGACTGCTTATTATTTGACCATGCAGTGTGTAACAGGCATTAAGGATGATTTTATATTATTTTCTCACCTACATTAGCATCCGATGCTATCTCACTTTCATTTGAAGTGAATTTTGACATTGTTTAAAGGAACAACAACAAAAAATCAAAAATTATTTCCAAATTCACAGTGCACCTCAAGGGAACCTCCTAGTGGTACAAAATCTTAACATCATTTACTTTTAGATCGGCTTAGCGAGTAAGGACATTTTGCTTAGATGAAATGGTGTGACTGTATTTTTAAATATTTAAAAGATTAGAGAAGATGAATAATATTCTGTTTTGTAAGTCCAGAAGGTATAAGGACTAACTGATGAATATTGTAGAAAGGCCTGTTTCCACTCAAGGTAAGGCACATTTTTGAATATTTAGATCCCCCCCATCCACAAAATGGTCTACTTTACAAAACTTCCTCCACTTGGAAGTATTAGTACTGTGTCTTTGCTACCATGCAAACAGCTAACCTGTATTGTGGCTTCTGTTTAATGTCTGGTTCCTCATTTCTTAGTCTGTGAGCTCATTCACTTTAGGGAGGTGCTGGAGCGCTGCTCGGAGCGGGGTCTTAGGAGTCAGGCCAGAGGGCCGGCTGTGACCTTGAGCCAGGGTCCCAGTTCTCCGTGCTCCATTTCCTCACCTGTAAAGTGGGGGTCACCCCTCACCCTCTCAGGGTGCTGTAGGAGTCTCAGGAGTTTGTCTCTGAAGTGCAGACCCTCTAAAGTGGGGGTCACCCCCTCACCCCTTCGTGGGGGTGCTGTGGGAGTCTCAGGGTTTGTCTCTGAAGAGCAGACCCTCAGCAGGTCGGTGCTCACACCCTGCGTCTGTCTGCTGTGTCGGCAGCACCTGGGCTGAAGGACACACGAGCACTGGGAAGGAGTTCATGGCCATCTTCCCATGATGTTGTAGAAAGGTTTTGTTTGTTGGAGAAGACAGACGGGTAGCAATTTCGAAGGACCATAACAGTCTGGAGACAGGAATCTCAGCACAGAAATTTAGGGCAGGTGCCTTGTGTGTGTAGGGGAACACAAAAATATGGTCCTTCTAGAGGACTTGACTTTCTTCCGGATTTCTGTGGAACCTTATTCCGTGGAAGATGTAGTAAGTACTCTTCATTAGAATATTCTCCAGCTTCATTTCACTGCTTCTGAATAGATTGTTAGGTTCTAACAATGCTTTGACTTTTTATTTTTTGGTTCACTTCTGCCTTACTAAACTTTCAATCTGTAATCATTTTATTTTCGATACAAGACACAACCCATTTGTTAACTTTTTCTATAGTCCAGGATATGTTCAGTTTGTTTACGGTATAGATTTTATTAAAATCCACACCATCCAATTTCTAGTACTCATGAAGAATGTCTCTTTTTAAAAAGAAATCACTTACGGTTAACTGTGTAGTGCTTTCATTTGAATCAGTTCTGCCACTTTTTACCCAAGTACTCTGGCCACGTCCTTTCGGTAATTCCATTTTGCACTTCCATCTGCAGAATGGGATTACTGAAAGCACCAACCTCCTGGCTGTTGAGGAGCGAGCGAGGCACTGTGTGGAGTGTGTTTAGCGCGGAGCCTGCAGAGCCTGGTCCTTAGTGAGTGTCTTCCCTCCCTTCTCAGGAACGTTACCACCATTCTCTGTCCATCGTATATCACAAGTCAGCACTCATTTACTTCCTCACGTCCTGAACCAAATGATGTCCCCGGCGAAGAGCCCATCCCTTTGCTGTTGCTTTTCAGTTGCTCAGTCGTGTCTGACTCTTTGTGACCCATGGACTGCAGCACGCCTGGCCTCCCTGTCTTTCACCATCTCCCAGAGCGTGCTCAAACTCATGTCCATTGAGTCGGTGATGCCATCCAACCATCTCATCCTATCCTTCTCCTCCTGCCTTCTGTCTTTCCCAACATCAGGGTCTTTTTCAGTGAATTGGCTCTAAGCATCAAGTGGCCAAAGCATTGGAGTCTCAGCTTCAGTATCAGTCCTTCCAGTGCATATTTAGGCCCTTCCCTTAAAACTGCCTTATTTGTGGGTAGGTTAGAACAGTCTGAGGAAGCACGGGTCTGGATCAGAACTTAGACCAGCTCCAGAATGGTCTTGATGAAAGCACTTCAGAGTGGGACTGGTCTCAACCATCCCAGGAGGTGTTTGCATTGTGAGAAGGGAAGAGACTTTATACCCTGTAGGGGTGAACTGGGGACCTACTCCTTCCCTTTATCA
The DNA here is from genome assembly GCF_002263795.3 of Bos taurus. NCBI lineage: Eukaryota > Metazoa > Chordata > Mammalia > Artiodactyla > Bovidae > Bos > Bos taurus. The sequence goes on along the minus strand of NC_037337.1, from coordinate 102,589,387 downwards.
GTTTTTTGGTCTGCCTTCTTCCTCCTCCTTCCTCCTGCCTCTTCCTGACCTTTCCCTGCTTCTCTAGGTGAATAAGCACAGATATCTGCTCTGGGCACAGGATCCAGTATGGCCCCAATGCCTCCGCATAGAGCGGAGTGGCCCTGTACACAGGATTTTCCCAGCTGAGCCCAAATTTAGGGAACACGTGGCAAGGTTCACCTACTAACTTCTGAACTGCTGTCCAGAGCTATAAAGGGGATTCTGTTGGTATTGCTTGCTATTTAGAGTCTTTTACAGGCTTCCCTGGTGGCTCAGACGCTAAAGAATCTGCCTGCAATGCAGGAGAGAGACACCCAGGTTTGATCCCTGGGTCAGGATCTGAAGATCTCTTTTGTTTGTACAAGGTCAGCTTATGTTGCTTTAGACTTTTTAAAATAAGTATAGAGGAGTACTTGAGATACTTGATTCATACGTGTGTATGAGACTTTTTTTTTTTTTTTAGATTCTTGTTAAGAACTATTTGTATTTGTTTATAGCAGTAGCAAAACCTAGAGGTTTTATGTAACGTCTGCAATGTCCTGGTTGCTCAGAATTGGACTGTGGTTAATTGGCCGTGATAACAGTTGTTTCCTACAGCTGAGCACCCTGAGGCGAGAAGAGCGGCAAAAGGGTGAAAGCCTCCCTTTGTCAGTGGGGTGAGATACCTGCGTCTGAGGGTTAGACCTAGAGATGTCTGGCATAAACTTGAAGAAAGGTGTAAAAGACTATCAGAAACGGCACTAAGGGTCCTTTTTCATCCAGAGAATGTTCCTCTGTGCACTGTTAACCTTCAGTCTGCACTCAGTTACCACTCTGCCTGGGTACCCTTTTAATAATCTTCTGATTTTTTTCTTTTCATTTTCAGCTTACGGAAAGGTGTTTCTTGTGCGTAAAGTAAGTGGCCACGATGCTGGAAAGCTGTATGCCATGAAAGTTCTGAAGAAGGCCACCATAGTGCAGAAGGCCAAGAGCGCGGAGCACACGCGGACGGAACGGCAGGTGCTGGAGCACATCCGGCAGTCGCCCTTCCTGGTGACGCTGCACTACGCCTTCCAGACGGAGACCAAGCTGCACCTCATCTTAGGTGAGTGCTGCTTCTTGGCTAACTCCGGCTCGCCACGCACACTCTGGGCCTTGAGTTGTAACCTACCCAAAGGTGGCACACTTCAGACTTAGAAGAGTGGAGTCTTGGGACTTCCTGGTGGTCCAGTGGTTAAGACTTTGCCTTCCAAACAGGGAGTGAGGGTTTGACCCCTGCTCGGGGAACTGAGACCCCACATGCCTCACGGCCAAAAAAACAAGAACATGAGCAACAGAAGCGATATGGTGACACATTCAACACAAGCTTTAAAAATGGTCCACATCAAAAAAATCTTCAAAAAACAAAAGAAGAGATGAAATCTTTTGACTTCCATTCTTCTCTCCATGGTGCCATTTCCTTGAACATCCGGAATTGCTCTGGATTTGGGACCTCCTGGCCTGAAGAAATTTGTGGCCCTCTTTTTCACACTCCTTTTTAATCTTGAACATGGGAGTCATTTGGGTGGCTGCTTCCCTGGGCCGTAAATTCTCTTCAAATGTGAGGAGCTGAATGGGAAAGTGGGCCACAGCTCTCAGGAACGTACAGGTGTGGGCCAACAAGGATATATTTATGGAAATCAGTAATTAGGAAAAAGAAAAGATTTTTCTTAGAGATGCTTTGTTTTTCTAGTGAAAAGCCTGGTTTTACGGGAGAGCCCCACAAGTCATCAGTACTCTGCTCACTCCCGTTCCCACCTACAGATGCTGTCTGAATCCTTTCCTTCATGGACTGCAGCCCGCCAGGCTCCTCTGTCTGTGGAACTTTCCAGGCAAGAGTACTGGAGTGGGTTGCCATTCCCTTCTCCAGGGGATCTTCCCAAACCAGGGGATCAAACCCTGGTCTCCTGCATTGCAGGCAGATTCTTTACCACTTGAGCCGCCAGGGAAGTCCTGTCAGCTAGAGGTGGACCGCTGTGAGCGTGTGGGCTTCAGAGATGTCCCCTGTGCAGATTTGAAATCTGGCCAGATTTCTTTTCAGAAAAGCTGTACCGCTCTCTCTTCCTGCTGGAAGTAAATGGCAGTACTTCTAGAGTTACTCTCCTCCATCATAGAATGTATCTTCTGCTACACTTGGAGTCCCATCCTTGTGAGAACTTGCACTTATGTATTATAATACCCTGGTACTGATCTCCTGTAAGGATTAAGTGAGGTGGAATTTCATACACAGTGCTCTGTGAGCATAGCTGGCTCTCGTCCCTTTGGTGTGCTGGCCCTCTGCTCGGTGGAGTCCTAGTTAGCACTAACCCCCACAGCAGCACTGCCTCTCATTAGAGGTGCTGAGGTGCTGGAAGCTGCGTTTCCTGCAGTCACTTATCTTGTATAAGCCTGAGAATAAAGATCTGAACTCAGATCTGAATCGTGAAGTCTGTCTAACAGTGCCCCTTGTTTTCTCCAATTATTAGTGATACAAATAGACTTTTTAATATATATTTGGCAACTTTATCAAATGCTCTCATTTTGAAAATTATACTTTTATTAATGCTGTCTATAATTGCATTCATTTTTTGAGGCCCAGTTTGCAGTGTTTAGCATCCCCTAAACCATCCCAAATCTTCCGTACCCGCAGGCCATAGTCTCCCTGTCTGGTGAGGGTCCCGACTCCAGCAATCATCTGCCTGGTGTCTCAGGCCTTCATTCTCCTCCTGTGTGTATCTGTTCAGCTTTGCTGTTTACTGATTTTTAAATAAAAGTCCTTCTGTATTTTTCCCCAGTAGCGTGTAGTGGACAGGGCATCGTAATACAATGGTTTCAACATTTTTAGCAGCGGAACCCTTCCCTCAAGTGCAAACACAAAGCTTCAATTGGAAAACAGATAGAAATGAGGAGCGGGGCTTGAGTCTGTCTCAGAGCACAAACCCTGTAGTTTATTTCTGGTCCTCCCCCAGTCACAGTTGCCGTGGAGCCTCAGGGAGTCTAGGAAGACTCGCTGTAAATGATCCTCTCGTTCAGTGAACAAGATTTTACAATAAACTGGCTCACGACAGTTAAATCAGACGCCTGAGCTCATACAACCAGTGCGAGCCCCGAGAGGGAGAGCCGGACTCCTGGGCTCTGCGCCCGCTGCCCGCCCCCAGCCTCTCCTCTGTTCCCTGACGTGCTGTGCTCCAAGTTGTTCACTGTAAATACTGCACTATTAACCTCAAAGTAGATGAGTGGAATATTTTGGTTTTGATTAAAAAACAGTCCTTGATAACGTCGCTCTTTTTGTTGTTGCTTCTTTGTTGCTTTTGCTCTTTGTCAGTGGCCCACAAATAAATAAATACAAACCCGAATGAGAAAGCCCATCTCTTCTGGCAGCTCAAGAGCAGAATGTAGACTGGACCGTGGCCTTGTCCCTCGTAGGTGAGGCAGGCAGCCGTTTGGAAGGCCTGCCCTCTACCTCCTGTCCCCGCAGATGCCTTTACTCTCCTCCTTTTTGTGCGTGTTTGTAGTTGCTATTTGACTTTAAAGACAAAACTTTTCAGAAATCTTGAACGGGACTTTATTAAACTGTTTTTTCGTTTTTGTTTTTTCTGGTTCTGTTGTTTGTTTGCAGTGCTTGGAACGCACGCTAGGTCAGTCTTCCAAATACGGTCTCAGTCTGCCAGGGCCGTCGTGACAAAATATAAGACCGGGTGGCTTACTGAGCAGAAGTTTCTGCCCGCACCACGGCACCAGTGGAAGTTTGCCGTGCGGGCCGTGAGGGACTGCCTGGCCCAGCCTCGCCCCGGCTCACGGAGGCCCCTCTGACCGCCCTGCACGTGGCTGGCCCTCTGCAGACACACCTCTAGTGTTGCTTTTTGTGTTCAGATTTTCTCTTCTGGTGAGGATTGGATTAGAGCTTACCCTGATGGCCTCATTTTAATAACTTACTTACCTCCTTAAAGGCCCTGACGACTAATAGAGTCACATTCTGAGGTACTGGGGCTGAGACTTCAATATGTGAATTTGGGGGAGACCGTTTCAGCCCGTAACTGTCTTTAAAGGTGTGTTGATTAACTTTATCTAGGTTTTGTGTACTGTTAGAGATTAATAGCAAGAGTTCATATGTCAAGCAAGCTTTTCAGGGATCCAGCTGGCTGACCTTTGTCTGATGAATAAACAAACATTATAGACCCTTTAAAAACCTTCACTGTTACTACAGAAGCAGATACATGCATGTAGAAACTGTAGCAAAACGAAAACAAGAAAACATTTTCAGGACCAGAGTTTCCTTCCTGACACCTCTCTCTGTTACTACCTTAGCGTGTCCTTCCAGACCTTCGTGTCTGTGTGTCTGCACGCGTGTACACTTTATTAAGATGAAGTCATCCTGTACAAGGGATTGGTAACCAGCTTTTTTTCTTTTGATATATTAATGATGTCTATCTTTCCTGGTTAATGAATTTTCATTTCACTTAATATCTGGTGATACTCATTTGTCTGTTGCCACGTAACTTTAAAATTTCATTGCTTAAACAATAATGTGTTCTCTCGTGATGCTCTGGGTTGGCTGGACTTGCTCACGTGGTAGAGAGTGGAGGGCTGGCTGGGCTTGAGGGCTGAGCTGGTGTCATTCCCGTGTCTGAAAGTTGCTGCTGCTCTGGCTGAGACCCTCTCTTCCTCTGCACGTGGCTCTCACCCCGCAGTGCGGCAGATCAGCTTCTTCCCATCATGGCCACCTCGGGGCAGCTCGTGCAGACAGCCAGGAGGGCGAAGGGAGGGGTCACGAGGCGCTCTGAGGCCCTGAAGCTCACACAGCCTCACTTCCAGCAGAACCAGCCCAGGTCTAATGAATAGGGAAGCAGGCTCAGCTTCTTGTCGTGTCTTTTTTAAAAATAATATTTTCTTACACACATATATATAATTGACATACAACATTATATATTATATATTATAGTTGGCATACAATATTACCGTAAGTTAACTTCAGATGTACAACATAATGATTTGATATTTGTATGTATTGCAGAACAGTCGCCGCAGTAAGTGGTTAACATCCATCACCACCCATAGTTACAGAATTATTCGTTGTTGTGATGAGAACTTTGAAGGTCTACTCTTGTAGGAACTTTCAAATATGCAGTCCAGTGTTATTAACTATCGCCACTGCGCTGTGCGTTCCATTCCCGTAACTGGTTTGTTTTATGCCTGGAGGTTTGCCCTTTTGACTGCCTTCACCCGTTTCATCCATGCCCCAAGCTCCCACCTCTGGAGCTGTCTACTCTTTGTTTCTTCCTCTTAGATTCTGCATATAAGTGAGATCGTATGGTACTTGTCTTTCTGTTTGCCTTATTTCACTTAGCGTAATGCCCTCAAGATTCATCCATGATGTCGTAAATGGCAAGATTTCATGATTATGGCCAGATGATATTCCACTTTATGTGTGTGTAGAGATGCACACAGACAAGCACACACAACAACCCACATTTTCTCTGGTCATTCATTCGTTAATGGGCACTTAGGGTGTGTCTCTGTCTCCCGTTATAAGTAACGCTGCGTTCAGCTCCCGTTATAAGTAACGCTGCGGTCAGCATGAGGGCGCACGTGTCTTTTCAAGTTAGTGCTTTTGTTTTCTTCAGATGAACACTCAGAAGCGGGTTGCAGGATCGTATGGTGGCTCTATTTTTAATTTTTGAAGAAGCTCCATACTGTTCTGCATCGTGGCTGCACCAATTTACATTCCCACCAACCGTACACAAGGGTTCCCTTCTCTCCACATCCTCAGTAGACTTTGCTTCATGATGTGGCGACTACAAAGAATTTGTGGCCATCTACCACACAAGTTTGTGTTCACATTTCACTCATTGTCCCATAAAATCCTTTGCAGCTGGTTTGTTCAAACCAGGAGCATTCACTTGGTTGTCTCCTTGAAGTCTCTCAACCTGGAATGCTCCCTTTTTTATATCCTTGGTTTATTGATCTGAAAACATATAGTGACTTTAGCTTATTCCTCTGCTAAATTCCAGTATTTGGGAAATCGGACCTCAAGTCTTCATAAATGGACATTAGATATTTTTGCTGGAACACACCATATCACAGTGCAGAAACCAATGATCTGGTTGTTAGTGATGCTCAGACTAAATTACAGAGGTGATCATCTGATCTGTTTATAAGAGAGTTAAGTTTGTTTTTCCCTTAGAAGTGAAAATAATCTGTGATGTTTTGATACTTTATGGTTTTAACATTTAACACTTCATAATTCATTGCTTAAATCAACTGTTTCATTGTGAGTTACAAAATTGTTGTGATGAGAATATTAAAGGCTTACTCTCTCAGAAACTTTCAAATATGCAATCCAGTGTTATTAACTATAGTCACCCTGCTGTACATTATATCCCCATGACTGATTTATTTTATAATTGAAGTTTTTAACCTTTTGACTAAAGGGTGATTTTTCTAAATCTGTCATTTCTTCTACATCTATTAGTTGGCATTCTTCTGAAAAAGTATGGCTTTGTCTCATCCACTGTAATTTTTTGTTTACCCTGAGATCCTGAGATGTAGTTTCTAATGGAAAGACCAGATGCAGTCCCTTTGATTGCCAGTATTCAAAGAAAGAAGTTAAAGAACATTCAAATGGCGCTGTGTTTCAGGATCCCTGATAATCAGTTGTCTTCAGCCGTAACCAGAGGCGGCCTGCTCTGTACACTGCTCTGGCCTTTCTTATTTTCACTTCGCAGGGTATCCTGGGGTTCACGCTTTATTAGTTTGTAAAGCTCTTCCCTGTTCTTTTTTGTCTCTGCACAGGTTTCCATTCCACTCTGTAGCACACCCGATCAGTCCTCTGGGGTGGATCCTTGGGTGGTCTCCAGTCTTACCCTTTGATCCAGAGTACACAACTCGTACGTGTCATTTCCCACTTGCGTAGGAAAAAAGCTAGCCTTAATTCATGGGAAGAGGTTGCTCGATCTGTATTTTTGCCATCTGTAATTTCACATATACCTTTCCACAGGGGTTGTGCCCTTTGCACTCCCACTAGAATTGTGTTAGAGTGCCTATTTCTCCACAAAGCATACTCTCAAACTTCTGGATATTTGTCTGTCTCATAGATAGGTGGTGTCTCAGTGTAGAGTTAATTTGAATTTTTTTTGTGGGGTTGAACATATTTTTGTATGTTTAAAAGGTCATTAGTCTTTCTCTGCACATTGTCTGTCTGTCCCCTTTGCCCATTTGTTTCCATCTCAGTTTTCTAGGAGCTTTAGGTTAATCATTTGTAATAGTCACAGTAAATCCTTCCCTGTTTTCCACTTTTCTTTTGACTTTATGATGTTTTACCGTGTAAAACGTAATTAAATTTATATGGAATAGAATTTGTTTAAAAAGATCTTCATGGCTTAGGGCGTTTAAGTCATAGTTAGAAAGATCGCACATTCCTGAGGTTATAAGGAATTCACCTTATTTTTCCAGTGCTTGTATGGTTTTATTTTTTGCATGGAGAACATCACAACACCACACACTAAGTCCAGGTTTACACTGACTTGAGGTGCTGCCTTTTACATACCTTAAATTCTCATATATATTCATGTCTTTCCTGACTGACTTCTGCTGTTGAATTATATGCCATTACCATGTTCTAGTTTATCAGTTTTACAGTATAAATACTCAGAAAGGCTAGACCCCCTTTGTCTTTCATTTCTATTATTTTTCAGAGTTTCGAGGGGTTCCATCATGTTTGTTTACTTTGAATGTGAACTTTAGAATCAAATTGTCTAGTTTTGGAGGGGGACTTGTTCGGGTGTTTTTAATTGCAGTTGTCTTAAATTTTAAAAAAGTAATTTCGGGAGAATTGGTATTTGTATGATATTGGTTATTCCTGTTCAAGAACATGGTATGTCTTCTCATGTGTTGAAGTCTGCTTCTGACACCTTCAGGAGTGTTTTATTGTTTTTGTCCTATCCACGCTTCTGCAGTCAGTCTCAGTCCGTCCAGTGTTGCTGCTGTCAGGAGGGTCTTTTTCCCACGGAATCTTCTAGCTGTTAGTTTCCATGCGTCCATCGCCCTCTTGGTGTTTAGCCGCATTTGTGCCCATGTTCACACTGTCTCTCAGCCTGCGTGCAGCATGCCGTTTGGTGGGTGTGGGCTTTCTTAGGCTTGAAGTTTTACTGAGGGAGTACGTCGTGGGGATTTACAGTCATTCTTTCTGTTCTTTAAGATGTTTTGGGAGCAGACATGGAAATTCAGGTCCAGGTTGCCATCATGCTTCTACTAGGATTCATGGCTCACTGGAGATTACCAGGCTTGTTCCTTTGGGATAAAATTTGTCTGCTTGGCACAGGCTTCTCCAAATGATAAGGTTATTACATGTGAGTATTATCTTGACCGATGCCATCTTTGACATTTGCCAGATGTGGTGCGCAGCATTTCCCTCAGAGCTGAGCTGTGCGCTGGTCTCCCACAGTTCTGAGCTGTGCGCTGGTCTCCCACAGTTCTGAGCTGTGCGGTGGTCTCCCACAGTTCTGAGCTGTGCGCTGGTCTCCCACAGTTCTGAGCTGTGCGCTGGTTTCCCACAGTTCTGAGCTGTGCGGTGGTCTCCCACAGAGCGCTTTGTGAATACTTGGAATCGCCTCCGTCCATTTGTATTCTGTGTGCTGTCCTCTAAAGTGGGGGCCAGCGGTGGCGGGCTCAATTTGGTCTCTGGACTGTAATTTGTTGACCCTTGCAGTAAATGCATCTAAGTCACATCTATGTTTTTTTCTTTAAATTGTGTATCATTAATATCAGTTAGGCTTTGTTTTAATTTATATCTAATGGCATCATATAGATTGATGGATTTTTTTCTTTATATTTTTTTTAGCCTCTCCAAATCTTACTACATGGAGCCCATTCCTCTTTTTATAACTTTTTTTTTTTTAATCTCTCTTTGCCTGCTTACAGCAAGGAATATAAACATTTTCATCTGTTCTCCTTCTCTCTCTTAAAACTTGTATTCATTTCAGCTGTCAGTGGGAGGGAATTCTATGTAGAAAATAATCTGGGATAACAATTTTTCTTTGTCGGTTAGTTATAATTTTGTCAAAACACCAGCTGATCTGTGACTGTGTAAACTGTCAGATTAATCAGTAGAATTCACAAGACACTAAAGAAGCAAATCATGAAGGTCCTTATAAAGGTGATGCCGTGGAGCACTCTCAGTAATGAACACCCCCCCCCACCCGCCTTCCAGACAGTTCTGTCGTTGTGAGTCACCCTTTCAACAAGAACTCAAAGGTATTTAAGACATTACAGTTTCACTTTCGAGTGTTAATTTCATCTCAGGAATTGCAGGGGTGAGGCCACTTGCTGAGGCGGTGACAGTGAGAACAGTTCGTGATCCGTCTATAGCGCAAGCAAGACAGACCGTGACTGAAGGAGCTTCCTCACTAGACATGACTGACTTATAGCACTGATACATAGCTATGCCTCAGTCAGAACTTTATGATGATTCTGATGCCCTGGAATGCATTTGCAAGAGGTACCATTAGAATGTTGAGCTAAAACCAGAAGAAAATTGAAATGACTCCGGCATGACATTAAAAAGAAATTGCCTTCAGGTGTGTGTGATACATGGCATGACGCCTGCTCCTGAGATTCAGGAGGAGTGAAAGGAGCAATCAGGCACCGTTCGGGGGAGGAAGCACTGGGGAGTGCGGACGGGACACATGGGGTTGATGGACGCGAAGGGTCCCAAAGGAGGAGGAGAAGCTGTAGGAAGGAAGAATAAGATGGAGAGCAGGACCTGGCTGGGGATGAGGCGGTCCTGAATGATGGGGGAAGAGGAATAATGGCAGTTGGCTCTTTGGAAGTTGCCACCATAAGAAATATGAACCAGAGAATTTGAGATGAAAAGGCTAGATGACTGGAGATGGGTCAGAGCGTTACTAGATTTAAGTAGGTGTTTGGAGGGTGAAAGTGAAGCAGAGAAGCTTTCTTTGGACGCAGGAGACCCAGGATTTAGCCCTTCTTTCTGTTGGTTTAGTTGCCACTTCCTCTCCTGCCAGCAGATTTCCATGTGTTTGCATGAACAAGGTGGAGCCTTGGAAAGCGGGCCAGGTCCTTGCGTGGTTGCCCTGCATCCTCAGCGGAGAATGATGCCATTGGGTGGAAAGCGGGCCAGGTCCTTGTGTGGTTGCCCTGCATCCTCAGTGGAGAATGATGCCGTCAGGTCGTGTCTGCAGTTTTCAGTGACACTCCAAGGCTCAGTGTCTCCAGTGGACTCGGTTTCTCCATCTGTTAACAGAAGCATGTGTAACTCTGACAGTAGGGCTTCCCTGTCGGTCTGGGGGTTGAGAGTCTGCCTGCCTGTGCCGGGGACGGGTGCATCCCTGGTCCAGGAAGGTTCCCCGCGCCGCAGCCACGTGGCCCCTGTGCCGTATCCGCTGACCCCGCGGGCCGCAACCACTGAGGCCTGAGCCTGGGCCCACGGGCTGCGGCAGGAGGAGCCACCATTCACCACAGCTGAGACCCAGAGCAGCCAAAAATAAATACATTAAAAAAAAGAACCACTACCAGTAGAGAGGTTGAACATGAAGTCAAGTTAGATACGCAGAGGTCTTAAGTAGCTGGAACTATCCTCAGCTAACTAACAATGTATGTTTCTTCTCAACAAAATGAATTTTTCCATGTTCTTAATGCCCTGATACAGTGATGTTAATAGTGTGATTAGAAAAACTTGTTGCAAATACTTAGAGGTGACTTTGAACACTTAATTTTTTTTGTTTTGAAATATAAATAATACGTGCTTTAAAATCAGTAATTTTGATTGAAAACAGATGTTGTTTGTCCTAATGTTAATTCCATAAGATATAGTTGCTTTAGTCCTTTGGACTGCAAAGAGATCAAACCAGTCAATCCTAAAGGAAATCAGTCCTGAATATTCATTGAAAGGACTGATGCTGAAGCTGAAGCTCCAACACTTTGGCCCCTGATTCAAAGAACTGACTCATTGGAGAAGACCCTGATGCTGGGAAAGATTTAAGGCAGGAGAAGGGGACGACAGGATGAGATGGTTCAGTGGTATCACCTACTCAATGGACATGAGTTTGAGCAAGCTCTGGGAGTTGGTGAAAAACAGGGAAGCCTGGTATGCTGCAGTCCGTGGGGTCTCAAACAGTTGGACACAACTGAGCGACTGAACTGAACAGATACTTGACATGTTATGTTAAAGTACCCAATTTGGTATGTGTGTATAGGGCTTCCCAGGTGGTACTAATAGTAAAGAACCTGCCTGCCACTGCAGAAGACACAAGAGACGTGGGTAATGTCAGGAAGATCCTCTGGAGGAGGGCATGGCAACCCAGTCCAGTATTCTTGCCTGGAGAATCCCATGGACAGAGGAGCCTGGCAGGCTATAGTCCATGGGGTCACCTAGAGTCAGATACAACTCAGCAACCAGGCACGCGTGCCCGCAAGGCAGGTCATACACGGCCTTTAGATAGTAGACCCAAATGACTTGGATTTAAATTTCAGCTTCATCTCTTAATAACTGTGAGATCTTGAGCAAGTCACTTGGTTACGAGCATGATATACAAATTACTGATGTATCTATTGGTCTTTTCCACATAACACACTACCCCAAATTAAATGGCTTTGACGTAGCCGTTTGTGGGGACTCACTCTAGGCTGGACCACTGAGGTGTTCACTGTGCTAGTCTCACTTTGCTCTTCTTGCAGTATCCTTTCTCTTGGTTTGCAAACTGAAAAGTGTCCGTTTACTTTAGTAACATAATGTTGTTTTAAACCCTAGGCTATGCTGCTATGGGGTGGAAGTTGCACTGCTCTGTTCAGAAGTGAGTGGAGGCTCTTAGGCAGGATGACAGCCATCCCAAGACGCTGAGATTCTCTTCTTCAGAACTTGTGAGCGTGTTGGGTTACATGACAAACAATTAAGAGAAGTAAGGTTGCAGATGGGTTAAAGTTATTAGTCAGCTGACCTTAGAATAGGGAGATTATCCTGGATCATCCGGGTGGGCCCAGTGTAAGCACAGGGTCCATAAAAGTGGAGAGGAAGGGAGGAGAGGAGTCAGGTGGAGATGTGCCTGCAGGAGGGATTAGAGTGCCATGATTCGGGGTGAGACGGGGTGAGATGTGATTCGCCGCCTTGCTTGCTCGGGCGATGGAGGGAAGGGGCGGTGAGTCGAGGCACACAAGCTGCTTCTTCCGTGCTGGAAAAGGCAAGGAAGCAGACTTGCCCCTGAACTCCCAGAATAAATGCAGCTCTGCAAGCACCTTGATTTTTAGCCCCATGATACCCACACCAGACTTCTAATCTACAACATAAAATAATAAATGGGTCTTATTTTAGACCACCAAGACTAGTAATTTGTTGTAGCTGCAGTGGAAGAACAGAGAGTAAGCAAGGAGCGACTCAGACATGTAGACCACTCTGTAAAGAACTTTTGCTGGGAGAGGAAAAAGAAAGAGAAGACGGGATATGCGGGATTTAGGGAGGATGCTCGTGTTTTAAAGTGGGTGAGATTTTGTGACTTTGAATTTTCACATTATTTATGTGATTTTTGTTGTTATTTTTATGCTTCTTAGAAACACATTCCAGCTACTGTCACATAAAAATATTTAAAGCGATGTATTTGCATTTGAATAAAAGCAAGCTATCTCTGCAATTTTAAAACTTGAGGATTGCTCTAAAATATCAATTATTTAAGAAAACTTCTCTTTTGCTTAATACTGACTAAAACTAATTAGACCCTGTGGTACTTTCTAGAAATATATGTTAAACATTTATAAGCTTTGAAATTATGCTTACATTGAGAGAGTAGATGTCAGGACACCATATATTTGAATTTTATTTTAAAATTATAATTAAATATGTCATTGTTTTTTAGTTCTATAAATTGTAACTTATATCTATAAATCATAACAATAGTTAATAGTCATTTAAAAAAAATGCTTACTGTATGTTTGGCCCAAGTTTAACTCTAAATAGCTCATTTAATCCCCATGACAGTCTTATGTGTGATGGAATTATTTGTATTCATATTTTATAGATACAGAGTATGAGCCATGCTACATATAAAGATCATCACTTAGCAACTACAAATGAATTGAAATGTAATCATTTTCATATAGGAAGTTCCCTTTAGTTTAATCAAGGAACCAGTAGTCTGTACAAGCATCATACAAGGTGTTCCATTGTATGGGCTGTAAATAAATCTCATATAATGTTGGTAAATGTTTTATAAAAGTCACCTTGATGAAATGTGCCTCACCGCTCCAGAGAACATATCATACTTATTCACTGGTTTATTTATAATCATTGTCACGAAGACATGCTGTTGATGGTCCCCTTCTTTTCTTCTGTTATGAACAGAATGTATTTTGAGACTTATTCTGAACATTTCTAGGAGGGAAGAGATCAGAATTTAAAGAGAGATTCATCAGGAAAGGTGTTTTTACCATATGATTGTTGTTGTTTAGTTGCTAAGTCATGTCTCTCTTTTGGGATCCCATGGGCTGTAAGCCTGCCAGACTCCTCTGTCCACGGTATTTCCCAGGCAAGAATGCTGGAGTGGGTTGCCATTTCCTTCTCTAGGGGATCTTCCCAACCCAGGGATCGAACCTGAGTCTCTGGTATCTCCTGGGTTGACAGGTGGATTCTTTGCCCCTAAGCCACCAGGGAAACCCTGTAAAGTTATTATTGGTTCCGTTTTCCTTTTCCAGGACAGTGGTCCTGTCCACTGGTCCATCTAAACTGCAGTTTTTAGCTATTACAATATGTAACTTTTTCTTTCTACTTTTCCTGTTAATAAACTCAAGATGAAAAATCAACCCTCATTCTCCTGTGTGACTACAGCAGCCAGTAAGCAGAGTATTGCATGTTTATTCAGTTCATGCAACCAATATTAATGAATACTTGATATTTGCTGGTGTCCGGCCCTGTGCCTGGCAGTGGGAAAATTGCCCTGGGAGTTTGACCTGTCTCATTGATACTAGGTTGCAACTTTGGTTTCTGTCAGGATACATTGAAATTAGCTTCTAGAATGAGAAGTAAAACTCATGATTCAGTTCGGTTTAGTCGCTCAGTCATGTCTGACTCTTTGCAACCCCATGAATCGAAGCACGCCAAGCTTCCCTGTCCATCACCAACTCCCGGAGTTCACTCAGACTCACATCCATCGAGTCAGTGATGCCATCCAGCCATCTCATCCTCTGTCGTCCCCTTCTCCTCCTGCCCCCAATCCCTCCCAGTATCAGAGTCTTTTCCAATGAGTCAACTCTTCGCATGAGGTGGCCAGAGTACTGGAGTTTCAGCTTTAGCATCATTACTTCCAAAGAACACCCAGGGCTGATCTCCTTCAGAATGGACTGGTTGGATCTCCTTGCAGTCCAAGGGACTCTCAAGAGTCTTCTCCAACACCACAGTTCAAAAGCATCAATTCTTTGGCGCTCAGCTTTCTTCACAGTCCAACTCTCACATCCATACATGACCACAGGAAAAACCATAGCCTTGACTAGATGAACCTTTGTGGGCAAAGTAATGTCTCTGCTTTTGAATATGCTATCTATGTTGGTCATAACTTTCCTTCCAAGGAGTAAGCGTCTTTTAATTTCATGGCTGCAGTCACCATCTGTAGTGATTTGGGAGCCCAGAAAAATAAAGTCTGACACTGTTTCCACTGTTTCCCCATCTATTTGCCATGAAGTGATGGGACCACATGCCATGATCTTCGTTTTCTGAATGTTGAGCTTTAAGCCAACTTTTTCACTCTCCACTTTCACTTTCACCAAGAGGCTTTTTAGTTCCTCTTCACTTTCTGCCCTAAGGGTGGTGTCATCTGCATGTCTGAGGTTATTGATATTTCTCCTGGCATCTTGATTCCAGCTTGTGCTCGTGATTAGAGAAGTATGAATCTATTTGTGGACCATGCCCTCTATAAAGCTTAAGTTTGTATGAGTCTACTGTTTTAGAGGATTTGGAGGGCTTTTTGTTTTTTTTTTTTTGTATTTAGGATTTTAGAATTATTGTTCCCTACTTCAACCTCATTCTTTCCCTTATCTTCCTCTACTAATCCCTCCATTGTGCTCTATGAATAATCCCGTGTGCACAAGCTCCCTAAGTCTTAACTAAGTGTGCCTTATTTATCTAAAATCAAACCTCCTGTCCTTGGAGGATGGTACTTCTCCAGCAGGCCCTTTCACAGAAGACCATCCACTTCCCCATTCTAGTCCTTAATACTCAACAAAGTGATGATAGTCAGACATCATTTAAAAGTTAACTGTCTCCCGGACACATGCTTGCCGTTTCCAGTGATTTATTCATCAGGTTTAGCTTTTCTTTGCTCCAGCTTCCTTCCATCCTCTCCACAGTTTCAGTAACCATGTTGATAATCAGTTCCACACCATGCCAAGCTCTTTCTAACAAGCATACTTGTTTTTGCTGTGCTGGTCTTTCACGCACGCTGTCTCCAGTTGCGACAAGTGGGGGCTACTCTTGAGTTGCGGCTCGCGGGCTCAGTTGTCCCACAGCATGTGGGATCTTTCCGGACCAGGGATTGAACCAGTGTCCCTTGTGTTGCAAGGTGGGTTCTTAACCACTAGAAGCCTAACCACACATTGGGCTGTATCACTCAAACCAGTCCCACTTCTAAGACCTCACAGTCCGATGTGTTCCTTGACCGTAATCTTCCATTCCTCTCTTTTCTCACCCTCCCTGAGTCTGTTCTCCAGTTCTCATTGACTCTGCCTTCCCCTGAGTCTTTCCTGCCCGTTTTCCGGCACCGCCCTTGGGTGGTGGGTGCGTTCCTTACTGGCCTGAGATCTGCCTGGTCTGGCACACCAGCATCACTTGCTGAGTTAACCTTCTTCCTTGCCTGAGGTGGAAGTTACTTTTATTACTCTGCAGATTTTTTCCCAGTACCAGCTTTCTAAGCTTTCCTCATGTGTCTCCAAAATGTGTCAGTGGGGCCTGGCATGAACTTCTTGCTGGAGTTTCAACAGACTCCCACGAGGGTCCGCCGGGGTCACGCGCCTCTCCTGAGTCTCCTCGCCTCTCCTGCCTCCCAGCCCTGCAGCCCCTGCCGCCGCCCCCCTGTCTGACTGACGCTGACAGGGATCAGGGCTGCCTGCTGCAGACGCTTAGGTTTTCTTCCCCTCTCCTTTCTTCTGTACCTTCAGGACTTCTGTATCTTGGAGTATGCCTGTCAAATTGGTAGAAATTAAAAATAATGGTAATATCAAGAGTTGGGGAGGGACTTCCCTCGTGGTCCAGTGGTTAAGACGCCACACTGCCAGTGCAGGGGACGTGGGCTCGATCCTTGGTCAGGGAACTAAGATCCCACATGCCACGCAGCCAAAAGTAATAATAAAATAGTGTTTAAATTTTCTTTTTTAAATAAATGTCAGTTTTAACAAAAAGAGTTGACGAGAACTTTGTTTTCTAAGCCGTCCATTCAGTGTTGGTGGGGAATATAAATAACCTTTCTGAGGAAAGTACCTATAACAATTGGCAGCAATTATTAAAATTAATAGGTATGTATGTTTTGACTTAGGGTCAGAGACTAAAGCGCTCTGTTATCTAATGAATATGTGATCAGAAGCCAGATCCTGGGCTGAGGAAGAGTAGTTACAAAGAGCATTAGTGGGGCAAGTGACAAATTTTGAATAGAGAGTATGGATTAGATAATAGTATTTTTATCATTGAGTTTCTGATATTGATAATTGTCCTGTGGCTATATGAAGGAGCGTTCTTTTTTTTTTTTTTTTTAAGTATTTGCACATTGAAGGATTTAGGAGCGTGATAGCTCCAACTTATTCTCAGTTGGTTCAGGGACATTATGTGCATGTATAAAAACTGAGAGAATACTAAAGCAAATAAGCAAAATGTAAACAGTCGATGAATTTGCATAATGGATATATAGGGATTCCTTTTGCTGTTCTTGCAAGTATTTTTTGTAAGTTTGAAATTGTATCAAAATATTTAAAAAATAAAACCCACAGGGAAGGCATTATGGTCTAGGAAAAGCTTTATAAGTCAGGCCCAGATATAATGGACGATCTTCACCAGCCTTCCTTGACCAAGAATGTAATTCCAAGTTTTATGCCACTCCTTCTTATGATATGAGCCTGTGGAACAAGATTAGAGAATAATTTTTCCAAACAGCATTATCCAAGTTTATACCTTTGTTTGCTGCAAACTTTGCTTTTTGTCTCAAGTCATTATAGTATAATGAGAAAGACATATAGATTACATTTATTGTCCTGTGTATATTATTTCTCACAGTTGAACATATGGTGAGATTTGGACTACACACAGTTGGAGGTTCTAGCCTCTGGCAAGAACCTAGAATGTAGCTCTTTGTTGCCAAATTCAGATCCA
Source organism: Bos taurus (assembly GCF_002263795.3). Taxonomy (NCBI): domain Eukaryota; kingdom Metazoa; phylum Chordata; class Mammalia; order Artiodactyla; family Bovidae; genus Bos; species Bos taurus. The sequence continues at coordinate 102,572,016 of NC_037337.1, read as the reverse complement.
TCTGCTTTAACTGGCAAATGAGTTGAGATGGTAACTGCAGGCAAGGAAGGCCAAGCAATTTTTTGGAGAAGACAGGCCTGGGTCTGGTCCTGCTGCTGCTACTGCTACTGCTACTAAGTGGCTTCAGTCGTGTCCGACTCTGTGAGACCCCATAGACGAAAGCCCACCAGGCTCCCCCGTCCCTGGGATTCTCCAGGCAAGAACGCTGGAGTGGGTTGCCATTTCCTTCTCCAATGCATGAAAGTGAAAAGTGAAAGTGAAGTCGCTTAGTCGTGTCCCACTCTTAGCGACCCCATGGACTGCAGCCTACCAGGCTCCTCCATCCATGGGATTTTCCAGGCAAGAGGACTGGAGTGGGGTGCCATTGCCTTCTCCGGGGTCCAGTCCTACAAGATAGAAATTGACTTTCTTAAGTTCTGTGTCAGAAGTATGTCAGTGATAATCTTAGCTTGGCACATTCTCAAAAAAGGTTGAAAGTCATTGTTTACTGTGGCCATTGAAAAGCAGTCCTACTACAGACCCCTAGGAATGTCTCCTTTTGAGCACTGTGACATTCTGATGAGCCCTCCAAAATTTAACCATGAAAAGCATGTAAAATGGAGACATTTTATGACCAAATATATAGAATTATGGGACCCCAAACCTTTTAGATATCTGAAGCACAGAATAGGTGATTTAAGGCCATTTTTCTCACAGTGATTAGCAATGCCAGTTGTCCGATGGGGCTCTCCCTAACAAATGACAGTAAAAACCGTATCAGGGGGGAAAAGGGCAGCTCTATGTAGCATTTAAAAACATTCCTGTTTTTAGATGTAGAGAATAGACTTATGGACATGGGGAGAGGGGAGGAGAGGGTGAGATGCATGGAGAGAGTAACATGGAAACTTACGTGACCCTGTGTAAAATAGATAGTCAACGGGAATGTGCTGTATGGCTCAGAAACTCAAACAGGGGCTCTGCACCAACCTAGAGGGGAGGGAGATGGGAGGGGGCTTCAAAAGGGAGGAGACACATGTAAATCTATGGCTGAGTCATGTTGAGGGTTGACAGAAAACAACAAAATTCTGTGAGGCAATTATCCTTCAATTAAAAGATTTTTTAAAATTCCTGTTTTTAGAGTTAATCTGCCCATGTTCATAATCTTTATTCTTTCACTTAAAAGATTATGTAGCTCTGGGTAATATTTTTAACCTCTCTGAGTTTCACTGTTTTCTAGAGATTAACTTACTTTCTCTGGGAATTATACTAGTATTTAATAGCACCAGCTTCATAGCATTGTTTTTGAGTATCAGATTTGTTATCATATCTAAATAGAACAGGCACATTGAAAGTGCCCAGTATCTCTAGTTGTTACTATGTCGTTGTCTAGTCTTAAAAGCAGTGAGCTGTGTTAAGATACAGATTTTAAAGGAAGTCAGCCAAAACTCTGTTTTACATCACTTTAGTTCTTATCTGCCAGGAGCCCTTTCCCACTTACCATGACGAACTGGGGTTACTGAGACTCTGCTTCTACACACACAGCAGTGGCCAGCAGTTGGACCGAGCCAGCACCACTTAGTCCATTTTCATTGTTTGTCCACAGAGGCAAAAAGCCTCGGGAATATCAGTAAAAACTGAACATTCTCATGCTGTTTGTTCCCATAAAGAGGACAAAAACTGTCAGCATTGGCTAAACAAAAACCAGCCGTCGTGCTTGCAGTTCGTTGTGGAAGAAATTGGCAGACACTTGAGAAATCTAATTTCTAGAGTTCTAATGAATGCATAATTTTGAAAGGAAAGTTATTCAAGGGAGATAAGTTGGCATGGACCGAGGCCCACCAGGCAGAGTAGATCTTAAACAACTCTGATAGGAGACAGTTTCCACTCAGGTGCTTTATTCCATCTGAGCTTTTCAGTACTTTTTTTTTTTTTTTTTTAATGGAGGAATGTAATTTATGCCCAGTTGGCAAGGGGTGGGAGTGGAGGAGGGGAATGGGAGCTCCTTGAGTTATAAAGCTGAGAAGAATCTTCCTCTCAGATGTCAGTAACAATTTGGGTTTTCATATCTCTGACTGTATTCCCACCACTGCTAACTCTCCCAGAGTCTGCCTGCATTCCTGATTCCATTGTTCTAAGAGAATAAAAACTATATAATTCAATTCAATTTAATAATAATCTTTGTAGTCTTTTCTAAAGTTTGTTTTGTATGTTGTCTCACTGCCTGGCTAAGAGGTTTTTAGTCTCAAGAACAAGCGTCAGCATTCCCCTCTCCAGAGTTGCTGGCTCTCTGGATAAACACAGAGGTATAAAGACACCAGAGTGCAGTTCCAGCACACCCTCAGAAGTCAAAGATCCTGTTGACAATGAAAACCCATGCTCCACTTCACTTTTGTAAGCTCTGAGCCTCATCAGTCCAATTCCAAGTACAAGAAGCTCCAGGACAGCTAATGCCAAGCAAGGCTAGAAGTCAGGGACGCGCGATCTGAACGCTCAGAAGCAGTGGTGCTGGGTGTCTGCACTGTGATGATGAGGTGCTTGTTGCTGGCGAGCTGGAGGACACGCCTCTCAGATGTGTCCCTTGTGCTGGCAGTCCATATTTTGGTTTGTTTATAAGTAAACTTGATTGGCGTGTTTCCATTCAGATTTATAATGCTGTCTTAACAGTGATGTTCTGAGAACTGTTTTGGCTTGTAACTCCTTGTAGAATCTAATGAAATCTGTGGCCCCTCCCTTCTCAGTAGAATGCACATACGCTTACATATACTTGAAAAAATTGTGCATAATTTCAAGGAATTTACATGGAGCCTCCTCTTAATGATCTGAAATTTGCCTTTCTCTTCGGCAACCCACTCCAGTGTTCTTGCCTGGAGAATGCTATTGGACAGAGGAGGCTGGCAGGCTACACTCCATGGAGTTGCAAGAGTCTGACATGATGGGGTGACTAAGCCACCACCTTCCTGAAAGGATTCCAGAAGGGCTCTCTTGTCCCTTTTCACATTCTGACAATGTGTGATTCAAGATGGTGCTGATGATAAGTGCCATTTATTGAGCTTTCACTATTGGTTAGACACCTGTGTGTTCTCCTTTCTGGAAGTGAACTCTGAATCGTCCCTTTCACATCTGCCCTTGCTGCAGGCTTGTGTACTCAGCTAAGGGTCCGTGCCCTCCTTTCATGTGCTCAGGGTGGGCTGGACCCTGACCACCACTGCCGTCACCCTTCTCCCAGGCTCCATCACCTCTCCTTGTTCATTGAAGGTGGCCTCCCTACTTCCGCTCTTACTGTTCTCAACAAAGAGCCAGTCATTGATCTATCAAAATGGAAGCCTTGTCATACTACTGTTGCACTCAGAATCTTCCCTAGGCTTCTTATGTCATTCAGAGTAAAAGACGAAATCCTTAAAATGACCAGAACCTCTGTGCTGTCCAATGCCAAAGGAAGGCCATAAGAAAAAGTAAAGAGAACTGAAAAATGATAAATGGGGAAGCTAAAATGGCAGACTATAGATATATACTTACTCTCTTTCCTTTCAGCCTCTTTGAAAAGCATAAAACTATATAAGGTAATAATTATAATGTATTGTTGAGTTTGTAACACATATAGTTGTGCTATATATAACAATAATGTCTCAAACAGGAGGAAGAGAGAGTAGGCCTATGTGGGAGTAATGTTTGTATATATCACTGGAATTAAGTCGGTATGAATCTCACACTGTTTGTGATAATATATGGTAAGCCATAGAGTAACCACTAAGAAAATAACTTAAAAATGTTTACTTAATGAAAAAGAAGTAAGGAGGAATAGAGGAACAAAGATATAAAATATATAGAAAATAAAAAAGTAAAATATCAGACGTAAGAAGAACAATACAAAAAAGACCTTAATGACCCAGGTAACCATAATGGTGTGATCAGTCACCTAGAGCCAGACATCCTGGAGTGCAAAGTCAAGTGGGCCTTAGGAAGCATCACTCTGAACAAAGCTTAATGGAGGTGATGGAATTCCAGCTGAGCTATTTTAAATTCTAAAAGATGATGCTGTTAAAGTGCTGCACTCAACATGCCAGCAGATTTGGAAAACTCAGCAGTGGCCACAGGACTGGAAAATATGAGTTTTCATTCCGATCTCAAAGAAGTGAAAGTGAAGTTGCTCAGTCGTGTCCGACTCTTTTCGACCCCATGGACTGTAGCCCACCAGGCTCTTCTGTCCATGGGATTCTCCAGGCAAGAATACTGGAGTGGGTTGCCACTTCCTTGTCCAAATCCCAAAGAAAGGAATGCCAAAGAATGTTCAAACTACCACACAATTGCACTCATCTCATAGCCTAGCAAAGTAATGCTCAAAATTCTCCAAACTAGACTTCAACAGTACATGAACCGAGAACTTCCAGATGTTCAAGCTGGATTCAGAAAAGGCAGAGGAACCAGAGATCAAACTGCCAACATCCACTGGATCATCAAAAAAGAAAGAGAATTCCAGAAAAACATTTATATCTGCTTCATTGACTATGCTAATGCCTTTGACTGTGTGGATCACAACAAACTGTGGCAAATCCTTCAAGAGATGGGAAATACCAGACCACCTTGCCTGCCTCCTGAGAAACCTGTGTGCATGTCAAGAAGCAACAGTTAGAATTGGATATGGAACAATGGACTGGTTCTAAATCGGGAAAGGAGTACGTCAAGGCTGTATATTGTCACCCTGTTTTTTTTAATTACATGCAGAGTACATCATGCGAAGTGCTGGGCTGGATAAAGTAGAAGCTGAAATCATGATTGCCAGGAGAAATACCAATAACCTCAGATATGCAGATGATACCACCCTTATGGCAGAAAGCACAAAGGAACTAAGCCTCTTGTTGAAAGTAAAAGAGGAGAGTGAAAAAGCTGGCCTTAAAACTCAGCATTCAAAAAACTAAGATCATGGCATCTGGTCCCATCATTTCATGGCAAATAGATGGGGAAACAATGGCAATAGTGAGAGACTTTATTTTCTTGGGCTTCAAAATCACTGCAGATGGTGACTGCAGCCATGAAATTAAAAGAAGCTTGATCCTTGGAAGAAAAGCTATGACAAACCTAGAGAACATGTTAAGAAGCAGAGATATTATTTTGCCAACAAAGGTCAAAGCTATGGTTCTTGCAGTGAAAGTGAAGTGAAAGCCTCTCAGTTGTGTCCAACTCTTTGCGACCCTATGGACTGTATAGTCCATGGACTTCTCCAGGCCAGAATACTGGAGTGGGTAGCCATTCCCTTCTCCAGGGGATCTTCCCAACCCAGGGATTGAACCCAGGTCTCCTGAATCACGGTGGGATTCTTTACCAGCTGAGCCACAAGGGAAGCCCTCGTGGCTCATACTGGCTTTTCTGGTAGTCACGTATGGATGTGAGAGCTAGACCATAAAGAATGCTGAGTGTCGAAGAATTGATGCATTTGAACTGTGATATTGGAGAACACTCTTGAGAGTCCCCTGGACTGCAAGGAGATCAAACCAGTCAGTCCTAAAGTTAATCGATCCTGAATATTCGTTGGAAAAATTGATGATGAAGCTGAAGCTCCAATACCTTGGCCTCTTGATGCAAAGAGCCAACTCATTAGAAAAGACCCTGATGGTGGGCAAGATTGAAGGCAGGAGGAGAAGGGGATGACAGAGGATGAGATGGTTGGATGGCATCACCGATTCGATGGACATGAGTTTGGGTAAACTCTGGGAGTTGGTGAAGGGCAGTGAAGCCTGGCATGCTGCAGTCCGTGGAGTTGCAAAGACTGAGTGGACATGACTGAGTGAATAAACAACATCAAATCCAATTGTACCAGTAATAACATTCGATGTGAATGGATTAATAGGTACAGTCAAAAGACAAGAGACTGTCAGATGAAGGGAAAGATCCAACCATACACTGTTTATAGTCGATACACAGTAGATTCCGAGGTGTGTTGTTGTTCGATTGCTCAGTCATGTCCAACTCTTTGCGACCCCATGGACTGCAGCACGCCAGGCTTCCCTGTCCTTCACCATCTCCTGGAGTCTATTCAAACCTGTGTCCATCGAGTCGGTGATGGCGTTCAACCATCTCACCCTATGTTGTCCCCTTCTCCTCCTGCCTCAGTCTCTCCTGTAGCGCCACGTGTGGAGCTTCCGATTCAGAGGTATAAATAGGTTAAAAAAAAAAGGATGGGAAAAGGTAAGTCATGCAAACAGCAACCACAAGAAAGCAGGAGTGGCTGTGCTAATAACAGACAAAATATACTTAACAAAAAAGTGTTAGTAAAAATAAAAAAGAGTCACTTCACAGTGATAGAAGGTCCTATGTTTATGGATTGAAGGCCTTTATATTATTAAGATGGCAGTACTCCCCAAATTGATCTGTAGATTTAACAAACCTCTCTCAAAATCCCAGCTTATTTTCTTATGAAAATTGACAGTCATTCTAAAATTTATGTGGAAAAATCAAGGAACCTTAGAATAGCTAAAACAGTTTTGAAAAGGAAGAATTAAATTCCAAGACTAACACTTTAAAAACTTGCTACAAAGCTACAATAATCAAGAAAGTGTGGCACTGGAATAAAGATAGACATAGAAATAATAGAATAGAATTGAGAGTCTAGAAATAAATGCTCACATTTATGGTCAATCAATTTTTTGACAAGGATGCCAGTGAGGAAAGAATAGTCTTTTAAACAATTGGTGCTGGGACAGCTGGATAACCATATGCAAACGTATTTCATATGTTCCACGCAGTAAGCCATAGAAAGATACTAAATAATGTTTTTATCCAGAAAAATGCAAATTAAAACCATCATGACACACCACGACACACCAGACCTACCATAACTCACAGCATATACAAAACATAACTCAAAACAGGTCAAAGGTGAAAAGTAAGAACTAAGCCTGTAAGTCTCTTAGGGGAAAACATAGGGGTACATTTTTTGACATTGGTTTCGGCAGTGATTTCTTAAATGTGACATCAAAAGCAAAAGCAGCTAAAGAAAAACAGATAAATTGGGATTTCTGGGAGGGAGTGTGTAAAAATATTTTAAATTTGAATCTATAATGATGGTTGTACAAGTTTTCATATGTGAAAAACCATTGAATCTTACACTTCAAACTGGTGGACTTAACAGTATGTGAATTATACTTCAATCAAAATAGAAAAAACCAAAAGGGGCAAGAAAAAAAACCCTTAATAAATGTTTCACAAAAGAAGATATAGAAATATCCAGTAAGCCATGGAAAGATACTAAATAATGTTGTCACTCTGGAAAATGCAAATTAAAATCATAATGACACACCACTACCCACCAAACAGACCTACTAGAATTATAACTACTGAGGGTACCGGATGCTGATCTTATTAGAGACTCCCGCTAACCTCACGTCCCTGCCGTAGATGAGGACATCTGTTCTGTAACGGGAGTCCAGGTGTCATAGCTCCTGCTGTGGTAGCAACCCTCACATCCCTCACAGCCCTGCCGTAGACGAGGGCATCTATCCTGTAGCGAGAGTCCAGGTGTCATAGCTCCTGCTGTGGTAGCCCTTTGGCTGCCTCTCTATCTGCCTTCCCGGTGTTGAAGCCTGGACCACCGGATAGAGTTGGTGGTTCACCTTATACCGTGTGCAACCCTGTGCCTGCAAATGAGGCATATGTTATGAATGTCAGGTCTGCTCCTTGGGCTGTTGGCCTGTTCTACAAGTAGGAAAGCTACTTAATGTTGTTTTAGGTTTGTCTTCTTAGATCTGTAGTTAATTTTTCTTAGTCTCCCCAGTAAATGAAAGTAAAACACTTTTTTTGTGCTCTGAGCAACAGTAATCTCTCGTGGTTCTGATTCCCGTTTTATTAAGAACTGGCACCGAGAGAGACTCACTTGCTCAGGTCAGGACACAGTGGAGCCATTGTCTGTGTTAGTCACTTGGTTGTCTGACTCTGTGACCTGGTTCAAGTCTCTTGATTATAAAGCCTAAGTTCTTTGGATTATATCAAGTTGCCTCAAAGACAGGAACACATTGGGTTTTTTTTTTTCCCACAACCCACTTGCCTTTGAGTTTCAGAGTATTTATTCCAGTATAAAGGATTTGTGTTCAGTTCATAAAGCACTAAGCATGTGTTGAGTGCATACTGCATGGAAGCACTTGGATTTTTTAAGATGAAAACGTTGATCGTGACTTTAAAAGGCTCAGAACGTAGCAGAGAAAGAAAGTGTGCAGATATTTTCAGTGCAGCAAGATAATTGATGTGGTGTAAGTCTAAATAAGTACAGTGGGTTACATAGGAGGAACTAATCCACTCTGCTTGAGTGGTGATTGAAGAGATAATTGAATAGGACATTCAGGGATGCGTAGGAGTTTGTCATTTGGTCAGCTGACCTATGAACACCTACTTCTGGGCCATGACAAACAGTGGCAACCAGGTTTAAATAAGTAACTACTTAAAGGTAGAAAATATTCCTTGTTAGTTTGCAGGAGTGCTGTGTTCCTTTACACCTTTTTAATAATTAGTTTTGTGTTAGGATATAATTAAGTGCAGAAATCCGGAAGTATCTGGCAAAATACAGAAGTCTTAGAAGGGCAGTGCTTTTTGCTCTCTTGTGCGTTGTAAAATACGTTGCCACCCAACTAGCTTTTAGAGCTCTTTCATTCTGTGGAATCTGCTGTTTGGAATTTAAATGAGCAAGATAAAAATCTGTGAGTTTGTGAAGATTTTCCTTTGGTCTTTGATCAGATTGTGGTAAATGTGACAGATGACTATCCCCGGGATGTGTGCTTTCTCAGGCGTGTCTTTTCGCGTTCATGACCCCCGCCTGCGACTGTTTCCTAGGTGTGCGTTGCTTCTCACACACAAGTGCTGTCTGTGGAAGTCATGGTCAGTTTCTGATCAAACTATTAGCAGTTTATCAGTAAGCGTCGTCTTAGAGCCGATTATGGACTCTGTTGTGGCTTATTATTATTCAGCTATTATTCAGCTCCTTGTTTATTTTTCGCTGTAGCTTTTTTGTCTCTTATTTCATTATTCCTCGTGGGATAAAAAGGGCAAATTGAAAGGGAAACGCACCTCTTTTCATTTCAGGTTTTGATTCAGCTGTGTTCTCCTGCTCTTACTTTTGAGTTACATGGCGCAATAAGAAGATTACCTGCTACTTAATACACAGTTTTGGAAGGACTTTCCAGACAATTCTGAAAAACAGGGAATCTGCTTAAAAAAAGTGACTGGCCATTACCACAAAGCAATGGCTGGGATTTCTGTTTGCTTTGTTTTACTCCGTTCATGTTACTTTAGTTACTGTAGTCGTTGGTGATTTGGTACTTAACAGCAAGTTAAGATTGTGTGGTGATGGCACAGGTTTCTGATTTGCTGCATTTGGGAAAATTGTTCAAATATATGCAGATTTCACATAATAGTTTTAATAGCAATATTCTATGCTAATTCATTTGATTGCATTTTAGGGTAGTCATTAACTTATAAAACTGTATTTATATAAATTTAGTAATATTTTCTATATGAAACTATATACTAAGCATTCTGCAAAAATAATATATTAAAATTAGTGCCTTATGGTTAATCCAAAGTGATTAAAAGGAAATACTTCCTTTAGTTTATGAATACAAGTCAAAGACAGAAAAACTATATTTCGTTTTTAGATTATATAAATGGTGGAGAGCTTTTTACTCATCTTTCTCAGAGGGAGCGTTTCACAGAGCGCGAGGTGCAGATCTATGTCGGAGAGATCGTGCTTGCCCTCGGACACCTCCACAAGGTAAGACGCTCCGCTTCCGGGGTTTGTCTTTTGAAAACTCTGTTAACAGGTGAGGATGGAATGAAGAGAGCTAACGTGTTGATGTGTCGTTGTCTTAGTGGAGGTGGTGGAGGCATTTTACAGACCACAAGCAGTGTTTCAGTTTCAGCCTTCCCTCTTTAAAAGTCTTTCTTTCCTTTTGTAGTTCCCCGGATGCAGATTAAAAAAGCAGAACCTGAGCACTTTTTTTTTTGGTTTTGTTCATGAAAAATCCTAATGCTTATTACACAGTATCATTAGAATTAAAAAAAAAAATTATTCTTAAAGTAACCTTTAAGATGAAACCACAAGTCATAATATGTACTTCCTTAATTGTGACTTACTCCACTGCAGACTCTGCCTGTATTCCTTCAGGGTATGTTTCCCTATTAGCTTGAGATAATTGAAAGAAGCACTTACCTACAGACCCAGCCATCCCCCTGCCAACTCTGGCTCTCTTTTCCGTTTATTTTGCCCCGAGGTCCTCTCTTGCTCCCCTCCATCCCTCCCGCTCCATGACCTTTATTGACATGAGCTCAGTTACTAAAAACTTTAAGTGGTATTCATGTATGTATGTGATGCTGTTTGAATTCTGTAAAATCAGCTTAAATTTAAAAAAATATTATTTCAGATACTGTTAATCTTGATCCAAGATATTTTGACTAAAAACTTTTTAATGAGGACACATTATTGTAGAAGCAAACAGTCATTATGTGGATTAGGTTTGTATGTTGCCTAAGAAATAGAAAGTACTAGAATATTTTTTATCATAATTGTGTGAGACCACAAGGAGCATGACCTGAATCACTACATTTGGATAATATGAGTACGTCATAAAATCACTATTTTTCTTTGTTATATGTTCATGTTCTAAACTAGATTACAGATAAAAAGAGATGAAAGAGATGAGTATACAGCACAAAAAAGAATGGAGAGAAATGAGGGGGAAGATGAAACTTTTAAAGGGCAGGGAGATTGGGATTGCAACATGGAAGCAATGGATAGGAGAGGCTGTGAGGAAAGATTAGAAGATACCGGAAGGAAAGGATGAAGAGATGGGTGAGTCTGGGCCAGACAGAAGCATAACTGGGCAGGGAGGTGGGGACAGGGTTGGAACAGGAGGCCTAAGGGGAATGAAGGAAAGGGAGATGAACAGGAAGGGAAGTGAAAGTGGCTCTGGGGCGCAGGGCTGCAGGGCCATAAAGCAAGGGGAGCCTCAGGTGGGTGCTTAAGTGCTTAACTGAAGTGTGGGGAGAGGCATCCGTGTTCCTTCTGATAGAATCCATGGTGTGGAGGTAAGCTTTATGCCTTTAGTTATTTTTGTGGGATATATACACACACACACATGTTATTGTATGTATGTATGTATGTATATATATATATATATATAATACATGCATCAGATTGGACCTAGTAATAGGCTGAAAAGCTTTGTTTTATGCTTAGAGGAATCATGTAATTTTTATAACATAAAAATGATGGTGAAATCACCATAAATATAAGTGTAAATACAAAATGCAAAGCTCCAACAAATAAGCTAGTAAATTCAGCTTTTAATTTGTATGAAAACTGTTAATTCTGTTTATTAAAGGGAAAATCCATCAACTTTCATTATTATTAAAACAGGGTAATCAGAAACAGAGAGGTAGAGAATATGATGATACCCGATATAAATGTAATTGATATGGAAAGTGTATACAGATTAGATCTTCGTTCAGTTTCTCTTAATCTTACCTTGTAAAAAGAGAAATACAAAGAAATATAGCACAAAGCCAGAAATGTTAATTTTGGTATGTCTACTAACACTGATTTTTCAGGAGAGACAAAAACGGGGAGTTTACTTGGAACTGATGTGGTAAAGCAGGTAGTAAATGACTTATTCCTAAAATCTTTTCCAAAGAGGTTGTTTGGGGGAAAAAAAAAAAAGTCATACTGGTTGTTAGGTGCTTGTGGGCTTCAAGTCAGGTATCTCTTCAGCAGACAGTGCATTCACAATGAACAGTCATGTTTTACAATATGGGGGGGAAAGGGTTCTTGAAAGAAAATGCCTAGTGTTTTTCCTTGTATAATCTTTTGATTTTAAGTAAGTATCAAGAATCTTCTTTTTCATATACTTGGTGTTGATGAAAGCACAAAGTATTAGGTTTGCTAATGCTCAGTATAAAGAGTTTAAAAACATTTAATCCAGGCTGACGTAACATGAAACAGGGAGTTCTTGTTTGTCAGGTACTGCTTGTATAACTTGGGTAGATTTATTTATGTCATATAATTAAGATGTTTTACAATAAAACTTATATACAAAACAAAATAGAGGGATAGTTAGAAAAGTACAGTGTAATTATGGTGCTCTATGGGAAGAAAAAAAAGGCCAGTGCAGGAACTGGTTAACCAGGAAGGCCTTCTGAAGCCGTTAAGAAACGATAGACATGAATTGGCTAAGAAAGCCCCTGAAGATCCTCTGGAGGGAGGATGAAATCCATCACGAAGAGTAACCCAGGAAGGAGCAGTCGTCAAAGTAGACCCCAGAGAAGCTAGTCCGACAGAAGTGTTCCCTCATTATGGGGAACGTGGTTCCAGAGGCCCAAGGAGCCCAGCAGATAAGCAAGGAGCTAGAGGAACTTAGATCTGCTCTGCCTATGACAAAAGTCATCACAGCACCCTGAGCAGGAGAATGCCTTTTTTGGTTTGTTTTCAAGGTTCATAATAAAGATTTTCCTAGTTTATTTTTTGAAAATTGTTATTTTAAAACGCATCTTTGTTTGTTTTTACAGTTGGGGATTATATACCGTGACATTAAGCTTGAGAATATTCTGCTTGATTCTAATGGCCACGTGATGCTGACAGATTTTGGTCTGAGTAAGGAGTTTGTGGCTGACGAAGTGAGTATTCTATTTTAATTTGAAGTTAGTAAAGCAGAATGTAAACAATGATGAAAATTGACTGTAGAAGGAGCATTTAATGGGATAGTACTAAACAAATTATGGACTTTTGTACAAGTTTGCAGAGGAACATTTTGATATGAATGACTGTAAGGTATTTAGTTTGAAATTAACATGGAAGCATCCTGTTAGAAGTAACCCTTTCATGGATGTATCAGAATTACAAAACCAAATTACACATTTAACTTTCTCTGTAAAATATGACTAAAATTTTTAAATAACCCTTTGGGCCTTTTAGGAGAATCCTAGCTTAGATAATAGCCAATGGAAAATTACAAAACGGGGACTTCCTTGGTGGTCCAGTTGTTAAGACCCCTGCTTCCAGTGCAGGGGATGTGGTTTGATCCCTGTTGTGGGAACTGAGAGGCGCGTGCCTGCACCGTGGCCAAAACAGAGGATCACAGAACAAGCAGCGCGGCGCACATGTTACAGAACAGAGCACGCGCGGCGCACATGTTACAGAACAGAGCACGCTCGGCGCATATGTTACAGAACAGAGCACGCGCGGCGCACATGTTACAGAACAGAGCACGCTCGGCGCACACGTTACAGAACAGAGCACGCGCGGCGCACATGTTACAGAACAAGCAGCGCGGCGCACATGCAGAGTGGGGAGGATCACAGAACAAGCCCGCGCGGCGCACATGCAGAGGGGGCCTGTCTTACGGCCCTTTAAGCTCATCTGACAAAAACAGCAAGGATCTACTTACTAGACCTAAGCTTTTAATAAACTTGCTGGGCTGTTTTGCCCATACAAATTAAAATGTAATAACTGATGGACAGATTTTAAATATGGAGGACTCTGCATTTTCAGTATTGGTTAAAACTCATCACAGATTTATTTACTAACATTTAAAATTATACATTTTTAGTTGTAATTAAATACTATTTATGTAGCAATTATAAATTAAAAGTACGTTTTATACTACTAGTCTTTCAAGAGAGCTAAGTAAACTTGAATGCCAGTTCTTTTCTGTCCAAGAAACTCTGTTATAATATACGCAATTATAGTAAAATTTTTGTAGTAAAGGACTTTGTGTTGTGAAATACATTCTTGGATTCTAGATTAGGTGTATCCATTTCTGATTGTTTACTTTTTAGAATATTTCCAAAACAGTCTTAGGTGAATTAGATAAGTACTAAAAGTATGAAAACAAAGGATCCCAGTTTTTTTTTTAATCATATCTATCTCATTCAATCACTTATGAATAAATTTTTCTTGACCTCCTCTACTATGCTAGGTATTGGATAATACAGTGACAGATTAAGGGGAAATGGTCTCTACCTTCATGAACTTGAGGATATAACAATATATTCATTATCTTTGATAGGAAAATCATAGTTATAAAGCAGATGAGATGAACTTTTGGGGAATTTACTTCAAAGTTTCGTTTATCAAATTTTTCTTGTTTAAAATTTTAGAAGCAACTTAAAAAAAGTGACGGATGAAATATGTTCATGGTTGTTTCCTCACTAAACCCTGCTGCTGCTGCTAAGTCGCTTCAGTCGTGTCCGACTCTGTGCGACCCCATAGACGGCAGCCCACCAGGCTCCCCTACAAGTAAAAGAAAAGGAGTGAATTGGGTGTGCATGCAGAAGGGAGAGAGGATCACTGAAATGGAAACCTGACGGATCAGTGGTGCTTTCAGAGAAGGGTCTGACTCAGAAAGGGGAAATCTTGGGGGGGGGGAAACAAACAAACCAAGAACCTCAGTTAAGTCCTGTTAGGAGGCCAGAAGGGGGAGTTCTAAACAAAGACCAAGGGGAAGGAGGAGATGCGTCTGTTTTCTTAGCAAGAACTCAGCCAGTGAAAGGCTCATGATCCAGCCAGTGAAAAGCTATGGACACTGGTTCGCCGTAGCCCTCAAAACTGCCTTTTCCCTCAATTAACACGGTCTGTTCTACACTCTCCCTGAGGATTTTCTTGTGGCTCACTAGAGATGTGGATCCCAAATTGCAGTTCTTTGTTGATTCCCAATAAACCCTCTTTTGTAGAAGAAAAAAATGTGGGAGGAGGCGGGAGGAAAACAGCAACCAGATTCTGGGAAGTGGACAGCAGAAACACTAGTCGTCATCAGTTTCCACCCCTGAGGCATCTGAGTCCTAAGCCAGCGACAAGGAGAAGCCCCAAAGCAGGCTGATCTGCACCTCTAGCCCCCAGAAAGGCTCAGGGATTAGTCCTCATCACAGGCGTGCAGGACACAAGAGGATCTATTGTAAGAAACAGATACCTCCCCTCCAAGACCCCGTGTCTGCACTACTGCACAGAAAGCCTTGCCCTCCTGATCCTCGTGGAGAGCTGTGAAGGCTAAACAGGCAGACTGTGGACTCGGGGACAAGGGCCACGGGGGAGGGCGAGGACACCGGCGACTCCAGGAGGCAGCTGGAGGACGGACCCTCACCGTGGGACTGCTGTGGCCTCTGCTGCCCCCGCACTCTGAGACAAGAGTGGGCAGGACCCCTCTCTTGGAACAGCAGTCTGCAGGTGCTGGCGCCTGGGGTTCTGCCCGTGAGGTGGTCCGCCCAGACCTCCTGAGTGACACCTGAGGCTTGACCGCAGTCTCGGCCACAGAAGCATGTTCCAGACGGTGTCGCACTTTGTCTTTCTGTTTTGGTTTCGGTGTTTGTCTTAGTTTGCTCTGTCCTACCGTATATTCAGAAACATTCTGAGAAGGGCTCTGGTGACTTCAGTAGACCAGCAGAGGATCCTGGCATGTGAAGACAGAGGACCCCCCTCTCCCCGCACAGAGAGATCTGGTGATCACTCTTTCCTCTCTCCGTGGAACCGTTCATGTATTTACTCATTCACTCCATCTATTTGTGGAGAGCCTTCTATCTGCTAGTCTTCAGGCTAGGCTCTGGTGACACAACGATGAAAGTGAATCCTGTGTTTCTGGACATGTGCTTCTGCGCTTCTGGTCATTTAGCAGATGGCAGAAACAGACTTGGCCCTTTTTGTTAGAAACCAAAGCAAAAATAAAAATCAAGCATGATCAGAGTTACTGGGCTTTAATACAGATGAGTCAGAGCTGCTGAGTAACTGAATCAGCTGTGTCACTTTTCACAAGGGAGGCTATGTTTTTTGCTGGACGTGTCAACAGCTACTCCTCAAGGGAATGAAGGGAATTCTTACTGGATGTCAGTGTTTGAAGCTTTGGTTGTTTAGGTCCAAAAATGAAATAATGGGATTCAGTCTGAGGTGGAGAAGTAATTTATGGATTCTCTGGTTATTCACCAATTGCAGCCTAGCTGCATTTTGTGTAGTTATGTGTTATTGTCTTTTCCCCTCAGACGACCAGCTTACTCTTGCTCTTAGCTGAAGAGGACGATACCACTGTGCTAGGCTTTAGGTTTAATTCTCAGGGCTCAAGGAGGAAGCTTCTTTTTCTGAGTCCCCTAAACCTCAATCGAACGAGCCTATTAAAACTCGATGTAATGACCCTGTGTTGTCCTGATTTCACCTGCATCTGCTCAGCAGGTTTCCCTGTCTGGACCTTTTACACCTCGACAACATTCCCATCCAGCGATTTCTGTTTCAGTTAGCTAGCATTCCTTTTTGGTTTCATGTGTCAGCCTGACATGTCAAAGTACCATCTTTCTTGGAATGAGCTGTTCTGTGTGTTCCTCTGCTACCTCCTTGGTTTTCAGCGTAAGCTTCACTTTGAAGGGTTTCCTCCTTGGTTGACAGTTTACAGAGAGGTTATGCATCTTTGTCTCTGACTGATCCCTCTCCTTTTCTCCCTTTTTCTTCTTCCACTTGGACGGTTCCCATCACCATTTAAGCCTAGTCTCTCCTGTCTTAAGTTTTTAAAAGGGAGAGGACTGAGTGGTAAACGGCGAACAGTCCCAGAATCGCACATTCCCTTTCAGCTCTGGTCTTGTGTTTTCCTTTGTCAGTATTTGTACAAACGCCTGCCTGTCACTCACTCCCTAACCTACTCCAGTGTGACTTGCACCTCCCACCAGTTGACTGACTCTGTTCTTGCCTCGGCCGGTGCTGACCTGCACTCTGGGTATTGTCGAGTCCTCAGCTGACTTGACTGCCTGGTGGTGTGGAGCTGGACATCGCCTCTCAGCCTGGCCGCTGCAACTCTGCGCTCCCCGCCTTGCTTCCTCAGTATGCATGACCTCCCGCTGGCGTGTCTCCCCTAACTCTCTCCTAGATCGGGTAAGCTCAGCATTTCTAAAACTGAATCACCATTGCCCTACCCAAACCTACTTCTCTTTTGGTTTATCACAGTTTCATGTATTACAAATTCTGCTCTCACTGGACCTAGGAAATGTATTTTTCTGTTTAATTTTCAGGATTTTACTTTGTTTGACAAGTCTTTTTATTTCTTGATTTTATTTATTTTTGATTGGAAGATAATTGCTTTACAAAATTGTATTGGTTTCTGCCATACATCAACATGAGTCAGCCGTAGGAATTCTCATGTCCCTCCCTCTGGAACCTCCCTCCCACCTCCCACCCAGGAAGTTATTTTTTCGACATGTTTGAAGTTTCTTTTCGTGGCGTGCTACTGACTTGTCTGTATAGTTGTTTTCTGTTCGTTGCTGGCTGCACCGTGTGGCGTGGGGGGTCTTAATTCCCCCACCAGGGATTGAATCCTCTGCAGTGGTAGCACCAAGTGTTAAACACTGGACTGCTGGGGAATCCTTCTGTGTTTATTAATTTAATATTCAACAAGTATTTGGTGAGTACTGCTGTGTGCCAGGCATTGTGCTGGACTCTGGAAGTACAGTAGTGAACATAACAAATTCCTGCCCTCGTGAGCCTAGATTTTAGAGGTATTCATCACTACGTCATATAATTATTTCTAGATTGCAGGTTGCTAACTAAATTGCATAGTGGATAAAATTGATTTATTTTAGAAGCCTTAACAATATTTCATATGATAATGAACAATTTACAAACTTGGTTCTTTTACTGATATGTTTTCTCAACACAGAATTTGATAAATCCCTTGAAAATCTGAAAAAAAAAAGATATTTCTAAATATCTGCATGTTAATATATGCTTATCATAGGATTTTTTTAAGGATGCAGTTCAGCAAACATTTTTCCAGTTCTTACTATGAGTCAGCCTGCTAGGTAGTGAATACATGGTTTTTAACATTGAAGACTTTAAAGGCATTTTTCTAAAAAGGGCATCTGTTCTTACCTGTTTATAACAAAATAATGTCAAGGCAATATATTCATGTGTATTAATTACACTATACTTAAATATGGTATATGCATTCTATGTTTTCATAATTTAATATTGAGCATTTGAAAGATTCACAACAGATTATTAACATGAATCCTCAGGTAGATAAATAAAACCGGAAGAAAAATGACATCCTGACATTTAAAACAGAAGTATCTAAGTTAATTATAACTCACTACCATGGTAGCTGGACATGGAACAACAGACTGGTTCCAAATAGGAAAAGGCTGTATACTGTCACCCTGCTTATTTAACTTATATGCAGAGTACATCATGAGAAACACTGGGCTGGAAGAAGCACAAGCTGGAATCAAGATTTCCAGGAGAAATATCAATAACCTCAGATATACAGATCACTCCACCCTTAGAGCAGAAAGTGAAGAGGAACTAAAAAGCCTCTTGATGAAAGTGAAAGAGGAGAGTGAAAAAGTTGGCTTAAAGCTCAACATTCAGAAAACTAAGATCATGGCATCTGGTCCCATCACTTCATGGGAAATAGATGGGGGAACAGTGGAAACAGTGTCAGACTTTATTTTTTTGGGCTCCAAAATCACTGCAGATGGTGACTGCAGCCATTAAATTAAAAGAGTATTTACTCAGCCATTAAAAAGAATACATTTGAATCAGTTCTAATGAGGTGGATGAAACTGGAGCCTATTATACAGAGTGAAGTAAGCCAGAAGGAAAAACATAAATACAGTATACTAACGCATATATATGGAATTTAGAAATATGGTAACAATAACCCGGTGTACGAGACAGCAAAAGAGACACTGATATATAGAACAGTCTTATGGACTCTGTGGGAGAGGGAGAGGGTGGGAAGATTTGGGAGAATGACATTGAAACATGTAAAATACCATGTAAGAAACGAGTTGCCAGTCCAGGTTCGATGCACGATACTGGATGCTTGGGACTAGTGCACTGGGACGACCCAGAGGGATGGTATGGGGAGGGAGGAGGGAGGAGGGTTCAGGATGGGGAACACATGTATACCTGTGGCGGATTCATTTTGATATTTGGCAAAACTAATACAATTATGTAAAGATTAAAAATAAAATAAAATTTAAAAAAAAAAAGAAAAAAAAGAAAAGACGCTTACTCCTTGGAAGGAAAGTTATGACCAACCTAGATAGCATATTCAAAAGCAGAGACATGACTTTGCCAACAAAGGTTCATCTAGTCAAGGCTATGGTTTTTCCTGTGGTCATGTATGGATGTGAGAGTTGGACTGTGAAGAAAGCTGAGTGCCGAAGAATTGATGCTTTTGAATTGTGGTGTTGGAGAAGACTTTTGAGAGTCCCTTGGACTGCAAGGAGATCCAACCAGTCCATTCTGAAGGAGATCAGCCCTGGGATTTCTTTGGAAAGAATGATGCTAAAGCTGAAACTTCAGTACTTTGGCCACCTCATGCGAAGAGTTGACTCATTGGAAAAGACTCTGATGCTGGGAGGGATTGGGGGCAAGAGGAGAAGGGGACGAGAGAGGATGAGATGGCTGGATGGCATCACTGACTCGATGGACGTGAGTCTGAGTGAACTCCGGGAGTTGGTGATGGACAGGGAGGCCTGGCGTGCTGCGGTTCATGGGGTCACAAAGAGTCGGACACGACTGAGCAACTGAACTGAACTGAACCATGGTAGCTATTAAAAAGTTCTATAGATTTTTTTTTCTTTCCAGGAAATAGAAAAATGTAATCTTTGCCCAGTTCAGATAATGTTATTCATTAATTAATTCTTTGAACATAGAAGAGGCATTTTTAGTGTGGTGGAAAGAGTGCATATTGCAGTCCAAGGATCTTTCTCGGGCTCTGCTTCCCGGCTCTGTCATGTCGGGTCAGTCACTAGCCCCCCTCAGTCTTCATTTCTTCGTCTATAAAATAGTATTTGTCATATGTAATGTATATGGTTTTCATCTGGACACAGTGAGGTAATGCTCATGGAAATACTTTCCAAAGTGTAAACCACGATATAAATACCAGTTTCCACTTAAAGAGGCACGTACGTATTTAGATTTCCGATTACTGTGAGCAAAATCAAAACATACGAATGAGAATTGTACATTATTCTCCCTCAATATCCTTATTTGTAGCAAAGTTTTAAATGACCTCTTTCTCTGATAAGCACCTAGTTAATTATATCACTTTCGGAATTCTGCTGTTACACTGTGCGGATCCCGGGATGCCTGGATGAGGTTCAGGGTTCATCAGGAGCTGCTCTGCGTGAGGGGCAGACGGGCAGCTCCCCAGGCACCGTGCAGATCCCGGGATGCCTGGGTGAGGTTCAGGGCTCATCAGGGGCCACTCTGCGTGAGGGGCAGACGGGCAGCTCCCCAGGCGGAATTTAGTGTCCCCTCCCGACGGGCCTGCAGTGGCGTCCAGCCATGACTCCTTCCCTCTGTGTGTGCTCCCAAGGAGCCTGTTAAGTCTCTGTCAGTGAGTCCTGTAGTCATTTGCCAACCTCTGTGACTCTTGGATAATTTTAGTTATTTTAAGGTAAATATTGAGATGGATGTGCTGGGAAAATAGGAGACCTATAAACCAGAGTGTTCTTGTGGCCCCAGTGTTTCCTCTGGTCAAACAATAGTACACAGTATTCAGATACGAAAATGCAAGCTTTAGCTCTGTGAAGGTTTTTTACAGGTTTGTAAAGCAAACCTTTGTAAAGGTTTTTTTCCATCAGATGTCAGAGCAGGTCCCCTGCCCTCAGATGGGAGAAGGGGGAGGGAGACACAGATGGCTTTTTCCTCAGGTGTCTGCCTCACAGGTCCCTTAATAACTTTTTTTACGGTGGAAATTTATTGGCTCAGGTAAGATTTATTCACAGTACTATTTCTTATCTTAAGGCAGGTTCAGTGCACAGCTTGAGTAGACAGGTTTTGTGTAAAATTACATCACAGGGCTAGTGGGGACAACATTTGAGTTGAGATTCTTTTCAGAGAAACTTCTATTGTATATTCTGTTTGTTCAAACTGTGTTGAAACATGCTTCCCTGGTGACTCAAATGGTACACTGCCTGCAGTGCAGGAGACCTGGGTCCCATCCCTACTCTTCATTTACTTGAAAACTAGTCAAATTATTATCCTATATTAGTATAGGATATATTAATCTATAGATATAACATATATATATATATATATATATATATATAAGTTATTTTCATCTATTTTCTAAATGTCAGGGACTTTCAAACCCCTAAGGGGAATTTAGCAAAAGACACCCTGGAATATTAACATTGCATAAATGTGATTAATAAATATTTGTATTTTTCAAATTTCATTAAAAAAATTTTATACTATATAATATTTAAAATGTAATAAAAATACAGAAGATGATACAGCAGAATCTGTGCACCAACTATTCACATATGCAGTTATGGACATTTTTAATATATATATATTTTTTTCCCACTCACTCAGCAAGTATTGATTGAAGATCTTCTGAGATCCAGGCACTGTTCTATCTAGGTGTTGGAATCCAGCAAATTAGCAAAATAGGCAAAAACTTCTCCCTTAGGGAGGCAGATGACAACAAGTAGACAAGTAGAATATGTATGGATGCGTTAAATAGTGGTAAGTTACAGGAGGACAAGTGCAGCAGGAGAAGCAGGAAGGAGCAGGGTGAGCGGAGCCTGGCCTTTTAAATCAGGTGAAGCAGGAGCGGCCTCGCCGAGAAGGCGGCAGTGGAGCCAGAGGGGAAGGAAGTGGGAACGTGAGCTATATCAATATCCAGGAAAGAGGTCTCCAGGTAATGGGATCAGCCAGTGGTAAGACCCTCAGGTGGGTATATGCCTGGGTTGTTTGTGAACAGGAGGAGGTGTGTGTGGGTGTGTCGAGTGAGTGAGGAAAGAGTCGTGGGAAAGGAGGACATGGGACGGTCATCTGGAGGAAGGGCTGTGGCTGTGCAGGTCTTGCCTGGCACGGGGGCCTGTTGTAAGGACTGTGGCTCCTCCCAGTGAAGCACGTGTCACTGGGAGCTTTAAGTGGAAGATGACATGGCCTGAGTTCTCTAAGAAAGGTAATTCTGTTTGCCAAGCATGATAATCCTGTGGTGGGACAAGTCCCTAGAAACATGGAGATCAGTTAGGAAGCTGTTGCATTAACCCCAGCAAGAGATGGCATTGATTTAGACCATAGGGTAGCAGAGTAGGTTGTATGATGTAGTCAGATTTTACAGTCTAGTTTGATACTAGTGCTGAGATTTCTTGATGGCCTGGAAGTAGGGTATGTGAGAGCAGGAAGAATCTAAGGTCGTGCCAGGGTTTTTGGCCAGAATCACTGGAAGGGTGAAGCTGCCATCAGCTGATACACCGATGAAGACTTCCCTGGTAGCTCAGCTGGTGAAGAATCCGCCTGCAATGTAGGAGACCCCAGTTCGATTCCTGGGTCAGGAAGATCTGCTGGAAAAGAGATAGGCTACCCACTCCAGTATTCTGGCCTGGAGAATCCCATGGACTGTGTAGTCCATGGGGTCACAAAGAGTTGGACGTGACTGAGTGACTTTCACTGCCGGGGTCCAGCCCCGGTGGATCCAGGGAATTCGAAGCGGGGACGGCGTTGGCGAGGATCAGGAAACAACTGCTTAATTAAACGTTAATTAAGGATATAAAGAGTAATAGAATGAGGATAGCTCAGTGAGGAAATTCAGTGGAGAAAAGAGGCTGAATAATTCAGCCAGAAGGTAAGAGAAAGAACGACATGGTGAGACCAAGTTTCTGTGAACAAGGCCCGCACTTTATTTTCCAAAGTAGTTTTTATACCTTAAGTTATGCATAGAGGACAGTGGGGGAAAGGGTAGAGTCATGCAGTAAGCCAGGCTTTCTTCCTGCAAACTTATCATATGCAAAAGTTTAGGTGATTTGCATCATCTTCTGGCCCGGAGGCCTTTTCCTCTAAAGGTGATTATTCTAAAGTCAGGCGCCAGCCTCCAAAAAGTATTAAAGTTGCATTCCTACAGAGCAAAGGTGTGGTGGGCTATAACAAGAAAAAGAATTAACTCAAGGGTCCCAGGTTACAAACATTAAAGCTACTATTTACACCAATTATATTAATCAATACACTGCCAGGGACACAGCAGGTAAGGGATATGGAGACTTAGCAGCAAATATTGGCCTAACAAGTGAAAATCCCTTCACCAATACAATTTCTAATCAATCTTGACTGCTCAAAGGAATCTGTATTTAGACAGTTTAGAACATCTCATGCCTCTCACAGTTTGGAGGCTCTGAGCAATCACATGTGGCCGGAAAAACCTATTCAGGCAGGCTAGAGGACTTCCAAGGGAGTTTGTAGGTTGAAACACTGTCAACACCCAGGAATTATTAACTGGAGCTGTAAGCTAACTCTTTTTTCAGAGAGAGGTAGTGGGGGACAGGTGAAAGCACAAAGCAGAAAGTAGGCAGACTCTGGTTTTGGGGGTAGATTGCTCGAGAATTTCCAGGGAGACTCCTGAGGCTTGATCCCGCCTTTGCGTATGTCAAGCCTCCTTCCTCATGACCTTTGCCAGGGGCAGAGCTCGCTCCCCGCATTTCACTTTCAATATGCCGATGGAGAGGTGTTGGGTGGGTAGAGTGCAGTTGAACCAGCTGAGTCTGAGATGTCTGTTAGACCTACAGAGATGTTTAATAGACAGTAGGGCATATGATGGAGAAGGAAATGGCAACCCACTTCAGTATTCTTGCCTGGAGAATCTCATGGACAGAGGAGCCTGGTGGGCTACAGTCCATGGGGTCACAAGAGTCAGACACGACTTAGCGACTAAACCACCACCACCACCACCAGGGCATATGAATCTGGAATTTGGGAGAGAAGTCTCATCTAAAGATATGAATTTGGGATTTGGCAATATATAAGTAGTATTTAGAATCATGAAAAGAATGAGAATGCCTATAGTGTCAGTATAAATAGAAAAGAAAACAACAAAGGTTTAAACTCTGAGCTGTTGCATCGTTAAGAGAGTCATAAGTGCAAGAGGAATGAGCAAAGAAGACGGAGAAAAAGGGACGAGGAGTTTGGGAAGAAAACAGGCATGTGCATTGTCTCAGAAGCTAAGTGAAAAAGTGTTTCAGGGATGAAAATGACCATCCAGATCAAATCCTGTTGTTAGATCAAGTGAGACAGAACTGAAAATGGAACACTGGCTCAGTTTAAACCCAAGGTGGGAGAGGCTGGGAGTAGACATATTGTCAGCCACAAATGTGGGAAAAAGTTTTTTAAAAACCACACTTAGCAGAACAGGTACAGGCAAAGAGTGGCTGGTGACTGAATTGAAGCTGGTTTAGCGCCCTCACTTTGTATAATGTGTTACACCTATAAACAGTATGTACTAGTAGCTTGTGTTTCTAAAGTGTGCATAAAAGGCATGTCGCATTGTGAATTGTTTTTACTTGACTTGTTTTTAAAATTTATACAAGTTGATAAATAAGGATCTGTTTCATATATTTTAGCTGCTGTGTAATGTTCTTTTATATGAATTATCTAGTTATTTATCCGCTCTGCCTCTGAGACAAGTTTAGGTTTCTGTGTGTTCTCTAACACAGTGTTGCAGTGATTTTCTAATGTTACTGGTTTGTTGGAGTCCTTTAACTATTCTAACTACTCATCCTCGATAATTATGTATTTTGTGAATTTCTTTCAAAGTTTTTACTTGTCTTCAACTGTGGTTAATGATGTTTTTGCCATTATCAGATTTGACATTTTAATATAATCAAATTTACCCATCTCTTAAGATTTACATGTTTTGAATCTTTAAAAAGGTTTTAAATTGTGACAAAATACACATAACATAAAAATTACCATCTTACAGAAAGAGAAATATAAATATCATATACTGACATATATGGAATCTTGGAGACGGCAATGGCACCCCACTCCAGTACTCTTGCTTGGAAAATCCCATGGACGGAGGAGCCTGGTAGGCTGCAGTCCATGGGGTCTCGAAGAGTCGGACATGACTGAGCGACTTCCCTTTCATTTTTCACTTTCATGCACTGGAGAAGGAAATGGCAACCCACTCCAGTGTTCTTGCCTGGAGAATCCCAGGGATTGGGGAGCCTGGTGGGCTGGCGTCTATGGGGTCGCACAGAGTCGGACACGACTAAAGCCACTTAGTAGTAGTAGTAGTAGTAGTAGTAGTATATGGAATCTAAAAAGATGGCACTGATGAATTTATTTTCAGGGCAGCAGTGGAGAAACAGACATAGAGAACAGACCTACGGACATGGGAGGAGGGAGTAACGTGGAAATGTACGGGCCCGTGTGTGAAACAGATGGAATGGGAACCTGCTGTACGACTCCGGGAGCTCAGGCTGCAGGCTGGGGCAGGAGAAGATGGGAGGGGGTCCGGGAGGGAGGGGACATGGGTGTGCCTGTGGCTGATTCTTGTTGAGGTCTGACAGAACACCACAGAATCCTGTAAAGCAATTATCCTCCAATTTAAAAATTTTAAAAATATTGCCATCTTAACCACTTGTAAGTGTACAGGTCAGTGTGTTGACTGTTCACATTTTATGCAACAGATCCCTAGAACTTTTTCAGCTTGCAGAACTGAATTCTGTACCCATTGAACAACTCCCTGTTTTCCCCTCCTCCTAATCTCCAACAGCCACCACCATTCGTCTTTCTCTCTCTATGAGTTTGACTATTTTAGATGCCTGATAAAAGTGGGATCATTCAGTATTTCTCTTTTGTGACTAGCTGACTTCAGTTAGGGTAGTGTCCTCAGTGTTCATCCATGTTGTGGCGTGTGACAGAATTTCCTTCCTTGTTAAGACTGAATAATATGTCATTCTATGTATGTACCATGTTTTGCTTATCCATTCATCCTCTGATGGACACAAGTCGCTTCCACTCACTGGCTGTTGTGGGGAACTCTGCAGTGCACGTGGTGTGCAGGTGTCTCACTGACCTCGTGCTCTCGGTTCCTCTGCATGTGTGCCCAGACGTGGAGTGCTGGCTCTTGTAACGGTTCTATTTTCAGTCTTTTGAGGACCCTGCATACTGTTTTCCATTGCAGCTGCACCGTTTTGCATTCCTATCCGCAGCGCACAAGGGTCCAGCTTCTCCACGTTCTCACCTGTACTTATTTCTGCATTTTCATCCTGGCACTCCTCATGAATATGAAGAGATATCTCATTGTAGATTTAATGTATTTCTGTAATAGTGGCATCTTTACATATGCTCTTAGCCATTTGTATATCATCATTGAATGAATGTCTGTTGAAGTCCTTTGCCTACTTTTTAATCAGATTTATTTACTTTTTTGTTGTTGAGTTGTCAGAGTTATTTATATATTCTGGATATTAACACCCTATCAGATACATGATCTGCAGATTTTTTCTCCTATTCCGCAGGTTGTCGTTTCTACTTTGCTTGTTTCCTTTGATGCGAGGAGGTTTCCTGTTTTAACGTCAGCCCAGTTTGTCTGTTTTTGCCTTTGCTGCTTGTGCTTTTGATGTCAGATCCAGGAAATCACTGCCGCACCCAACGTCATGAGGCCTTGCCTCTGTTTTCTTCTAGGAGCTTTATAATTTTAGGTTTTACATTTTGATCTTAAATTCATTTTGAGTTAGTTTTTGTATCTAGATTGAGGGAGGACCCAACTTCCTTTTTCTGTGTTTATGAACACCCAGCTTGCCCAGCATCATTTGTTGAAGAGACTGTCCTTTTCCCATAGGCATCCTTGCCAAGATCATTTGACCATGTGCCTAGAGATTTATTTCTGAGCTCTCTCTTCTGTTCCATTGGTCTGTATGTTTGTCTTTATTTAAGTCAAAAATGCTTTGATTGCTGTAGTTTTGTAATGTGTTTTGAAATCAAGAAGTATGAGACCTCCAAGTTTGTTCCTTCTTTTTCAAGATTGTTTTGGCTTTTAAGGGTCCTCTGAGATTACATATGAATTTTAAGATTTTTTAAATATTAATATTTAATATTTAAATCTTAATATTTCTGCAAAAATGTTATTGGGATTTTGATGGGGATTATGTTGACTCTATAGATCTGGGTACTGTGGATATTTTAACAACATTGTCTTCCAGTCTGCCAGGATGAAGTATCTTTCCATTTATTTGTGTCTTTTTACATTTCTTTCATAATGTTTTGTAATTTTAATGGTCCAAGTCTTTTGACCCCTTGGTCAAGTTAATTTCTAAGTATTTTATTCTTTTAGATGCTCATTATAATGAGATCCCCTCCAGTTGCCTTTTGGAAAACTTCATTGTTAGTACATAGAAACATAACTGATTTCTGTGTGTTGATCTTTGTACACTGTAATATTGCTGGCTTCTCTTATTCTAATGGGATTTTTGTGTGTGCACTCTTTAGGGTTTTTTCCATATAAGATCATATTATCCGGAAGCAGATACAGTTCTACTTCTTCCTTTCCAATTTAGATGTCTTTTATTTCTTTTTCTTGCCTGACTGCTCTGGGTCAGACTTTAGGTGCTGTGTTGAATAGAAGTGCTGAGAGGAAGCAGCCTTGCCTTGTTTCCGATCTGAGAGGAAAGCCTTCGGGTTTTCACCGTTGAGTGTGATGTTTGCTGTGGGCTCTTAACGTGGCTTTGTTATGTTGAAGTGGTTTCGTTCTATTCCTGGCGTGTTGTTAGTGGGTTTTTTTTTTTAATCATGAAGGGTTATTGAATTTTGTCAAATACTTTTTCTGTATCAGTTGAGATGATCGTGCGGTTTTTGTCCTTCCTTCTGTTAATGTGGTGTATTACATGGATTGATTTTTGAATCTTGAACCATTCTTGCATTCTAAGATCTTACTTGATAATGGTGTATAATCCTTTTTATGTGCTGCTGAATTCAGTTTGCTAGCACTTTGTTGAGTTTATATCAGTTTCCATCAGAAATATTGGACTATAATTTTCTTTTTTTTTTTTTGGTAGTATCTTTCTCTGGCTTTGGTTTCAGGGTAATGCTTAACTCATAAAATTAGTTTGAAAGTGTTGTTTTCAGTTTTTTTAGGGAAAGTGTGAGGAGGAATGATCCCAGTACTCTTCTAGATGTTTTTTAAGAATTGCCCAATTAAGCCATCTTGTGGGTGGCTGTGCTTTTCTTTGTTGGGAGATTTTTGACTCAGTGTCCTTACTGATTATGGGTCTGTTCAAATTTTCTATTTCTTCATATTTCAGTACTGGTAGATTGTATGTTTCTATAAATTTATCCATTCTAAAATTATTCAACTTATTGATATATGATTTAGTTTCTCCTAAGGCCTTCTCTTTAATTTCTGACTTTAGCTGAATCTTCTCTCATTTTTTCTTAATCTGAGAGTTTGTCAGTTTGTTGATATGTTCAGAAAACTAACTCTAAAAAAGTTTTGTTAATTTTTTTGTTGTTCTTCTGTTTCATTTATTTCTGCTTTAGTCTTTGTTATTATTTTTTCCTTCTGCTAACTTGTGGTTCAGTTTGTTCTTTTCCTAGTTCCTTTGGGTTTAAAATTAGGCCGATGATTTCTTTGAATCTTTCAAAATGAAACATATTCCTGTCTCAATGCACTAAGATATTATCTGTTTTCTTTTAGTTAGTTCAGTCGCTCAGTCGTGTCGGACTCTTCGCGACCCCATGAATCTCAGCACACCAGGCCTCCCTGTCCATCACCAACTCCCAGAGTTCACGTAGACGCACGTCCATCGAGTCAGTGATGCCATCCAGCCATCTCATCCTCTCTCGTCCCCTTCTCCTCCTGCCCCCAATCCCTCCCAGCATCAGAGTCTTTTCCAGTGAGTCAACTCTTTGCATGAGGTGGCCAAAGTACTGGAGTTTCAGCTTTAGCATCATTCTTTCCAAAGAAATCCCAGGGCTGATCTCCTTCAGAATGGACTGGTTGGATCTCCTTGCAGTCCAAGGGACTCTCAAGAGTCTTCTCCAGCACCACAGTTCAAAAGCATCAATTCTTCGGCACTCAGCCTTCTTCACAGTCCAACTCTCACATCCATACATGACCACTGGAAAAACCATAGCCTTGACTAGACGGACCTTTGTTGGCAAAGTCATGTCTCTGCTTTTGAATACGCTGTCTAGGTTGGTCATAACTTTCCTTCCAAGGAGTAAGTGTATTTTAATTTAATGGCTGCAGTCACCATCTGCAGTAATTTTGGAGCCCCCAAAAATAAAGTCTGACACTGTTTCCACTGTTTCCCCATCTATTTGCCATCAAGTGATGGGACTGGATGCCATGATCTTTGTTTTCTGAATGTTGAGCTTTAAGCCAACTTTTTCACTCTCCACTTTCACTCTCATCAAGAGGCTTTTTAGTTCCTCTTCACTTTCTGCCCTAAGTGTGGTGTCATCTGCATGTCTGAGTTTATTGATATTTCTCCCGGCAATCTTGATTCCAGTTTGTGTTTCTTCCAGTCCAGCGTTTCTCATGATGTATTCTGCATATAATTAAATAAGCAGGGTGACAATATACAGCCTTGACGTATTCCTTTTCCTATTTGGAACCAGTCTGTTGTTCCATGTCCAGTTCTAACTGTTGCTTCCTGACCTGCATACAGATTTCTCAAGAGGCAGGTCAGGTGGTCTGGTATTCCCATCTCTTGAAGAATTTTCTACAGTTTATTGTGATCCACACAGTCAAAGGCTTTGGCATAGTCAATAAAGCAGAAATAGATGTTTTTCTGGAACTCTCTTGCTTTTTCCATGATCCAGCGGATATTGGCAATTTGATCTCTGGTTCCTCTGCCTTTTCTAAAACCAGCTCAAACATCAGGAAGTTCACGGTTCACGTATTGCTGAAGCGTGTCATGGAGAGTTTTGAGTATTACCTTCCTAGCATGTGAGGTGAGTGCAGTTGTGCAGTAGTTTGAGCATTCTTTGGCATTGCTTTTCTTTGGATTGGAATGAAAACTGACCTTTTCCAGTCCTGTGGCCACTGCTGAGTTTTCCAAATTTGCTGGCATATTGAGTGCAGCCATTTCACAGCATCATCTTTCAGGATTTGAAATAGCTTACCTGGAATTCCATCACCTCCACTAGCTTTGTTCATAGTGATGCTTTCTAAGGCCCTCTTGACTTCACATTCCAGGATGTCTGGCTCTAGGTCAGTGATCACACCATCATGATTATCTGGGTCATGAAGATCTTTTTTTACAGGTCTTCTGTGTATTCTTGCCACCTCTTTTTACATGTATTAGATTTTCTTTTTTTTTTTTTAATTATTTAGTTTATTTGGAGGCTAATTCCTTTACAGTATTGTAGTGGTTTTTTCCATACATTGACATGAATCAGCCATGGGTGTACATGTGTTCCCCATCCTGAACCCCCTTCCCACCTCCCTCCCCATCCCATCCCTCAGGGTCATCACAGTGCACCAGCCCTGAGCACCCTGTCTCATGCATCAAACCTGGACTGGCTATCTGTTTCACATATGAAAATATACATGTTTCAACGCTACCCTCTCAAATCATCCCACCGTTGTCTTCTCCCACGGAGTCCAAAAGACTGTTCTTTACATTTGTGTCTATTTTGCTGTCTCTCATATAGGGTCATCATTACCATCTTTCTATATTCCATATATATGCGTTAGTATATCAGCCCTGGGATTTCTTTGGAAGGAATGATGCTAAAGCTGAAACTCCAGTACTCTGGCCACCTCATGCGAAGAGTTGACTCATTCGAAAAGACTCTGATACTGGGAGGGATTGGGGGCAAGAGGACAAGGGGACGACAGAGGATGAGATGGCTGGATGGCATCATTGACTCAATGGACGTGAGTCTGAGTGAACTCCGGGAGTTGGTGATGGACAGGAAGGCCTGGCATGCTGCGATTCATGGGGTCGCAAAGAGTCGAACACGACTGAGCGACTGATCTAATCTGATACTGTATTGGTGTTTATCTTTCTGACTTATT
Organism: Bos taurus; assembly: GCF_002263795.3. NCBI lineage: Eukaryota > Metazoa > Chordata > Mammalia > Artiodactyla > Bovidae > Bos > Bos taurus. The sequence continues at coordinate 102,541,267 of NC_037337.1, read as the reverse complement.
TCACTGTGTATAATACATTCCAGTTTCATCCACCTCATTAGAACTGATTCAAATGCATTATTTTTAATGGCTGAGTAATAGTCCATTATGTATATGTACTACAACTTTCTTATCAGTTTGTCTGATGTTGGACAACTGGGTTGCTTCCATGTCCTGGCTTTTGTAAACAGTGCTGCAATGAACACTGGCGTACACATTTCTCTTTCAATTCCGGTTTCCTTGGGGTGTATGCCCAGCAGTGGGATTGCTGGGTTGTATGGCAGTTCTATTTCTAGTTTTTTAAGGAATCTCCACACTGGTCTCCATAGTGGCTGTGCTAGTTTGCACTCCCACCAACAGTGTAAGAGGGTTCCCTTTTCTCCTTACCCTCTCCAGCATTTATTGTTTGTAGACTTTTTGATAGCAGCCATTCTGACAGGCGTGAGATGGTACCTCATTGCGGTTTTGATTTGCATTTCTCTGATAATCAGTGATGTTGAGCATCTTTTCATATGTTTCTTAGCCATCTGTATGTTTTCTTTGGAGAAATGTCTGTTTAGTTCTTTGGCCCATTTTTTTGATTGGGTCGTTTATTTTTCTGGAATTGAGCTGCAGGAGCTGCTTATATATTTTTGAGATTAATTCTTTGTCTGTTGCTTCATTTGCTATTATTTTCTCCCATTCTGAAGGCTGTCTTTTCACCTTGCTTATACTTTCCTTCGTTGTGCAAAAGCTTTTAAGTTTAATTAGGTCCCATTTGTTTATTTTTGCTTTTATTTCCATTACTCTGGGAGGTGGATCATAGAGTATCCTCCTGTGATTTATGTCAAAAAGTGTTTTGCCTATGTTTTCCTCTAGGAGTTTTATAGTTTCTGGTCTTACGTTTAAATCTTTATTCCATTTTGAGTTTACTTTTGTGTATGGTGTTAGAAAGTGTTCTAGTTTCATTCTTTTACAAGTGGTTGACCAGTTTTCCCAGCACCACTTGTTAAAGAGATTGTCTTTTCTCCATTGTATATTCTTGCCTCCTTTGTCAAACATAAGGTGTCCATAGGTGCGTGGATTTATCACTGGGCTTTCTATTTTGTTCCATTGATCTGTATTTCTGTCTTTGTGCCAGTACCGTACTGTCTTGATCACTGTAGCTTTGTAGTATAGCCTGAAGTCAGGCAGGTAGATTCCTCCAGCTCCATTCTTCTTTCTCAAGATTGCTTTGGCTATCTGAGGTTTTTTGTATTTCCATACAAATTGTGAAATTATTTGTTCTAGTTCTCTGAAAAGTAGTGTTGGTAGCTTGATAGGGATTGCATTGAATCTATAGATTGCTTTGGGTAGTATACTCGTTTTCACTATATTGATTCTTCCGATCCATGAACATGGTATATTTCTCCATCTATTTGTGTCCTCAGATTTCTTTCATCAGTGTTTTATAGTTTTCTATATATCAGATCAGATCAGTTGCTCAGTCGTGTCTGACTCTTTGCGACCCCATGAATCGCAGCACGCCAGGCCTCCCTGTCCATCACCAACTCCTGGAGTTCACTCAGACTCACGTCCATCGAGGCAGTGATGCCATCCAGCCATCTCATCCTCTGTTGTGCCCTTCTCCTCTTGCCCCCAATCCCTCCCAGCATCAGAGTCTTTGCCAATGAGTCAACTTTTTGCATGAGGTGGCCAAAGTACTGGAGTTTCAGCTTTAGCATCATTCCTTCCAAAGAACACCCAGGGCTGATCTCCTTTAGAATGGACTAGTTGGATCTCCTTGCAGTCCAAGGGACTCTCAAGAGTCTTCTCCAACACCACAGTTCAAAAGCATCAATTCTTCAGCGCTCAGCCTTCTTCACAGTCCAACTCTCACATCCATACATGACCACAGGAAAAACCATAGCCTTGACTAGACGGACCTTTGTTGGCAAAGTCATGTCTCTGCTTTTGAATATGCTGTCTAGGTTGGTCATAACTTTCCTTCCAAGGAGTAAGCATCTTTTAATTTCATGGCTGTAGTCACCATCTGCAGTGATTTTGGAGCCCAGAAAAATAAAGTCTGACACTGTTTCCACTGTTTCCCCATCTATTTCCCATGAAGTGGTGGGACCAGATGCCATGATCTTTGTTTTCTGAATGTTGAGCTTTAAGCCAACTTTTTCACTCTCCACTTTCACCTTCATCAAGAGGCTTTTTAGTTCCTCTTTACTTTCTGCCCTAAGGGTGGTGTCATCTGCATATCTGAGGTTATTGATATTTCTCCCAGCAATCTTGATTCCAGCTTGTGCGTCTTCCAGTCCAGTGTTTCTCATGATGTACTCTGCATATAAGTTAAATAAACAGGGTGACAATATACAGCCTTGATGTACTCCTTTTCCTATTTGGAACCAGTCTGTTGTTCCATGTCCAGTTCTAACTGTTGCTTCCTGACCTGCATACAAATTTCTCAAGAGGCAGGTCAGGTGGTCTGGTATTCCCATCTCTTGAAGAATTTTCCACAGTTTATTGTTATCCACACAGTCAAAGGCTTTGGCATAGTCAATAAAGCAGAAATAGATGTTTTTCTGGAACTGTCTTGCCTTTTCTATGATCCAGCGGACGTTGGCAATTTGATCTCTGGTTCCTCTGCCTTTTCTAAAACCAGCTTGAACATCAGGAAGTTCACGGTTCACATATTGCTGAAGCCTGGCTTGGAGAATTTTGAGCATGACTTTACTAGCATGTGAGATGAGTGCAATTGTGCGGTAGTTTGAGCGTTCTTTGGCATTGCCTTTCTTTGGGATTGGAATGAAAACTGACCTTTTGCAGTCTGTGGCTACTGCTGAGTTTTCCAAATTTGCTGGCATATTGAGTGCAGCACTTTCACAGCATCATCTTTCAGGATTTGAAATAGCTCAGCTGGAATTCCATCACCTCCACTAGCTTTGTTCGTAGTGATGCTTTCTAAGGCCCACTTGACTTCACATTCCAGGATGTCTGGCTCTAGGTCAGTGATCACACCATCCTGATTATCTGGGTCGTGAAGATCTTTTTTGTACAGTTCTTCTGTGTATTCTTGCCATCTCTTCTTAATATCTTCTGCTTCTGTTAGGTCCATACCATTTCTGTCCTTTATTGAGCCCATCTTTGCATGAAATATTCCTTTGGTATCTCTGATTTTCTTGAAGAGATCTCTAGTCTTTCCCATTCTGTTGTTTTCCTCTATTTCTTTGCATTGATCGCTGAGGAAGGCTTTCTTATCTCTTCTTGCTATTCTTTGGAACTCTGCATTCAGATGTTTATATCTTTCCTTTTCTCCTTTGCTTTTCACTTCTCTTCTTTTCACAGCTATTTGTAAGGCCTCCCCAGACAGCCATTTTGCTGTTTTGCATTTCTTTTCCATGGGGATGGTCTTGATCCCTTTCTCCTGTACAGTGTCACGAACCTCATTCCATAGTTCATCAGGCACTCTATCTATCAGATCTAGGTCCTTAAATCTATTTCTCACTTCCACTGTATAATCATAAGGGATTTGATTTAGGTCATACCTGAATGGTCTAGTGGCTTTCCCTACTTTCTTCAATTTAAGTTTGAATTTGGCAATAAGGAGTTCATGATCTGAGCCACAGTCAGCTCCTGGTGTTGTTTTTGCTGACTGTATAGAGCTTCTCGATCTTTGGCTGCAAAGAATATAATCAGTCTGATTTCGGTGTTGAACATCTGGTGATGTCCATGTATAGAGTCTTCTCTTGTGTTGTTGGAAAAGGGTGTTTGCTATGACCAGTGCATTTTCTTGGCAAAACTCTATTAGTCTTTGCCCTGCTTCATTCTGTATTCCAAGGCCAAATTTGCCTGTTACTCCAGGTGTTTCTTGACTTCCTACTTTTGCATTCCAGTCCCCTATAATGAAAAGGACATGTATTTTGGGTGTGCTTCAGTTCATGTGATTGCAAAGAGTCAGACACAACTGAGCGACTGAACTGAAGTGATGTAACATTCTAAATCCTTTATTGTTATTTCAACAATATTCACAGATCTCCTGGAGTAGATTTCAAGAAACCACTTTCTTTGCTTGTCTATTAAGAAACAATTCACCATCTGTTAAAATACTATAAAATTGCAGCAGTGTAGTCACATCTTCTTCTTCTTCCCAACAGGAGACTGTTTTGTCTACATTGAAAATTTCTTGTTTTTGTAGACACCTTCATTATTATGTTAGCTAGATCTTCTGGATAAACTGCTGCAACTTTTGTATCAACACTTGGCTGCTACAGCTTCTTTCCTTAAACCTCCTGAGCCAGCCTTTGCTAGCCCCACTTTTCTTTTGCAGCTTCCTTGCCTCTCTCAGGGCGTCATAGAATTGAAGAGTTAGGACTTGGCTCTGGAGTAGACTTTGCCTTTAGAGAGTGTTGTGTGTAGCTGGTCTGGTCTATCCCAACCTCTGAAACTTTCTCTATATCATCAATAAGACTATCCCGCTTTCTTATCATTTATGTGTTCCCTGGAGCAGCACTCTTAATTTCCTTCAAGAACTTTTCCTTTGCATTCACAACTTTTCCAACTATTTCATGCAAGAGGCCTGTGTTTTGACCTTCTAGGCCTTTGACATGCCTTCCTTGCAGAGCTTGATTATTTCTGGCTTTTCATTTAAAGTGAGAGCCTCATGACTTTTCCTTTCACTTGAACCCTTAGAGGACACTGCACAATTACTAATTGGCCTAATTTCAATATTGTTGTGTCTCAGGGAATGAAGGGTCTGAGATAAAGATGAGAGATGTGGGAACAGCCAGTTGGCGTCAGATCACATGTAACATTTATTGATTAAGTTTCCTGTTTTATATGGGCCCAGTTCTTGGCACCCCAAAACAATTACAAGAGTAACATCATCAAAGATCACTCACTGATCACAGACTACCATAAGAAACATAACAATAATGGAAAGTTGGAAACATCGAAGAATTACCAAACTGTGACAGAGACGAGAAGTGAGCCCGTTGCTGTTGGAAAAACGAGGCCAACCGCCTGGCTTGTCCAGGGTACCACAGGCTTCAGTCTGTAAGAAGCCCAGTGTCTCTGAGACACAGTAAAGCAGAGCACAGTAAAACAAAGCATGCTTGTGTGCTGACTTCACAGTCTGAAAGGAGCCATTGTGTCTGTGATGGTCACGACCACTATAAGAACATTAGAATGTTGTAGCTTCAGTTATCCATATGATTTTACATATTGTTACTTACTACTTTAGTCTCTCCTGTGTTATATTTCCCCATGCTAATTATTCCCCTTTGTTAATAATTATTATTTGTATAATTATTATTTTCATTTTATAAATTCAAAACTTGTTTAGATTTTCTCACATTTTTTACCCATTGTTTCTGCTCACTGTTGCTTTTTACATTTTACTCTTCTTGCGAGTTCAGTTTAGTTCTGAAGCCCATCCTTAAATGTCTTTTTAACAAGGATGACTAAGTAGTGAACTCTGTCCTTGTCTTGCTGCTGCTGCTAAGTCATTTCAATCAAAATGCCTTTATTTTGCCCTGCATATTGAGTGATAATTTAGCTGAATATAAACATACTAAAAATAGACTAGGTTTCTGTTTTTGGTAACTTTTTATTGTAAAATAAAATACATACCAAAACAACAAAAGTATAGCTTAGTGAACTATTATTATTATAAGGCAAACCCTCTTACAACCACCACTCAAGATAGAAATTTGCCACCCATGTATATATTTTTATTTAGTCTGCTTGGGACTCTTCATCATTCAGGATAATTTTCTCAAATATATCTATACTTTACAGATTCTCTTTCACTTTGTCTCCTCTGTTTAGTCTATTTTTATTGCATTTTTCCAGCTGTGCATCTACTGTATTAGTTTTTCACGTGTTTCTAGTTTTTTCTGTGCTGCTGTATTGTTTTACGGATATTTTCCTTTCCTTATGTCTTTCATCTTTTACAACATTACTGGTGTTTTCTAGATTATTATTCTAGTGTTTCAAGTAACCCTTCTGTTTTATTTACACAGTATAGTAGTTCACTAATATGTAGCTTTGAGACATTCCAGGGCTTTATTTATGTGAGTCCCGAGGCAGACAAGTTGTGGGCATTCCTCTGGTTCTGTCGGGTTTTCTAGAGCATCACCACACGGGACCATATTCCTCACTTTCCTGTCCTCAGTTCAGTTCAGTCAGTTCAGTTCAGTCACTCAGTCGTGTCTGACTCTTTGTGACCCCATGGACTGCAGCATGCCAGGCCTCCCTGTCCATCACCAACTCCCAGAGTTTACTCAAACTCGTGTCCATTGAGTCGGTGATGCCATCCAGTCATCTCATTCTCCGTCATCCCCTTCTCCTCCTGCCTTCAATCTTTCCCAGCATCAGGGTCTTTTCCAATGAGTCAGTTCTTTGCATCAGGTGGCCAAAGTATTGGAGGTGAATTCAGCTTCAGCATCAGTCCTTCCAATGAATATTCAGGACTGATTTCCTTTAGGATGCACTGGTTGGATCTCCTTGTAGTCCAAAAGACTCTCAAGAGTCTTCTCCAACACCTCAGTTCAAAAGCATCAATACTTTAGCGCTCGGCTTTCTTTATGGTCCAACTCTCACATCCATACATGACCACTGGAAAAACCATAGCCTTGACTAGACGGACCTTTGTTGGCAAAGTAATGTCTCTGCTTTTTTTTTTTTTTTAATTTTATCTTTAAACTTTACATAATTGTATTAGTTTTGCCAGTTATCAAAATGAATCCGCCACAGGTATACATGTGTTCCCCATCCTGAACCCTCCTCCTTCCTCCCTCCCCATACCATCCCTCTGGGTCGTCCCAGTGCACTAGTCCCAAGCATCCAGTATAGTGCATCGAACCTGGACTGGCATCTCGTTTCATACATGATATTTTACATGTTTCAATGCCATTCTCCCAAATCTTCCCACCCTCTCCCTCTCCCATAGAGTCCATAAGACTGTTCTATACATCAGTGTCTCTTTTGCTGTCTCGTACACAGGGTTATTGTTACCATCTTTCTAAATTCCATATGTATGCGTTATTATACTGTATTGGTGTTTTTCCTTCTGGCTTACTTCACTCTGTATAATAGGCTCCAGTTTCATCCACCTCATTAGAACTGATTCAAATGTATTCTTTTTAATGGCTGAGTAATACTCCATTGTGTATATGTACCACATCTTTCTTATCCATTCATCTGCTGATGGACATCTAGGTTGCTTCCATGTCCCAGCTATTATAAACAGTGCTGCGATGAACATTGGGGTACATGTGTCTCTTTCCCTTCTGGTTTCCTCAGTGTGTATGCCCAGCAGTGGGATTGCTGGATCATAAGGCAGTTCTGTTTCCAGTTTTTTAAGGAATCTCCACACTGTTCTCCTTAGTGGCTGTACTAGTTTGCATTCCCACCAACAGTGTAAGAGGGTTCCCTTTTCTCCACACCCTCTCCAGCATTTATTATTTGTAGACTTTTGGATCGCAGCCATTCTGACTGGTGAAATGGTACCTCATAGTGGTTATGATTTGCATTTCTCTGATAATGAGTGATGTTGAGCATCTTTTCATGTGTTTGTTAGCCCTCTGTATGTCTTCTTTGGAGAAATATCTGTTTAGTTCTTTGGCCCATTTTTTGATTGGGTCATTTATTTTTCTGGAGTTGAGCTGTAGGAGTTGCTTGTATATTTTTGAGATTAGTTGTTTGTCAGTTGCTTCATTTGCTATTATTTTCTCCCATTCTGAAGGCTGTCTTTTCACCTTGCTAATAGTTTCCTTTGATGTGCAGAAGCTTTTAAGGTTAATTAGGTCCCATTTGTTTATTTTTGCTTTTATTTCCAATATTCTGGGAGGTGGGTCATAGAGGATCCTGCTGTTATGTATGTCAGAGAGTGTTTTGCCTATGTTCTCCTCTAGGAGTTTTATAGTTTCTGGTCTTACGTTTAGATCTTTAATCCATTTTGAGTTTATTTTTGTGTATGGTGTTAGAAAGTGTTCTAGTTTCATTCTTTTACAAGTGGTTGACCAGATTTCCCAGCACCACTTTTTAAAGAGATTGTCTTTAATCCATTGTATATTCTTGCCTCCTTTGTCAAAGATAAGGTGTCCATATGTGCGTGGATTTATCTCTGGGCTTTTTAGATCACATCCTGGGCCATAAAGCTAGCCTTGGTAAATTCAAAAAAATAGAAATCATTCCAAGCATCTTTTCTGACCACAATGCAGTAAGATTAGATCTCAACTACAGGAGAAAAACTATTAAAAATTCCAACATATGGAGGCTGAACAATACACTGCTGAATAACCAACAAATCACAGAAGAAATCAAGAAAGAAGTCAAAATTTGCATAGAAACGAATGAAAATGAAAACACAACAACCCAAAACCTGTGGGACATGGTAAAAGCAGTCCTAAGGGGAAAGTTCATAGCAATACAGGCACACCTCAAGAAACAAGAAAAAAGTCAAATAAATAACCTAACTCTACACGTAAAGCAACTAGAAAAGGAAGAAATGAAGAACCCCAGGGTTAGTAGAAGGAAAGAAATCTTAAAAATTAGAGCAGATATAAATGCAAAAGAAACAAAAGAGACCATAGCAAAAATCAACAAAACCAAAAGCTGGTTCTTTGAAAGGATGAATAAAATTGACAGACCATTAGCCAGACTCATCAAGAAACAAAGGGAGAAAAATCAAATCAATAAAATTAGAAACGAAAATGGAGAGATCACAACAGACAACACAGAAATACAAAGGATCATAAGAGACTACTATCAACAATTATATGCCAATAAAATGGACAACGTGGAAGAAATGGACAAATTCTTAGAAACGTACAACTTTCCAAAACTCGACCAGGAAGAAATAGAAAATCTTAACAGACCCATCACAAGCACGGAAATTGAAACTGTAATCAAAAATCTTCCAGCAAACAAAAGCCCCGGTCCAGACGGCTTCACAGCTGAATTCTACCAAAAATTTAGAGAAGAGCTAACACCTATCCTGCTCAAACTCTTCCAGAAAATTGCAGAGGAAGGTAAACTTCCAAACTCATTCTATGAGGCCACCATCACCCTAATACCAAAGCCTGACAAAGATCCCACAAAAAAAGAAAACTACAGGCCAATATCACTGATGAACATAGATGCAAAAATCCTTAACAAAATTCTAGCAATCAGAATCCAACAACACATTAAAAAGATCATACACCATGACCAAGTGGGCTTTATCCCAGGGATGCAAGGATTCTTCAATATCCGCAAATCAATCAATGTAATACACCACATTAACAAATTGAAAAATAAAAACCATATGATTATCTCAATAGATGCAGAGAAAGCCTTTGACAAAATTCAACACCCATTTATGATAAAAACTCTCCAGAAAGCAGGAATAGAAGGAACATACCTCAACATAATAAAAGCTATATATGACAAACCCACAGCAAACATTATCCTCAATGGTGAAAAATTGAAAGCATTTCCTCTAAAGTCAGGAACAAGACAGGGGTGCCCACTTTCACCATTACTATTCAACATAGTCTTGGAAGTTTTGGCCACAGCAATCAGAGCAGAAAAAGAAATAAAAGGAATCCAAATTGGAAAAGAAGAAGTAAAACTCTCACTATTTGCAGATGACATGATCCTCTACATAGAAAACCCTAAAGACTCCACTAGAAAATTACTAGAACTAATCAATGACTATAGTAAAGTTGCAGGATATAAAATCAACACACAGAAATCCCTTGCATTCCTATACACTAATAATGAGAAAACAGAAAGAGAAATTAAGGAAACAATTCCATTCACCATTGCAACGGAAAGAATAAAATACTTAGGAATATATCTACCTAAAGAAACTAAAGACCTATATATAGAAAACTATAAAACACTGGTGAAAGAAATCAAAGAGGACACTAATAGATGGAGAAATATACCATGTTCATGGATTGGAAGAATCAATATAGTGAAAATGAGTATACTACCCAAAGCAATTTATAGATTCAATGCAATCCCTATCAAGCTACCAACAGTATTCTTCACAGAGCTAGAACAAATAATTTCACAATTTGTATGGAAATACAAAAAACCTCGAATAGCCAAAGCAATCTTGAGAAAGAAGAATGGAACTGGAGGAATCAACCTACCTGACTTCAGGCTCTACTACAAAGCCACAGTTATCAAGACAGTATGGTACTGGCACAAAGACAGAAATATAGATCAATGGAACAAAATAGAAAGCCCAGAGATAAATCCACGCACATACGTCTCTGCTTTTTAATATGCTGTCTAGGTTGGTCGTAACTTTTCTTCCAAGGAAATTTCATGGCTGCAGTCACCATCTGCAGTGATTTTGGAGCCCAAATAGATAAAGTCTCTCACCATTTCCGTTGTTTCCCCATCTATTTACCATAGAGTGATGGGACCAGATGTCATTATCTTAGTTTTCTTAATGCTGAGTTTTAAGCTAACTTTTTCATACTCCTCTTTCACTTTCATCAAGAGGCTCTTTAGTTCTTCTTCGCTTTCTGCCATAAGGGTGGTGTCATCTGCATATCTGAGGTTATTGATATTTCTCCCGGCAATCTTGATTCTAGCTTGTGCTTCATCCAGCCTGGACTTTCACATGATGTACTCTCCATATAAGTTAAATAAGCAGGATGACAATATACAGCCTTGACTTACTCCTTTCCCTATTTGGGACCAGTCTGTTGTTCCATGTCCAATTCTAACTGTTGCTTCCTGACCTGCATACAGATTCCTCAGAAGGCAGGTCAGGTGGTCCGGTATTCCCATCTCTTTAAGTATTTGCCACAGTTTGTTGTGATCCACACAGTCAAAGGCTTTGGCATAATCAGTAAAGCAGAAGTAGATGTTTTTTTGGAACTCTTGCTTTTTCAGTGATCCAGTGGATGTTGGCCATTTGATCTCTGGTGGTTCTGCATTTCTAAATCCAGCTTGAACATCTGGAAGTTCTCGGTTCATGTACTGTTGAAGCCTGGGTTGGAGAATTTTGAGCATTACTTTGCTAGCGTGTGAGATGAGTGCAGTTGTATAATAGTTTGAACATTGTTTGACATTGCCTTTCTTTGGGATTGGAATGAAAACTGACCTTTTCCAGTCTGTGGCCACTGCTGAGTTTTCCAATTTGCTGGCATATTGAGTGCGGCACTTTCACAACATCATCTTTTAGGATTTGAAATAGCTCAACTGGAATTCCATCACCTCCACTAGCTTTGCTCGTAGTGATGCTTTCTAAGGCCCACTTGACTTCACATTTCAGGATGTCTGGCTCTAGGTGAGTAATCACACCATCATGGTTATCTGGGTCATAAAGATCATTTTTGTATAGTTCTTCTGTGTGTTCTTGCCACCTCTTCTTAATATCATCTGCTTCTGTTAGGTCCATACTGTTTCTGTCCTTTATTGAGCCATCTTTGCATGAAATGTTCCCTTGGTATCTCTGATTGTCTTGAAGAGATTTCTAGTCTTTCCCATTCTGTTGTTTTCCTCTGTTTCTTTGCACTGGTCACAGAAGAAGGCTTTCTTATCTCTCCTTGCTATTCTTTTGAACTCTGCATTCAAATGGATATATCTTTCCTTTTCGCTTCTCTTCTTTTCACAGCTATTTGTAAGGCCTTCTCAGACAACCATTTTGCCTTTTTGCATTTCTTTTTCTTGGGGATGGTCTGGATTCCTGCTCCTGTACAATGTCATCAACCTCTGTCCATAGTTCTTCAGGCACTCTGTCACATCTAATCCCTTGAATCTATTTCCCATTCTAGGGGGAAAGAATAAATATAGGTTCCAAATCTATAAGAAGCACAAGCCTCGGGATTTCAGTAGAAGAACACTTATTTGTTTGTTTTTAAACTTAGGGCTCAGACAGAAACAAACCTGTGCTGCTGGATGAATTTATTTTTTTCTAGACTTTGCTTTTACTGAGGTTTCAGCTTTCTTAAATTCCAAGGTTTACACAGAAGTGGTAATTGCAGTCCATCTCATCTGAGCCAATGGCCTCCTCTTTTGTCCGCACAAAAGTACTGAAGTTCAGGCTTCTGACTGTGGAGGTCTGGAATGCCTCCCGTCCCTCCCTCTGCTGCTGCAGCCTGCCTCCTGCGCTGCCCTTGGCCCTCGGCACCTGCAGCCTTGGCTGACACTGGGGCTTCCCCTGTCTGTCTTGTGAGCAGAGACTTGGAGGATTAGCAATGCAATGTTTCTTCTTAAAAGTGCAACATTTTTACATATACTCCTTGTGAGGAGATGTATCGAAATTCAGATGGGAAAAAAAGAGAGCATGGGGAAATAAGATTTTCTCTGGTAACTGTATATTTAACTCACAAATTTATCTATTATAAGCAGATAAGATCAAGATAAAACATTGGCAAATAAAAACTAGGCAGGATTTCATCTAGTGTTTACTGAGAAATACCTAAGAATCTGACAGTTGAGTCCCTGTTGGATTCTTCCTTAGAAAGAAACCAGTCCTTTGTCCAGTGTCATCTGCTCCTTCTCTCAGGCACCGTGAAGCCTCCTTGACCAGCTGTTATTTACACCCAGCACCGCCCCGCGTTATGTGCAGGGTGGTGCACGCACTGCTTGGTGCTCTCACTCAGTTAAATTCTCCTTCACAATCCTAACCCTGTAGTAGCTTTCACACTAATGCTGCTTATAAAGTAGTGTGAACTTAAATGCTGGATAGGCCGATTGCCTGTCTCCTTGAGAAGAATGTTGATTTTTAAGTAAATAAACAGTAATCGTAATACAATTTAGCTATACTATCCTAGCCTTTTTATAACATAGTTTACAACATATTACCTTGAAATCTTCTTGTCCCTACCAGAGACGTTCCCCTATCACACTTCATCAGTTTAATTTCTGGGCATAGATAATAAGCACCTTCATAGGTAGATAAAGACAAATTCAAAAGTAAAATTGGGGCCTTTTTTTTTTTTTTTTTTTTTTTTACAATGAAAGATAGCCTTAGGAAATTCAGACTGACACGTTAGAAGCTTGAACCTGGAGGGAGTAAGACTTCCATTTGGAACAGAGAAAGAGAAAGCAGATACAGAATTGCAAGGGCTAAAATGGCAATGTTTCAGAGTAACAGAGAGGCTTAAGACATGTTTTATCTTTGTTTACTGTTATTCCTCAGGGACTGGAAGTTCTCATTACTTAAGCTTAATTTTTCTGTCTCTTAGAATTTTTATAAAATAAATAATTATCTTTTAATTATTAGTGTAGACACTACCTACATCCCCCACCCCCCTCAAAAATAGCTAAAGTGAATTTTAAAAGAGCTCAGAAATCTATTAAAGAAGATAGAAGAAATACCTTTGAGGGTTTAATGTGGTTCTGAGGTTCCTGTATGTCAAGACATTGGAGAACTGAGCTACATTCATTGTCAGATAAAGAAGGAAAAAAAACAGACATGGAAAGTGGTGGTGACTATCAGATCTTTCCCACAGTAATCATAAGATCCATATGTTTCACACTCATTTTACATGAAACTGATGAATATCTAGCATTTTGTAGAAGAGTGCAGATTTTTATAAGTTGTAAAATGTAAACATTGTCGCATACTTAAAATATACATAGTTCCAGAATGGTTTGTAACATGATTGTTATCGTCTAGTCCCTAAGCTGTGACCGACTCTTGCGATCCCATGGACTGTACCTCACAGGCTCTTCTGTCCATGGGATTTCCCAGGCAAGAATACTAGAGTGGGTTGCCATTTCCTTCTCCAGGGGATCTTCCCAACCCAGGGATTGCACCTACATTGCCTGCATTGGCAGTCGGATTCTTTACCAGGGAGCCACCAGAGAAACCCATATATATACGAGTATATGTACTTTGCTGCACACCTGAAACATTGCAGATCAACTAACTTCAATTTAAAAAGTAATTAAACAGTTTACTGGAATTTGCAAAACAAGAGATTAAATGATAAATACTCTGACTTAGTAATTTTTACTTGTTTATTTTTGTCAGTTATATAATGATTTTTGCTTAATATTCCAAAAAGGGCTATTGCATAATAAATAATATATTACCTATTTAATATTATTGTATAAATATATATTTATATTATATAAATATCAACAACCTCAGATATATGAATGATGCCACTCTAATGGCCAGAAGCGAAAAGAAACTAAAGAGCTTCTTGATGAGGGTGAAAGAGGAGAGTGAAGAGGCCGACTTAAAACTCAGCATTCAAAAAACTAAGATTGTAGCATCCAGTCCCATTACTTCATGGCAAATAGAAGGGGAAAAAGTGGAAGTAGTGACAGATTTTCCCTTCTTGGGCTCCAAAATCACTGCAGATACTGATTGCAGTCATGAAATTAGAAGATACTTGCTTCCTGGAAGGAAAGCTATGACAAATCTAGACAGCATATTAAAAAGTAAAGATGTCACTTTGCTGACAAAGGTCCATATACTCAAAGCTATGGTTTTTCCAGTAGTCATGTGCAGATGTGAGAGTTGGACCATAAAGAAGACTGAGTGCCAAACAATTAATGCTTCCGAATTGTGGTGCTGGAGAAGACTCTTGACAGTCCCTTGGATAGCAAGGAGATCAAACCAGTCAATCCTAAAGGAAATCAACCCTGAATTTTCATTGGAAGAACAGATGCTGAAGCTGAAACTCCAGTACTTTGACCACCTGATGCAGAGAGCTGACTCATTGGAAAAGACCCTGATGCTGGGAAAGGTTGAAGGCGGAGAAGGGGGTAACAGAGAATGAGATGGTTGGATGGCATCACCAATGCAGTGGACATGAACTTGGGCAAACTCCAGGAGATGGTGAGGGACAGGGAGGTCTGGGGTGCCACAGTCCATGGGGTTGCAAAGAGTCGGACATGACTGAGCAACTGAACAACAACAAACTATCAGTGGAAACACTGTATTTATTTTTATGAAGTTTGGGGTTTTTTTTAAGTAATTTTGTAGTATTTGGTTTTTAATAATTCAGTGAGGAGACGAATGCCTCCTAATGCACACTTTCTCCAGTCTAAGCATACCTAACAAAATGTTTCCAATTCATCACTGTTTATACTCAAATTTATATGAAATCAGTTTTGTCTAGCTTTACTCTTTAATCTTTCTAGTAGTTTGTTATGAAATTAGTATTTGGTACTGAAGTGATGAAGCAGAAAGATAATGACATTTGATGTCTGGTTTATATTAGCTGTTCAGTGAGATTTTGTTCTGCCAGCTAACAAGAAAATCTTCTCCACATCTAAGTATAACTGAATTATTTCTTTTAGTTTTTTGGGGAATAGTAATCTTTCAGTATATGTATTACATAAAAAGAAATGAGCCATAAACCATATAAAATTATACAATTATTTTTATTTATATAAAATTATTGACCTATATGTATCATAATTAAGTAGTTTCAATACATTTGTTATCACACGGTTTAAATAAATTCATTACAGTCATTATCTCTGAGCTTAATTGTTCAGCCAATAAAATTGGGAATTTTATCACTTCTGTATTGGAGCTTCCCAGATGTCTCAGTAGTAAACAGTCCTCCTGCAATGCAGGAGATGCAGGTTCAATCCCTAGGTCAGGAAAATCCCCTGGAGAAGGAAATGGCAGCCCACTCCGGTATTCTTGCCTGGGAAATCCCATGGACAGAAAACCTGGTGGGCTACAGTCCATGGGGTTGCAAAGAGTTGGACATGACTCAGCAACTAAACAACGAGAGCCACTTCCCTCACATTACTAGGATGGTGTTCTTTACATTTAAAATTGGTAAATAAGAAGATGGAACCTTGCTGGTGGTAGAAAAATAGAGTGTGAATTGGAAAACTTCCTCTAAAATAGTTTTGTAATGTATTTTAATGACACCCACGTGTAACCCAGGTAGCAACAGTTAGAACTGGACATGGAACATCAGACTGGTTCCAAATCAGGGTAGGAGTATGTCAAGGCTGTATATTGTCACCCTGCTTATTTAACTTACATGCAGAGTACATCATGAGAAACGCTGGGCTGGATGAAACACAAGCTGGAATCAAAATTGCTGGGAGAAATATCAGTAATCTCAGATATGCAGATGACACCACCCTTATGGCAGAAAGTGAAGAACTAAAGAGCCGCTTGATGAAAGTGAAAGAGGAGAATGAAAAAGTTGGCTTAAAGCTCAACATTCAGAAAACTAAGATCGTGGCATCCAGTCCCATCACTTCATGGCAAATAGATGGGGAAACACTGGAAACGGTGGCTGACTTTATTTTTTGGGGCTCCAAAATCACTGCAGATGGTGACTGCAGCCATGAAATTAAAAGACGGTTGCTCCTTGGAAGGAAAGTTATGACCAACCTAGATAGCATATTCAAAAGCAGAGACATTACTTTGCCAACAAAGGTCCATCTAGTCAAAGCTATGGTTTTTCCAGTAGTCATGTATGGATGTGAGAGTTGGAGTATAAAGAAAGCAGAGTGCCCAAGAATTGATGCTTTTGAACAATGGTGTTAGAGAAGACTCTTGAGAGTCCCTTGGACAGCAAGGAGATCCAACCAGTCTATCCTAAAGGAAATCAGTCCTGAATATTCATTGGAAGGACTGATGTTGAAGCTGAAACTCCCAGTACTTTGGACACCTGATGCAAAGAACTGACTCATTAGAAAAGACCCTGCTGCTAGGAAAGATTGAAGGCAGGAGGAGAAGGGGACGACAGAGAATGAGATGGTTGGATGGCATCACCGACTCAATGGACATGAGTTTGAGTAAACTCCAGGAGTTGGTGATGGATAGGGAGGCCTGCGAGAAGGCAATGGCAACCCACTCGAGTACTCTTGTCTGGAAAATCCCATGGACGGAGGAGCGAGGTGGGCCACAGGGTGGTAAAGAGTCGGACATGACTGAGCGACTGAACTGAACTGAACTGAAATGCCTTTAAAATTTCAGATGTAGCCAAATGAATGTATATTATTAAAGAAGAATTATTTTTCCCCTATTTAATATATCTGCATAAGAATTCAGATATTTTTCTCCTTTATTACACTGAGATATGATCCAATTGGTCATTTTTTTAATTACTTGATTTTTTTAAATTTATTTTCAGGTTGATATATTAGCCCTACAAAAGAGAAACAACTGCCTTTAAGAGACAGTGTTCTTTTAGGGCAGCTCTGCTCATCAGCACTGAGCCCACCATTGGCAGTGCCAGACTGAAACATGATGATAAGATCTGAAAACCTCTTTACACCCTTTTCCATCTTTGGGTTCCCGTTTTCCCTTCTTAACATTTGATCTTCCTTTTCCCTTAAGGTTCCCAGTGTTTTTCCAGTCTTGCTGATCTGGAAATAAAGTCATTCACCCTAAAAGTTAGTGGTGAAGAATTGGCCTTCCAATGTAGGAGATGTAAGAGACATGGGTTCAGTCCCTGGGTCAGGAAGATCCCCTGGAGGAGGAAATGGCAAACTACTCCAATATCCTTGCCTGGAGAATCCCACGGACAGAGGAGCCTGGTAGGCTGTAGTCCACAGGGTCGAAAAGAGTCGGACACGACAGCGTCTGAGCATATAGCTACGTCCATACAGTTCCCCTTCTAGGGCTTTTTGTCTTCTTACGAGAACAGTTGTAAAAAATCAGTGATTGGAATATATACATGTACAGACAAGAAGAGTGAGCGAGTGGCTTCATGGGTGGATGGATTAATGAATGATAGCAGGGTTTCAGGGTTTAAAAGGTTTACCCATTGACCCCATACTGTTGGGGTGGCCAAAATGTTTGTTTGGATTTTTCTGTTAGAGAGTAACCCAAAAACCTGAACGAGCTTTTGGCCAACCCAGTATACAGATGTGTGCACACCAGCTTGTCCTGGTGAGAAGAGTCTGTCAGATGGATTCTGCCACTGCTTTGCTGCTGTGGTATGTCTTGACATTGCCATGTGGTGTTAACTCTTTTTGTCAATTTTCATACTAGCTTAAAATTAAATCTCTTTTTCTTTGTTTGATTGTTTTAAGGCTGAAAGAGCATATTCCTTTTGTGGAACAATTGAATACATGGCACCAGATATTGTCAGAGGGGGAGACTCAGGACATGACAAGGTATGTTCTGTTTTTGACACTTCCTGATGTATCTCCATAAAATGTATAATAAGAATCCTACTTGTACTTTTACTAGACCCACTCCCACAACAGATGTCTTCAGTTGACAAGATTAGGACTAACAATTGGAAGGTCTTACCAGATCCATGCCCACAATATTGTCTTAAGATAACAAGTACATAAGGCCCTGACAAGGCCAGTGAGTGGGGCACTCTCCCTTCTGATGTCTGTGTCAGAGGCTTTCTCTGTCCTTTTTATACTTCAGGAAAACTCTGCTACACACACACATACAAAAAGAACCTACTTAGTAACTTGGGCTCTTCTGGTGTTTCCTTTTTTTCCCCCTTTCCTTTGCATACACAAGCATATTATGATATCTAGTATTTTGGAGGAAAAAGATAATAGAAAGTTTAAGACATTCTAGATTTCCCTTTTTTTCCAAGTTTTGTTGATGAGGATAATTTTTTGTTTTAGAGAGTAATACTCTTGTTAAGGGAAACCACAAAATCGACTAATTCCTGAAATAATAATTTTTCTGTTATTTCCATTGTGTCATGTCTTGAGCAAAGCATCAGTTGTAACCCTGATTAAAATAAAAATCACTTTGGTTGCATGTGATCTGGCCTTTTAGGACACAGCTGAGCCACAGTGCAGTGCAGAGGGGTCATGGGCGCCCAGACAGCCCCTCCTGTTCCCACTGGAGTCATGCAGCTTTGCATTCAGGATGGTCTAAGTTTGTTTTCCTAAGCCCTCTAAGAAAAAGCTCGGTTTTTTTTACCCTCCTCGCTTCCCTTTGAATGTGCAGAGTCAAAACTGTAGATGAGGCATTCTGAGTAGTTTTAAAATCTAGGTCAGATATTTCTTCTTCCTGTAATGGCAACCCACTCCAGCATTTTGCCTGAAAAGTCTCATGGACAGAGGAGCCTGGCAGGCTGCAGTCCAGAGGGTCACAAAGAGTTGGACACAAATAAGCACAAAGTCTTGGATTAAAGGGTACAGATTTGTTAGATTTGTTTAGTTCCTTCGTAACACTTTTGCTTTATTAATAACATTCTCAAAATAAAGAATTCTGTATTTTTCACTCCTCATCTCCCCATCTTCCTCATTCCCTTTCGAAATCTTACATACACGGTGGGAATGTCTTAAGGGCGGAGAATCAGTGGTCACCTTGCTAATGACCAGTCATGTATTAAAGAGCATGGATCCTGACTCAGATGACAGTAAAACTGCTTGTCTAAATAAAACAACTGAGATTTGGTTTATATGTTATTGTTACATATTTTCTTTAAAATAACTCTGGGCTCACCAATTCTACATCATCTCTCTGAAACCTTGGCCCTGAAATTTGGAAGCAGAGTTTAAAATTTTAGCTTCAGTTAATTTCTCATTGGTGTCAGCTCATATATTCAGCAGGTATTGAACTTGATTTGCCTAATTGTCAAAGAACTAATTTTCAATATATCAAGATTCTTTAAATTTAGTAAATATATATATAAATTGCTATGTGTAAATTAAATATATAATTTGTTATGCTCTCAGTTAACTGGTTTTATAAATTGTTTTCTAAAGTAGACCACATTTTATATTATTTTCAGCCTTTCCATTCGTCCCACAAACTAAAGACTGTTAGATTTATGTGATGTGTCCCGTAAGAGGAATTGATTTAGGTGGTTATGAAAAAGTAACTCCTTTTGATGGGTTATTTTTCATTTTCATTCTTTGACTTTAAGAAATTTCATATTTATCAGAACTGAATAATCAACAAAAATGCTGATTAATACTTTTTCGCCCTATTATCAAAAGTCTAAATATTTTGCTTAGTTAAAATTTTTAAATTTCACTTTTAAGAAAATTTTTGAGGGAGACGGAAAGGACAGATTGGGGGTTTGGGGTTAGCAGATGAAAACTGTCATGTCTAGACTGGTTAACAGCAACGTCCTACCGCACAGCACAGGGAACTGCGCTCAGTGCCCTGTGATAGATCGAATGGAAAAGAGTGTGGGAAGGAATGTGTATATGTGTGTGTGTATACACACACGTATATATATATATAGAACTGAGTCACTTTATATAGCTGTATTTTGTTCATTTTTCTTTTTTTATGAGATATAATTAGTTAATATTCAAGAAAACGAAATGTCTGTTATTTTATAGGCAGTTGACTGGTGGAGTTTAGGTGTTCTAATGTATGAATTACTAACTGGAGCATCTCCGTTCACTGTTGATGGCGAGAAGAACTCCCAAGCTGAGATATCTAGGTAAGACCTGACAAAATAAAATAAATGTGTTGTTTTCTCTAAGGGCCTGATCAAATTTCTGCAATCTGGCTGAAAGAAAAAATGATTTTTTAAATGGCATAGACAAAAATGGTGTATAACAGTAAATTGCCAATTATATTTCCATAGGATGTAGCTTTATAACCTTTATATCTCTTTATACTTTAGGTGCCCAGTTAGATCTTACTTTTCATAGTGTTGTAACTTTGTGTGCTCCAAAGCATTTACCATACTGTCTTAAGAAAAAAAGAAAGTGAAGTTGCTCAGTCGTGTCCAACTCTTTGCGACCCCGTGGACTGTAGCCTACCAGGCTCCTCCGTCCATGGGATTCTCCAGGCAAGAGTACTGGAGTGTGTTGCCATTTCCTTCTCCAGGAGATTGAAGCCGGGTCTCTCGCATTGCAGGCAGACGCTTTACCCTCTGAGCCACCAGAGAACACAACTTAGTGTTTATTTGCTGGGTACTTTTTCCCAGTGTATACATCATGTAATTTCTTTGTGACTTAAACATAAAGAAACAGTAGTTATTTTTCAGATCATGGATATAAACCCAGTAGAAACAAATACCCTGAGGTCACCGTCTTGTAGGTTATCATAGCCTTATTCTGTTCCTTTCCTTCAGAGCAGTTAGCACAAGTGCAGCGCTGCATTTTTGTTTGTATTATTTGACGAGTGTGTCTCTCCCACTGGATTGTGAGCTCTGAGAGCCGGGGTGACTCAGGCTTTGGTCCTCACCATGTGCGCTTGGAGGGCTCACCACGCAGAATTCAGTGAATGTTTTCAGAATGAAATGAGTTAATGAACAAATAAATGAAGCATGATAAAGCAGTATACTGATTACTCGTTATGTTTTTGTCCAATTTTTACTTGAATTTTGTAACTTTGAGAACAGATTTGACATTAACCATTGAGACTTCCACCGATTACCACGATGGAGTAACAGGGACCAGGTTTACTTCCCTTCCTGAACAGTTTTTTAAATGGGTAAAAATATATGAAACAACAGTATTGAAGACTTTGAACTCCAGCAGTGAAGCCCAGTGAACGCTGAGAGACGGGAAATAAACGAGGTGAGCCCCTGTGACTTCCGAGTTTAGGCCTCAAGAGAGGATGCAGGCTGCAGTTCAGCAGGGAAACGCCGTGGAGCTGTGACGGAAATGACGACTCAGCAAGGCGGGCGAGGCTGGAGTCCGCAGAGCAGAGTGCTGGAGAGGAGGAGGCTGCAGAAAGAGAAGTCCGGAGCTCTGTGGGAGGAATCCTTCAAGTATTAGTTAGTTAAGCACTGATAAGGACATATAGAAGGAAACTACTCAATTTACTTACCTAAGATGTTATTTCTCTTCAAATTGATCTAACAGATTCAACACAATTAGAATCCCAACAGGCTTTTTTTTTTTAGTTGAAATTGACAACTTGGGTCTAAATGCATAGGACCTAGAAGAGCCAAATCACCTTTGAAAAAGTAGACCAAATTTGATTTGAAGACTCATAAGCTATGGCAACTAAGACACTGTAGTGTTCATATCAAGGCAGACAAATCACTGATGAAGTAGAACAGAGAGTCCAGAAGTAGAACCACAGAGATTTAGGTAACTGATTTTTTCTTTTATGAAGTTCAGTATCAGTTTTGTGAAGAAAAGATAGGTTTTCAACAAATGATGCTGGAACCATTGGCTATTGTGTGGGGGGAAAATGAACTCTGCTAAATACTTCTTGCTATAGAAAGATTTTAAATGTATCACAGGCCTAAAATTATAAAAACTTCTGAAAGAAAAATTTTTTTGGCCTTGGGTTAGGCAAAGGCACAAAATGTGCAGTCTGTAAAAGCACACATTGATAAATTAGACTTTATCAAAATTAAGAGCTTCTGCTTTTCCAATGAAACTTTCAAGAGGTGGAAAGACAAACCACAGACTGTGATAGGGTTACAAATTATGTCTATTGATAAAGAACTGGTATCCAGAATACATGAAGAGCTCTCAAAACTCAAGGGAAAAACCCTCCATTGTTTTTAAAAGGGCAAAAGGTTTGAACAGTCTGCCAAAGAAGATATATGAGTGGCAGATGAGCACATAAAAAGTGACCAACATCATTAGTCTTCAGGGAAATGCAAATCCAGCCTCAGTGCAGTAGCTCTGTATGCTCCCTGGAATGACTAAAAATAAAGCTACTGACCATATTAGGGCTCTCCAGGGAAAGAGTACCAATGGGATATACATACACATAAGTAAAAGACTTATCATAAGGAGTTAGCTCACCCAGTTATGTCAGCTGAGAGGCCCATGACCTGCCTCTGAGAGCTGGAGGTCTGTGGGAGCTGCTGCAAGCCTAGTCCAAGCGCGATGGACTTAGAACGAGAGGAGCCAGTGGTGTGAATCACAGAAAACGAGTGTCCCAGGTTGAGCAGGCAGGCCGGAAGGGGCTAGGCCCTCTTCTCTGCTTTTCTTTCTGTTCAGGCACCTATGGATTGGCTGGTGCCACCACATTGGGAAGGGGATTCAAATACCAGTGTCGTCCAGACATACTTTCTCAGACACACCCAGAAATAATGTTTACTCTCAAACCAGTGACCCAGTCAAGTGACACTTTAAGTTAACCATCACAAGCCCATCCCCATCGCCCTGACCGCCATTTGCATCTCCTTAAACTATACTTGGTCTCCAATAAAGATAATAACAAGATTGTAATTCCACCTAACATAATATGGCTCTACCGCCAACCAATTAACCCCTTCCCCAGAAGAGAACATAAAGTCCTTGAGTGGTATGGTAATGTTCTCTCTTCCCTTTGAAATCCCATAACTTAAATACTATAGTATAAATTTAAAATACTTAAATACTATGGTATGAAGTCAGCATATCTTATTGTATATGTGAAGGAATAAGGCAGGGAAAAAAACAAACATCTATTTATACACACACATATTCATAACAAAACAGGGAAGAAATACTCCTGTCAGTAAAGTCCCCATTTCTGTAAATGCTTACATAGAAACGGGGTCTATGTCACCAGTCTGTAGAGTCTGTGTAACCTGGGGTCATAGCTGGTATCTGTAACTGCCTTCTTCCACCACCCACTTTGTATTCCCTTTGCCTTCAGCAAGTACCTCAGACTGGGGGGTGACCGCAGCCTTCATTCCCAGAGAATCTGGCCGCTGGTAGTCCTGCCTGCGTTGAGCTGCTGCTTTTTCAGTTGGCCATCACAGGGCATGGTGACAGCAGCAGACGCCCCGATGCGTCTCCTGTGTTCTGGGTGTGCTCGTCCTTGCCTCCCTTGTGGAACAGTAGTCCAGCGTCCCGTGGTAGTAAGGGCCGTTCATCCCAGCCGCTGCCACAGCTCCTGCTGCCGCTTGCTTCAGAGGCATAAGGAAGTGGCTCGGTGGCCATCTTAATTTCCAGTTCAGTGGAGTCACTGTTAAATCTCTAGGAGGAAGCATTACTTCCCCTGGAACTAAGACCTTTAGGCCAGCAGACCATAAAGTCATGGGAACAGAAAGCAAACATTTTGCTAGTGAATCACTATGGATAAGAGTAAGTGGCCCCACTCCCGTATCTGCTGCTTGATTTCTGGACTCGTGAATCCTGGCTATGAGAGAAACGGCACCATATACTGGATGGAGATTCTGAGGGTTTTTGCCTTCTGGAGAAACTTGCCACCCTAACTTGCATGATAACTGAATTTTCAAATGATCATTCTACCATGATATCAAGCCAGCTGCCTCAGAAGGCTGCAGAACACGATTAAGACCAGTGAATTCCATGAGCATGGTCTATTGCTGTACTTCTTTTGCTATGAAGTGAGTTCCTTGATCAGAAACAGTGCTGTCCAGATACCATGATAGTGCGTAGGGAATTTTTTAAGCCTGTGGATCACAGTTTTGGCAGAAATATTGCTTGTAGGAAAAGCAGTCCATATCCGTAGTGCCTGCTCTAGTTAGAGTGAAAATCTGTCCCTTCTACAATGACAACAATCTGGTGTAATCAACCTGCCACCAGAAGCTGGCTGATGACCCTGGGAGTTGGTGCCAGATAAGGTTCTCAGTGTTGGTCTCCACGCAGTGGCCTGAAGCCAGATGAGCCTTGGTGAGTGGAAATCCTGCTGCTGAGTCCAGACCTCAGCTCCAGCCTTGCCTCCATGGCCACCTTGCCCATGAGTCCGCTGGCTGATGACAGGGTTCGCTGGAGAGAGGCTGACAGACCAGCATATGCATTTGACTGTTAAAACCCTGCTCTGCTCAGGTCATCCTGCAGTGAGCACTCACATAGGACACAAATACCTCACATTTTTGCCCAGAGAGGTCTGTCAACAAAGCTTTCCCCCAGACACCTCTGTCAAGTAGATTTCCTTGTCACCAACTTTCCACTCATATTCCAAGTCCCTGGCCAGCCAAATTGTTGGCCACAACCCATTAATGAAAACAAAATTACAGGACTGGCGGTGTCCTTCCAAGTGCAGAGAATGACTAGGTGCACCGCTCAGGGTTCTGCCCACTGGGAAGGTTTGCGCTCACCTTTGCACATCGTGCAGAGCTGTTTGTGAGCCAAGCCTGAGTCTTCTGTCCCTCTTTCAGCCACAGCAGGGTCTCCCCGTGTGGCCATCCATAGATGCAGACTGGTGGAGAGAGGGCGGCAGAGCCGGAAAGGGGACCGTGAGCATTTAGGCCGCGTCTCCACGCAGCTCATGGCATCTTCAGCACCTGCTCAGTCCAGTCTCGTGTTTGCTGTTTCCACTTGATGGTGGAGTATTGCTGTGCACTCCCAACTCCACAGCTTAATGGACCAGATAAATGGGCATCTCGGTGGCATGTAACTTCGGAGCCCAGAGTTAAATGTTCAGGCCAAGCAGCAGACCAAGAGCTCTTTCTCAAAAGGGGAGTGGTTATCCTCAGAAGATGGCAGGGATTTGCTCCAGAACCTGAGCGCTCTAGGTCACCACTCAGGGCTACCCAAGGCTCCAAACAGCACCTGTCTGCCACTTCCAGTGCCCCTGGGTCTGCTGAATCAGAGGAACCAAGTGAGAGAGCAGCTTCACAGTGGCCTGGACCCTTCTCTTGTTCTGGACTCCACTCAACAGCAGTTTTTCAAGTCGCTTGGTAAACTGGCTGGAGTAACACACCAGCTTCCCACGTCCTGAGGCCCGCCAGGCATCGTGCCCCTTGTTTTGGTGGTAGGAGAGGCCAGCTGCACCAACATACCCTTCACCTTGGGAGAGCTGTCTCGAGGTGCCCTGCACCACTGGACTCCTAGAAACCCACTAGGGTGGAGGCCCCTGGATTTGGGACAGATCCGTCCCCACCCTGTGTCACACAGGGTCCCACCAGTGAGTCTCAAGTCATCGCTACTTCTTGCTCAACAGGTCCAGTCAGCCTAAAGCCACCAATGCAGCGGACCAGCGTGGTTGTCTGTGAAGGAGAAAGGCAATCAAGAGCTTTGTGAACTGAATTACGACATAGGGCTGGAGAATGGATAACCCTGGAGGCAGGACAGTGAGGGTACATGGCTGGCTTTTCCAGCTGAGAGGAGCTCCTTTTGGTGGGACTGATGGACAGGGTGGAGAAAAACCAGAGCTTGTATTCATTTACTCAAGCAATGAAACCACGTCTGGTCCAGCAGCTGCACCTGGAGCTCCCACCTGCCTAAATCTATAATGATACGCTGTCTTCTGCTCGGGTCAGGCGGGCGAGCTCAAGGGCGCTGCAGTGGGAAGCTGCACTCCCGCCGCTTTCTTGTCCTCGCTGGTGGATTGAGCCTCAGCAGCCCTGGAGACACCCCGCCGCTTTCTGACTCGCTATTTCCCAGGCGGAGGCGGTTCCGATGGCCTCCCCTTGGCCCTCCCTGCCGGAGCCGCCCTCACTCCTTAGGTCCGGGCGCCGGTGCGGGCTCCCGCCAGCTGCCGAGTGTCTCTGTCCCAAGTTCGCATCCGGCCCTGGGGCGGGAATCCCAGGACAGGGTCAGGGACGGCTGCATCCACTGTGGAGATGAACCTGCGCTGGAACTGGGCCTCCTCAAGCCCCTCTCTGGCCGATGGGTCTCCTAGAATTCGTGTCGGTTCAGAACCAGAGACCAGAGGCCCCCGAAGGTCCGACGTCCCCCTTTGCCCCGCGAGCGGTTACTCTGCTGAGAGGCTGGAGGTCCCTCTGGGGAGCGCTGGGAGGAAGACGCACAGTCAGCTCTCAGGGTCCTTCCACGGGGACCCACGCTCCCCTCTACTCAAGAGGCTGTAGACGTGTAACTGGCTCGAGTGTGGGAATTGACGGAGGGGCTGGACGGGGGAGGGCAGGAGCCGTGACAGGGTCACAGGAGCCTCGCGGGTGATGGGGGTGGCCATGCCCTGGACGGTGCACGTGGGCTCACAGCTGTGTCTGTGTGTGTGTGAGAGAGACTGCATTTATCAGATTGTGCACTTTACATATTGAGTTTATTGTACCTCAATTTTACTTCAGCAAAACTGCTAAATTTTTTAGAATGTGCCTTTTACAGGATAGATTAAGAATTAAATAATTTCTCACTATTCTGGCTTATTCAATATCAGAACTAAGTGATGAGAAATATTTCTTGTTAAAATCAAATTTAAATCGTGCCTATTATTAAAATTCTCGACATGACTTTGCTTATTTTAAATGTGCTTTTGGACAGTTTGAAAATGCATCCGAAGTATAGGAAACCTTGACCACAGTCTTGAGAATTTAGGTCCCGTGCAAGGTCATACCTGTCGTGGTGACAAATGACAAAACCTAACCTGACAAGGTTTAGCAGCGGCTCCCCTGACTGGTTCCCTCTTTTTGATCCCACACACACAGTCAGTCTTCTCTCACAGTTTTCCTTTCCACCACAGCTCTGCCTCTAGAGAGACAGTATGTTGCTGGTCTCGATGGCAGGAGTATTCTGAACCAGATGATTTTCAAATTTAAATTGTTTTATTGCCCTTAGATCAGTTAGTTGGCATTCTGATTTTAGCAAGAGAAAGAGTCTGAATCAGATTATCTAAAATCTTGAAACTAGAGTAGATTTCTCAAGAGTTTAAATAGGACTCCTTCCCTTTAATCCATTAATTATTCACTGTCTTGTTATTAATAGTTTTATGTAAAGCGTGGTGTTAACTGTGATCCAGGGGGTTTTGTTTTGTTTCATTACTACACGTTTACAAACAGTGTAATAGCTGAATTATCCGACATTACTTTTTCCTCCCAAGACAGTCATTCTGACTGTCTTTCCTGGTGTAAAGTCTTTCATAAATAGTCTATTCTTTACAAAATATGTACCATTCAGATAAATGTATCATTATCTTGTCTCCAGATGTCTTAATTAGCCAGTGCTTTTTCTGATTGTTGAATTCCTCCGTTCCTTAATTATTGCACTCTTCCCCAATCTCTGCATTATTCCTTTAGTTTTTATTTGAGATGCTTCAAAATAATGTATTATCCAAATTATCTGTTTGCCTGTTGTTATCTACAGGTAGCCTAAAGTCAAGACAAATGTGTTTTTCTGGTTATCAGATTTCAAACTGTGATAAGGGTTTAGAATGAGATGAGAACTTTCTCCTTGGTATAAGAATCCCTTCACCAGTTACCCAGATGGGCATCTCTTTTCTGTCTGAGCCATCAGTGAACAGATAGCACTGTTGTATATTTTCAAGGAATCCCCTTCCATTTTTGAACTTTAGCAGGTAGAATTTCTCCCCCCTTAAAAAGAAGTTGAAATTAGCTTCCTCTAACCTCTGCACATTGGAGAAGGCAATGGCACCCCACTCCAGTACTCTTGCCTGGAAAATCCCATGGACAGAGGAGCCTGGTGGGCTGCAGTCCATGGGGTCTCTAAGAGTCAGACGACACAACTGAGTGACTTCACTTTCACTTTTCACTTTCATGCATTAGAGAAGGAAATGGCAACCCACTCTAGTGTGTTTGCCTGGAGAATCCCGGGGACGTGGGAGCCTAGTGGGCTGCCATCTATGGGGTCGCACAGAGTCAGACACAACTGAAGCGACTTAGCAGCAGCAGCAACCTCTGCATGTAAATCCTAGTCCTGGGCCCCGTCCACTAAAGAACAAAGTAATTCTGTTGTTTCTTCCATACCTTACATTAGGCCTCGGACAATAGTTTTATCTAGGGCAGGTCTTCTCGTTCTCTTAACTGTTCATGTGAAATCATTTCTAGATTCTTCATCCCTTGGTACCGTTTAGAATAAAAATTAAGTTTTCAACATCCAGATCTGGATGATCGATCGCTCTTTGGCTTTTCTTTGAGTCTGTTTCTTCTTTCTGTCTCACGTCTGTGCATTTCTCACGTGTATGTTTCCCACCCGCGTGTCCGGCCTCTGTGTAGCGCTTCCTCCTTCAGGGTGCGTGTTGCTGCCCCACGGGTCTCCCCTCAGCCACCAGTCTCCTGGCAGCTTTTCTGCCTCCCCTCCAAGAAAGAGCCTCTCGCTTGCCTGGAGCTGCGTAAATCAGGATGATTAGCTTTGCCTCTCTCCTGGGTATCAGGACGTAGAGGTTCAGTCGGCAGCTCTTCTGTCATCTCCACAGGGTTGTTTCTGTCTCACTCTCTCTGACTTGGACATTTACAAAATATATGCCGAGAAATGTTTATGTGGAATTTTATTACCCGTCAGTAAAGTGTATTTTATTCATGTTTCATTGTGCTGTTATACGCATATTGTTATATAAATTCAGGTCTGAGAGTTATCAAAATCATGGTTTAAACAGACTCTAGTTGTGTTAAGTCAGGGCTTGGCAAACTATAGCCTGCAGGTCAAATCCATTCAGCTCCCTGCTTTTGTGTGGCCTGTGAGATAAGAAAAAATGAAAAGGTGAACAATATTTTGTGACATGTGAAAATGATGTGAAGTCTGAGTTTGGTGTCCATCAATAAAGTTTTATTAGAACACGGCATGGGCGTCCATTTACGTGTC
Source organism: Bos taurus (assembly GCF_002263795.3). Lineage (NCBI taxonomy): Eukaryota > Metazoa > Chordata > Mammalia > Artiodactyla > Bovidae > Bos > Bos taurus. The sequence goes on along the minus strand of NC_037337.1, from coordinate 102,512,074 downwards.
CTGTCTGGCTGCTTTTGCGCTGGAGTAGCACTGAGTAGTTGCCCCAGAAGCCACGCAGCTTCCAGAGCCTGAAGAACGTACTGTCTGGCCTTGTTATTACTTATCTAGTATCTGTTGCTCAGTAACAAATGACCTCAAAACTTAGTGGCTTAACACAGCAAACATTTATAACCTCAGGGTTTCTGTGGATCAGGAATCTGGGCACAGTTTAGCTGAGTCCTGCACGTCAGGGTCCCTCACAGGCTGCAGTCAGAGTGTTGGCTGGGCTCTCAGTATCTCAGGGCTCACCTGGGAAAGGGTCTGCTTCCAAGCACAGGTGGTTGTTCCCGGATTCCGTTCCTCTGGGTTGTAGGACTGTGAGCCTCAGTTCCTTGTGGTGGGGGCCCCTGCAGCATGGCAGCTTCTTCATCAGAGCATGCAACAGAGAGTCTGCTGGGAAGATGGGACGTTCTGTTACCTGATGATGAACGCACCGTCTTCTCATCTTTCCTGTATATTTGTGGTTATAACAAAGCCTCCAGCTCCAGCTGTATCCACGAGTATCCACGAGGCTGTGGATACACGGAGAAGAGCGATTGTGGGGATCTCGGGCGCCTCCCCACCGTGTGCCTTTTACACAAAAGTTCAAAGACCCCTGGTTTAGGTAGAAATGTATTGTCCTTCCAGTGAGTGTTGGAGCCGGGGCAAGGGCACTAGCCAAAGAACCTCACCTCGTTATTCTTTTTTTTTTAATATTTGTTTGTTTGGCTGCACCGAGTCTTGGTTGCTGCGCACGGGGCCTTCAGTCTTTATCGTGGAATGCGGGGTCTGTGGTCGGGTGGGGTCTTTTTCTCTTTTCAGTTGTGACATGCGAAGCCTCAGATGCTGCACGTGCAGTCTAGCTCCCTGACCAGGGATGGAGCCGGGCCCTGCGCTGAGAGCACCAGGGAAGTCCTGCCTGCGTTATTCTTAATTATCCAGCAGACTTGGCCTCAGAAGATACAGGGTAGGCGGGTCAAGAAAGAACTCTGAAAAAAAAAAGAAAGAAAGAATTCCATAACAGGCAGAAGCAAGTGGTGGTGTGGGACGGTGCCCCCAGCGCAGCCAGCTCCGTGGCTCCGTGAAGGCGTGCTCCTGTGGAGTAGTGGGCTGAGGGCCCCCCATGCCAGCCTCTGTGCCCAGTCACCTGTGTCATGTCCTTGAATCCTTACAGCATTGCAGCATGTGCTGTCCTGCAGATGAGGAGCTGCGGGGAGGTGGACTGGGGCTGACTGCAGAGCGACCGGAAGTGGCTTTATGCTCTCTCCAGGGTAGCACTTGGTTCCCTGAGGCTGTATTCTTTCCTGGTGAGGCAGATGCTTATTTCAGGTGAAGGATTGGGAAGGGCTGGCCTGTAGACAGCAGTGGGATTGATTTCATTCATCTCTGGAGTGTTCAGTGAGTGATTTTTAACTCCTGAGAGGAAAAGAAATAGAAGGACATGGTTCTTGCCCTAAGAAAACTTACATGTCATTTGGGAAGATATGGAATGATTAGATGACAGTTGATAATGAGAGACGGTGTTGACTGATGGCAAGTGGTAAGAGGAGTGCTGTGGGAATCCAGGGGCACAGACAGGGCCTTGGGGTTTGGGAGCATCAGGGGTGCCCTCCTGATGGAGCCGCGGGGTGGCCTGGAGCACGCATGAGGGGCAGGCAGAGCCTGGGGGCTCCGTGGCGTCCTCGCCAGCCTGTGGACGGCTGTCTGCGAGCCGTGACCCTGTAAATGAAGTTCGTTTCATCATTCCGAATCTAAAAGGACCGCCACTACAGTTTAAAGCACGCATAAGGGGAAAGCAGTGACAGGAGTACCCAGCGGTGAACACTGCTGAAGTAGTTCCTGCTCATCATCTTCACCTGAATAATGCTGTGCTCATGCTAGAAATACGACTTCCCGTTTTGCAGTTTTTGTGTACATTTATGAGCATCTCTAGTGACAGACTCTTCATAAACATGATTTTGTACTGGCTATGTGTCATACCACTGAATAGATGCTTTACTGTTCCGCTCATGTTGAACAGCAATTTAGAGTGAGTGAAGTGTAGCGAAAAGTTTCTAACTCAGGTAGGCACGTAAGTGATTCTGTCATTTTGGGACCACTGGGGAACCAGAAAGTGAAAGTCAGTGATGACATGGGGAAGACTGTGAACTTACAGACAGCAAATAGAAATAATCAAGCCATCTTTTGCCTTCTGCAAAAACAGTTAAAAAGTTATCTGCAAGCATGGCTCAAGTGGTGAAGAATCAGGTTTGATCCTGGTTTGGGAAGATTCCCCTGGAGGAGAAAATGGTAACCCACTCCAGTATTCTTGCCTGCAAAATCCCATGGATGGAGGAGGCTGGTGGGCTACAGCCTATGGGGTCGCAGAATCAGACTTGACTCTGCACGTGCGCACTGATAGAGACTGAGGAAGAAAGCTCCTGGTTTAGGAAGTAGAGAACAGTTAGACGTCTGTTGCTTCAGTGAACACTTGTGCAGGACTTGCTATGGGCCAGAGCAGTGCTCTTGGCTCCACAGAATAAAGGAGTAAGACTGCTTTTTGTAAAAAAAAGAGAGACAGTGCCTACCCTGTTGAACTTACATGTTATTTGGGAGATATAACTAATAGATAAACATGTGATAGTCTGTAAATTCCATGAAGAAAGATAAAGGGAAAGTTAGAGTGTGGGAAAAGCAGCAGTCTTACGGATGGGGGCGATGGGGGTGATGGGGGTGAGCACAAACCACTGTCATGCCGGCCACTGAGAACTTTTAATTGGGGTAGTTCTTTGTTGTCATGTTTTAGTGAACATACGAAACACATATGCAAGCTCCATAGTTTTACTGCTTCCACCACGTTTTATTATGGGAAGTTTCAAATATTTGCTGCAGTGGACACCCACATACTCAGTGCCATGATTCTACCATGAATATTTTACCATCCTTGCTTATTACATATCTGCCCACCTCTTCCCCCATCACAGGTTTAATTTTAATCTTGATGTCCTCACCCTTTACTCCGTTAATTCTTTGGCTAATTGGTTATGGATTTTTTTTTTTTACCATAGGGGTTTTCAGAAACCTAAACATCCATAATCAGAAGAAATTTTATATTCGTTTATATATTATTATATATTTTAATGTTACTTCATTTGGTGTTTACATGTAATTTCTCTATCCATTCGGAGTTTACAAGGCGAGGCCCTTGCTTTGTTCATCTCCTTCCCAAAAAGCTCATTCCCTGGGACGTGTGTCAAATCATGCCCACCTTTCCTGTGTTGATTTGTCATTTTTTAAAAACAATGTAAGAAAAAAAAACAACGTAACCCTTTTGTATACGCCTATTTTTCAAGTGGTGTCTTCTGTTCACTCGATGTGGCTATTAATTTATTTTACCACCGTTTCATTTTCATAATACATTTTAACATGTAGTTAGGCAAATTCTCACACTATTTTTCAAAATTTTCTTAGCTGTGTTATCACTTACTCTTGCAAATAAATATTAATATTATCCAGACTCTAAAATATCTGGTTGAAATTTTAATTCGTAGGTATATTTTTTCTTTCCTCATTTGAAAAACAAGGATAATAAGAACCTTTTGATAGGATTGTTGCATGGATGAAATGATAATACACTACACCTGAAGTGTTTGACGTGCTGTGTTGATTCAGAGCTGGTTCTGATTTTCCAGAGGGCTCTAAGATTCATTTAGAAGCAAGAGAAAACAGTCCTGGGTTATTAACCAGTTGAGACACCACAGGACCGGTGCCTTCACCAGTCAGGCGGGTGCAGTTCATGTCTCAGGGTAACTTCACAGTAACCACACACCCGATGCTTCATGTCCATCTTGACCTGAGCGTTCCAGGGAAAATGTGTTAGAGGAAGGTAAGTCCGAGGTCACCCCCTCACAGGTGCAGGGTTGAGCCTGCCGTCTCCTCCCCTGCCTGCCCCCGTTTCTGGCCCTCACAGCGTCCCCACCTTGCTGAGGAGCCCGTCCCACTGCACTCCCCGAAGGAGTGGTCCTCCGCCGCCTCCAGGGAGGCCCCCGCTGGCCCCGCTTCTCGCCGGGCGGTTTGCTCCTGCTGCTTCCCAAGCCGCTGTCCTCGCTTGGGAAAAGGGAGGGTTCAGAGCGATGGCTGTGTGTTCTGCGTGTTCCCTCATCAGCTCTGTCTTCGGCAGGAATTCCTGCAGATTTCTACTCGTTTCTTCCCGATCTGTTGCCCTTCTCACCCACATCTAGCCTGCTCCTTCCCTGCGTGTGGACCTCCGGCCCACCTGTCTCAGTTGCACACCGTGCTGCTGTTTGTCCAGACCGCTGCCCTGAAGTGTGCACACGCCTCCTGCTGCTCCTCACAGGCTGGGCATCTCGGTGAAGCCGTGCCTGCCTTCAGGGCTCACTCCCCTCTCACCAACCCTCTTTCCCTGTGAACCCAGCACAGTCAACAAGACTGACCATTCCTTCCCCCAACACCTGGTATGGAGCAGACTTCCAGTAAACGTGGGTGACTCCAGTATAAGAAGTACTAGTACAGAGTCAGGATCCTCAGAAGGAGTCAGCAAGCTGCTTCCTGCTGCACCTGGTTCACTCATCAGCAGGGAATCTGGAGCCTCGTCCTTCCACATGAGAAACCTGTGGCTGCAGAAAGCAGGGTGGAGAAACGGGCAGGCTAGGCTTGCCTTCCCTGCGGGACAGGCTGCCCACGCCGTGTGTCCTTCGAGGGGACCCTCTCTCATGCTGCAGCCCTGACAGACAGGGGGTGTCAGGGGATGCTGCTGGGCTTCTTAAATTTTTATTTGGCTGTGTCGGGTCTCAGTTGCAGCTTGCAGGCTCTCTCTGTTGCGGCCAGCGGGCTGGGTCATTGCTCTGCAGCGTGTGGGATCGATCTTCCCCGACCAGAGATCAAACCTGCACCCCTGCGTTAAGAGCACCCCTAACCACTGGACCCCAGGAATCCCTCTGCTGTGCTCTGCTTGCTCGTGTTTTGCTTGTTCTTTCAGCAGTGATTTAGGTTCCCAGGTTGGAGTGTTAGGTGTAGAGCGAGCTTTGAAATGAACAACGCTGCTGGAATGCTTAGTTGGAAGTGACCGTCTCCCCGTCACTCCCTGAGCCCAGTGCTGCAGGCCGCCTGTTTCTCGGGGCTCCTTAGGTGAGGGAGGGGGCAGGGAGGAGCTCGCATCTGTCTGGCTTCTGCTTCGTTCTGGGGCTGCACCAAGCACCATGCACCAGGTCCATGCTCGTGTCAGCAGTGATGCCCGTTTTAGGCAGGTCCTGCTGTTGAGAAAACAGTTGTGGAAGCTCTGGTATGAGAACATTGATGAACTTTTCTAAGGTCACACGGCCAGTGTTACCTTGAACCTGATCCAGACGGGCTCCAGAATTCCTGCTCGTATCACACTGTAGCTGTCTCTTAATTATCTTTTTGTTCCAAAACAGTGTTACTATTCTGATGCACAACAGGGGATCTTTTTCTAGCCCAAATAATTGAGACTGTTCATCTCCACATGTACTGTGTTAAGCTTCCTAATTTCCATCAACCCCTCCCATTATATTTTTCTCATTTAACTGTTGTTCCAGCTCTTAAGAGGGACAGAGGTACATTATGATTGAATTGGTTTCTTCTGTGACCTTAGAAGAATTTAGAATATGATCATGTTAATTTTTTACTTGGCTGTACTGTCAGTAACGAGCAGAGCCCGCTCTGTCCTGGAGCACCACGTGCCTTCCAGGGCTCCCTGGTCTGTTTCATCGTCGCCCATCAGGAGGAGGACGTTCTCGTCCATGACGAGCCCCCAGCTCTGATGCCCTTTTCAGACACCAAGGCCGAGCCTCCTCCAGGTGGCTCTGCTCCCTGTCTGGGGCTTCTGCCCTCCGCATCCCGCTGGCACCTTCTGTTCACTGGCACACGGGGCAGGGGAAGCGAGACGGGGTAGTTGGGGTTTCATTCGTCCTTGCAAACCTGAGTGCCGATTTTCTCTTCTCTGAAATTTATTAAAGTTGTTTCCATTGTGAAAGCTTTCATCATAGAGTCTAGTCCATAGATAGGAGATCTAACTCAATTCCAAGCCTTTTTTATTTTCCCCCAATTAAATATTTGAATAGTAGTTTCCCATTATGGACTTACTTTGTGGCTCAGACGGTAAAGAATCTGCCTACATTGCAGGAGACCCAGATTCAATCCCTGAATCGGGAAGATCCCCTGGAGAACAAATTGGCTACCCACTTCCATCTTCTTGCCTGGAGATTCCATGGACAGAGGAGCCTGGTGGGCTGCAGTCCACGGGGTCCCAAAGAGTCGGACACGACTGAGCAATTAACACTTCCCATTAGGATTGACATACTGGAAATAATCCAGTACTTTTTGTTTCTGCTATTTTGAGTTTCAGAAATTTGATTTCATAGTATCTCAATTTAAATATTTTATCTCCATTTTTCACATATAGTTAAATTTCAGAGTGTGTCACACCATAATTGTTTCTGCAAAGAATATGGTCACTATAACTTCACCCTCTGTTTATTTTAACAGCAAGTTTTATCTGCCTACAGGAGAATATTAAAGAGCGAGCCTCCGTATCCCCAGGAAATGAGTGCTGTAGCCAAAGACCTGATCCAGCGTCTCCTGATGAAAGATCCCAAGAAAAGACTGGGATGTGGTCCACGCGACGCAGATGAAATCAAAGAACACCCCTTTTTTCAGGTGAAACACACTGAGCAGATGGTGTTCTGTGCCCTGCTGTTTTCAGGGTGCTTGGCGTTCTTGGTGAAATGAGCGAACATGGGCATTTCAGAGCCATTTTCTCTCCGCTTCCATGGTGTTATCCCTTTTTCAAATGACAGAACCCTTTAAGAAGGATTAGAATTCTACTTGTAAGGATCTCTGTAGTCTTTTTTTCTCTTTAAATGAAGTGAAAATGGGAAGGATCCTATTAACAATTGTTTTTCTATATATTAATTGATTAGAGTTTCTAAGTATTGGTTTCCATTTGTGATCTGGAAATGTAGGCATATAGACTGAGGAGACTTGTACTGAATTTTTTAGGCTCACTTCATGAGCTGTCACTGCCACTGTGTTATGCTTTTTAGATAGTCATTTCATCTCTTCTTTCCCAGGAGAAATCTTAGGCAATTCAAAATCAGCCTCCTTCTCAGTTGAATATCTATAATATGTGAAGAATTATTCATTAATTTTCACTGTACTTGAGACGGTGCTTTTCTTGTTCTGCAAAAGCCTAATGAGACCATCTGCAGAGCACCAACATGTCTGCTAACCTCAGTTTGCTCAGTGTAGGAAAAAAAAAAATAACCATAGTTTTCGATAACTGGGAAAAAATAGACTGAGTTGGCTAGTTATTGCAATCTAAATAGTCAATCTGAAATATAATGACCTGGATTTCTAAAACTCTGAGTTTATGACTTTTAAATAATTTAATAGTATCAAGAAACATGACCTAAATATTTATGTCTAGAGGGACCATCAGTTTTATTTTGCAAACTGATCTTTCACATTATCACGAAAATGAATGAAAATATCATACCAAAACAAAGAAAAAACTACTGTAGAGTAAGCTTTCATGCTTAATAGAGAAAAACAGGTAATTATTGAAAATAAGAATCTTAGATGCGAAAAAAAGGACACATTTATTTCAGTTTTAGCCATTTTAAAAAGTATTACTGTACTTCTTATAGAGGTTCAGTAGCATAGTGAGAAATACATTTAGAATAAAATTCTCAGTATGTACATTTCTTAGATTAAAAGGTTAACATTTGAACAAACTATTTCAGATATCTTGTTCAGAAATTTGGCTCCAAAATTAACAACAAATTGTGGAAAATTCTTAAAGAGATGGAAATACCAGACCACCTTACCTGCCTCCTGAGAAATCTGTATGCAGGTCAAGAAGCATAGATAGAACCAGCCATAGAACAATGGACTTGTTCAAAATTTGGAAAGGAGTACGTCAAGACTGTATATTGTCACCCTGCTTGTTTAACTTCTATGCAGAGTACATCATGCAAAATGCTTGGCTGGGTAAAGCTCAAGCTGGAATCAAGATTTCCCGGAAAAATATCAACAATCTCAGAAATGCAGATGATACAACCTTATGACAGAAAGCAAAGAGGAACTAAAGATGAAGGTGAAAGAGGAGAGTGAAAAAACTGGCTTAAAACTCAACATTAAAAAAAATAAGATCATGGCATCCAGTCCCATCACTTCATGGCAAATAGATGGGGAAACAATGGAAACAGTATTTTCTTGGGCTCCAAAATCACTGCAGACGGTGACTGCAGCCAGGAAATAAAAAGACGCTTGCTCCTTGGAAGAAAAGCTGTGACCAACCTAGACAGCATATTAAAAAGCAGAGATATCACTTTGCCAGCAAAGGTCCATCTTGTCAAAGCTATGGTTTTTCCAGTGGTCACATATGGATGTGAGAGTTGGACCATGAAGAAGGCTGAGTGCTGCACAATTGATGCTTTTGAACTGTGGTGTTGGAGAAGACTTTTGGGAGTCCCCTGGACTGCAAGGAGATCCAACCAGTCAATCCTAAAGGAAATCAACCCTGAAAATTCATTGGAAGGACTGATACTGAAGCTCCTATACTTTGGCCACCTGATGCGAAGAATCAACTCATTGGAAAAAACCCTGATGCTGGGAAAGATTGAAGACAGGAGGAGAAGGGGATGACAGAGGATGAGATGGTTGGATGGCATCACCGACTCGATAGACCTGAATTTGAGCAAACTCCAGGAGATAGTGAAGGACACGGAAGCCTGGTGTGCTGTGGTACCTGGGGTCGTGAAGAGTCAGACACAACTGAGCCACTGAACAACAACTCAAGTGAAATAGCCCAAATCATATTTTCCTGGAATCTTTTCCTCCACAGTTCCCTGTACTTATGAATATTGCAATATAGCTTTCATATTCGAGCAATTTTCTATAGCTTAGAATAGTAATTTTAGGTTATTTAATTGCCTTGACTTTGTAAATGACAGGGACACTTCTGCTGCTGCTGCTGCTGCTAAGTCGCTTCAGTCGTGTCTGACTCTGTGCAACCCCATAGACGGTAGCCCACCAGGCTCCCCCGTCCCTGGGATTCTCCAGGCAAGAACACTGGGGTGGGTTGCTGTTTCCTTCTCCAATGCATGAAAGTGAAAAGTGAAAGTGAAGTCGCTCAGTTGTGTCTGACCCTTAGTAGCCTACCAGGCTCCTCCGTCCATGGGAGTTTCCAGGCAAGAGTACTGGAGTGGGGTGCCATTTCCTTCTCCAAGGGACACTTCAGGAAAGACCAAAATTCTACTTGCAAAGGCCCAAATGGAGTGGAGGTGGAGAGGATTGTAATAGTATTCAGCTTTCTACATACTAAATGTTGTCCTGCTGACAACAGATGTCTTTAAGTTACCCCTTTACTCGAGAAGTTCCTCTTAATACGTGTACGGTAGCCAAGCACAAATCATATGCTCGTAGTGGAGGACACCACAGCTGCAGAGAGGGGAGAGCACAAACTAGCAAGTCAAGAAACTGGCCCTTCCACTAGCGAATGTTTCAGTGAAAAGGATTGCTGTGATTCCCAGGCTTCAGTTTCCATCTGGATCAAATAAAGAGGATGAGCTAAATGACCTTTAAGACCTGTTCCAGCTGAAAAGTTTGAAGATCTGTAATTTAGTGATCGTACCTCCATCGCCTCCACAAGAGGGCACAATGAAAACATTTTATGTTGATTTTACTTACTGAATGTCATCAACGAAGTGCAAGTTTCATGTTTTACCGTCTCCGAAATCAGTATGCAGCTTACAATGGGCAGAATTTTGCTATTCTAATTGGTCATGCTTTTTCTTTCTTAATGGTATGTAAAGTGTGTATCTTACTATCAAGGATGGCATCTTAGATTATAGGAGAAATATATTGATATTATATATTTGTAATATCAAATACATTGATACTATATATATACATACTGTGGGATTCAGTTCAATAAGTATTATCAGAGACTGTTTTAAGTGACAGAAGGAGAACAACAAAAAAGAACAGAGGGTTGAATTTGGATCATATAAGAGAGCAGTTTATCAGACAGTGACTGACATGGGTGGGAAGGAGGCCTGGATTATGCCCTGGGGGAGAGAAGAGGCCATGTTGAAACCCTTGAATACAGTTGAATGACAAAAGAATGGTTACATCAGTTAGACTTATAGATATAAACCAATGCATGAATTACAGTTTATTATCTAATCTGTCTAGATGGCCAGAAGGAAAGCTAGTTAACACTGCCTCTTGAAAATAGGGCTGTTCCTTTAGAGTTAATAGTCATATCCATTTTAAAGCCCTTTATTACAGGCTAGGTTTGGTTTTGGTTTGGCTTAAACGCCTTTCTCGGGGCACCTGACAGTAACTCTTGATGTCCACTGGGTGAACTGGGGTGTTCTGGTGCCCCCTAGTGGCCAGGATGAGACCCCGCGGCAGTGGGATGGAAAGCAGTCTCACCTTCCAGTCCCGGCGTCGGGTGGAGCTATAAACTGCAGTCAAAAAACAACTGAGCTAGTCAGTATCAGATCTGAATCAGTCAGCCTTGAGATGTCCAAATGCTTTATAACGATAATATAATAATTTTCACAAACTGATCACATGTATGAAACCGCCCCCCCCCCAAAAAAAATATGCTCCTGTTTGTAAAGAAGAAATTGTTTTTAATTGTTGGTTGGAAATATGTGCTTTTCTCTCTCTTGCTCCATGAAAATTACCTACCTTTGTTATTTTTCAAAAATGTATTTCAACTTTGTTGATTTCTACTTTGTACCAATTTTCTTTCTGTTTTAGAAAATAAACTGGGATGATTTAGCTGCCAAGAAAGTGCCCGCACCTTTTAAGCCAGTCATCCGAGATGAATTAGATGTGAGTAACTTTGCGGAAGAATTCACAGAAATGGACCCCACCTACTCTCCTGCAGCTCTGCCCCAGAGCTCCGAGAGGCTGTTCCAGGTAATCGCGAAGGGTGCACCGTGTTGCTTGGCCACAGGTGCTTTCAAAGAAAAGATTGATTTTTCATATGAAATTTTTTTGGCATCTTGAAAAACAGGACTCTCTAATTTCTTTAAAATGATTAAATACAGAGATATGACAAATCGTTAACTGAAGCTTGTGGTTTGTTAAATAGCAGACATTATTTACGTATTTTATTTTTTAAGAGTTCTCTTTACATATTTAATTATTTTTGGCTGCACTGCACAGTATGTGGGATCTTAATTCTCTTAACTAGACCACTGAAGAAATCTCTGTGTGTTTATTTTTTATGTAAATAACTGTTAGAGGTAACACCTGAAGTTTTATTTCTGTTCAGGCTCTTTTGTAGAAAATGCAGTACTTTACCTCTGTTCAAACAAAGTATTCTTAATATTGTATAAATAGTGTTATCTGATTTTTTTATCTCCAGTGAATAATCTGAGCTGTTTCCCAACTCTTACAAAAGATTTAGAAAGGATTTTATACTTAGTTTTCTCAGACTTCTCAGACTTAAGATAAAATATTCCTACTATTAAATGGCATTGTAGCTTCATCTCTTTGACTCCCAGAAGCATCCCAATAGTAAGGTTTAACTGTCTCTGGACATAGGCTTGCCCTTGGCTGGGCGCATAGCAGATGGAAGAAATGTTTCTTGAGTGTTCTCGTTTGAACAAATCATCGTTCATGATTATACACATGATCCCCAGTTTACAGTGGTTCAACTTAGGATTCTTTGACTTCATGGTGGTGCAAGTGATCCACATTAGATACAAAGCACACTTTGAACTTTGCTCTTTCCTGGAATGAGGGTGCGCAGTGCGATCCGTTCTCAGTGCTGGGGGCTGCGGTGAGCCCTGGTTCACAGGCAGCCACATGGGCCTGCAGCGACCAGCGAGTGCAGACAGTGTCCAGTGATACGGCGCCCTGAGACCAGCCAGTGTCCAGTGACACACACACTGTGGTGTGACCAGTGAGTGCAGCCAGTGTCCACTGACATGGCGCCCTGAGACCAGCCAGTGTCGAGTGACACAGCGCCCTGTGAGCAGTGAGTACAGTCAGCGTCCAGTGACACAGCGCCCTGAGACCAGCCAGTGCAGTCGCTCTGGACACACAGTGTTGTGTTTCACACTCAGCGCAGCAGTCAGTAACTGACATGAGACAGGTAGCAGTTACTGCAAAGCAGACTTCGTGTTCGATGATTTTACCCAACTAGGTTACGTGAGTGTTCTGAGCACAGCTAAAGTAGGCCAGCCTAAGCTGTAATGTTAGGTAGGTTATGTGTGTCAAATGCGTTTTCAACTTGTAATATTTAAATGTATGGCGACTTCATCAGGACAGAACCCCAGTGTGAGTCGTAGAGGTCTGTACCACTTTTGCTTCAGCACATCGTTCTGCCGTTCGATTTTATTGCTTTTCAATTTCAGATGGCTTCCCCGGTGGCTCAGCAGGTAAAGAATCCGCCTGCAGTCCAGGAGATACAGGAGATGGGGGTTCCATCCCTGGGTCAGGAAGGTCCCCTGGAGAAGGAATGGCAACCCATTCCAATATTCTTGCCTGAAGAATTCCATGGACAGAGGAGCCAATTGCTGACTTAGAAGCTGACTGGACTGAAACTTGCTGTTTTGCTAGTTTGGAAACCAGTAGCATTTCAATCACAATTAGTTCCTTAACTATACTTTTTTGAGAAGTTAGTTGTGTTTAGAAGCAAATTTTTATCAGCAGTGCAAAAGAATTATAGCTGTAAGGAAGAAGTATTCTCCTGCCTTTCATTTTGATCGGTTGAATTCTACCAGAAGATGGCATTATCGCCTTCTGAAAAGCATTATTCTATTGATTTGAAATGACCTTGTGTTTTGGATTGCAAATAAAGTAGAACTAGATTTGTCTTAACAAAAATCTGAACATTTTCCGTTGGCCGTGCCACGTGGCATGTGGGACCTTAGTTCCTCAGCCAGTGATGGAACCCGCAGCCTCGGCACTGAGAGCATCGAGTCAAAGGAGAGAAAACGGTGACTTACTTTGTTTACTTTTCTTTTCTTTTAAGGGCTATTCCTTTGTTGCCCCTTCCATTCTCTTCAAGCGCAACGCAGCCGTCATGGACCCTCTTCAGCTTCACATGGGAGTTGACCGCCCCGGGGTGACGCATGTTGCGAGGAGCGCGATGCTGAAGGTACGCCGCGCGGTGGTCACGTGACCTGCTCGAGGTTTAAATACCAGCGCTAGTTGCCTTTCTCAAGTCCCGTAAATGGAATGGACTTTCCATTTGACTCAAACCTAATTTTAAAAAGTGAATAGATGGAAATAGCGATATTTGCCCCAGAAAATTACCAACATGCATTTGAAGGAGCTCCTGTTTTACAGCAGTAGAAAATGGTGCATTTAAGTCAGTGATAGAGATGTTAGACACGAGCTAATGATGAATTTTTAAAGATTATAAACGTAGTCCAGTCCTGCTTATTAACATTCATAACATTCTGTTACTCAGGAATTTTATCTGTCCCTGTGTATGACTGACATTTTCTTAACTTAAATGATGTTGGTTTCTCATCAGGACTCTCCATTCTATCAGCACTATGACCTGGATCTGAAGGACACACCACTGGGAGAAGGAAGCTTTTCAATCTGTCGAAAGTGCATACACAAAAAAAGTAACCAAGCATTTGCAGTCAAAATAATCAGCAAAAGGTGTGCCCTTTCCTCATATATTTGTTCTAGTCGGTGGATTCTCTAAGATCTTTATTGAAAAGGAAAGTAACAGTATGTTGTAAGGTTTTTAACCAAGGCTTTAGCCATTCAGCTCATCAGTTGATCTATTATACTTCTAGCTCTGAGACAGTAATCCACTTTAGACATAAATCATAGTGTGATATGCTTTTGAGGTTATTACGAGAAGACTTTCTTGTGGCGGTGTTAAACAGACTTGCTTAGTGAGTTCAGCAGCTGTTGCCATTCCTATTAAGTGTTATATTTGAAATATTTCTCCTGAAATTATTAACATTTAGCAGTCCACAGGTAGCTTTAAGAACTAGTTGTTTTGGTAACTGACTGTTACCTCCATGATGGTTTATTCTTACGACCAAATTGTCAGGCATATAGGGCATCCATTTCTTCATATGATTAAGCACTTTCCTGACTCGGAAATAATCATTTTTCTCAAGAATAATGCTTTACTTGTTCTGGTGGGTATATGACTCACTGCTTTCATGAAAGCCTCCTTCTAAAACTTTGACACTCACATTCTGAATGTGCTGTAAATAACAAAATTAGGGCTGGGGCTGTACTTCCAAAAGCTTGGTGAACAGGAGTGTGGACACTGACCGCTTCATCTTTCAGGATGGAAGCCAGCACTCAGAAAGAGGTAACAGCGCTGAGACTCTGCGAAGGACATCCCAATATTGTGAAATTACATGAGGTTTTTCACGATCAGGTATTCCGCCTTTTTTCCTTACTCTGCATACTAACTCATATGCAAGGGTCTACTTTTCACCAGTTTTGTCAGTACTTCTGGCGCAGAGTCAGGGATATGGGACGTGACGCAGCCACTCGAGAGGAGAACCCCCTCCGCTCACACTCACCCACCCCAGTCAGCGCCTCCTCCGCTTCTCTCACTCAGTCGTGGCCATGCGGGGCGTGGACAGAGGGTGTGGGAGGGGGCGTGGAAGCATCGCCCCCTGCGCTCCCTGCGGTCTGGCTGCCACCCCCAGCTCGTCCCTGCCTGCCTCTCAGAGCTCAGTTACATTCGCCTTCAGCCAGATGCTGTGAAGCCTCACTGTTGTCGTTTTTGCTTAGTTGCTAAGTTGTGTCTGACTCTCTTGTGACCCCGTGGGTTGTAGCCTCTCTGTCCATGGCATTTCCCAGGCACGAATACTGGAGTGGGTAGCCATGCCCTTCTCCAGGGGATCTTCCTGACGCAGGGATCAAACCCGGAACAGAAGAGCAAGGACACCCCCCTTCCCTCTTCTCATTCCAGGGGCTCACACTCCCCACTGCTGTCCCCTCGCCAGTCCCGCTTTCCGTCAGGACGCTCACTCAGGGCTGTCACTTTGGACACGGGAGGGATGCTGCTGTGCCAGGTCCATGCCTCCTCCTCCGCAGACGTCACTCCGCAGTCGTCTCTCCTCCGGGAGTGGGCAGGGTGGCACAGTTGCACACAAGATGGCATGCCAGGCAGCAGAGCCAAAACCAGCCCTGGGTGTGGTTGGCCCCGACTTTACCAATGAAGAAACTGAGGTTCAGAAGGGTCATGAGCGTTTTCCCACCGGGGGGAAAAACAAAGAATCATGAGACTTATCCAACCAAAGTCACATAGCAAGTCAGTGAAAATCCCGCTGGAGAGCTGGTCTCTGGTTCCGGGCTCCCTCGAATGTGCTGCTCGGACGTGCACGTTGGAGGGAAGCTGTGGCCCAGCTATCTGCCACACTGAACTCCCCAGAGCGCCGAGGGCTCGTAGGACCCGCGGCAGGGAGACCAGTGGCGGAGGAGCAGCGTGACTGCGATAGCTGCTGCTTGTTACCATGTACCTTGCCTGGTCCAGACATCATAGCTCTCATTCTAAATGCATTGTTTTATTCAGTCCTTACTATGACTCTGAAGTGGGAAAAGCAAAACTCACAGAAATTAAGTAATCGGGCTTCCCCATCTCTGAGTGGTACTTCTGAACCTACACAGTCCAGCTTCAAAGCACGCTTTTGATTACCATGTCCCCTTGCCTCGGGGGAGGCAGACCCACCATCTGGTTTTCATGTCAGGTGAGTGAGCACCCACAAAACGACACTGTCTACCTGCTGCCTGGTGCTTCTAATCAGAAAAGGAAGACCTCTGAATCAAGGGGTGCGGGAGCTCGTCTCCCTGCTCCTTCGCAGCCTCCACCTCTTTGGGGTACTCAGCCGCAGTGCAGGAGGCGAGTCCCTGTCCCCTGGGGGTGCTTAGGAGGAGACGGGACGGCTTCCTGTTGGAGACGGTTCACATGTCCGGCCAGGGCTTGGTGGATGACCTTGACATGCCCCTCCATGGTCGCAGCTGTGCTCTGGGCTACTCCTCCCCACCCAAGACTTTGGATCCCTGACCTTCAGGCCACCATTGCATCTCGGGAATTATACCCCTAGTATTGTATTTATGTGACAAATTAACTTCATCATCTCCTGCTGTTATATTCAAGAGTTACTAGAATAGACACCATCTCACGGGGAACTCTCCTGGTGTACAGTGGTTGAGACCCCACCTTCCAGTGTGGGGGACGAGGGTTCAGTCTCTGGTTGGGGCGCTAAGATCCCACCTGCTCAGAGCAGCTGAGCCTGCGTGCTGCAGCGAGAGAGACCTTCACACCCAAGTGGAGACCCAGCACAGCCAGAACGCCGTCTCATGGTGTAAACCTGCACACACCAGTGTAGGCACAGGCTGCTCTAATATGCGGTTGTTGATTACTCAGGTTGTCTTTTTCCCCCATGATGGTGACACAGTTGCCTACATCATGCCACATCCAACCGTCTGCTTTTCATCTCAATATCCTTAATCACATCTGAGAAATACCTTCATCATACAAGGTAGCATCTTTAGGTTCTGGGGGTTGGGATGTAGACATCTTTGAAGGGCCATTATTCACATTTTTCTCCATTATCTACATTTTTATTGGTAAGGGTGCTAAAGTTCATGGAGGTAAAGTAACATCCACTGGGTCATAAGTAAGTTGCAGAAATGGCATTCAGATGCAGACTGGACTCTAAAGCCTGTGTCTTAAATCACTCTGGGTATTGCCTCTCCTTTGTTGAAAGCTTGCTGGCATACACTTGTAGCATTTAGCTTTGACCTAATTTGGCTGATGTAGAAATTCAAGTTAGCATGTCTCCAGTAGCCTGGGAGCAATTCTCTTTTTTATAAAAAGAGTTATTCACCTTCTAGAATATGCCCATTGTGTGCAGGAGAATGTATTTATAACCATCTTTTTTATGATGCCGTTTTTCCAGACTTTGCTAATTCAAAGGGAAGCGTACTTTGTTTTGTTTGTTGAGTGACATTGGTGTGATAAGGCATAGCATTTGAATCTTATTATTGATAACTTTTTTAAACCATTTGTGTTCATTGGAGAGTGGATATAATTCCTTTGTTTTTCAATAGCTTCTATGTTATTTTCTTTATGGAAATGTATGCAAAATGTAATAAGTATGTAACTTTTGATACCATTTAATTAAGATCATGCCTTTGGTATCAAAAGCAATTTTGTCTTTAAAAAGCCCATAGTGAGTTATGGGTGTTTGCCATGGGAATTAACAGGAACCCTGAAACTAATCTGTTGAGCCCTAAGAGAAGATTTAAAGTGACATCATCCAATAATGCCTTTTTTTAAAAGGTAAATTTGCCATTAAATGTGTGTGTCAGGCCTCTCGTGGGCAGCGTGTTCCATCAGTAATCGTCTATATTATTTAAAGCAGCCAATTTCACGTTATTATCAGTACGAGGTCACACTTTAAAAAGAAACATATGTAAACTCGATAGAGAGTGTTGGAATGCAATTCAGCTGAAAGAATTCGTCAAGGAAAGGAGACATAAGGATTTCAGTGCAGTGCTTGAAATTTTCCATTACCAAAATAGAACTGTAAAAAAGACACATTATCCTTCAACTCTTTGCTCTAAAATGCAAGGATCACTGCTGATTATTTTAACAAGGGACTATTTAAATTTATCGGTTACAGTTCATAGTCAGTAAATGTTTTCTGCGTGGATCAGCCTCTCCTCCTCTTCAATAAGGCCCTCCACATTGTTCTTTCTTTTCTAGCTTCACACATTTCTCGTGATGGAACTTCTGAATGGGGGAGAGCTGTTTGAACGCATTAAGAGAAAGAAGCATTTTAGTGAGACGGAAGCCAGCTACATCATGCGGAAGCTGGTTTCAGCTGTAAGCCACATGCATGACGTCGGAGTGGTACACAGAGATCTGAAACCCGAGGTATAAAATCCTTTGACACAATCTGGCATCATTATTAAATGTCCCCTAGACACGTGTGGGCTTTTTTTTTTGCGGGGGGGTGGGGGGGGTTGGTTTTTATTTTCAGAGCTTTTTTCTAAATAGATACTTGCAAATACCATGTTTCTTGGATTTTTTTCCGTTTCTATTTCAGTCTGAAATAAATCTGCCTTTTCTTTTTTTTGCCAGCTGATCATCTTGAGGTTATATTTGTAAGTGTGAGAGCCTTTTATGGAAGAAATACTTTATGCAACAGTTGTGGACTAAAATAGCAATGGGAATGTTTGTAGCAGAAAATAATACCCCTCCTATATGTATGCCGTTTTAGAGGGGCTTTTTTTTTTTAAATGGTGTATTTTGAAAGCTTGTCTTTTGCTTTCATAATCAAATTGATTAGCTCATGAATAGGCACGTATATAACCCTGTTTTGAATATTTAAAGCATTGTCTTGGCTTAATTAGTCGCGTGACCTTTACATGCGCTTTTCTTTGCTCATGTGCTGCTGTATTATAGAACTGTGTAGCAGTGCAGAAGTAGCAGCTTTTCATATATTTTTTCTTTCAAAAGGTTAAGAAAGATGGTTCTAACTCTAGAATAATCCCTTTTTAGTATCAAAAATATGAAAATTCCTCCCTTTTAGAAAATCATCAAAGTAATAATGCAAATTGAAAAACAAAACCCAATACTTTATAAAAGGATAACAATGAATCATCCTTTACCATAGGCAAAATTATATGTATTTACTCTCTAAAATAGAATTTCAGTTTTAATTGCTATGTGATTGTAATGGATTTTCAAGTGTATTTTAAATAATAATTTGGTGTTTATTTTTGTGCTAGACTACAAAAAAATAATCTCTCAAAAAGTACCATTTATGCCTTTTGGTTAAGTACCTTAGGTTACTGGTAGGAAGAGGATGTTTTGAAAATGGAATTCTCTGTCTTTGGATATAACTGACTGATTCCTAAAGGATTTAAACTTCCGTGTACTTTCTATTATTGTTATTCCTATTACTCGTAATTAATCAAAAGCGGATTGTGTTTTATGAGCTGGCAGCTGTGATAACTGCCCCTCTGCTTCCTGCATCACAGTTCTCACTCTCCCACACAACGCCCACTGAAAATATGGCGCTCTGTACATTGGAGATTAGCTGTCTATTTTTAAATATGAACACATACCACTTAAATGCTTTTTTTGATAGACAAGGAACAAGCATGTAATTTTTTTAATTGAAAAGATCTGTTCCATGACTGTCTAGAATTCATTTTCACATGTTTTATTCTTTGATAACTGGCCATCTGTCCCGTCATGAGTCTCAAACGATGCAACTGTCCTCTCCAACAGAATTTAAATTTGCCTTCTGATTTTACTGGTTAAAAAAACACTCGCATAGCTTTGTTCTTATCTGTTAAAAAGATTTTGTTTCAACTAGGCATTTGAAAAGAACTGTCTCATCATATAGGACACCCTGCTACTGTGATAGTCCTAAACCAACGTGTGTTTTGGAGACATGAAAATGTACCTCTGCACTAACGTTGTCATAATGAAATGGCTTTCACTTTGACTTTTAAGTGGCTGATTATATTATTTTCAAGCTAAAAGTTTAATCCCTTTCACCTTGACAGCATTTTAAGATCTGTTTATGTCTCTTTTGATAGATATTTATGTGGTATTCATATTCTACACAGGCAAGATAATTTCTAGGTGGTGAGAATCAAATAAATTTAGAAGCTGGCTGACATTCTATAGTAGGCTGCTTTGTATTTTTCAAACTGATCCCCATATTCTTGAAAGATTGAAAAGTTTTATCGAATTAGTTCCTGGCACAGCTTGAGACAAGGATGTAAGTGATTTGAGTGTTGACTTCCTGCCACTCCTGACCATGTACGCCCAGCTCCACTTTGAGAATTGGGAGAGGAGCAAAGAGGGGAATGCCACACCTCCTCCGTTTCAAGATCTGCAAACAAGGGACTCCTTAGCCAGTCCTGGTATAGGAGACACTGAAGTCCTTTCCAGAGACTAGCAGGCTCCGTGGGGACAGGCCAGCTGTGCTGCAGCCCAGCGCCTCCTGCCACAGGAGAGCCCAGGGCCATCTGCTGGGCCCTCTCCAAGTTCTCCTGCCTGAACTCCAGCATGACTTCAGCTGTGGCGAGGCCTTCCATTGAATTACATTTACATTTAAATTCCATCAAAAATTCAGGATTAAGCATTTAGTATGATAGAAAATTTAAGAAACCCTTTCAGCTAATTTTTTTTGTTTCTTTCCTCCCACTTCATTCATTTTTAACTTTTGAAAGGGGGCCTAGAAGATTTTTCTTCTTTATATCAATGAAGCCTTCTATGATATATTTTCTTTCACTTTGAATAATATTAAAAAGCAAATGATGTTCTAGAGCTGGGGGAATAATTTAATGATCAAAAAGGCATACTAGATTTTGTTAGGATGGCTAAAGACAGTATAATCAGCTTCATTTACTGTGGGTACTAGTTTGATGTACTAATAAAAATGATGATTTGCACACCAGTACAGTTAGACTGTTTAAACAAGTGGTAAATACAAAGTAATCAGGGACTCCTCTGGCAGGCCAGTGGTCAAGAGGGGACTCCCAGTGCAGGGAGCGTGGGTTCAGTCCCTGGTTGAGGAACTAAGATCTTGAATGCTGCATGGTGCAGATAAAAAACAAATAATCAGTAAAACCTTAGCGATTGAGAAGGCTTGGAAAATGATTCAAAATAACATTTTCTGAATAATAGAGGGATAATCTCCATAAGCATCAAAAAACGTTCAAGTATTAACTGTTTTGGAAAAATATTTCTGAAATGCATGGCTCCACCATGTATTCTTTAATAAGTTTTACTAAATACTGTTAACTGTTTTGCTAGATATTATATAACTATTTTATTTGACTTCATTCAACAGACGAATATTTACCAAACCACTTGCTGCATGAGAAAGTCACGAGCGAGATAGACGCCGTTGTTGGCCTCAGGGAATTGTGGTCTAATGTGGGTGAAGACATTGAACTGATGTTTAATTTATCAGCAGAGCTGATAAATGCCAGAAAAGAACAGTAAAAGCTAGAAGAAGATACAATAGTTTCCACTTTCAGTTTGGTGACATCTCTAAAGTAGGATTAGAGGCCTGAGAGCCAGGTAGGAAGGGAGGTTGGTGGGATAAGTAGAAGACAGACACAGCAAAAGACGCAGAAGGGGCATGACACCATCGGGAGTGTCCCTCGTGACCTTGTAAACTCGAGGTGGTCCAGAAAGCTAGAGCAGAGAGCAGCGGATGCTGGGATCCCGCTCCCAACCTCCGCGTCAGATCTCTGTGTCTGAGTCCAATGTAAATGTTAATAGATAATGTTGCAAAATGCCTCTCCAAGGCCCCTGACATTTTAATGAGAAACTAATGAGAAACTTCGTATCTTGCAGAATTTACTGTTCACTGATGAAAATGACAATTTGGAAATTAAAGTCATTGATTTTGGGTTTGCACGCTTGAAGCCCCCTGATAATCAGCCTCTGAAGACGCCTTGTTTCACTCTTCACTACGCTGCCCCAGAGCTCTTGAATCACAGCGGCTATGATGAGTCCTGCGACCTCTGGAGCTTGGGCGTCATTTTGGTGAGTTCGTATCAGCCATGCCATTCAACCCAGTCACTTCTCTCTGTCCTCTGCATCTCTCCCTTTGCTGTCTTTCTTTTTTTTCACTGGAATATAATTGCTTTACAATGTCATGCTAGTTTCTGCTATACAGTGAGGTGAATCAGCTACATGTGTACATACATCACCCCTCCCTCTCACACCTCCATCCCACCCCTCTAGGTTTTTCTTAAATTCATGAAAAAAATTGGCAAATTGGTTTCTTTTCTGTACAGACAGTAAAAAGCCTGACTGAAGACTATTTCCCTTTCTTAAAGTTTATATTGGAGAAAATGTAGGAATTTTTATTTTGGTTTATTTGAAATATTTAAAGCAACTGTTTTATGTGAATTACAGTTATATATATGTATTTTTAAAGAAGCAATAGTCTATTTTCAAAAGCTAGGCATATTAGATACAATATGAAACTAGCAAAGTGACTCATTAATGAAAAATATTTAAAAGTATATTCTCTGAGATTTTCAACCCAAAAAGCAATTGAATATCACTTAGGATAAATTAACAAATTAATAAATAAAATTTAAAATATTTATAGTAACTTACAGTAATCATGGTAAGCATGCTTTTCACAAAATCTCCGTGGCAGCCAGGATCAGAAACAGAACATGAGCTAGAAAAATCTCAGGGTGGTTTTTTTTTTCCCCTCAAAATAGCTTTATTTTTTCTGCATACAATTTGTAATGCATAATCATAGGGAGAGGTTTTCAGACAACAGAGAAAGAAACAAGGAACAAGGTGGAATCACTCGCAGTCTCATCACACAGAGGCGATGCTGTCTGAGCTCTTCCCCTCCGTCCACCCTCCCCCATGTTACACATGCTGTGTATCTTTCTACACATTTTTCTATGTGTTTGTATATATATTCAGACTTTTTTAACAAATGAGATTATGTGATATGTAGTTTGAGTCTCCAGAGTTTAACATTTCTTTACTAATGAGCAGTTAGCATTTTCTAGCCTCTCACTAATTATAAGCTACACAAATGAATATTTTTGATATATGTACTCACATTGATCTCACTATTTCCTTAGACTAGACTCCTAGGAGAAGGGTATATGTGTCCTTATTTTGACGTACATGCCTGTATTTCCTTCTAGAAGGTTTCCAGATCGTGTTCTCATCAGCTGTATGTGAATACATTGGATACTAGCAATTTCAATCTAAATTAATTGCTATGGTCATTATAATTTGCATGCATTTTCCTTGATGAGTGTTCAGCGTGTGCACCTTTCCATGTATTTACTTTTCTCTTTTATGAATCGCTGTTTATGAGCTTTGCCCGCTTTCCCTTGGGGAAATTTTTCATATTGACACTTACAGCTCTGTTAAGGATTTTAATCCTTTGTCAGACATTAACATTGGAAATGTTTTTTCTGGTTTGTCATTTTTTTGAAAACTTTGTTCACAGTTATATGAGGTTTTAATTTTGTTTTTAGAGAGATTTAAATAAACTTTTTAAATTTTTATGTTTTAATGGAGAAATTAAAAAAATTTTTGTTACAACATAAAAATGAAAAAACATATCTATTAAACTTGTCTAAAAGCAAAATTCAAGTGTGTTGGGCTTCCCAGGCGGCACTAGTGGTAAAGAACCCGCCTGCCGATGCAGGAGGCATAAGAGACACGGGTTCGATCCCTGGGTGGGGAAGAGCCCCTGGAAGAGGGCATGGCAACCCACTCTAGTATGATGCCGGGAGAATCCTGTGGACAGAGGAGCCTAGCAGGCTACAGTCCATACAGTCACAGAGTCGGACACAACTGCAGAGACTTCACACAAGATATGTCGGTCTTTTCCTTTATGGTATTCTGGCTTTGATGTCAGATTGGCAGTCCACCCCCAGCCCAAGATTATAAAAATATTCTCTTAAATTTTCCTCCAGGATTATATTTTATTTTTATGCTTGTGCACTCCATCTGGGATTTATTTTGGTGTCAGTTTGTTTTCCCCCAATGGCAGCCAGTTGTCCTTGCAGGATGGTTCTTTTATTTTTAAGCTATAGGTTTTTATTTCAGCAGTTTTAAGTCATCATTTATAATTTGCAAATCAAATTACATATTTATGAGTATGATTTTTAAATAAAAATAAACAGCTAACTTCTGTAGATTTGAGTTCTGTTCAACTTAAACTGATTACAGTAGCACTCTCCTAAAAAATTCATCTAAATAAAAAAGAGCCTTTCTTTTTTAGCAATAATACAAGATTACCCCCTTGTAAAAGAGCCTTTACTTAAATACAGGCCAAATGTAATTATCATGCTTTTTAAGGTTTTAAAAGGCATTCTTAGACATGCAGACAGGTATTTTAGAGCCTCCAAATGCCTTATCTATGGAAATAACCTCGTATAATGGCATGGAGAGAAGCCAGGCTTCTCTCTAGATGTAATTGTCAACTCTTAAACAGGAGCAGGAAACAACAGATTAAACGATACCACCAGTATCATCAGAATGTCCACACTGCAGGAGTTCTACAGGACAAACAACCTGGTTACTCCACCAAATAAGTTGTGAGAAAAACTAGGCTGGGGCCCATAGATAAAAGACGCTTAGAAATGGAGTCACTGTGCTTTAATTCAGACAGATCCTAATTTTAACTCTATTTGCTAAATTCAAACTCTGTCATACAGATGTAATTATAATATTATACAGTGTGTACACAATTGGGGAAATTTAATTATTGACTGGATATTGGATGATACAAAGGCATTACTGCTAATTGTTTTTAAGTGCAATCATAGGTTGTGGTTGTGGGATTTTATAAATCCTTGCCTTTTAGAGATACAAAATGAAATACTGGGTTGGCCAAAAATTTCATTTGAGTTTTTCTGTTACAGCCCATGGAAAACCCTAACGAAGTTTTTGGCCACTCCAATACTTACATATGAAAAGCTAAGTTAGCGCCTGCATTAAACTGTCCAAGAAAAAAAAGGATGCCTTGTGAACTTTTCCATATAAATGAGTGCTTCTCTCCAGAGGATCTAGATTTGAGCTATCCCATAGTAGGCACAGGATTTATCTGAGGTTGTTTGCCTTAGAAATCTGTGACCCTTTGACACGTTGCCTGTGATGAACACGAATATGGATACTTTAATATGAAGATAATTTACGTTATTGTCACTGGGTAAAACAAATACTTGAGAAAGATGCATCGCGTCATACATGTGGCTTTGATTACAACTCAGTTTACCTCATGGATGAGCAGTTCATTGGACACGTTCAGGACTCTGATTAAAGTAGAGGTTACGCGGTGATTAGTCTGCTCAGGATCACCGTAACGAAACACCACAGACTGGGCGACTTGGACAGCAGAAATTTATTTCAGTTCTGGAGGCTGGGAGGTCCAGTCCCAGGGTGCCAGCAGGTTGGTATCTGGTGAGGGCTCCCCTTTGGTTGCAGACAGCCACCTGTCCACGGCGACCTCACATGGCCTCTCCTCACATGAGCTCAGAGAGCAGGCCAGCTCCCTGGCGTCTCTGTAAGGGCACCCTCGTGGGTGAAGGCCCCCGGGTCCCCATCACCTTTACCTGCATAAAGGTCCTGTCCTCAAGTCAGCCATGTTTGGGTGGGTGTAACTTTTCAGCACATGAATTTTTAAGGCACACAGTAATTCAGAGCTTAACAGACAGTGTTTAGAAAATGTAGCATAGGATTATATGCTATTCCATAGGTATATATAGCATACCCATGGGATGGAGTATAATAACAGTTAAAACATATTTCTTCCAAGTGTTTTATTTGGGATTTCATATTTTTTCACTTTATTCAGGATTTTTTATTTTTTCACTTTCTTCTCAAAATTTTATTTTGAAAATTTAAGACCTAGAGAAAATTTGGGAGAATAACACAGTGAACATTTAGCATGTTGCCACATTTACTTTTGCTTTCTCCCCAGTTCCACACAGACACACATATATCTTTATGTATATAGATACTCTCTTATCACAACCTTTGCCAACAGTTTGCAGACACAGAATTAGTCTTAACAGAAGTTGATTCCTGGATAATCAACTAAATTCTAAGATCTTGGAGTTGAGAGGAGCCTAAAGTCCAATTCTAAGTCTTCCAGAAAAGGGATCTTTCTGTAAAGTCCCTATCACCACTCTCCTTTAAATATTTCCAAAGATGGTGAATTCATCTCTCCACCCAACAGCTTGTTGAATTATTACACAGCAGAGCAAGAAAACGCTAATATAAAGGGTACTTTTTTATATTTAGTCATCAATGTATGTGTTAGGAAGTGGGGTAAGATTAAGAAGGGGAGCAGATTTTCAAAAACTGTTTGGCAGTATCTACTGAACACACAGACCAAATGACCCAGCAGTTTCCGTCTCAGGGAGGCAGCCGACAGAAAGGTCTGTGTCTGTGTACCAGAGGAGATGTGCGCAGAGACGCATACAGAGCAGCCGGCTTCAGGGCACCCAAACAGGAAACAAGTCAAATGCTCATCAGCAAGAGAAAGTCATTACAGTCTGGGTTCCCCCGGAAAGCAGAGCCTGAAGTGGAAGCACACATTTTCTCATGTTCCCAAGGACCAGACCTGGGGGCTCAGCTGGTGAAGAACCCGCCTGCAGTGCAGGAGACCCGGGTGTGATCCCTGGGATGGGAAGGTCCCCTGGAGAAGGGAACGCTACCCACCCCAGTATTCTTAGGCTTCGCTGGTGGCTCAGCTGGTGAAGAATCCCCCCACAATGCGGGAAACCTGGGTTCTATCCCTGGGTTGGGAAGGTCTCCTGGAGAAGGGAACGCTACCCACTCCAGTATTCTGGCCTGGAGAATTCCATGAACTGTATAGTCCATGGGGTCGCAAAGAGTCAGACACAACTGAGCGACTTTCACTTTCGCTAAGGACCGGAATCCCAGGGAGGCAGGAGGGAGGCAGGGAAGAGGCGGACAGCGGGCGCACCGTGAGTCGCCACCTGCTGGTACCAGGTGGAGCTGAGCAGGTGTGCCCACAGAACAGAGACCTCTAACCGCAGGCTATGCGGCTGCAGGAACAGGAAACGTGATTCTGTGAGTCCTGCGCCTACAGAACCTAGATTTGGGGAACCCAGCACCGATGGATCGCCGCTGATTCGGCACGGTCCTCAGGGACAGAACTCCAGCCCCACAGGGTCTCGTCCTGAGCTGGTGTCTTCACCGAGCTTTTCATATTCTGACACTGCCCAAGTGAAAGAATGCCAGTCCACCTGACAAGCAGGCCTGATGTCCTTTCTTCTCTCATCAGCTGATCACTGGGATCCCACCTCGGGGAGGTCATCGGTGTGAGTTAAGGAAGAGGCCTCGGTGCACCAGAGAGGTGGCGTGACCCACGCGCTAGCTCGCAGCACCTCTGGGCCTCCTCAGGCCATTCTGAGCGTGCCGTGTGCATGGCGCAGCGACCGCAGCAGCAGCTTTAGGAGTCAGGGCGTCTGCTCGTCCGAGCTTCAGGAAGCATTTCAGCTGACTACGCTCACTGGCTCCAGGCATCCTTGCCAGGATGTTGAGTCTTGAGTTTCAGATGAGTGTTTCCGTGGCAGTAATTTCTCCATCAGGTCTCATGCCCCACCGGCCCACCCTAGTTCAGCATCTTCAGGATCCATTCTGTTCTGTGTCCCTGACCCCTCCTGGGCCATTTTAGCCAGGGCCCGCGGTTCCTCTGGGATATGCACATTCCCCTGTTAATGTCACCTTTTGAAATGATTATATTATCCCTTTTTTATTCTTCTTGTCCTGAATATGGCTATAAAAATGGTTTTAAATCTTGATATCACAATAAGCCATTTCTTTTTATATACGAGTCTGAAATGGATTGGTTCTTTCAGTGATCAAAGTCATGTAATCTTTTAAACTTAGTAATGTTAATTGTAATATTTGGGAAATTATGCTGATGAAGTTAGTAATGAAATTACCAGAGTGGCTTTGATGGTGATTTTGGCAGACATTCTGTTTTGCTCTTTTTTTCTTGATAGTATACAATGTTGTCAGGGCAAGTTCCATTTCAGTCTCATGATAAAAGTCTGACATGCACCAGTGCAGTGGAAATCATGAAGAAAATTAAAAAGGGAGATTTCTCCTTTGAAGGAGAAGCCTGGAAGAATGTATCCCAAGAGGCTAAAGATTTGATCCAAGGTAAGAATCTAATGAAAAATTTTATATGATGTGTAGCGATTGAAGTGGAACCATACCCGAGATACATATATTTGTTTGTGAATTATTCAAGAATCCCTGTGTGTTTAAGGATTCAGGCTACTCTGTTCAGCTTCAGCTTCGTATCAGGACACCCTCTTTCAGCAATCTCATCCACATTCACAATCATACCTTCAAAGAGAACCGCTTTCTCTTTCCTCTCCTTTCCCCCAGGCACGTGCGTGCTCCTCTCTCCCTCTTGTTTTTGTGGCCAAGACCCTCAACCCCCACCACCTTCCTTGACTCCTGCAGGCCCTGGGTGCTGGGATTCAGCATCGCTGCCAGCCACCCTCCTCCCCATTCTCACGGCTCTCATCTGAGGTCTGGTCATAGCTCTCTCCTAAAATCCGTAACATGCTTTCAACTTACTTACTTGCTCTGGCTTTATGTGTCTGTCATCCATCGGCTCAAGTGACCTTCCTAATATCCAAATGCAGTCAGGCCTTTTTTCTGTTGAAAGTTCTCCAGGGAACGCCAGTGAGCTTTAGGTCAGAACCCCCCCCAGTGGCGCCTTCACGGCCCGGTTCTACCTTCCTCTGTTTCCTGGCACCCTCAGTCCAGCAGCTGTTGTTCGGCAGCGTGCCAGGCCTCCCTGTCCTTCACCATCTCCCAGAGTTTGCCCAAACCCATGTCCATTGAGTCGGTGATGCCATCCAACCATCTCATCCTCTGTCATCCCCTTCTCCTGCCTTCAGTCTTTCCCAACATCAGGGTCTTTTCCAATGAGTTGGCTTTTCGCATCAGGTGGCCAGAGTACTGGAACTTCAGTTTCAGCATCAGTCCTTCCAGTGAACACTCAGGGTTGATTTCCTTTAGGATGGACTGGCACTGTGGAGCACCTGAGTTCTTCAAATGTGCTGAGTTTTTAGATTTTGTTCGCCTTTACTCATGCTCGTCGTAATCCTGGGGCTTACTTTGTCATCGAGCCCTGCTCATCCCCCAGGACTCATCTCCTGGAAGCCCCCAGGGTGCCCATCCCCCAGGGGGGAGCCCTTCCCCGGAGCCTGCTGTGCACGTGTCCTCAGACGGGATAAGACCTCGCACACAGCTCCTCCTGGAGCCTCCATCTGCACGTTCCCTAACCTGCTGAAGGTGTTTGTACGTGCGTCGAGTAGATCTCAGCGCTCTGTTTGGAGGGGCTCTCCTGGCCCCTGGTGGGAGTCCTTGTGTCAAGTGGTGGTTTTCCCCAGACTGGAAGCCCCACGAGCCTGCAGCCTCCTGGAAGCAGGCTGCTGTGGGCTTTATTATGAGCAGCCAGATTCACCAGGGAATCTCAGTGTAGATGAAAATGGAGGTAATTATCCTTGTAGGAGGTTGACGCCATATAGAAACCATCATGTCTTGTGAACATAATTGAGATCGCTGAGGTTGATTTTAAACTATGTTTGAAATGACAGCTCATGAAATAAAAATATCTTATTTATTCCCACAGGACTTCTCACAGTTGATCCAAACAAAAGGCTTAAAATGCCTGACTTGAGATACAATGAATGGCTTCAAGACGGCAGTCAGCTGTCCTCGAATCCTCTGATGACTCCAGACATCCTGGGCTCTTCAGGAGCTGCGGTGCACACGTGTGTGAAAGCCACTTTCCACGTAAGGCTCAGGCTCTGCGCTCCTGGGCAGTTTGAGAAGGGACTGGACGTCCTTACTCTGTAACCTCAGAGGCACACTCTTAGGCAGACAGTTTTTAAAATGGGTTCTTTTAATTTTAGATATGCTTTTATAAATCCCTTCATGACATAAACACATTTCTAAACAGAAAGGGCATAGGGACCAGAGTCACCACAAACCCACAAAATATTTATTTGACATTTGAGATGAGGCAGTGGTCTGATATTTGAATAGTTGAAGTTTTTCAGTTGCTAAGGAAAGCAATATGCATATTATTAGAGTTTTTTAAAAAACGTTATTTTGTTGAAGGTTAGTTGATTTTTACAACGTTGTATTAATTTCTGCTGTACAGCAGGCTGACTCAGTCATACATGTATGTAAATGCGTCCTATACGCGTCGGCTCTCACGTCCTTCTCTATCGTGGTTTACCACACGGTAGTGAGTGTCGTTTCTGTGCTGCACAGGAGGAGCTTGCTGCTCACTGAATTCCGTATGTATAGTAGCTTGCTCCTATAAACCGAAACTCCAGTCCACCCTACCCCTCCCTCCTTCCCTCTTGCGACCAAGCGCCTGTGCTAGCGCTGTTTTTCTCTCTAAATAAGCCAAACCACTGTCTGTAGAAACTATAAATAAGCATTAGAAATTAAGGCACGTGTGAAAGTCCGTCCCTTCAACAGTCATTTTGTGCGTAATTTTATTGTTCTAGAACCTAAGGGATAAAAAGTAAATTGATTAGTATTAAGTACATATTGTATACTTGAAAGGCAGAGACTACATAGTAATAAATGTAGATTCTGGCACACTCGTGCCAAACAGATGCAAGTACATTAAGATAATTGTATAAGGAGAAGAGGAGTTAGAAATAACATTACTTCTGAGAGGATTATCTTGAGGAAGGAGACAGGATAGCATTTCCTCTTGGCTGCAGAAATGGATTAAAAAACTAATGAACTGGGATCTGGTGAGGCATGAAGAGATTAACTGCAGGCGTTTGCAGATGATCCAGATCTTCTCAGTGGCATGTGAGGCAAGCTTGTCACCTCAGCAATGCCTATGCCTGAATCTGAGAAAAGCAGAGACGGGCTGCTGTGAGGAGGAAGCCAGACTGAGGTCTGTGGAGCTCATCTCTGCATATTATCATGTCCAGGACGTACCCAGACTGCACTGACGTGGGCGTGGAGGTCAGGGGCTCTGTGCTGGGACTTTGTGGTTGGAATCTTAAAGTTCAGGATGAGTCAGGTAATGGGGGGAAGGGAGTGAGATTGCTGACATTCTCCAGGGATTTCCAGTCAGTCGGTGGTTCCTTTAATTGAGAGGTAGCACTCCCCTCTTCAAAAGATTGACGAGAATTGGGACTCCTGGACACCCTCGCTGGTGGGTTGCAAGAGGGCCCTCAGAAGCCCTTCCCCATTGACTTCTGTACCCTCCTGGAGCTTTAGATCCGGTGGTTTAAGGACCATGTTCCTAGGGCTTCCCTTGTGGCTCACCTCATACTCAGTAAAGAATCCGCGCACAATGCGGCAGACCTGGGTTCGATCTCGGGTGGGAAGATCCCCTGGAGGAGGGAAAGGCTACCCACTCCAGTGTTCTGGCCTGGGGAATTCCATGGACTGTATAGTCCGTGGGGTCACAGAGCCACACAACAGAACGACTTTCACTTTCCTAGGACGAGCTGGAGCTGTGGTTGCCGACCACGCGTCGTCTGTCAGTCACACTGTGAGGAGCTTCAGCCCTTTCACTTTTGTGGCATTCCCCTTTTTTCTTCCCTTCTTATTTAGTCTCTCGGTCGTGTCCACTTCTTTGTAACCATATGAACTGCACCACGCCAGGCCTCCCTGTCCTCCACTGCCTTCCAGAGTTTGCTCAAACTCATGTCTATTGTGGAGAAGGAAATGGCAACCCACTCCAGTGTTCTTGCCTGGAGAATCCCAGGGACGGGGGAGCCTGGTGGGCTGCCGTCTATGGGGTCGCACAGAGTCGGACTCGACTGACGCGACTTAGCAGCAGCAGCAGCAGCATACCCTTCGAGTCGGTGGTGCCCTCCAGCCATCTCATCCTCTGTCGTCCCCCTCTCCTCCCGCCTTCAGTCTTTCCCAGCATCAGGGTCCTTGCCAGGGAGTCGGCTCTTCGCATCAGGCGGCCAGAGCTTCAGCATCAGCCCCTCCAGTGAGTGCTGATCTTGCCGTTCTCCCCTAGGCCTTCAACAAATACAAGAGAGAGGGGTTCTGCCTCCAGAACGTGGACAAGGCCCCGCTGGCGAAGAGGCGGAGGATGAAGAAGACGAGCACGAGCACGGAGACGCGCAGCAGCTCCAGCGAGAGCTCGCACTCCTCATCCTCCCACTCGCACGGCAAGAGCACGCCCACAAGGGCGCTGCAGCCCGGCAACCCCGCCGACGGCGGCGCCCCCGAGAGCCTCTTCCAGTTCCAGGACTGAGCGGCTGGGGGCCTGGGGACCGAGCCAGGCTCCGCCACCCCTTCAGCGCCCTCGGCCTGCCTGGAGGCCGGGCTCTGTGTCTCAGAAGCCGCACCCCGCTGGATCCGTTGGCATCTGCCCCGTAGGGAATTTTTCCAGGAAAACCCAATTGGTTATCCTCGTCCAGAAGCACCGGGCGGAGAATGGGACTGTGAGTAGAGCACACGGGATGCTGTTAGTGACCTGGGTGACGCCCGCACGACTGTTGCTGAGAGGGCACCAATGTCTGTCCATCTGAGTGGCGACCAGTGAGGTTTGAGCCGCTGACAGTAAGTCACAGGGTCATCAGAGGTCCGCCAGCAAGAGTTCCTAGGACTGTGATGATACCTGTTGCTTCACCTTGTGGGTATGGTGGGTTTTTAAGAGATACGCGTCCTTTGAACAGTGATTTATCAGCAAAAAAAAAAAAAAGGTCTAACTGTTTTCCAAAAGATTCTGTCATGAATTTTATGTGTGGTGTATACTTATTTCTTGAGAGAGGACTTTAACTTATTGTTTTTATTTTAGTTAAAATATGGTTACCTATGACGATAACCTACGATTATTAATCTTTTTCTAAAAAGTCAAATAAAAGGCACATGCAGGTCCCACGCTGTGTACTGGGGCCTCGCTGAGATGCATGCTAAGCTACGTATGTTTTTAGTTTTGCACTGCTCTTTCCTGGCAGTTTGTTTTCATGGTTACTGCAGAATATTAAGGTACATGTCTCTGTTTTAAGTAATATTGCACTTTATAAAAAAAAATATGAATAAAGCAAGCTGTTTTATAAAGTGCACTCTTTAAAGCATATGTACTGTATTTTTGCCTTTTTGCCCCCATTATCTACTTTAAACTTGCCCTCACACCCCCTTGCGCTTAGGACGCACCATGGAAGGGCGTGAGGTATGGCGGCGTCATCGGCCCCAGAGGCACTGATGTGAGGAGAGCCTAAGCGGGGCCCTGCTGAGCGCTGTGCTCGTGGCTGCACTGTGCTGTGCTACGGTGAGGCTTTTCCTCCTGTAGTCAGGTATTATGTACATAATGTTTTAGAATCATATCTATGACTTGTTTGGAAGTTTTTCTGTTCAATTTTAAATCCAGAAAGCATATTTTATAAACTTATGCAGAGCACTTGTATAGCTCAAAAGTTCTGAGTTCATAACCGAAAACAAGCGTTGTGTGCTGAAGACATTTCACTGAATGATCGCTGCATTTTGAAATATGATTAATTCATTCCCTATGCAAGAGAGGAAGTGGTAGGATTTGTGTGTTGTATTTTTTTTAAGCCACCACACAAAATGTCAGGGCTGAGAAAATGATTTTTTGCTGTGTTTACAGGAATCATGTTTAAAAAGGTAATGCCCAGTGTGTTTATGTCGTCAGTTTTGTTAACAATAACCTCTCGAGCATTAGTTTGGAATCGGGCATGATATTTATTTATTCCTTTCTTGAGATAATAGCAGCATTAATTTCAACCAGTTATGAATACTAAAATATTGCACTCTATGTAATAGTAGCATATTTATTACTGAACCAATGTATATATTAATAGCACAGGCAACAAAAATGGCAAATATTAAACTATTTTCAAAATGTGTTATCCTGTCCACATTTTTGTTCACAGTGATTATCGGAATAACTTATGCTTTTCAGTGGCCCAAATGGCTGCATAATTCTTGAGTCAATGAAACTTTTGTGCTTCTAGCTTTTGGTCCTTCTTAGCAATGGTGGTAAATCTGAGGTACATTATTACCGAACTCAAGCTAATTCACAGACTGGGATTCCATCAGGCACAGAGTTAAAATAACGAAGAAAATGTCCACTTACATCTATAGTAAGGTCGACAGTATCTAGAAATGTGTGAGTTAGCGCCATACATTTTTAAAACTGTGCATTCTAGGAGAAAATACTAATAAAGTGTAAACTACAGAGGCTTTGTTGCAAAGGGAAAATGATCCAGAAAGATAGTCAGTATACCCTCATGACTGATGGCATAAGTGACGCATCGTGAATTTTGGAAGTTCGTGGGTTTCTCTACATTTATTACCTTTGCCACCTTGGAGGACTTGACGAAATGGTAAAACGGGCAGCGCACGAGGAAGGAAAGAGAAAGCCGGTGTGTCAGCTGCTGGGCTTTCCTTCAGAACCTCGAGTGGCCTCGAGGAGCGCTCGAAGCAGAGCCCACAGGGCCCGTCCCCACCCTCACGCCGCAGGCCGTCAGTGTCCGTGAACGACACTGTAAAATTCACGAAGCTCTCATGTATTCACATCAAAAACCTTAAAAATACTTTATATGAAAACGTTAAATGAAAGGACTCCTCTTTGGTATGAGGAGAAGAGGAGAAGTAGCTTTAAGACAAATATGAACATTAAATCCTCTACATAATGGTTTTGGAGATAGAACCAAATCACCGCTTCCCTGCTTCCTTCATTGGTCACGGTGTGCCGTTTTCATGCCATATACGCTCTGATTCTTGTATCTGTAACCGTCCGTGGCTGAGAAGCAGGGATAAGAAAGCAGAAGCAGTAGAGGAAAGACACATTGAAAAGCCGGTCTCTAACTGTTCTGCCAGATCCTGTGCTGAATGAGTTAAATAAGCTGTTTTAAAATTCATTAATTCTTCCAACCCTTTATAAAATAATAAACCACTGAACCACTGGAACAGAAAATCAAGTCTCCAGAGTTAATTTCAATATTCTGATCTCTCTTGGAATTGCAGATTCACTTACCCATGAAAGACCGCCTTCTATTTATTTTTTTGTACTTCTGCTGATTTCTTAAATATCTGTGATATGCTGAGAACTTAAATAACTGTGTAAATGGCTTTGTATAAGGTGAGTTATTTTTTAAAAAAAGCACCTACTAAGGTAGCTGTGACTTTTTTTTTAATAAGAGAATTCCTTTTGTATCTCAGTTTTTTTAAGTATGTTCTCAAATACTTTATACAAGTATACAAGTTGTCTACTTACTTACCTTACCCTCATTCCAAACACCTGTTACTGTCATATGTTAAGAACAGGGTACCAAAATGGTGAACATTTCTACACTGTTGACCTTATAGGTGTGTGAGACCACCTGATTACTTTGTGTGTTCTCCTAATGATCAGTAATAAGAACATGATTTGGTGATTGTGTGATCATGCTTTTAATATTAAGATCTAAGTAAATAAGTTAAATTCAGATATGCTGCTTACACCACAGCAGTATAATTATAGATGATTTACGTAATATAGTGAAATGTCTTTAAATTGTTTGAGTTTTGGACTCTGAAATATCTTACACTAGAACATCCCAATTTCTGGTCTTTAATTTATTTACACCATGCAAGAGTCAACCTTTATTTAATACCTTTATCTGCCATGAAAATGTTATGTGTCAGGCTTTAATGAAATTCAGAATTTAAATTCAAGTTATTGTCAAACTCAAAGAAAGTAAAAGTAGTCATAAAATAACAGATGCAAGAAAGTTTCTAAGTATGATCTGTCCAAAGAAAAGAGCTGCTTCAGCGGCATGAAGGTTTATTTGCTATCATGTTAAGTAACTCCAAATTGTGCTATTTCTTAGAATGTTTTCCTAAAGGGTAGTTATTAAAATTTTTTTTATATGGGGGAAAAGTGTATTTTCAAGGAGGCAGCATTTTTCATCTTAAAAACATTTGTTTCGTCTCATTTCTTGCCTTTGAGCTTTCAAGATGTTTCTCCTGAGCCCCTTCCTTTGTGTGCCCAGCTCCCTGTTACGTAATTACGTGATTAATGCTTTCATTCCCCAAGGCGGTTGTCCACTTTTTAGTTCATGAATTTGTGAGTTAAGCAGGTATCTGTATTTTATATTTACCTACTATTAGACCAAAGTTATGGAGAAGGCAATGGCAACCCACTCCAGTACTCTTGCCTGGAGAATCCCAGGGACGGGGGAGCCTGGTGGGCTGCCATCTATGGGGTGGCACAGAGTCAGACATGACTGAAGCGACTTAGCAGCAGCAGACCAAAGTTAAAGTGATTCCCCAGTCTGTCTTGGCTTCTTCATACTAGTGCAAAACAGGTACTGCTCATTGTCAGCCATTTCCTTCCCATTATTCCTCTGAACACGTGGTGAAACCTTGCTGTTTTGTATCTAGAAGGAGACTTGAATTAAAAGACAGGAATCTTGGTATTTATTCATCAGGCTTAATTTTCCTGGTGCATTTCTGACAGAATAGGTAGAAGGACATTGTGTAATATTTTTCTACTTATTAATACAATAGTGTGTAGTCTGTCAGAAGGAGTTAATACTTCAAATTGGTCACGTAGTGTTTAATGCAGCAGTTTTTCCCCAGAGCACAGGAAACGGGGATAATTCTTAGCATTACGTGGTTTCCATTAGCCTTTAACGTTGCATGACATTGTTAATTTATACAGTTCTATAAAATTTGTCTCTTCACTTAAAAAATTAAAATTCCATTTTCATTCTTGTTCCTTTCCGTACAAACAAGAACAGTTTTGATCTTTCAGGTTTTGAAGTCCTCCTATGTAGAAAAAGAAGAATAAAACAAAAGAACGACCCTCCAAAATGTCGTGACTTAGAAAAGGAAATTTAAGTTGTATGCACAAAATGCTCAGGTTTACTTCCTGGCATTTCTGCTTGAAGATAGTTTGGAAAATCATTGTTGCTCATGTTTTATTTGTTTTAAAATTCAGCATGGTTGAGGAACTTGGCATTCTTAACTGCGGTTTTATTTTTAAATTTGTAAGAGCCTGATTGTGTAAATGGGCGCTGTTGAGTTGGAATGGATGTGTGATAATAATCCTCGTTAAAGACCTGTTGCCGTGGTAGACATTTGATCATTCGTGACAGTTTATTTTAGGTCCTGTAGTGCTACCCTGTCTGCTCAGATTATAAATACTGTGAAAGTGAAAGATGCTCAGTCGTATCTGACTCTTTGCGACCCCATGGATATACAGTCCTTGGAATTCTCCAGGCCAGGACACTGGAGAGGGTAGCTCTTCCCATCTCCAAGGGATCTCCCCAACTCAGGGATCGAATCCACATTGCAGGTGGATTCTTTACCAGCTGAGCCACCAGGGAAGCCCAAGAATACTGGAGTGGGTAGCCTATCCCTTCTCCAGCGGATCTTCCCCACCAGTCCCCCAGGGATTGAACCGGGGTCTCCTGCATGACAGGCGGATTCTTTACAAGCTTAGATACAATGGAAGCCCCAAATATTGGTACAAGGAAAGATTAAATGCACAATAATTCTCATACTTCTGATGGCTAAGAAGAGGAATATAAAGGTCCTACGTCACATATAAAGGTACTGCTTTAGTACTAAAATTTTGAAAAATACCCTTAAAAACTTGATTGCATGAATTTTAAAAAAGAGGAAACCACATTTACTCATACATAAAGGAATTTTGTAAAGGCTGGCATTTTAATTTATAACTTGTATCAGTTCAGTTCAGTTGCTCAGTCATGTCCGACTCTGCGACCCCATGGACTGCAGCACACCAGGCCTCCCTGTCCATCACCAGCTCCCAGAGTTCACTCAAATTCACGTCCATCGAGTCGGTGATGCCATCCAGCCATCTCATCCTCTGTCATTCCCTTCTCCTCCTGCCCCCAATCCCTCCCAGCATCGGAGTCTTTTCCAATGAGTCAACTCTTTGCATGAGGTGGCCAAAGTACTGGAGTTTCAGCTTTAGCATCATTCCTTCCAAAGAACACCCAGGACTGATCTCCTTTAGAATGGACTGGTTGGACCTCCTTGCAGTCCAAGCGACTCTCAGGAGTCTTCTACAACATCACAGTTCAAAAACATTAATTCTTTGGCGCTCAGTTTTCTTCACAGTCCAACTCTCACATCTATACATGACTACTGGAAAAACCATAGCCTTGACTAGATGGACCTTTGTTGGCAAAGTAATGTCTCTGCTTTTTAATATGCTATCTAGGTTGGTCATAACCCTCTTTCCAAGGAGCAAGCGTCTTTTAATTGTGTACTTCTGCCTAAAATGGTAATGGCACCCCACTGCAGTACTCTTGCCTGGAAAATCCCATGGACGGAGAAGCCTGGAAGGCTGCAGTCCATGGGGTCCCTGAGGGTCGGACACGACTGAGCGACTTCACTTACATTTTCATGCATTGGAGAAGGAAATGGCAACCCACTCCAGTGTTCTTGCCTGGAGAATCCCAGGGACGGGGGAGCCTGGTGGGCTGCCATCTATGGGGTCTCACAGAGTCAGACACGACTGAAGTGACTTAGCAGCAGCCGCGGCCTAAAATGGTGATGCATCTCTAGGTGTGGAACTGAACACGTGTTGAAAGTAACCTAAACTGCAGTAATCTATGTAACTATGTAAATTCTTCCACAACTTTATATAAAGATAAGACTTTTTCTCCCTAGAAAGTAAATGGAAGAAAAAGATGAAAAACCTTTTCCCCCTCAGTTCTGTGTGGACAGCTGAGAGTAAAAGCATCACCAGCCACGGCTCGGAGGGAGGCCGTCCGCGCCCACCGCGGCCTCTGCGTCTTCGTGCACCGCGGCACTTGTGCCTCCTTGCACGGGTTTTGCTTTCCAGTTCCGAGACCACGGACACACATTCATGTATCCCTACACTGGTGTTTACTTTCTTAGGCTCCAGAATCGCTGCAGATGGTGAGTGCAGCCATGAAATTAAAAGAGTCTTGCTCCTTGGAAGAAAAGCTATGACCAACCTAGACAGCATTTACTAATAAAGCAGAGACATTACTTTGACAACAAAGGTCCGTCTAGTCAAGGCTATGGTTTTTCCAGTGGTCATGTATGGATGTGAGAGTTGGACTATAACTGAGCACCGAAGAATTTATGCTTTTGAACGGTAGTGTTGGAGAAAACTCTTGGACAGCAAGGAGATCAAACCAGTCCATCCTAAAGGAAATCAGTC
This sequence comes from Bos taurus, assembly GCF_002263795.3. NCBI lineage: Eukaryota > Metazoa > Chordata > Mammalia > Artiodactyla > Bovidae > Bos > Bos taurus. The sequence goes on along the minus strand of NC_037337.1, from coordinate 102,473,327 downwards.
CTTAATATTCATTAGATGGACTGATGCTGAAGCTGAAGCTGAAGCTCCAGTATTTTGGCCACCTGATGCAAAGAACTGACTCATTGGAAAAGACCCTGATGCCAGGAAAGACTGAAGGCAGGAGGAGAAGCGGATGACAGAGGATGAGATGGTTGGATGGCATCACCACCTCAATGGACATGAGTCTGAGCAAGCTCCAGGACTTGATGATGGACAGGGAGACCTGGAATGCTGCAGTCGATGGGGTTGCAAAGAGTCGGACATAACTGAACTGCACTGCACTCATCTCACACGCTAGTAAACTAATGCTCAAAATCTCCAAACCAGGCTTCAACAGTATGTGAATCATGAACTTCCAGACATTCAAGCTGGATTTAGAAAAGGCAGAGGAACCAGAGATCAAATTGCCAACACCCTCTGGATCATCGAAAAAACAAGAGAGTTCAGAAAAATATCTATTTCTGCTTTATTGACTATGCCAAAGCCTTTGATTGTGTGGACCACAACAAACTCTGAAAAATTAAGAAAGAGATGGGAATACAAGACCACTTGACCGGCCTCTTGAGGAATCTGTATGCAGGTCAGGAAGCAACAGTTAGAACTGGACATGGAACAACAGACTGGTTCCAAATAGGAAAAGGAGTGCGTCAAGGCTGTATATTGTCACCCTGCTTATTTAACTTCTATGCAGAGTACATCATGAGAAATGCTGGGCTGGAAGACGCACAAGCTGGAATCAAGATTGCCAGGAGAATTGTCAATAACCTTAGATACGCAGATCTGCCACCCTTATGGCAGAAAGTGATGAATTAAAGAGCCTCTTGATGAAAGAGGAGAGTCAAAAAGCTGGCTTAAAACTCAACATTCAGAAAACGAAGATCATGGCATCTGGTCCCATCACTTCATGGCAAATAGATGGGGAAACAGTGGAAACAGTGTCAGACTTTATTTTGGGGGGCTCTAAAATCACCGCAGATGATGACTGCAGCCATGAAATTAAAAGACGCTTGCTCCTTGGAAGGAGAGTTATGACCAACATAGACACCATATTAAAAAGCAGAGACGTTACTTTGCCAACAAAGGTCCATCTAGTCAAAGCTATGGTTTTTCCAGTGGTCGTATTTGGATGTGAGAGTTGAACTGTAAAGAAAGATGAGCACCGAAGAATTGATGCTTTTGAACTGTGGTGTTGGAGAAGACTCTTGAGAGTCCCTTGACTGCAAGGAGATCCAACCAGTCCATTCTGAAGGAGATCAGCCCTGGGATTTCTTTGGAAGGAATGATGCTAAAGCTGAAACTCCAGTACTTTGGCCACCTCATGCGAAGAGCTGACTCATTTGAAAAGACCCTGATGCTGGGAAAGATTGAGGGCAGCAGGAGAAGGGGATGACAGAGGATGAGATGGTTGGAGGGCATCACTGACTCAATGGACATGGGTTTGAGTGAACTCTGGGAGCTGGTGATGGACAGGGAGGCCTGGCGTGCTGCAGTCCATAGGGTCACAGAGTTGGACATGACTGAGTGACTGAACTGAACACTGGTGTTTCACTCACTATTTCTTAATACGTTTTGACTAACATTTATAGGTTATAATTAAGATCAAAGACATAAAGACTTGACTGGGGCAGAGAAGTAAATTTGGGGATGGAAATTGTAAAGGAATAGGGAAATGATAATGCTACGTGAGAAAGTGAGCAGCCGTACAACTCTGAGATACAAACATTTGGTATGAACATGGAGAGGGCTACTGTATAGCAGTGGTCTCGATATTTCAATGACCATATGGATAAACACCTTTTAATAATTTTGTCTACTGTGTGGATAAACTTATTTAACCTGTTGGGTACAGGCTTTGTAAGGTGGCTGTTTTCCTTTAGGGGGCCCATTGATAACTTTTTCCTCTGTTTCCCTGCCTCCGTCCTTCCAGACTTTTCCTACTGCCTTTTGTTCAGACCCCTGACATTCTGTGGCCAAAAGGATCAGTCAAAATGGAACACTGACTACATAAGTAGCGATCGCAGTTTTAACATCTTTTAATGCAGTGTCATGGAATACCTTTTAATATCTTTGTTAGCGGTTTGGAAATTGTCTCTTGTTAAGTGCCTGTTCAAGTTACTTTTTCATATTTATTGGGTTGTCTGTCTTTTTCCTACTGATTTGCTGGGGTTCTTTATATTTTAGTGATAATGAGGTTTTGGTCTGATGTATTATTATAAATATCTTCTCTTTGGTTTGCTTTTCCACTTTCCAAATGGTGACCTTTGATGATCAGAAAGCACTCATTTTTATGAGGTCCAATATACCAATCTTTTCTCTTATGGTTAATGATTTTTGTGTCCTGTTTAATAAAGCTTTACACCGATCTTATGAAAATATTCTTAAATTTTTAAAGCGTGTTTTATCACTCACATTGGGCATACGGTTAACCTAGTGCTGGTATTTGTACGTGGTGTGAGGAAACAGCCAAAGTTCATTTGTTTCTGTAAGAGTATTCACCTGACCCAGCCCAATATATTGAACAGCTCGGTGCATTGCAGTTGGAATTGTTAAGTCTTCGCATATGATAATGTAAGACTTCTGACACCTCTGATCTTCCAGATGGTCTTAGCTACTCTTGACCCTTTGAATTTTCAGACACATTTTAGTAACAGCGTCTCAGTTTCCCTAAGGGACCGTGTAGATGTACCTTAGGGTTTAATTGAAACTGCATTAAAAATTAGATCAATTTCAGGAGAATTTGTATCTTCTCAATTTTTTGAGTTTGGCAATCCATAAACATGGTATATCCCTCTAATTACTTGTCTTCTTGAATTTGTCTCAGCAATGTTTTAAGATTTACATGTAGAGGTTAGACTTATTTTTAGTTTTTTTTTTTTAATTTCTAGCTGTTTGATGTTTGTATTTTATTATCTAATTCTTTTTGCTAGCATGTAGAAATAAAATTAATTTTTGTATTGTCTTTGCATCCAGCAGCCTTACTAAATTCACTTTATAATTCTGTAGATTTTTTTTTGTATCTTTTCATGCACATATACCACCATATCTATTATTTATAGAAGATATGTTGTATATATACATGAAGAGATACTGAAGTGGGTGGTCCTCCTCCAGGGAGCCATCCCACCCCAGGGCTCAGACCTGCATGTCCCGCGTGGGCAGGCGGGCTGCTCTCTGCTCAGCTTCGCTCCCTTTGTGAATTTTCAGTTTCTCCAGAGGAGGCAGAATGAATAGGAGCTCACCCCCATGTGCTTCCTTCTTTCAGGGGCACAGCTCCTCAGGGTCTGCCTGCACTGGTTTGCTCCGTGATGTCCATGAGCAGATTTCACGTGTTATCGAGCTTCCGTAGTCGTTTCCGCTGGGAGAGTTAGTCCCGGTCACTGCTCCTCCACTGCGGCCGAAGCAGAGATCGGGTCATGGTCGTTTTGATCACTGTTGACGCTTCCCCACAGTGGCTCCTGCTGTGAGAACTCGGCTGTCACAGGGTCACATGGGCGGCTGTCACAGGGTCACGTGTGTTCATTTTTCCTTCATGCACTAGACGTTTTTTAGCTCCTGCTTCAGGCCAGGTACTATTTTAGAAACAGGTGATATAAGAGTAAATTAGGTAAGATCTCTGCTTCCTGTTACTTAACGGCTTCTGTGTCGTGCTTGTACCAATTAAAGACCTTGCTTACGCCTAGGGGGAGAAAGGTAGACTAAGGCCTTTCGGATGACAGCACCTTCCTGTTTTGTACAAATGTTTCTAGCCCTTTAAAAAGCCCCGCTGAGATGGCTTCAGTTCACGGTGCACACGCAATACACCAGTGTTTGTTCGGCCTCTGCAGAGCTAGGACATCATGCTTAATTCTCTACCTGTGAGTTTTCACATCATGCAGACAAAATAAACATGTAAAAAACTCAGTTTGAAACACGATTATATGACAGTTTGAGCTGAAGCTCCAGGAACTGACTTATGGAGAACAAATTTAACTCTGAGATTAAATCTTTCCATGAGTGTCACCGTGAGTCTGATAAAGAACCAGCCGCCTGTCGTTCCTCACTTCAGTTTTCACACGCTGCAGAGCACTCACTAAACGCTCTGAGAGGCTGAAAAACGGCCTGGTGTTCTCAGTCTTCCAGAATAGCTTAAATGTCACTGAGAAAAATTTAACCTGGGCGCATAGCACTGTTAAGATATTATGGTCAAATAAAAAAGTTTACCCCTCTGTCCTTTGCTGTTCTTTCCCACTTTAGAAATTTTACCTAATGGATTATTTTCTATCCCAAAGACATGTTCCAGAGATGACCCTTTGTACCTCCAACTACAGTCCATTTTCACGTGATCAGAGGCAGTCGAAGAGCTAGAACATCATCACAAGAGAAGGTAGACTGAGACCCAGAAACTCAAGTGCAGTCGGGACAGGCCAGGAGCCCTCAGCACCTTGGCTTAGTGTCCTTGGAATCACCGCCCTTTTGGAATGGTCTAAGAACCACCAGTTAAGAGGAGGAGAAGCCCAAGTCCCTCTGCTGTTCATCTGAAATGACCGCAATGCTGTTAATCCGCTGTGCATGCTCGGTCGCTCAGGCGTGTCCGACTCTGTGCAACCCCATGGACTGTAACCCGCCAGGCCCCTCTGTCCATGGGATTCTCCAGGCAAGAACACTGCAGTGGGTGGCCAGGCCCTCCACCAGGGGGTCTCCCCCACCTGGGGATCGAACCCTCGTCTCACGTCTCCCGCATTGGCAGGCGGTTCTTTACCACTGGTGCCACCGGGGAAGCCCAGCACCCCAGTATAAAGTAAAAAGGTTTTTAAAAAAGTTGAAGCCAGACACAAAAAGCCACATGTTGTATAATTCCAATTATATGAAATGTTCCAAATAGGCATATCCATAGACACAGATCAGTGGTTCCCGGGGATGGTGGGGTGGGAAATGGGAGTGACTGCCTGTGTATGGGTGATAAGGTCTGGGGATGGTGAGGACGTTTGGAATTAGATAGTGGTGATGGTTGCACGGCATTGTGACTATACTAAAGACCACCGGATTGTCCGCTTAGCACAGTATTGACCGGAGATGTATGACGGCCACAGACATTAGTTTCTGCAAAACTCCCTCAGTCAATAATGTGTTTAGATGGTGAATTTTATATTCTATGAATGTTATCTTAATTTTTTCAAAATCACATACACCTAGAAGAACTACCAGCCAGAGAGGAAACAGTCATTTTGAGGAAGCCAGTTCTAACACCTTGCTATTCAGAGAATACCCTTCCCAGCCATCCTTATTTCAGCAGCAACTCTATTTGAAACACAATTGATACTATGTTTGGAAAGCCTCTTAGAACAGAACCTAAGTCCTTGGGTTCAAAGTGAATGTGCTTCTTGCCGAAAACCTCAAAAACCTAGCCTGACAGAGGGCACCTCCTTCGGACCCTGTTTTCCCAGCGCTGGGATGTGTTGGATGGATGCTGATGTGCCCTACGTTTTACCAGCAATTACATACAGCTGCTCATTACTGTACTTTATCTGCTCTGAGGTGAATCCCTCACTTTTGGCCTCGTCATAAAGGGACCGCCAGCCCTGTGTTTTACATACATTTTTCTTTGGTGAGTGCTTTTCTCAGATATCTAATCCTACCTATGTTAGCTTTCTCTCAGAAGCAGATTCATTTGTGCAGCAAAGTATTTTCTTGAATCATAAAGTCATTTGGAGCAGTTATTTTTTTCTCAAACAATTCCATCGAAGCACCAGAAAATCATGCTACTCAAGACTGTGCCTTTTTACTGAAAGTGCAGTTGACTCTTGAATAACACTGGTTTGAACTGCACGGGTCCACTTATATGTGGGCTTCCCTGGTGGCTCAGCTGGCAAAGAATCTGCCTGCAAGGCAGGAGACCTGGGTTCAATCTCTGGGTTGGGAAGATCCCCTGGAGAAGGGGACGGCTACCCACTCCAGTGTTCTGGCCTGGAGAATTCCATGGACTGCATAGAACGTGGGGTCACAGAGAGTCGGGCACGGCTGAGCGGCTTCACTTTCACACACTGCAGTACTGTGCTGCCCTAGCTGCTTAAATCAGGACACGAGATCCTCCTCTAAAGGAGGGTCAGCCAGCAGTTACACGCAGGTTTTTGTCTGCATGGAGCGTGGGCACCCTTAAACCCCCTGTTGTTCAAAGGTCTACTATTGTCAGAGGTTATACTGTCTCAACTCCACTGTATGCGTTTAAAATATATTTAACCTTACCAATTTATTTATACTCATAAAATGCAAAGATTTTATCAACATGAGAGTGAACCTTTTTATTCACCAATTGAGACAGCACAAGAAATTTTCTTTTTTCCGAGCAAAGATATGAACTATTTTGAAGAAAATTAATTCAACTTTAAAAGTGTCAAAATGCTTTTATAGCAAATGCAAATAAAGGTGTTTCAAACCACAAATTGTTTTACATATAATCTTCATGGGAAGAATATATATTGCAGCACAATAAAATCAGTACTTTTTATAAACTTTGGTGAATGTTTTGAAAGTATTTTTAAATGGTACATTAAAATTTTTTTCTTAAAATATTTTTAATATATTAGAATAAAGCACACCTATTATGTAGTATGTATAGTATAACTTGTTTTATCATTAATCTAATTGTATATATGTTTTAAAACAAAAGTAGGCTGGGAAGATAAAAATTATTTGTAATAAGTACACTGTTTTACTGAGTAATTCTGTCTTAGATATTTGAGTAAAGTCTACTGGCAAGGTTGTCCAGATTTTTTTTTAATTTTTGGTGCCCTTGCTTTTGAGACTCTTATTGGCTTTCTAATGTCAGAAAAACCCTACTCCCCTAACAATTCATAAAAGTTTTTCTCATGGTAAATACATACAGTGAAAAACTCAAATCTTTCAAAATTCTAATTAGTGTTTAAATTGACTCATTTGAGCCGTATGTATGTTGCTGCTGCTGCTGCTAAGTCGCTTCAGTCGTGTCCGACTCTGTGTGACCCCATAGACAGCAGCCCACCAGGCTCCCCCGTCCCTGGGATTCTCCAGGCAAGAACACGGGAGTGGGTTGCCATTTCCTTCTCCAACACACGAAAGTGAAGAGTGAAAGTGAAAGTGAAGTCGCTCAGTCGTGTGCGACTCTTAGCGACCCCATGGACCATAGCCTACCGGGCTCCTCCGCCCATGGGACTTGCCAGGCAAGAGTGCTGGAGTGGGGTGCCATCGCCTTCTCCAATATGTATGTTATGAAAGCTAAAAAGCTAACTATTTGTGACTATTCTCCTTAATGTATAATCTTCATTCAGTTCAGTTCAGTTCAGCTGCTCAGTCGTGTCCGACTCTTTGCGACCCCATGGACTGCATCATCTTCCTTATGTAGGCTCTTTAAGTTAGTTTCTGCAGTGGTTTTATGTTAAGTTTTTCAAACATTAGCAGATCATGGTGGCTATAGTAAAGGGTTTTGTTTTAAATCTGGTAGCATATTTAGGGATCATTAAATTATAAAGTATAATGTCAAATCTTCATACTTGCATTATAAGTACTTAAAATTAGTCTGTATTAATAGTCTAAATAGATACCTTAGTTTGGAGGGGAAAAATACTATTCTATTGTCTAGTTACTTAACAATTCACTTGTCGCTAGTTACTGAATAGTTCAGTGAAATACATTTGGAACTTGTAACACCTAATTAATAAGACTCGTTCCTTAAGTGGACTCTGTGCTTTGCTGGGATCCTAGCCTATGCTGAAGTACTCTCTGATACCAGTGATCAAAGCAACCATCGAGTATGAGATATCTGTGCAGTGTTTGTTTCTTAGTAAATGAAAGAGAAGGCTACACATAGTTAAAACTAGTAACACCAGCTTGGTTCCCTAAAGAACTAATATAGGGGCTTCCATGCTGGTCCAGTGGTTAAAAGTCTGCCTTGCAATGCAGGGGACGCGGGTGTGATCCCTGGTCAGGGAACTAAGATCCCATGTGGGGCAGTTAAGCCCATGCCCTGCAAATAAACAGCCTGTATGCCACAACCAAGACCCAATACAGCCGAATAAATAAATAAAAATAAATATTAAAAAAAGAACTCACAGATCTATAACAGGTAATAACATTCTAGAGTTCTGGGATTATTTTAACATAGCTTTAAAGATGGCTAGAATTTGGATTTAATACAACAACTTCAGAGTCCTAAACTTTGGTGTTTAAAACACCCAGAGATAGGTATTTATTTTTTGATGATTAGGTAAAGAATACATTTTGTTTACTTGGTTGATTTTTATCTAGACTTTATAAATGTGATTTTTTTTTTAAGCTATTTCATTGTTGGTGCCTTCATGGGAAATTTTAGTTTGGTTAGTCAACTCTTTCCACTGAGTTTTGGGTATTTGAATTTTTTTTTTTTTTGAATTTTTTGTTTGTTTGGTTGGTTGGTTTGGGGGTTTCTTGTGGGTGAAGTGATAACCTAAGGAGTTTCTGCAGCAGAAATATCATGAAACTATACATGTCCCTTATAAAGTTGTGGCGTTTAGAGGAGTTTTTCAAAGCCTATGTTGGGAGGTAGGCAAATTAAGCAGAGCATCATAGTGAACTCTCTTTTTTCACAGTGAATTCATCTTATGTATAGAAAGGCAAACATATTTGGCAGTTTTTGCTAATATTCTGGGATTCTTTTCATTGTCACTGTTTTGCAAACTTAATAATGTTCCTTTCTGATAAGAGGCTGGCTGGAATTTATTTGTATTTAAAGAAATATTTTTAATGTGGAGAAAATAAAAGCTGCACATATGCCTCTCATATGGCAACTCTAAATTATCATTGCTCCATCACCAACCATACTAACAGCTTCAAATACACAGTTTTTCATTAAACTTAGCACTCTACATTGAGCATTTTCAAATCTTATTTGGGCAGGTTTCATATGATAGGAGTAATACATGAATATTTTTTCCTTTTAAGGTATTTAGACATTGGAAATTAATGGTTTGCTTATGAGCCATAGATTTAAGGAAACATTGTAGATGAAATTTCCATTCTTTTTTTGTAGATGAATTGCTTAGGTATAATACTATGTTTCTATATTCTAGGACTCTCACCAAATAATAATAATTTCTTAATGTTGACCAACATGTTATTAAATTCGCTCTTTTTGTTCACAAGAGCTCTGAGGTGATTAGGAACACTGTGTTGAAGTTGGCTGCAAAGTTGACTGTTTTCCACTGAGCCTCCTGGGAGAACCGAAGCCCCAGGAAGCTGTGAGTGATGAAGCATAGAGCCCGCCATTCGTGTGCAGCTTAGTCAGGGCCCGGCTTTGTTTCCTAGTGTCAGTTTTTAATAATTACACTTATCGCATCTTAAGCACATTTGTCCTTTAAAGGAAAACAGGGTTACCAGAAAAGAGCTCACTTTCTCTTTTTTCTTTCACTCTTTCCTGAACCGTTGGCTTTAACTGAAGAGTAAAATGGATTACATTTGACTCTCCATGAGTACTGCTGATAAGTTTGCAAAAACAGGTGGGAAGGCAATTAAGTACTGGATTTCCAGATGGCCAGACCCTCAGCCCCTGTGTGCCTCCTCCTCCTTCTGTACAATGAGAATAACTATACTTGTCCTCCCCTGCCTCAGCAGCACAGTGAAAGATCAATTAAAGTAGAGGAAAAAATCCAAGGTGCAGTGATCCCAAAGATGGACAGAATATAGATGTAGCTGTTATTTAATAATGATGACTTTGTTACATAGCAATTTAGTTGTGTCTTTGTTGATTCTGTATAGTGAATATCAGTTAGCATTTTGAAGTGGAAATTGATAATAGGGAGTTTTTTTAATTACATAGATTTTTAATACTTAAGTGCTGGGAGCCAGCACGGGAGTTCCCATCCATGACAAGGTCATGCGGAGAGTTCTGGTGCCGAGAGTTCCGGTGGGCAAGGTGAGCCAGAACTCGAGGGGTGCCCCTCTGGGCCTGCCTGAGCATCTACCCCAAAACCAAAATCTGTCTGTCTTACTATTTCACGACTTTCACCAACTCTTCTGACATTAATGGGGGCCTATCCCTGACCACCTTTCTCTGTAAGAAAATCAACTTAAAACTCTAGTTAATAAGTCTCCTGGGCATAATAGGAGTGTTTCAATTCAAACCCCTCTGATGACTTTCTAGCTTGCCTGACAGGTTTGTTCAGATTCACAGCCTCCCAACCACGAGAGGCACAGGAAGCTTAAGATATTCTAACAATGCAGAGCTTCTCAGAGAGTTAAAATAGAACTAGTAGAGGATTTCTTTGTTGAGCTAATGCTTGCTGCCAAGTTTCCATATCCCTTACCTACTGTGTCCCTGGGAGTGTATTGGTTAATATAGTTGGTGTATGGAAATGTAAGTAGTAGCTTTAATGTTTGCAACCTTGGACCCCTGAGTTAATTCTTTTCTTGTTATAGCCCACCACACTTTTGCCCTAAAGAAGGCAATTTATCTAATGCTTTTGGAGGGTGACGCCTGACTTTAGAATAATCACCTTTAGAGAAAAATAAGTTTTCTGAGGAAAGGGTCATAAAATGTTAACAGGCTTCCTGGCCAGAAGATGATGTAAATCACCTAAAACTTTTGCATATGATAAGTTTGCAGGAAGAAAGCCTGGCTTCGATAAGGATCAAGGACTGCTGTCCTTGCATGACTCTATCCCTTCCCCAATTATCCTCTATGAACAACTTAAGGTATAAAAACTGCTTTGGAAAATAAAGTGTGGGCCTTGCTCACCGAAGCTTGGTCTCCCCATGTCGTTCTTTCTCTTTCCTTTTCCTATTCAGGCTGATCTCCCTGGAGCGCAGGGGCTCTCTGCGTTCACTTTTCTGCCTGGGCTTCTAAGACCCACTCGAGAAGGTACCTAAGGTGGGGCACCTTCCTCGATTCGAGAGGGCACCTGCGGCCTACGTGAACAGAGCAAGTCCCGTGCTGGGGTTTTATTGGCTTTCTGCGTAAACCAAAGAATATCAGCCTCTTTTCTCTCCTCTATTTTCTTAACTGCAAAATTCTTTCCCTGTCTCTTTCTCCTTTTATCTATCATTTCGCCAACGCCGTCCTCCCGAGGGAATCCCTGGATCCAGCTGGGGCTGGACCCTGGTACTTAAGGTCATCGAATAGTAGTATTGGGGGGAAATTTCGAGTGTATGCTATAGATCCAAGTGTGGGTTTAGAACATAACACTACACCCAGCTAATTTGTAGACTGCCTGCTATTTGAGTTGGCTTGGTTATTTCAGAGGCCTGCACAGTTGATCAGGTCAGACCATCATCATAGCAGTATTTTTAGCATATCCCAGAACCTTAGAATCTAGGAACCTTGGCGCCCATCCCGTGCAATTTCCTGCTGGAAGCCGCGCTCCTTCCTGGTGACCTCGCTGCTGCGTGCTGGCGCAGCCCCTTCCTGAAACAGTTTGGGGCAGGAGGGCTGTGCTGCCTCCTCGCTGCTTCCATGTGCCCCTTTTGTTCAAGAATCCCCTAAAACTGTGGAACTAGTCGCGTGTTCCAGTACAATGCAAGCATTTACAATCTTGTATTGAACACCGTCCTTTTTTAAAGGGCCCGGGTTGGCATCATTTTCTGGGTTTTCTTTCATTTTTGTTTTCACCGTGGTTTTCCCCATTGTTTTTGACCTGATTTCATCGTTGATTGGGTGGTTTTCTCCATTTTCTTAATAATTTGACCATATATTCTTCCCCTTTTATTTGTATCTTCTTCCACTTGGCATTTATGGTGAGCAAGGAGGGAAGGGATGTCTGGTTTTTGAATGGGCTAAACCCCTGACTTCTGTCCTTGGCTTCCTGTGGCGGTTGAGTTGATAAGCACCTCTTATTTTAAAAAGGTCCTTCAAAACTAGAAGCCGTGCCTTTGAGGGCAGTGCCTGGGAAGCAGCGTCAGGCACTCTAGCGAAGGGGAGCTGAGCGGACCTCAAGTAGAGTGTCCCAGCCCCCTGCAGCCAAGGCTCCTTCTCTGGAGCATGCTTCCAAAGACGGGAGATACGTGGCAGAGGCGAGGCATTCCAGTGTAGCACCAGCTGCCAGGTAGGGCAGCCTGAGATGGTGTGTCCATCTTGCTTTAGCAGGTCAGGTTTAGGACATACCTAGTTTTGATATTTAAATCCTCCCGTTTGTCCCATCTTTGGGAAATGACACTACCTTTGTTTTGCACTCTGGCCCAAATGTGCATCAGTAAAGTAAATCACTTGAGTCGTATCTTTTCATTTGGTTTCACTTCTCTGCTCCTCTTTCTCCTTTCACACTCTCCTCGCTCTCCCCGCGGGATCCCTCTGCTTTCTCCCACCTTTCTGAAGGAAGCTGTTCTTGTTCTTACTGGCCTCCAGGTCACCACCTCAACAGCCTCGGGCTCCAGACCCTCTACAGAGCTTATCAGTGGATAGCCGCCAAGTTAACTCTTTTAGACACTTTTAAACAACTATTTGCCATCCAATCACATCAGCTATGCGGCAGTCTAAGGTGGCCCTTCAGGCAGAAGAATCGCCAGCCAGAGTGGGTGTGCTTCTAAAATAAAAGACCTGTAGTTAATGACCTCCTTCAAAAAAATTTCTCTTTTCAGACATATGGGGGCATGTTCATCCCTGGTCAAAACTTTGTTTGCAACTTCAAAAGGGTTGCTTCTGAAGGTGTCATTGCAACCTTTTGTTGCTGGCTCTGTCCACTGCCTGATAAGCAGCGGCTGAGTCACCTTCCCCTGAATGCAGAGGAGCAGCTGTTACACTCAGACCCCAGGCAGCCCGCAGCCTCTCCAGCTGGGACCAACGACTCATTTATCATCAAAGAGGGGAGCTGCTCTATTTGCAGATGTCTGCTTGTATTTTTCTTTTCTTGATCTTTGTCATGGTCTGCTTGCCTTAATGAGGTTCTTGACCTGCATATCTGTCTCTTTTTCTCTCTCTCTCTCACCTTTATCCCAATTTTCCAATATTAAAAATTCCTCTTTTATGCTATAAAGAAGCAAAAAGTCCTTTTATGTGAAATCTATAAATAGGGTTTGCTTTGGGACTAGATAATTTCTTCTTTGGGTTGTAAACCTCAATTTGGATGGCAATTATAATGGGTTTTTAACCTCTTTGAAAAAGCCCTTCCGGGGCAAACCTTTGACATAGTTACTTAACTGGCATGCAATTACAATTTTATTTGCATGATTTTTTTCCTAAGACTCTAGAAGAATTTAAGACATTCTGACAATGCAAGAAATAAAATTATCCTCACATCAAGGATCAACGTTTCTCTTATATGTGCCTTTATGCCATTTTTCTTTTTTTTATTAGTATTAATCTAGTATTAGTCCTCTCCAAAGGGAGTGGTTGGCTGTCTCCCACAGTAAGTGTGTAGAAGCTTTTCTATAGCTGTTTTCCTGAATCCCATATAATACTTCATGGTAGGATTTTTTTAATTGATTAATTCTAGCTGGGCTAGAATCTTCAAGTATTAGTTTAGAAGAACTAAGCTTTACACGTTTCTTTTGTTGCTATAAATATTCATAGTCATTTGAATGTTATTTGAATGCTTTATAACAGTGATAACTGGTATTGCTATTGATTAAAGGTAAAATGTAAGGAGTTAAGAGTTTGTATACTAAGAGCTATTGACGGAGAATTTTCAGAATCCCATACTGCTTGTGTAAGACGCATGTGCTTTTTTAACCCCCTCGTCTCAGCTCATCTCCCCTTTGTTCAGGCAGGTCTGAATGAGTTGTCGCTGGAAGACACACAGGAATCAAAAAGGGAGCCCAGCGTGGAAATACGGCATCATCTTGCCTTGGGAGTTTGGCCTCAAGGTTTTTATATGTGGGTTTTGTTTTTAACAAAGCAGTAAGGGCTTACTTTCTGTCAACTTGTGTGTGTGTAAAGATTATTTGTTCAACTTTAAGAAAAAAGTAAACCTGTGAGCGTGTGGACACAGGATTCCGGATTTGGTGTGTGGGGCGGCTTGCGGCAGACCGCGTGGTTCATATACAGCGTGCTGGTTTGAGAACTGGGGCTATTAAAGCAACCCCGCGGGAGCTCGCAGCAGTTCACGTCTCAGGGGAGCGACTCGGGTGGACTTGCTGCGCTCGGAGGGTGTGCGGCACCCGCTCTCCTCCTGCACTTGGCCGCGGTGCTTTGCGCCCCTTGACAGCGGGGGGCGCTTCCGCGGCGCGCAGTTCTCTAAAGGTCTGGTCCGGCAGCTGCCGTTCATTGCCCTTCTTGAAAGAACCCGTCAGGATCCAAAGACTCCAGGAGAGACCAGCCCCTGACAGATCGCAGGGAGAGAACGCCTGGGGCTTCCTTACCACAGCCCTTGGCGGCGGGTTCCCTGCCTCCCTGGCCGCCTCCCGCCCAACCTTCTGCGACTCTCCCCTGCCCTCGGCCCCTGACCCCTCCCTTTTCTCCTCTGAAACGCACCCGCCTGCCACCCCTCAAGGCCAGCTCCACACAGTCTTCCAAAGAAATATCAGTAGTTCCTTAACTAGACTCTCTTGGAGGCAGCAGCATGTGATGGAATGAGCGTAAGTTCAGCTGCTGTGTCAGCTAGCGTTGCTGCATAACAAATAACCCCAAAACCCAGTGGCCTAAAAACAACCACTGTTTATCGTTTCCCAGTCCCTATGGGTCAGGAATTCAGGAGCAGCTTACTGGGTGGTTCTGACACACCAGAGCCCCTCCTTCAGGTGGGAGGATGGTGTCTGGGCTGCCGTCCTCTGATTGTTAATTAAACCAGGGCTGGCTGATCTTTCCCAGGACGGCTCACTCTGGCTCTCATCAGGGCCTCTTGAGTGTCCCTATGCTATGCCAACTGGGTCCCCCTCAGCTCAGTACCTATGAGAGAGCAAGGAGGGAGTCATGGTTCCTTTGGGGTCTTGGTGTCGGATGTCAGACATCACATTCTCTAGAAGCTGGCAGCCAAGTACAGCCACTCTTAAGGAGAGGAGAATTAGACTCCCCTTTTGAAGGGAAGTACTAAAGAATTTGTGGACATATTTTTAAATCTCCCCTCTTTCACTAAGTGATGTTGGATGAGTTACATCCTGAAGCCTTAGTTTCTTCGTCTTTAAAATGAGAACAAAACTGTCTCCTCAAAGGGTCACATACAGATTCAAACCACGCCTAAGGCCCTGCAGGTGGCCCGTGAGTGGCAGTCACTGTTACCCGGGCTCGGGGAGAAGGCCAGGGCCAGTCTCTGCTGAGGGTCCAGGTAGGATGGGCCCCCGCCGTGGTGCTAAGTGAGTGCTCGGGAAAGGCGCTCCCTGGGAGTCCCACAGCGCAAGGGGCTGCCCCCGCTGGTCAGCGCAGGAGCCACGCTGGGCCCAGGGTTCCAGAGTGGCTTCTGAGCGGGGCCCGTTTCGTCCTCCTCCCACTGTTCACCCTGCAATAGGACCCTGGCCACGTCCAGTCTCAGAATGGGGCTTCCCTGGTGGCTCAGACGGTAAAGAATCCGCCTGCAACGCTGGAGACCTGGGTTTGATCCCTGCTTTTGGAAGATCCCCTGGAGAGGGGAACAGCTACCCACCCAGTATTCTGATCAGGAGAATCCCATGGACAGAGGAGCCTGGCGGGCTATAGTCCCTGGGGTCACAGAGTCAGACACTACTGAGCGACTTTCACTTTCAGAATCTGGTGCCTTATGCGGCAAAAGGAAGCTTCCTGGTCTTGAAATGGAGAGCAACCTGGATGATCCAGGAGGGCCTGATGTCACCACAAGGGTCTCCATGGGAGAGGCAGGAGCTCAGAGAGCAGAGAAGACCCTATGCTGCTGGCTCTGAAGATGGAGAAAGAGCCCACGGGCCTAAGGACATGGGTGGTCCCCAGAAGGACAAGGAAATGGATTCTCCCCAGAGCCTCCAAGAAGAGCCAGCTCTGATGACGCTGACTTAGACAAGCGAGATTGACTTTGGACTTCAGGACTCCCGCTCAGCAGGATGAGACCCCCTCCAGAACGTGGGGGCCAAGATCACAGGGCCCCCTCTCTCCCGGCTCCAGGGACTGTCTTCCCAGGAGAAGCAGGGAGGCAGCCTTTCTCCACCCGCGCCAGCTCCCTGTTGCCGAGGCCGCGTTTTGGGCACGTCGCATGTGAGCTGGGGCCTGGTTCTCCTCCTGCCCCCGTTTGGGGGGCGCTCCGCCACGGTCCTGGGGCACGAGAGCTTCAGGCCTGGTCTTGCCGGACGCCTGCGGCCGAGTTCCTTGGTGCAGAGGCTCGGAGGCCCGCGCCCCGCACCCTGACCCCACTCAGCCCCGGAGCCGGACCTCGCTGCGAAGGAGGCCCACCTCGGTCCCCGACCCCAGACAGAACTAGGTTCTAGCTCGCCTCGGAGCAGGGGTTTAGGGATGTAAGGGGCTGAGGGAAAAGGGTACGGGGCTTCTTTTTGAGGCGCTGAAAATGTTCTATAATTGGCTATGGTGACAGTTGTCCATACCTGTGTTTATGCTGAAAGCCTGAGTTGTATGCCTTCAGTGGGTGAATTGTATGATCTGTGATTGTATCTCAATAAATCTGTTTTTAAAAGGAACCAACAAAAATTAAACTTGCGTCACTTTGAGCCACCGTGTCCATGCAAGCTGTCGCAGCAGCAGCGGGAATGAACGGCTCCTCCAGCCGCGCGGTCTCAGCCGTGACCTCTCTGCTCCGTCTCCCTGCTGAGGGCACGCTCTCGCAGCGTCTGCCTCTGGCTCCTGGGTGATTCACAGCCTCTTGGAGGGGTGTCTTTTTCCTTAGCTTGGGTGAGACAAGCTTTCTTTACACCAAATGAACCCAGTACACAGGAAACTCCTTTAAAAACCACGGACAAGGCAGGGCAGCACCCGCAGAGGTGATAAAGCGCTCCCCGTCCCACCAGCCTCCCGGAAGGGCTCAGCCTGGGACAAGCCCTGGAGGCTTTTCTCAGGACCTTCCGCTCTTGAGCTCAGCCAACTAAAACCAAAATTTACAAGTGAAATCAAGGTGTCCTCGGCTTAGAAGCCTGGGTTCTTATTAGGCCCAAGAGTAAAGCTCATTTGTTAACAGTTGACTTTTGGATTCCCTGCAGCTGGGCTGTGTCCAGTATAGTATTTGTTTACAATTTGCATCAAGTTGAAAACTGCAGGAACTTTTTCCTAAGGTTTTGTTTTAAACTGGATGCAGAAAAAGTAAAAAAGAGCCATAGAGGAGGAAGGTTCTTATCAGTGTTCCAGACTCGGGGCACCGCTCTTTCTGTACCTTAATCCTTTTTTATTTCTTGGAAATAAACTGCAGCCCACCCTCCTGCTCTGAGCCCTGTTCTCCATTCCTATCTCCTCCTGCTCCCTTTATGTGGGCACTGAAACCCCCCTCACCAAATGGAAGCCGTGTCTTTTCATCAGAAAGAATTGCTAGGGAGCAGAGAGCAGTGAAGGCTTCCACTGCGGGAGGGGTATTAAAAAGAGCTGTATATCATACAGGATAATATAAACAGGATTCTGTGTGTCAGAAAGATCTCCTAGACAAGGAAATGGCAACCCACTCCAGTATTCTTGCCGGGAAAATTTCATAGACAGAGACGCCGGGCGGTTACAGTCCCTGGGGGTGCAAAGAGCCAGACATGCACACACATGTGAACAGGATCGCGTGGTGAAGGCTGGTCTCAGCACACTTCCCCCGTTGACCAATTCTCAAATCCAGCCACACTCTCAAAACTAGCTTGCGCTTCACATTCTGTGTGTGTGTGTGTGTGCGTGTCTGTGTGTATGTGTGTGTGTGTGCGCGTGTGTCTCTGTGTGTGTGTCTGTGTGTGCGTGTGTGTCTGTGTGTGCGCGTGTGTCTCTGTGTGTGTGTCTGTGTGTGCGTGTGTGTCTGTGCGTGTCTGTGTGTGCGCGTGTGTCTCTGTGTGTGTGTGTGTGTGTGCGTGCATGTCTGTGTGTGTGTGTGTCTCTGTGTGTCTGTGTGTGAGTGTGTGCATGCATGTGTGTGTGTCTGTATGTCTGTGTGTTTCTTTGGTCAGCTCTGCTTTGTGTGCTCAATCTGAGGAAGACAAGGTTCTGAAATCTCAGAGCCAGCCCCGGGGTTAATAACTAACCTAGGCATGTGATTGGCTGTTTATAAGACAAAGAAGAAGTAATCCCCAGGTGAGTGATGCCAAAGGCTGGGGACTGAGCTGCCAGGAAGCGCTGTGGGGCGAAGGGGAGCCCTGAGGCCACCCGACGGCCCAGACGGCTCAGGCTGGCTGCCATCCTTGTCTGCGTGATCACTTCCCAGAAGGTTTGACTGCAGACGATCCTGAGCCAAAGCAGGGGCCAAGTCAAGCTTATTATTATCTCATGTTTGTAAGATAATAATGTATGTAAGGCATCCATGGGCTTCCCAGGTGGAATTTGCCTGCTGTTACAGGAGATGCAAGAGACGCGGGTTCAATCCCTGGGTCAGGAAGATGCCCTGGAGAAGGACATGGCAACCCACTCCAGTATTCTTGCCTGGAGAATCCCACGGACAGAGGAGCCTGGCGGGCTACAGTCCATGGGGTCACACAGAGTTGGAAATGACTTATCGACTGAGCACACAGCACAAAAGCATCCATGGATGTTTCTAGTAAACGCGTTTATTCCATCAGACTTTCATCTCACGGGTGATACAGCAAAAGCAGCAGTCGCTTCCCCCAGGTTGTACCTTGTGGTGCTTGGAGGCTGCAGCTCACGCTGCTGTGGAACCCACAGGAAACCCCTATGAGGGCCTCCCCTGGGTCCCTCTGCTGAACAGTATGGTCTGACCACAAGTGGCTAAAAGACAAGCAAATAAATGGACGGACCAGCCTGGCAGGAAAACAGTCAGCCTGTGGTGGATGGTCTGGGGACGATCTGTGCCCCAAATCCCACCCTCTTAGCACGTTTGCTGTGGCCCCTCAGCACTGCCCGTGTTCCGACCGCTGCAAGGCCCACGCTGTCCGGGCCTCAGCTTCCTCTCCTGCAAATGAGTGTAACGCTAAGGTTATCCTTTCATCACAGAAGACAGGGGACAGTTCTTTATGCTGTAAAGCCTATACACAATATCTGATGCAGTTGGGGTGCTCAAAATTTATGGCAGTTCTTCATAGACGCTGACCACTGAAGGAGAGGCTGGGTCGACAGTATACCACGTTCTTGAGCAGGAGTCTAGAGGGAGAAGAGCCAGCTTGACCTGAAGTCTGGGCAGGGCGGCGCGGCGGAGGTCTGGGCAAAGCAGAAGCTTGTGGGCCTGAGCGATATGTCACCATTCGGGCCTGACAACAGCCCCCACCTCGAGGCGTAGTAATAATCAGGGTGAAAAGGGGGCTCAGTGGGCTGAAGTCAGGATCCCAAGGCCACACAGGCCTCCCCGTGTCGATCTTTCAGCCGGGGCCCCACTTTGGATGCAGAAAGATGCAATGATGGAGATCATGATCGTTAGCAGCCTCCTAGGCCCAGAGCAGCTCTGCAGTGTCCTACCAGATCCAACTCAGAAGCTGTGTTTCACTGCGACCCCACAAACTGCTGTTGATCTCAGCTAGGGAGCAAATGGCAAAGCTCTGCTTTAGCGTTTGGGGCTCTTTAAGCAGGAGGCTGCAGTGGTGTTTCTGATGTTTTCTTTCTGGAGTTTAGTGGCAGCACACAGGTGGTCACTGGCATTCCCTGTGCCTTTTTGCATATCAGAAGTATTCCTTAATGACTTTTTAAAGAACATCATAGACCCAGTCCCACCAGCAAAGTACAGTCCGTTCTTATTTAAAGATATATTTGTACTGCAGAGTTGCTTGCATCTTGCTTTGTTTCTTTGCTTTCGATTTTTATTGGAGTATACTTGATTTACAATGTCATGTTAGTTTCTGCTGTACAGCAAAGTGAACCAGTTACACGTACATCTACGAACACAGGTGAACACACACACGCACAAACTCTGATGTTTCCACAAATACATGCACACATATCTACCTATTTCTCTATTATCTATTAAAAGCCGTGTGTGTGTGTGTGAGTTACTCAGTCGTGCCTGACTCTTTGCAACCCCATGGACTGTAGCCCACCAGGTTCCTCTGTCCATGGAATTATCCAGGCAGGAATACTGCAGTACGGTGCCACTTCCTTCTCCAAGGGAACTTCCCGACCCAGGGATTGAACCCGGGCCGCCTGCGTTGCAGGCATTTACTGTCTAAGCCACTAGGGAAAGCCAGATGCACATAAATCCACTATTTTTTAGATTCTTTTCCCATATAGCTCATTACAGAGTATTGAGTTCCCTGTGAAAGTCGCTCAGTCGTGTCCGACCCTTTGCGACCCCATGGACTATACAGTCCAGGGAACTCTCCAGGTCAGAATACTGGAGTGGGTAGCCATTCCCTTCTCCAGGGATCGAACCAAGGTCTCCCACATTGCAGGCGGATTCTTTATCAGCTGAGCCACAAGGGAAGCCCCTGTGCTATACAGTAGGTCCTTATTAGTTATTATATGTATATAGTAGTATGTGTATGTATACAGCGGTATGCGTGGGTATACAGTGGTATCTATAGTATACAGTGGTATGCGTGGGTATACAGTGGTATCTATAGTATATGGCAGTATATATAGGCATATAGCGGTATGCGTGGGTATATACAGGTATATAGCGGTATGCATATGTCAGTCCCAGTCTCCCAATTTATCCCTCCCATGAGTTCAATCTGGATGTCATAACCAGGCAGAGAGGGACAGAGCTGCCGAGAGAGGAGCGCCAGGACAGCAGACTGGCACGCCCACGCTTCCTTAGAATTAGATTCAAAACGTTCCCTGAACAACCGGAAAGGCAGACAGTCTGCCCTGAGCATGATGGAGGTGAGTGGAGGCCCCCAGGATGGCATTGTTACCCCAGACCCCAATGGGGAGTGAGCAGCGGGCACCGAGTTCGTTGAGGAGCTGTGTGTGCCCTTGCGGGCCAGCAGGCCTCTGGGGGTCAGGGGCCTGCAGCCGTGACCTGTGGCATGACTCCATCCCCAGGCCCCTCTGAGCGGGGAGTCCCACCGTGGGGGCGGCCCTGCTAACATGCTGGGAGGAGGGGAGAGCAGATCTTTGCGAAGCGCCTTCTTTGTACTGAGGGAAAGCGGCGAGGAGTGGGGCTCTCAAGCTGGCTTTGTCTTCTGAAGCTCCTTCTTACTCCCCGCACCTTCGCCCCACCCCACCCCCGGTTGGGTGACTGTCTGTGCAGAATGACCGTCAAGACGTGGAATCCAACAATGAGGGTTTTATTCTGAGAAGAGATTGAAAAAAGGCCCCATAGACACCAGATATTAATTTCCATCCTTGAGAAAGAAAGGAATGCAAACTACAGCCAAGTCCTGTTGATTCACCAGTCTACTGATGCTCAAACCCATGGGTCTTCGCCTTCCCAACTTGAAAGAACATGACTCACTGCCTCAAAGGTCTCATCCCATCTCCCAACCATTCATGCACCTTACTTCTGGAGCAGTGATCATGTAGCTGCTGTAATTAGGAGCACATACAGGCTCCCTGAAGAGTCCTCTTCCAGGAGACCCAGCTTCACAGGAGCAAGCTGATCCACTCAACGTGGGCCATGTGTGAGCTAACAAGTTTTCCTAATTTCTCTGTGAAATCAAGGCCACTGCTTGAACTTATAAACACGGTCTGCCTCTTATGTGTGAAACAGCTAAAGATCAAACTCAGACTATTGTCAGGAGCATCAAAGGATAATTGGCAAACTCCTGAGTCATCGTGCAGTTTTATAGCTTTCTTTTCAAAGGCACTTAAAAAACACACACACACTTCAAACACGAACAATACCCTATTCCCTGATGACTGTCCTTTGATAAATGAATGTTTCCTGAGGTTTTAGGCTGGGGTCTGGGCTTCTCTGTGATGTCACGGAGGCAGACAGCCCCTCCACATGAAACCTACCAGATGACAGGGGAGGCTCCCAGTCTCAATGCAGCTGAGTTTCTGGACACTGTGCAGCTGGCTGCTGAGCAGAAAGGGGTGTCTGGACCCTCCTACTCTGAGGCACTTTGGGGTCAGGAAATATTTACAAGGAAGCTGAGGCTCAGAAAGATTAATTGACTTACCGTAGTCTGGTAGAAAGATGCTCAGAGCCAGCACTGCCCTGGACATCATGTTGGTTTGTTGTTGTTGATGTTCGGGTTTTTGTTTAGAAATTTTCCTAAGAGAGAGAAAAAGACAGACCTCATTCCCAGCCTTGTATACAGACATCCCAAATGAATATGCCACAGAGAGGAGCATGGGTGACTTAGAGCTCAGCTTCTGAACGAAGGGTGGCCTGGGGCTGATTCTGTCTGTTAACAGGCCCCAGCGGCGCATCCTTTGGCTCCGTGCAGCTGGTCCATGCTGACCGGGGCGCCCACCCTTGTCAAGAGGGGGCTCTGCAGCTTTCCTGCATTGGGACAGGCGGACAGAAGCCTGGACGAACATGGTACTTCTGCCTCCTGGCCAGCCCAGAAACAGCCCTGTGTGCTCTGGGGTCCTGGGTCTTTGGCCACAGAAGGCCAGATGAAGGCGCCTCCAGGAGCCCAGGAAGCTTGGGACGCAGAGCAGGCTTCACGCTCCCCTGCTTGTAAGGGAACCAGGGAGCCTGAGCTGCAGTCTCTGCGCAAGGAGCACCGATACATTTGTGGAAGGGGCAGCCGGGCCCACAGGTTGTCCGGGTGGTGTTGGCTACTGGGTGAGGGCCTGGGCTCCAGCTGGGTTCATAGCTGCGTGTAATCAGTGAAATGAGAACATTCCCTCACACGGCATACAAAAATGAACGCTGGGTGGTTTAAAGGCCTAAATTGAGACATGACACCAAATAACTCCTAGAAGACAGCACAGGTGGGAAAACATGATGTGACAGAAATTCTAGCAATATTTTCTTAGATCAGTCTCCCAAAGCAAAAATAAAACAAATGGGACTTAATCAAACGTACAAGCTTTTGCACAGCAAAGGAAACCCTTGGAAAAAACAGAAAACTGAAAAAAGGCAACCACAGGATGTGAGAAAATGCCTGCAAATGATGTGACTGACAAGGACTTAGTCTCCAAACAGCTCAGGCGATGCTACAAAAAATAAAAATTAAAAAAAATGGGCAGATTTTAATAGCCATTTCTTGAAAGAAGATATACAGATGACCAGTAGACACAGGAGAAGATGCTCAACATCACTAATTATTAGAGAAATGCAAATCAAAAATTCAATGAGGTACCACCTCACACCAGTCAGAATGGCCATCATTAAAAGTCTACAAATAACAAGTGCTGGAGAAGGTGTGGAGAAAAGGACGCCGCTTACACTGTTGGTGGGAATGTAAGTCGGTGCTCCACTGTGTAAACCGTATGGAGGTTCCTCAGAAAACTCGACGTGGAATTACCATACGATTCAGCACCCCCACTCCTGGGCATATATCAGGACAAAATTATAATTCAAAAAGATCCATGCACCCTATGTTCTTCAGAGCACTATTCACAGTAGCTTAGACTACTGGAATCGTCTAAGGGAAATAACCTAAATGTTTATTGACAGATGAATGGATAAAAAAGATGTGGCACATATAGGAAATGGAGTACTACTCAGCCATAAAAAGGAATAAAATAATGCCATTTGTAGCAACATGGATGGAGCTAATCATCCTAAGTGAAGTAAGTCAGACAGACAAATACTGCATGACGTCACTTATATGTGGAATCTGAAACACGACACAGATGAACCTGTTTATGAAACAAACGGAATCGGGGACGTAGTGCAGAGACTGGTGGTCGCCAAGGGTAAGGGGCGGGAAGGCTTGGGTGGGTTGTTGGGGATGAGCAGCTGCAAACTGGTGCATGCTGCCTGGATGGGTGAACAGCGAGGTCCTCCCGTGCAGCACAGGACACTGCGGGGTAGCCTGTGATAAACCGTCATGGAAAAGAATGTGAAAAGGGACATCTGCATGTATAACTGAATCACATTCTATACAGCAGTAAGTAACACAACAGTGTACCTCAACTATATATCAATCAAAAATAAGTTTAAAAAGAATAAGCACAATAAAAAGATGTATGTATGTACAATGGAATATTACCCAGCATAAAAGAGAATAAAGTATCATTCACAACAACATGGATGAACCTAAGAATATTATGCTGAGTGAAATAAATCAGACAAAGAGAAATACTGTATGATATCACTTACACGTGGAATCTAAAAAATAATACAAATGAATCTACATACAAAACAGAAAGAGACAAAGACAGAAAGCAAAATTATGGTTGTCGAAGGGGAAAGGGATGTGGGGAGAGACAAATTAGGAGTATGGGATTAACAGATAGAAGCCACCATACCTAAAATAGATAAGCAGCCAGGATTTACTGCATACCACAGGGAATTATATCTAGTGTCTTGTAATAACCCATAATGGAATACAATCTGCAAAGAAAAACAACCCTTGAATCATTATGCTGTACCCCTGAAACGAACGTGATAGAAAGAAAGAAAGAAAGGAAACCCATCCACAGTTAAATGACAGGTCAGGTGAAGGGCTAAACTTTTGGGCTCTTGGGGCTGGAAGCAGCGGCGCCCTGAGGCTCCCGAGAAGCTGCCCATGCAGAGCTCTGAAAGCCTCCCCTCCCCTCCTGACCCGCCCTCCGCTTCCACAAAGGAAAAGCCCAGCATTCTTAAGGGAAAAGCTCAGAAAGCAGCACAGGAAAGAAGCCAGACTCGCAGGAAACCCTCCAGGCCGTTGCTGTGATCCCTGCTAACCCTGTGCGGGGCTCTGACCTGCACGTGACCCTTTCCTCCGCGCGGAGACCCGGCCTGAAGGCCCACGTGCGCGGGTCCCCTTCCTGCCCCAGTGCCCTTCTTCCACCCGGGCACCTGCCCCTTGTCTAGCGCCGCCAGGACCCGCCCTCCTTTGGGAAGCTTCACCCCTCAGTCCTGATCTTTGTTAGAAGCCACAGAGCCCAACCCTGGCTTATTTAGGCAGAAATGGAATTAATCTCAGGTGGCTCACAATCTCTGGGAAGATGCAGACCAGTCTGGGAAGCGGGGCCCTAGGGGCAGAGGCTGGCAGTCCTCCCCAGGACCCGTCTGGCAGGGAGGAGGCGTGGCTGCGCCGGCGGGTGTGGGGCCAGGTGCCCCGGGACCCGCCCGCAAGCGCTGCCGGAGCAACCGCGCCGAGTCAGGACGCCGCTGAGCTCCGCGGGGAGTCTGCCAGGCACAGCTGAGTGACCCCCTTCACTGCAGTCACAGGGGAGTCTGGCACCATGAGCGCCTGGCCATCTTCAGCCTCGACAGTGGGAGGACGGTTCCACCTCATGGGGCGGGGGGGGGGGGGGGGGTCCCCCAGTACAGGAACGCACAGAAAGGTCCAGGTGGCCATAAGGCACGCAGAGCAGCAGTTCTGCCTCCCAGGAGCAAGGGCAGCTGGTAATTCTCTTCTTCTTGCTCTCTGCCTTCTCTGACCAGCAGGATCTCTGAGTCTGATAACAGTCACTCAGGCAAGGTACTGATGAGAACTGTTTTCTTATGATGAGAACTTTTAAGATTTACTCTCATAGCCACTTGGAAAAACACAAACAATATTAACCATAGTCACGGGATCATACATTACATCCCACGGCTTACTTATCTAACTGGAAATTTACCTCAAACCCCTTCCCCATGTCACCCAAACCCCAGCCCTGCAACCACGCATCTGTTTGTGAGCTTTGTTTTGTTTTAGAGTCCACGCAGTAGTGAGATCATCATATGGTACTTATCTTTCTATGTCTGACATTTCATTTAGCATAACGCCCTCGAGGTACATCCATGTTGCTGCCAATGGCAAAATTTCATATATTTTTATGGCTGAGTAATATATATATTATAATATATAACACACATTATATCTTGCATTTTAAATTTTCTTTATCCACTCATCTGTGTGTGGACACTTAAGCTCTTTCCATGTCTTAGTTATTATTGAAAATAAAGCTGCAGTGAACACGGGTGGATATATCCTTTTTAATTAGTGTTTCCATTTTCTTCAGATAAATACCCAGGAGTGGAATTACTGGATCATATCATGGTGAAATGATATCATCTTTCTTACAAAAGAAATCTGGGTGGGATAAGGACCAGGGTAACATCTGTCAGGCTCCTTCAGTGACAGAAACATTCAAACCATCCATTCCCATGACAGTTCATCAGAAAATAAAATAACTTCCTAGAATAGACAGTGCTGTCAGCAGCTTTTTACTGATCACAGACTATTCTGGGCAGTAGTTTGAAAATGAAACTGATTTATTAAAAGCTGACAAGAGGAGGAAGAAAGGCCTGAGGTTGACTGCCTTGCTGCGGGGAGAGCCCTGGGCTGTGACCCAAGGTCATGAGAGTGAGTCCCCTGCAGCAGTGGCCCACAAGCTCAGGGCTCACATAACCCTGGGCAGGTCACTGAGGCTGCTTCCCTGCCTGTAAAACAAAGTTGAATCCCTCAAGAGTCCTTGGTGGCAAATCTGAGGAATCCACATGCGTTAGCCGGGACGATTTTATAGCAAAACAGAGCCAGTCTCTGTTATTAGAGAATTCAGGCTGGGGACTCTCCGAGGGCTGGAAGGCAGCAGGGTCCCAGGTGGGCTGTACAAGTGATCCTCTCTTTAGCTCACAGAGTCCCGTGAGCCAGTGCCAGTAGCCGAGTTAAGTCTGAGAGGGAGGCAGGGGCAGGGAGTGCAGGGCCAGAAGGGCCTGGGGGATGTTCCCTTCCCACCTCCCATCCCGGGATCTGTGTCTGCCTCACTCCTCCTGCAGACCAGCTTCCTCTGCTCCCCAGGCCGTGGGGCAGGACAAGGCTGCCCTGGGTACCAAGTTCACGCTCAGCATGTGGACACATAGAAACCATCTCAGCCGCTTCTGGGAAAGGGCTGTCACGGGTGCATCTCTGGTGCAGTTCAGTTCAGTTCAGTCGCTCAGTCGTGTCTGACTCTTTGCGACCCATGAATTGCAGCACGCCAGGCCTCCCTGTCCATCACTATCTCCCAGAGTTCACTCAAACTCATGTCCATCGAGTCGGTGATGCCATCCAGCCATCTCATCCTCTGTCGTCCCCTTCTCCTCCTGCCCTCAATCCCTCCCAGCATCAGAGTCTTTTCCAATGAGTCAACTCTTCGCATGAGGTGGGAAGTACTGGAGTTTCAGCTTTAGCATCATTCCTTCCAAAGAAATCCCAGGGCTGATCTCCTTCAGAATGGACTGGTTGGATCTCCTTGCAGTCCAAGGGACTCTCAAGAGTCTTCTCCAACACCACAGTTCAAAAGCATCAATTCTTCAGTGCTCAGCTTTCTTCACAGTCCAACTCTCACATCCATACATGACCACAGGAAAAACCATAGCCTTGACTAGACAGACCTTTGTTGGCAAAGTAATATCTCTGCTTTTTAATATGCTATCTAGGTTGGCCATAACTTTCCTTCCAAGGAGTAAGCGTCTTTTAATTTCATGGCTGCTATCACCATCTGCAGTGATTTTGGAGCTTCCAAAAATACTCTGTTTCCACTGTTTCCCCACCTATTTGCCGTGAAGTGATGGGACCAGATGCCATGATCTTTGTTTTCTGAATGTTGAGCTTTAAGCCAACTTTTCCACTCTCCTCTTTCACTTTCATCAAGAGGCTTTTTAATTCCTCTTCACTTTCTGCCATAAGGGTGGTGTCATCTGCATATCTGAGGTTACTGATATTTCTCCTGGCAATCTTGATTCCAGCTTGTGCTTCTTCCAGCCCAGTGTTTCTCATGATGTCCTCTGCATAGAAGTTAAATAAGCAGGGTGACAATATACAGCCTTGACGTATTCCTTTTCCTATTTGGAACCAGTCTGTTGTTCCATGTCCAGTTCTAACTGTTGCTTCCTGATCTGCATATAGGTTTCTCAAGAGGCCGGTCAGGTGGTCTAGTTACTCAGGGCCGAAACCACTGGAGCTGTGAGGAGCCCTGGTGAGGAGCCCAGGAGTTTCAGGGTGAGAGCAGGGGAGACGTTCCAGAATTATCTCCCCCAGAAGGACCGGACCACGGGCTCGCCTAGCCCTAACGTTCTGAGACCGTGGGAGCAAGTGGATTGTAGAGCAGCTCTCCAGATTGTTCTGAGACCATCTCGCGGGTCATGATAAGCTGATTAAAGTCAGTTCTCAGGGAGGGGACATATGTACACCTAATTCATGTTGATGCATGGCACAAATCAAACCAATATTGTAAAGCAATTATACTTCAATTAAAATATATAATTTTTTAAAAATTAGGGAAAGAGTTTAAAAAAAAAAAGAAATCATAGGAGTAAATCAGTTCTCAAACTTGAGGGTGCATCATAACCATTGGGAGGACTTGTTAAAACACGGATATTTTGTTTAGTTGCTCAGTCGTGTCCAACCCGTGCAACCCTGTGAACTGTAGCCCACCAGGTTCTGTCCATGGGATTCTCCAGACAAGAACACTGGAGTGGGTTGCCATTTCCTTCTCCAGGGCATCTTCCCAACCCAGGGACAGAACCTATGTCTCCTGCATTGCAGGCGGATTCTTTACCACTGAGCCACCTGGGAAGCCGCAAAACTCAGATGACCAGACCCCAACTCACAGTTTCTGATTCAGTAGGTCTGGAAGGGCATAGTCTGAGAATTTGCACTTGTAACAAGCTCTGAAGATATTTTTAATGTCTGGTTCCCAAAGTGGGGTCCACATTGCTGGCTCTGCCTGTTTCTTCAACCTGCAGGTTCCAGAGTCAGAAGGGCCCCTGGGGTGGGGCCCGTGTGTGCAATCAGCATTGAGTCCCTCTGTGCACCACCGTTTGAGAAATGTCTTTGCTCCCGGCCTTGAGTGTCACCATGGGGAAATAAATGGTGACCAGCCAAAGGGTGTATGGAGACCGAAACTGTTAGTCGCTCAGTCCTGTCTGACTCTTTTGGGATCCCATGGACTGTAGCCCCCCAGGCTCCTCTGTCCATGGGATTCTCCAGGCAAGAGTGCTGGAGTGGGTTGTTCTTTCCTTCTCCAGGGGATCTTGCCCACCCAGGAACTGAACCCAGGTCTCCTGCATTGTAGGCAGCTGTTTTATCAACTGAACTACAAGGGAAGCCCCAAGAATAATACTGGAGGGGGTTGCCATTCTCTTCTCCAGGGGATCTTCCCCACCCAGGGATCGAGCCCAGGTCTCCCGCATTGCAGGCAGATTCTTTACTGTCTGAGCCACCAGGGAAGCCCAAGGATGTATGCTCAGTGTCATTAAACGGTTAAAGTGGTTAATTAAATCATTGTATTTGGATTAAAGCAAAACAAACTTTCCACTTTCACTAAAGAAAAAGAGGTTAACCTCAGGATGGTAAATCCAGCCTTTGGGGTGGGTGAGAACTCTCTTTTTCTGGGCAATTTCTCCCTTCTGGTTGAGGCAGACTGAGGGCGAGGTTCGCTAGTAACTAAAGGCTGGACGAAGCTCTCAGCCGGGGTTAGTCTGCCTCCGGCTGCCCGGCCCAAAAGTCCGCACAGCCCGGAGGCCGCCAATGAGGAGCCGAGGGGCTCGTGACGTCATCTGTAGGCCCTCTCATTGGCTGCCGCTGCGGCGCGGACCCTCCCCTCATTAGCGCTCCCGGGGCTGAGAGCAGCTTGACCCCTTACCCGGGCCCGCGGCTCCTCTGCCAACAGCAGGTCTTTCCGAAGAAAAGTCCTGCTTTCTGACAAAGTGCTGCTTTTCTGCGCTGACCTTTGACTGCTGTGCTACTACTGTTCAGCTGGTGTCTTCAGCCTTTCCTAGGTACCTGGCCGGTCACTCATTTCCCATTTACTTTAATCATGTCTTTTAACGAGTTTTGTCTTGCTTCGCGGCAGATGAATTTCTCAAGCCCGAATTTACTGTGGCCTGCTCGTGATCATCTGTCCCACACTTAACCTGGGAATTAACAAGCTGGTGCCCAGAGTGGGAGTATGAGAAGGTCCCACAGCTGCTTAGTTGAAGAGATGCAAGTCAGATTCAGGGCTCTTAACTCCCAGCTGCAGAGTTGCAACCCCCACCCGGCCCCCACACCCACCGTCTGCTGCTGCAGAGTGCGGAGCAGCATCTCAGTCCAGGAACGTCACCTACAGGTGATCCGCATACCAATAAGGGATGATCCGGGTTTCCTCCCGGTGCAGCGACTGCTTAACTCTTCCTTTGATAGGGTGGACTCACGGATGGCAGAGCAGTACGCTCGTGTTGCAAATGAAGAAATTGATGGGGATTTGATCATAAGCCAGTTGGTGGTGCGTAGAGGCATGAGCCCCAAACGCTGCAAAGAATGGCAAGTCCATGAGCCCCCAGGGAAAGGTCGGTGTAGTGAGCGTGCATTCAGTACTGTAAGCATCTGATGTGGGAGTAAGGAGACCATGCAAAGCATGTGTCTGCTTCTCTGCTGGCCACCAGTTCAGAGAGAGAGAGAGAGTGTGTGTAGTCCTGTCCAACTCTTTGCGACCCCATGGACTGTGGCCCACCAGGCTCCTCTGTCCATGGGATTCTCTGGGCAAGAATACTGGAGTGGGTTGCCATTTCCTCCTCCAGGGGATCTTCACAACCCAGGGATTGAACCCTCACCTCCTGCCCGTGTCTCCTGCAGTGGTGGGTGGATTCTTAACCACTTGAGCCACCTGGGAAGCCCAGCCAGCAGTTCAGATAAGCCCTCATCCCCAGCCTCTCTGACCAACAGGTGCTTTGCTACAGGGAAAGGAGACCAAACTGTGGATTTTTTTTCCTCTGACGTTGAGGGTGTTCTAGAGCTTGATGTGTCTGAATGCCATGACCCTCTTTTGAGTCAAGGATCTTTGAAAACTCAGGACCACTCTGTTAGTTGGGGAGACTCGGCAAGCGGGCTGGACCTGAAATCCTTTTTCAAGACTTGGCTCCCTCCATGACTTCGTAAAACCTTACCCCCCAGTCCCCCACTCCCCCAAGGTGGGTCAAAGGCTCCCCCAGCCCTCAGTGCTCATCTGAGTCCAACCGCGGTGCTATTGTTCACTTCTTTGTCCCTTTTCTCAGCTGATTATGAGTTCCTGAGGGATGGCACCCTACTTCATATCACACTTCTGTGTCTTTGGGGTCTAATACTGTCCGATACATTGTAGGTACTCAATAAACGTTGAACTGAACTGTGGAAACCTTGCCTGCTGGTGGCCTTGTGCAGGTGACAACTGCTTGCAATTCCCAACAGAAACGGATTTTTTGTCTGTGAGACTCATTCACACAGAATGAGAATCCTCATTCTTTTTTATTAGTAAAGTGTCTGAAATGAAAACTTCACAACTGTTTGCTAATACAACTCCATAAAAACAACCAAGAGCCCTTGTGCTTACCTAATTCCTGATTGCCCTTTAAAACTAGAAGTGTGAACCAACTGCGTTATTCAAATCAAACCACTCCATGTGTTTCCTTCTGTTCCCAGTCGGCTAGGAAGCTCAAAAATCATCCTAGTCACACTCTTAAGAACAGTCTCCTCCCTGGTGATGGTACAGTGTTCTCCCCTATATCTGTGAAGTTCCTGATCTTGCTTTGCTGTTCATGTAGACATATAGGTGGGTATTTTAACATAAGCCCACTCTTTGCCTTTCTGGAAGAAGTTAGGACAGGTGATGCATAGGGTAACAGGAGAGTGTCCCCAGAACTCTAAGTGTGGGAAAAACACTCAGGAAGATAAGCAGTTTCTATCATACAGACTAAACTGAAAACCCACTTGATCTTTTATGGTGTCCAAAGCCTCGGCAAGGTCATCATGAATGGAAATGAATGGTTGCAGAGCAGGCCCGGCCTTTTCCAGGGCAGGTGTATGTGGCTGTGGTGTATGAGACACGTGGTGGTCTCAGCCCTGGAGGTGGCTCAGGAACGGGACCAGAAGATGCAGAGCTTTTCCAGGGTTTGGATAGTTACCTTCTTGAGGCTTTCCTCTCTCTCTTCCAAGTCCATTCTCACCAAGCAACCACTTCCACTTTACAAGCATCGTGGCACTGGGACTGGGTCCCTGGGTAAGGGACGCTGGGGGATGGCTTCCATTCTAAATGGAAGTTGGCATGAAGTATAAGCAAGGGCCTCTGTGGGCTTAATGAGTGGGAGTAGGTGGAAGGCGCCCTAGAGCACCCGCTGTTTCTGGACTTGCAAAGCTGAAGGCCAGGCGGGTGTGTGGTCTGCACCCTTGCCCCACGCTGTGCTGGGTCCCTCCTCCAGCAGCCGGCCAGCCTCCTGCAGCTGGCTGCTCCTCTCAGACGGCCACACAGTTCACAGGAACACCGGCTTCCACGCCTGCAGCTGAGCTGCTCAGCGAGGAGCCCGCCGGCTTGTTCCTGCAGTGGGAGCATGGCTCCAGGCAGCAGCAGGCGGCCCTTGGGGAGAAAGTCAGAGGACCCCAGGGTACTTTAAGGCGGTGGGAGAGAGGCACAGAACCATCTTGGGTCATCCTCAGAAGCCCCGCTCAAAACGGTGGCTGTGATGCAGCTTTTTTAAACAGCAGCCTCATTCATAAAAGCAATCCTGGGCCCTGGAAGTATGACAAACCAGAGATGGATAATACTCCATGCCACAGAGTGTCACACACCCACGGAGTGTCACACACCCACGGAGAGTCACGCACTACAGAAGAGGAAGGAACCGCAGCTGCCCTCACCAAGGACAGAGCCAGGAGCACAGTGAGCAGCAAAACAAGCCCCAGGACAGGACACCTCTTCAGAAAGTGTGAAGCTGCACACTCCCGTCCCAGGGGGTGGCAGGAAATGGGTTTGGTGATAAAATTACTTAAAAGACAAAATAAAGGTGTAAGAAACACAAAAGTCAGCCAAAATAAGGGCGTAATAAGCACTAAAGTCTGAAGAAGGAAATGGCAGCCCACTCCAGTATTCTTGCCTGGACAGAGGAGTCTGGCGGGCTACAGTCCATGGGATTGCAAGAGTCGGACACGACCTAAAGACTAAACCACCAAACACAAAAGTCAGCCAAAATAAGGGTGTAATAAACACAAAAACAAAATAAGGGTGTAATAAGCACAAAAAGCAACCAAAATAAGAATGTAATAAATGCAAAAATCAAACTCGTGGTTAACTCTGAGATGGTCAGGTGGATTCCCGGGGTTCACTTTATTATTTTATGATACAGGCGCCTCTTGATGACGTGTGTCTTTGCAGGGGTCAAAACCTCGCAATTAAAGGCGTTCAGAGGCTGAGCGCGGCCCTGCAGCGTGGTTTCCCGTTGGTTACAAACTTTGCCGGAGTGCTGGTCCCGGGGCCAGTGGGGCGTGGCTCCCGCCCCGGGCTCGGGCAGGTCAAAGGTCAGCAGGGATTGTCCTGGAGGCCCCCTGAGCCCCGCCGACACTTCCAGGTTTCCCTCTCCCCCTAATCTGGCCCCCCGCGCTTCAGCGAGCTGCCTGCCTCCAGCCCCACCACCTTCCTTCTCCGCACTCAGTTACTCGACAGATTTGCTGAGCATCCATCCTGTGCTGGGGCTGCAGCAGCAAACAAGACCACACGAAGGCCCCTGCCCTCCTGGAGCTGACAGTCTGGTGAGGGAGACCCACGAGCACTGAACAGACGCAGCCCCCGTCGTGGCCCTCTGGAGCCGCCAGCTGAATAAGGGGGCTGGAGTTGGTTTGGACGGGGGGTCAGGAGCCTCTCCGAGGGGGCGGCCTCGGGCCAGGCACTGAAACTCCCCCCGGAGGCCCCACGCCCCCCAGCCTGCCCTCTCTCTCCAGCCCTCTCCTCTCTGCTCACTTCTTACCCTACTCTAGTCGTGGGGGTGTGTGTGGGTTTAATTGAAATGTAGTTTATTGCCCTCTTCTCCTTCTCAAAGCCACTGCCAGGCCTTGAAGCTGGATTCAACCTACAGGCTGGGATTTTTTTCACTTCCTTGTCTAACCCGTAATATCAATGCCTGGTTAAAAAGATGTTGGCTTAATTACTATTATGAGCACAGGAGACTTCCTACTCCTGAGGTCCCCTGAGTGCTGCCTGCAGGTAAACTCACCTGGAAAACTGGTTTTGGATATTCTCCTCCTCTGACCACCTGTGTGTCTCTAGGTTGCTGTGGCAGCTGCCAGGTGAGCCCAGACAATGAAGGTGAACGGCGCTCAGTCGTGCCCGACTCTTTGCAACCCCACGGACTGTACAGTCCATGGGGTTCTTCAGGCCAGAATACTGGAGTGGGTAGCCTTTCCCTTCTCCAGGAGGTCTTCCCAACCCAGGGATCAAACCCAGGTCTCCCACATTGCAGGCAGATTCTTTACCAGCTGAGCTACCAGGGAAGCCCAAGAATACTGGAGTGGGTCGCCTATCCCTTCTCCAGGGGATCTTCCCCACCCAGGAATCGAACCAGGGTCTCCTGCATTGCAGGCGAATTCTTTACCAGCTGCGCCACCAGAGAAGCCCCCATTCATCGTTTATTTCATTCAAAAGCTCCTCCACTGTGCCAGAGCCGATGCTGGGTGCAAAGGGTACAAGGCACGGAATGCAGGTCACATGTGCTGCATTCTTGCTGACTCGGTGGACATGAGTCGGAGCAAGCTCCGGAGTTGGTGATGGACAGGGGGCCTGGGGTGCTGCAGTCCATTGGTCGCAAAGAGTCGGACACGACAGAGCGACTGAACTGAACTTAGGTTCGATCAACACCCTTCTAAGTGCTTTACGTGTGTTTCCTCCTTTAATTCTCCGTTAACTCTATGAAGCAGACAACTCAGCTGAGGGACTGCCAGCATGGAAGGCGTGGAGTGAGAAATGCTCCCCAGGCAGCATACACTGAGTCAGGGGTCAAGCTCCGCGCTGCCTTCACGAAGATGTGGGCCTTGTCTCGGAACTTATCAGCTGGCCGGGAGGGTACAGAGGGATGCGGATAATCTACCAACAACTGGGGCAACTGGGGCGGATCAACACTGGTCATGATTTGAGAGCGTGGTTATCAGAAGCCCCATCACAGCACCTGTCGGTGGTTGAGCAGCCCTGACCCTTGGCCTGGGTCTCAGAGAACGCACAGGAGTTCCCCTCCTGGAGCAGAGGAGATGGAACATCCTGTGCAGGCCTCTGGGGAAGCAGAGCTCCAGCTCAGCTACGGGGAGAAGGTGGTGGTGGTGGGGCGACGTGGCGGGGAAGACCACCTGTGGGGGTGCCTGTGGCTTCCTCCTGGTTGGACTAAAGCATCACGGCCCCAGAGGGACCCCTGCTGAAACCCGGACATTCCAGATCCCCTTCCCTGTGCTGTCCATGGCGACTGCAGCACCTCAGAGCTCCTTGGAGGTACCTGAGTTTCAGCTGGTCACATCAGAAGGCATTTCCTGATCTTCCTTCCTCGTATCGGAGAAGGCAATGGCAACCCACTCCAGTACTCTTGCCTGGAGAATCCCAGGAACAGTGGAGCCTGGTGGGCTGCTGTCTATGGGTTGCACAGAGTCAGACACGACTGATGCGACTTAGCAGCAGCAGCTTCCTCATATCTTAAAAAAAAAAATACTTGTTTTTGGCAGCGTCGGGTCTCAGTTGCGGTACCTGGGATTTTTGCTGCTGCACGTGGCTCTTATCTTTGTGAACTGTAGCCTGTGGGCCTCATGGCCCCGAGGCGACGTGGGATCTTAGTGCCCTGACCGGGGATTGAACCCGCAGCCCCTGCGCTGAAAGGCGGTTGCTTAACCACTAGACCACCACCAGGGGAGACCTTATTCCTCACCTCTTCATGTCTGAGTTTCAGCTTCATCACTGGTTACCTGGGCTCGGTATCTTTTCCCCCCCAAGAACAGCCCCATGGCAGCTGATGGGTGAGAGGAACCTGCAGGTGAGCTAGAGGGAGGCTCCCCGAGGAGAGGTGAGGTCAGCCGCTGCTCCTCATAGCTGGCACTCCAGACGTCAGCTCCACCCTCAGACCCAGCACCCAGAATGTAACCCTCTCGCCACCTACCACCCTGGTCCACGCAGCACCGTCTCCCGCCTGGACTACTGTGTCCTCAGTCCTGTGGCCACAGTGATGCTCCTACAATGCAGGTCACGTCATGACTGCTGCTGCTGCTGCTGCTGTCTCTTCAGTCATGTCTGACTCTGCGCGACCCCACAGACGGCAGCCCAACAGGCTCCTCCATCCTTGGGATTCTCCAGGCAAGAACACTGGAGTGGGTCACCATTTCCTTTTCCAATGCATGCATGCATGCTTAAGTTGCTTCGGTTGTGTCTGACTCTGTGCGACCCCATGGACAACAGCCCACCAGGCTCCTCTGTCCACGGGATTCTCTAGGCAAGAATACTGGAGTGGGTTGCCACTCTTTCGTTAAAAGTCCTGCACGGAGGCCCCATTTCACCAGAGGAAAAGCCAAAGTCTCCACAGCGGTCCGGAGGCTCAACAGGAGCTGCAACTCCAACTCCCATCTCTGAGTTCTCCAACCCCCAACCCATTAAACAAGCCCCAGGCCTCTGCTCGGACACTTCTCCCCCAGATACTGTTTCTCACCTGCTTCAGACCTTGGCCCAACGCCACTTCATCAAAGCCACCATCCCGTTTAAAATCACAACACCCGCCACCCGCTCAGGTCTTTATTTTCATTGGACTTTGCTGTTTCTTCATTACTTTGCCAACAAAGGTCTGTCTAGTCAAGGCTATGGTTTTTCCAGTGGTCATGTATGGATGTGAGAGTTGGACCGTAAAGAAAGCTGAGTGCCAAAGAATTGATGCTTTTGAACTGTGTGTTGGAGGAGACTCTTGAGAGTCCTTTGGACTGCAAGGAGATCCAACCAGTCCATTCTAAAGGAGATCAGTCCTAGGTGTTCATTGGAAGGACTGATGTTGAAGCTGAAACTACAACTTTTGCCACCTGATGAGAACTGACTCACTGAAAAAGACCCAGATGCTGGGAAAGATTGAGGGTAAGAGGAGAAGGGGATGACAGAGGATGAGATGGTTGGATGGCATCACCGACTCAATGGACCTGAGTTTGAGTAAACTCCGGGAGTTGATGATGGACAGGGAGGCCTGGCCTGCTGCAGTCCATGGGGTTTCAAAGAGTCCGACAGGGCTGAGCGACTGAACAACAACCTCAGCTCTGAGCCTGCAGGGTCAGGACAAGGAAACCCCATTGGTGATCCTGCATCCTTCTCGGAGGACAAGGGACCGGGCGTCTGGGCTGGCGGCCCTTGCCTGGCTCAGTCCAGCTCGACGACAGACGTTTATGGGGCCCCGGGGCAGCTGCAGGGCCTGGACGCGTCTCCACTGCCTGGGATCAGGTGCCGGGAGGCCGCCCGGGGCAGAAGGGGCCTGCTCGGGGGCAGGAGCGCAGCCGGGCCCGGAGGGACGGCCCCCCAGACCTGAGAGCCAGGGCACGCCAGGGCAGGCTCCCCTTAGCGTCTGCGCCCCAGTCCCGCCCGCTCCGTGACCTTCGCCAGGGTCGCCGCGCCCGCGGGTCTGCAGGACCGCCGCCCTCGTCGCTGCCTCCGCAGGCCCGGCGCCGCCCTCCCGGGTCTTGAGCCCCGCCCGGCCCCGCGGTCGCCCCGATCCGGGCCGCAGCCCCCCGGCCCCGGCCTCCCGCAGCCCGGCCCGGCGGCGGCTCCGGCCCTGGCCGGCAGGGGCGCTCCTCGCGCCGGCCGCCGCCTCCGCCCCCCGAGCGGCGCGCCCGCCGCGCCGGAGCCGAGCCGAGCGGAGCCGGGCGGGGAGGGAGGCGGCGACCGCCGGCGGCCAGGCCGCGATGGCGACCAGGAAGGCGGGCTCGCGGCTGGAGACGGAGATCGAGCGCTGCCGCTCCGAGAGCCAGTGGGAGCGGATCCCCGAGCTGGCGAGGCAGCTGTCGGCCAAGCTCATCGCCCACGGTAGGCGCCGCGGCCTCCGTCCGGCGCCGGCCGGTCCCCCGCCGCTCGCGGGGCGCGGCGCCCGGGGGCGCGCGCGGGGCCGGGGCCTCCGGGGCCGGGGTGGGGGCGCGCGATCGGCGGGGGACCCGCGGCCGAGCGCTTGTGGGGGCGCCGGACCCCGGCGCAGGGCGGGCTCCCGGCCGAGTCGGGGTGCGAGTCTCACCAGGTTCCCGGGGTCGGGGGCCGGCCTGGGCTTCAGAGAAGTCGGGTGTGACGGGCGGGGGCGCGTCCTCAGGACTTGGCTGCGGATGTAGCGGGGGTCCAGGCTGCGCGGGTGGTGTGCTCCGAGTCACGACGGCTTTAGGGGAGTCCTGCGAGTGAGGGCTGCTGAACCGAGACCCCTGGGACACACGCTTTGTAAACATATGGCATGGAAGGGCTCCAGGTAGAAGCCCAGAGTTGGGGTATGTGTGGGGTGGTGGAAGGCAGGCTGAGACGTGTGTCCTGGGGTCCCGACCGTGTACAAGCTGAGGGTATAGGGAGGTCAGGTTCGGGAACATGGAGAAAGAGAGTCAGAGGCGTCAAGAGGGAGAGTGTTGTGCAGAGAGGTGGGAATGTGGTCGAGGAATGTTGGGAAATGGGGAAATTGGGAAATGGGGGTGGGTATGTGAGTGGCTCGGGGCCCAGAGGAAGAGGGGGTGGGACAGAGCCCCGAAGCAGTAGAGCCTGGGTCCTGGGGGTTGGTCTAGGACCCCTGTTGACTCAACTGGTTCTTGTACCTGATGGACTGAAAATTGCACCCAGAATCCCGTTTCCAAAGGCACAGCTCCACGTGGCCTTATTTGTTTTGGAAGCAAGTATCCTGAATACTTGCTTGCTTTTCGTGCCCGTCAAAACCACAGGCACCAATGGATTGGCAAGAGGGCAGAGGTTTTGTCCTGTTTCGTCTCTGGCTTCCTGAGGCTGGGCAAGCACACGCTAGCCGGACAAATAAATGAATGACACTGTTCTCAGAAAGGGCATCCCCTGTTTTCAGCCGTCTCACCTCAAACTGCCCAGAAGTGGAGAGCGATGGCATGTGCCCTCCTCAAGGGCGGTTTGTGTGGGCCTTTTACGGTGTTAGTGCCTCACAATGAGAACGGGGTTTTGCGCACTCTCAGCTACGGTACCGGCTCTGGGCAGGTGTTTCCTGGGCAGGTGCTGGTGCCGTGATCATGCCGGGGCACGGTGGAAGCACAGAGCTACCTGGGCTCAGCATGGTGGGAAATGTTGACTCTTCTCAATTAAATCAGCATTTAAGGAAAAGGTGGTTCCCTGGGCCCCAGTGGCAGCCTGACCTTGCCGTCTCTGTATGGGTCACCGCCCATGGACTGGGGCATGCCAGGCTTCCCTGTCTGTCACTGTCTCCTGGAGTTTGCTCAAATTCATGTCCACTGAGTCAGTGACGCTGTCTAACCGTCTCAGCCTCCGCTGCCCTCCCCTCCCTTTGCCTTCATTTTTCCCAGCATCAGGGCTCTTCCCTGTACCCGAAGCATTCTCTTGTGTCTTCGGATTTAGACAGTCCTGGGTCTCCTTTGTCACTTCCCAGCTGTGTGGCACATAATACTGTCAGGGCAGGTTGATCTTTGGATTAAACGGGTTCATTTCGGAGGCCTCTGATTTTTTCCTTCAGAATCCACCTGTTTCCTGCTTTATTTACTCGTTCAACCAATATTTGCATGTCCACCTGTGCCAAGCGTCGACAATGGTGAGCAGCTCCTGCCCTCCTGTGCGGCCTCCTCTGGGGAGACAGATGTAAGCAAATGCAGTAAGCCTGATAGCTTCAGACAGTGAGAAGAGATTTGAGGAAACAGTCATGTGAGCATGGTGGGTGGAGCCGTGGGTGACTCCGCCTAGGGTGGTCTTTGGAATGAGAGGGTGGATGGACTTCGGGACTTGGGCCTCTCTTGCCCTCATGGCTCCAGGCTCGGCTCCTTTTCCAAGGCCTGGCCCCCATGGTCTCGGGCACAGCCACTAATGGGGCTTGGGGTCGGCGCTGGGGAGCTGGTCGTACAGCGCACGGTGGGCCTTGGGTCTGTGTGCACGTTTGGTTTGGGGAAACTCAAGAGAGAGATTTCTGCCTCCAGGAACTGCACAGCAGACAGCAGTCTTTGATGGCAGAAGGTCTCACAGACGAGAAAAGGTCAAAGACATTGCTCAGGAATGTTAAAAAAATAAAGCAAAGATAAAGGGTGAAACAAAACCGAACTATTGTGGCTCTCCTTTGGGGTTCAGAGAAGTGTCTGAAGGAGGGTCTTTCCCTTTGGCTGCAGTGGGACCTCCTCCTGTCTTTGGGGGCACCAGGCCCACCTGGGTACATGGACCTCACATTTGGGACAGATTTGGCAAAATCCATGAACTAAAACATTTGCTATTTGGAATAAGGATAGTGAGTGAGTGTCGCCTTTGTCATACCGAGACAGTTACCTTGACAGCAACCACAGGCAGAAACGGGCACTGTCGTCAGAACCCGCCCGACCGGTGCCTGAGTCCCGGGCCTGGCACTTCCTAACTCTGTGACCTTGGCCAAATTACTAATCCCTCTGAGCATTCATTTTTTCATCTTGGATTAAAAGACTTATTGTAGGGGTTGCTGTAAGATTCAAAGGAGCCTAAAGGCTCCCAGGATGAGCCACAGAGCCTTAGTAGGCGGGCCCTTCACTCATTCACTGATTCATTCATTCCACGCCGAGTGCTTGCCACGTGCTTGTCGATGTTTGAGTCCCTGAGGATACACCAGTGACCAAATCAGACAAAAATGGCAAACGTCCCTGCTCCTATGTGACACCCACCTTCTAAGGGGGAAGGGGTGCCATATATGATAAATAAAATCACTAAGTGTCAGACTTTATTTTTTTGGACTCCAAAATCACTGCAGATGGTGACTGCAGCCATGAAATTAAAAGACGCTTACTCCTTAGAAGAAGAGTTATGACCAACCTAGATAGTATATTGAAAAGCAGAGACATTTCTTTGCCAACAAAGGTCCGTCTAGTCAAGGCTATGGTTTTTCCAGTGGTCATGTATGGATGTGAGAGTTGGACTGTGAAGAAAGCTGAGCGCCGAAGAATTGGTGCTTTTGAACTGTGGTGTTGGAGAAGACTCTTGAGAGTCCCTTGGACTGCAAGGAGATCCAATCAATCAGTCTATTCTATAGGAGATCAGCCCTGGGTGTTCTTTGGAAGGAATGATACTGAAGCTGAAACTCCAGTACTTTGGCCACCTCATGCGAAGAGTTGACTCATTGGAAAAGACTCTGATGCTGGGAGGGACTGGGGGCAGGAGGAGAAGGGGACGACAGAGGATGAGATGGCTGGATGGCATCACTGACTCGATGGATGTGAGTTTGAGTGAACTCCGGGAGTTGGTGATGGACAGGGAGGCCTGGCGTGCTGCAATTCATGGGGTTGCAAAGAGTCGGACAAGACTGAGCGACTGAACTGAACTGAAATGAAACGTGCGGGCTGTCAGACAGCGTTAAGTGGTATCAGAAGAATAGAGAGTGGAAGGGAACATGTGCTTTGCGATGGGGTGGGGGCCCGGGCTGCTGGCTTCAGTGGGGCAGCTGGGGAAGGGCCTCGGGGCGGCGGCCTGAGATAAGCGCTCCGCCACCGTTGGAGTGCGCTCCAAGGAAGGGACTTCAAGGGCCGAGGGTGGCAGGGCCAGATGGTGGGGCCTCAGAGGTCACGGCTCACGCTCTAGGCTTCCTCCGAGCGACGTGGGAACCACAGGGGGCTCTGAGCAGAAGCGTCGGGGTCCTCAGTGCCGCACTGGCCGCAGGCCGGTCCTCTCCGCGCGTCTGCGTGGAGCAGAGCTGCCCGCCCGGGAGGGGGGCGACGGCGGCCCCTCTCAGAGCCGCTCCGGCGTCTCCTTTGAGATAAACTGGTTTCACAGTTTTGCCAAGAGGTAGATACGGAAGAAAAGGGCTAGGGCCAGGGCCAGGCTGGAAACAGAGCCCTGAAGTCCCTTCCCGCCTCACCCCGCACCACGGTCCTGATCATTCCATCGTGAGGAACTAGCTCGGTGCGGGCCTGCGGGATTCCGGCAAGAGCGCTTGGAAGGCGGGAGGCCGCGCGAGCCGGGCGCCAGCGCAGACCCCCGGGCCGGCGGCGTCGGTGGGCGCGGGCAGCGTGGGGGCAGTGCCGGGGCTGGGGCGGGGCCGGGCCGGGTGGACTCGGAGGGCTGCGCATCGGTCCCTTCTCGGCCCACACCCCGCCCGGCTCCGAGGCCCCCGCAGCTGCCTGCTCCTCCCGACGGCCCCCCGCTTCCCGTGAGCCAGGGCCGTGATCCGGCCTCCCCCTTCATTCGGACTCTGCCTGCAGCTGCGTGGCCGCCCTCCTTCTGAGCCTGCTTTCCTCCTCAGTGAGATGGGCTGATGACTCCCGCTCCGGCCGGTGGCTGTGAGGACGGAGTGGGTTGTGGTACCTGCAGAACCGGGGTTCGCCCTCCCCTGACTCTGGGCGAGGCTGGCCAGTCCTGGGTCTCCCCTGCTGGGGAAGAAGCACAGAGACCCTGAGACACACTCCTGAGCAGTGCCTAGTCGGACACCTGCGTGGCCAGGAACACGGCAGTCACTCCGGAGCACCCCCCAGACGGCACAGGCCTCCCCGCCCCTCAGGACTCTCAGCCGCTCAGACAGTTCGGTCACTGGGAACAGTTGGGCCCTAATGAGTGTGTCTTCTGGAAGGAACCACCACCCTTCTGCTTAGGTGTGATCTTGAGATCCTTTAATTACCCCTTAGTGATGGACGGGTAGCAAACTGATATAAAGAGTATCTGGGGAGAGGGGGCAAAGTCTGGTCACCATGTGTAGGCCGTCGGGTGGAGTGAGGGTCTTGCCTAGGCCAACTGCTGATGTTCCTGTGCTTCCCAGGGGCTCTGGGTGGCACTGTGGCGTCCTGTTCCGGAGGCGGGCTGTGCTCGCTCAGGCCCCTGGAGTGTTCCCAGAGAGGGGGAGGCGTTGGTGGACGGGAAGTGGGGCTCCCCGCCGGCCTGAGGAGCTTCTTCGGAAACCAGGCTGAGGTGCAGCTGAGAGCCTGCGGCGGGGTGAGGAGGTGGCCCTAGCCTTTAGGAGAATGCCGGGGTGTCCCCGACTCCCCGAAGTCCACCCCCCAGACCCAGGGGAAGGGGACTGCGGAGTCCCCTCCTGGCCCTCCACGGCCGGGGCACATCTCGCTTTCAGAAGGTCTGTCTTGCTGTACTCCGAAGCATGTGCCTTTGTGGAAGCCTGCCTGTCCTGATTCTGGGACCCGGAAGGTGCAGTTGTCCGATGGTAGTGCGCCAGTGGCTCTAAGCCGCCCGGGCTCGTGGTTGCTGTGGTCCGGGCAGGAGGCCTTGTGGCTCAGCCCGGGGCTCCCTCCACCCCGACCCCCTGCCCCCGACGTTAGGGCGGGGGCCTCAGGCTGGGGCGATCAGGAGGGCGGGTTCCCTCGTCCGCCCATCCTGCCCTCCTGCCCTCCCGGCCATGGCGCCCCTCCCCTCGGCTGACTCGGCCCCCTGACCCCGCCCTCCCCGAGCTGCTCCTCTCTCCCTGGAGCTCGTGGGGTTGGGCTCCATGGGCCTCTCTGCAGGTCGGAAGCCTTCCCGTCCGTCAAGATCCTCGTGCGTTTCCCCCCCGCCGTCCTTCCCTCCCAGAAAGGGCCCTTCGCCTCTGAGAAGACAAGCGCAGAGTGAGACCCGCACACGTCAGTATTCACACTGTCCTGTCGTGGAAGCGCCCCGGCGGCCCGCTGGGCAGGCGGCACTCACTGGCGCAGTTATTCTTTCCCTTTAAGTTTCCTTTGAAGGAAGGGCTAAGGTGCTTAAAAAACGAAGCAAACAAGCAAACACACACACTTGAAACCCACTGATCTGGTCCGACCTCCCCCGCCCCCAGTTATAGATGAAGGAAAGGATCCAGGGAGAGAGGAGTCTTCCTTAGCCACCCGCGGGAGTGGCAGAATCCAGCAGCGGCCGGGCTCAGAGGTCTGGACCCGGGTCAGAGTGCAACTCCACCTGGGGAAGGCCCGAGTAGACAGTGGAGACGCATATCCAAGGTTCCTCTTCTGCAGCACTTGGGGCCAGGGGCGTCTCAGGCTGCAGAAATTTTCAGAGTGTATTGTACGTACTTGTCCTAGTGGGGTCAGGGACAGTACTTCATGGGAAACAATCAAGATTTCTGCTTCAAAACATATCAATTGTCATTGCCAAAGGGATAACGTCACTCTAAAGAGCCTCGTGTTGGTTCAGTTT
The DNA here is from genome assembly GCF_002263795.3 of Bos taurus. Taxonomy (NCBI): domain Eukaryota; kingdom Metazoa; phylum Chordata; class Mammalia; order Artiodactyla; family Bovidae; genus Bos; species Bos taurus. The sequence goes on along the minus strand of NC_037337.1, from coordinate 102,429,382 downwards.
AACTGCCCAATAAGTTAACAGCGAAAATGAGCTTTGTTTTGTAGAGAGGCCTGGAGTTTGGAAATTACAGACACAGGGTTGTAACCCGTAATGATAGTGCTGGACTGAGAGGGTGGCTGGAAGGACCGGCCGAGAACAAAACGAAACACGCCCAGGAGCGCCTGGCAGTGCTCCGCGGGGCCCGCCCTACCGAGCGCCTCCCGCCTCCCCAGGAGCGCCCGGCAGTGCTTCGCGGGGCCGTCGCCCTCCGAGCGTCTCCCGCCTTCCGGCTCAGGCCCCGGCCCTCCCCACGGCCTGCCAGGCGTGTGCGCCGTCTGGCCTCCCAGCGGTGCTTGCAGAGGGCAGAGCGCGCGGCCCGCTGAACAGCCGTCAGCCCCGTGGCCGGCGCCCGGTGTGCTCAGTTGAACAGACTTTCACATGAGGAGGCTCCTGCTTAATCGGAACTGGCCCTTCAGGACGAACGGCCGAGGGCTTCCAAAAGGGTCAAGGAACAAGTGACGACCCTGTCTCCGGGAGAGCTGTTCCGTGGGGACTGGCGTCGGGCAGTCGGGCCGGCCAGAGGCCCCCTGGCTGGCAGTCCAGTGCTTGCCACCTCCACCGTTTCCTCCTTCCTGAATGAGCCCTGATTTCCTTCAGCCCTTCTGGGTGCCTTGAGTTTACAGGAGCTGGGCCTTGGCCCCTGGGGGTCGGTCTGTCGCTTGTCACTGTTCTGTGACAAGCAAGCTCCAGCCCGTGAGATGTCACAGGCCTTTGCCATCGACGGGCTTCTAGGAGGGATGTCTTCACGCTGCAGGTTGTCACACATGCTCCAGCGGGAAGAAGAACGTTACCGCGTCCTGTCCTGGACGTTGTTGCCCCAAAGCCGCGGCCGTCTTGCGCAGGGAGCTCCCCGCCCAGGAGGGAGGCCCATGGAGGGTGGGACGCGGAAGTCGCACTGCTGAGCCCCTGGTGCTCATCCCCCGCCAGCCCTGCCCCGGGCTTCCTGCCACGCGAGATGGCGAGCTTCCTGCAGAAGCCGTGTCGACGCAGCGTTTGGTCACCACTTGCAGCCTGGCGCCCCCTTCTCTCACCCAGGGAGCGGCCCCGGGAAGGGCCTTCGGGCAGGTGGGCTCCGCAGGCCGTGGAGGCCTCCAGACCTCTGCCTTGAGTGAAAGCCAGTTCTTCCATCTGAGTGGCCAGGAAGAGGGAAAGGCTATTCTTTTTAAATTTGAATTTTTATACAATTTAGAAAGGTTATTTTCCATTTACAGTTATAAGAAAACATTGACTACATGCCTTGCATTGTAGAGCACATCCTTGACTCTCTCTTTGAGCCCAGGACTTTGCGCACTTCCCCAGCCTGGTAATCACTGGTTTGTTCTCTTTATCTGTAGTGTCTTAGGGGCTCAGTTGTATCCAACTCTGCAATCCCATGGACTGTAGCTCACCAGGCTCCTCTGTCCATGGGATTTCCCAGGAAAGATACTGGAGTATCTTATTCCCTTATTTGTCTTTCTGTCTGACTTATTTCACCGGGAGGAGGAAACGGCAACCCACTGCAGTATCTTTCCCATGGACAGGGGAGCCTGGCGGGCTGCAGCCCACGGGGCCGCAGAGTAGGACGCAGCACACGCCCTCCACCTCCATGTGTGCTGCCGCAGACGGGAAGGGGTCTCTCTCAAAACCACTCCCTGCAGCCACCAAGACGAACAGAGTCTGGCAGGCAGGTGAGCTGCGTGCCCCGTAGGCTGCAGAGGGCAGCCGCTCCCCAGGGACCCTGACGGCGGGGCCGTCGCCCTGCACGCCCCCCCAGGCCTGTCGCCGTTCATGGGGCGCAGAGAGCAGTGGAGAGGCCAGAACCAGGAGGTGGAGAGGCCGGAACCAGGAGGTGGAGAGGCCGGAACCAGGCGGAACACACGCTGTTTGGCCCTTTCCTGGGCCTGCCTTGCGTGCAGTCAGAGTCTCCCGGCCTTTGCCCTCTGAGTGACCTTGTGCACATGACTTGAGCCACTGAAGCCTTAGTTTTCCTGACTCCATGAGTGTTGAAACAGTGCCGGTAAGGAGGGAGAGTGAACAGGCATGTCTTGAGCTTCTGCTGTGTGCTGGATTCCGAGCGTGAACTTTTACACGGATCCCAGTTGATCGTCACAATCGAGGGGAGTGCGGCTGGGGTTGTGATTCCCACTCAAGGCACAAGTGGGCCGAGGCGTGATGTTCACGGAAGGATTCTCGCCCGCCTGTGACTCTCGTTCCATTATTCGACACTAGCGTTTTTCTAAACTTTTCAGATCAGAGAATCACCAAGCTGGCGTGTTAGAACGCAGATTGCAAGGCCCCTAGACACGCCTGGTGACTGACGCAGCCCGTCCAGGGAGGGGACCAGGCTTCCCTCTTTACAAGCCCGCGGGTGACGCCCATGGTGCTGGTCCGTGGACACGCTCAGGGGAGCCCTGAGTTAAGGGAGCCGGGACACTGTGGATCCCAGACCCCTCCTGTGGGTGGGGATTCTCTTGGGCCGAGATGCGGACTGGAAACCTGCCTTTATCATCAGGCCTGGAAGACCCTGCCCTCAGCCACGATTCTCATCATTTATGGAGCACCTCCCCTGGGCGGGCTGCCCCAGAAGAGGCTGAACAAGCTAGTCACTGGCTCAGGGCACTTCCAGCTCGGGCAGCCATTCAGCCTCCGGGTGGCCAAGTCAAAGGCTGACTCGCACCTGGCTGGGCCCCAGCTCCTGCTCTGAGAGGTCTTGGCAGGGCAGGGTTTGGGGAGCAAGGCTGTTAAGCAGCACCCAGGAGACTGCAGCCCTGGGCTTCCTGAGCCCACGGGATCGTCTGGGGTGGGGCCGGGTGTCACCTGGGCTGGGCAGAACCGGACAGCATCACAGGGGCTCCTGGGAGCAGCGGGGGTCCTGGGGGCTGCGCAGTGGCTGAGGCTGGCAGAGCGAGCCTGTAGGGCGGGGTCTCATTCCAGTCGGCCTGAGCGGCTCCCGGCTTTAGCAGCGGGCGGCGTCCTGTGTCCCGGGACCCCCTCAGTCCTGGGCAGTGGGCCGGGGGGTCACCACATGAGGTGGATGTGGGTATCTTAGCAAAGAGGAGAGGAGCCTTGAGCAGGAGAAAGCACTGCCTGGTTTATATCCGGGTTCAGTCCTGGGCTGACGCTTACTGCTCCTCTGGCCTGGGGTGAGTCACTGAGCTGCTCTGAGCCTCACTCTTTATCTCGACAGTCGCTTTCAGGAGCAGATAAGACTGAAGTTTCCAGCATCAGCACCCTCTGGAGCTGCCTGGCTGAATCATGAGGTTTGGGGGTGGGGGGAGGGTGGAAAGTTCCAGATACTTAGGCCTTTTCAGGGCGTTGGGGAGCGGGCAGGATAGCAGTAACAGATGACAGCAAGGTGCTCGGCGGGCTGGAGGAGGGTTGCTGTTGCCCTGAATCGTGGCTGAGGCGTGAAGCTGACAGCCACCGGGACTTGCTGGGCCTCAGACTGGTGAGCGCCTCAGCCCAGCTCTGATGGGCGCTTCAGGCCTCCTCTTCCAGCAGAACCTGGCCGCCCCGGGGGGCACGGCCTTTGGATCTTCGGTTCATTGCTGTGCCCCAAGCACCAGTCACGTGGCTGGCCCACAGCAGGTACCCAACAAATTTTTTGTTTTTAACTTTTTATTTTGTATTGGGATATAGCCACCAGGGCTTCCCTGGTGGTTCAGACAGTAAAGAATCCACCTGCAATGCGGGCCTGCAATCCCTGGGTTCTCTGGGTTGGGAAGATCCCTGGAGGAGGGAAAGGCTACCCACTCCAGTATTCTGGTCTGGAGGATTCCGTGGACAGAGGAGCCTGGCAGGCTACAGTCCACGGGGTCACACAGACAAGACTGAGCTACTGAGTGCACACGCGTAACCAGCGCATTAACCGTGCTGTGACAGTTTCCAGTCAGCAGCGAGGGACTCAGCCACACATGTACATGTATCCATTCTCCCACGTAACCAGCGCATTAACCATGCCGTGACAGTTTCCAGTCAGCAGCGAGGGGCTCAGCCACAAGTGTACATGTATCCATTCTCCCCCAAACTCCCCTCCCTGAACTAATTACTAAGTGAACAACTTGGCCTCTGCTCTGGAGGAGTTAACTTGGATGTATTTACTCATCAAGCACCTACTGAGCACTGCCTGGGTCCCAGCCCGTCCCGAGGGCCCAGAACACAGTGATTGCGGAGTCCAGTACACAGAGGCTGGGCAGACGGGGTCAGGCCCGGGCATAGTGCGGTGGCGGCCGCAGGCAGGGAGCATCCCCGCACGGCCGCCTCTCAGCCTCCCCGGACCGTGCACTGGGCTTGCCAGGGGCCAATGGGAGGCTGTGGGGACAGGGGCCTCCTCCCCCTCTCTGGGGAAGCTGCAGGGCAGACGCCTGCCGGAAGGCCCATCACAGGGAGGGTCTCCAGGTGCCCATCTGCCCCTGACCCCCCTCCTCGTCACACCAGGCCGCACGCTGGGCCCCCTCGAGGGGCTGCCATCCCTCACCCATGAGGTCAGATCAATCTCTCTCTCCAGGTGGTCAGCTGGTGAGACGGCACTGCTGGGGGGAAGGGCTGCCAAGTGCAGGACCCGTGGGGAACGCCACAGCCCCTTCCTGGCCGCCAGGCACCGGGCCGGGGGGTCGGCTCCCTGTGGAGCCCTGGGCACTGAAGAAGCGGCCTCCGCGGCCCTTGCAGACGGCCTGGCACAGGCCCGTAGTGCCCTGTCACCTTCTTCCAGGAATCTCACCTGGGGAGAGCTCCCCCAGGCCCCCCACGCCTCGCTTGCTTCTGACACCTTCCTGGGAGTCCCTGGTGGTCTTTGTACACCCCTGGACAGGCAGGTGGCGGCCCCTCCCCGAGCACGCTGCTCCTTGAAGGCGGGGACCGAATGGGTACTTGGATCTGCAGGAGGAGCTTGTGGATTCCATGAGGGTACATGGCTAACGCGTCATGTGGGGCTGGCTTCCTGCGAGCGTGTCCAAGCCTCCTGCACTGCTGTGATAACACCCCCTTCCCTGCTGGACTCACTTCCTGCCTGGCTGAGCTCTGGGGACAGGCCAGGCCAGCTCCCCGCTTGCGACTTTCCGGCTGCCGTGTCTCTCCTTAGACGGGGTCTCTCTAGGGGAAGATGTGCGTATGTGTGAGTGTGTGTGTGTCTAGCACGCTCATCATTCTGCCAGCACCGTGGAGGGTGGTCTCTATGCCCAGCCTGACTCCCTGTGCTGTGGACGGTGGTCTCCATGCCCAGCCTGACTCTCCCAGCGCCGTGGAGGGTGGTCTCCATGCCCAGCCTGACTCTCCCTGCACTGTGGACCGTGGTCTCTATGCCCAGCCTGACTCCCTGTGCTGTGGACGGTGGTCTCCATGCCCAGCCTGACTCTCCCAGCGCCGTGGAGGGTGGTCTCCATGCCCAGCCTGACTCTCCCTGCACTGTGGACCGTGGTCTCTATGCCCAGCCTGACTCCCTGTGCTGTGGACCGTGGTCTCTATGCCCAGCCTGTGCTCCGGCCTCATGTTGTGCACACAGGAGGCTTTGGCACGAAGCCTGCCCTCGGATGCCCGAGGCTTTCCCAGACGCCGTTTCCGCCAGCCTCCTCCACGCCTTGTCTTTGCCTCGTGTGCCTTGGATGTCAGGAGGAGTTCCATGAGGCTGAGCCCTGAGCCAGCCATGGTTTAAGCAGAGAAGGTGCAGAGCGGGGGCCTGGGGCGGGGGTAGGTCTCGTCCCCGTGAGTGTCACGGCCTGACTGACCAGGCACCTGGGGGTGGAGGTAAGGGCACAGGTGATGCGTTACCAGGATCTCAGCGTCTGATGAGTCATCAGCACAAAGATCTTAGCCTTCACTTTGGGTGACGGGGGAGCCAGTGCAGGGCTTGAGGTGAGGGATGATGATCTGACTAAATATTAAAAAAACAGATCACGGTATCTGGTCCCATCACTGCAGGCAAACAGAAGGGGGACAGGTGAAACAGTGACAGATTTCCTCTTCCCAGGCTCCAGAATCACTGCAGACGGTGACTGCAGCCCTGGAATCAGAAGGCGCTTGCTTCTCCGCGGGAAAGCCATGACAAACCTAGAGAGCGTGCTGAAAGCAGAGACATTTCTCTGCCGACAAAGGGCCACATACTCAAGGCTGTGGTCTTCCCAGTGGTCACATACGGCTGTGAGAACTGGACCATAAAGAAGGCAGAGCACCACAGAATTGATGCCTTTGAACTGTGGTGCTGGAGAAGACTCCTGAGAGCCCCTTGGACAGCAAGGAGATCCAACCAGTCCATCTTAAGGGACATCAACCCTGAATATTCACTGGAAGGACTGATGCTGAAGCTGAAGCTCCAGCATTTGGGGCCTGGAGTGCTGCAGTCCATGGGGTCACAAAGTGTCAAGACACGACTGGGCGACTGAACAGCAGCAAGAACATGACATGACCCGTCTTGGATTTGAAACAGGTCAGGGCATCCGATCCGTGTTTTCTAGTTGAGGTGTGTGCCCTTCTCTTCCCCACCTCACTGGTTCGGCCCAGCCCCACCTTCCTGTGAGTCTGGCGGGGAAATGCTGTGGCCTTGCTGACCATGTGCCTTGGTGGCCAGTGGCCTCAGAGGCACCGCCCTCCTCCAGCAGCAGCTCTGCCTCCCCTCCCAGCACGTCCCCCAGGCGCTTCTGCTCTGCTTGGGCCCTGAGCGGCCTCCGAAGGCCACGCTCCCACTCCTCGCTCCTGCCGTTCAGTTGACGAGTCACGTCTGGCTCTCGGCAACCCCGTGGCCTGCAGCCCGCCAGGCTGCTCTGTCCCTCGCTCCTGGCCTGGCCTCATTCTGGTTGAGGAAACAGAATTGAGTGGGGGAGCCGCTGGTCTCCTCCCTGTAAGGAGACCCACTCTCCCCCTTCCTGGTGTCACGGACCCCGTTCTTCCAAGGCCTGCAGCCCCCTGGCCTCTGCCCTGAGCCCCTCCCGCCCCTGCCCCCTAGACCGGCCTCTGCAGGCCTCTCTCCGCCCCCTGGGCCCGTCTTCTCTGTCTGCTCCTCTGGACCGTGCCCTGTGGGATACACTTGTCCCTAGACTCCCTGTCAGAGCCGCCCTCTCATCGCTGTCTGATCACGACCTTTCCTCATCTGCTCTGCCCTCCCTGGTTCCCCGAGCCATCTCGTGTCAAGGTAGCCTTCCAGTGTTACGTCCACGTGGCCGAGTGTTGTGGTTATGTTGATGCTCTCGTCTTCCTGAATTCCGGCTGCTCTGACTCACCCAACCACGCCCTCTTTCCAGTGACTTCTATCTTGGTCTCTTTCTGCGCCTTCCTCCACAGCCCCCCCCAGCTTTGACCCCTCATCCCCCTTCCTTCATCCACTGACTTGATTTCTCTACTTGGATATCAAATGCCCTTTAGCCTGGTTAACACAGAGCTTCTGGGAATGTTCTTCCTTACTCAGTAAATGCAAAGTGGTGCCTCGGTCCGCGTTATCATGCCATCTAAGATCCAGAAAGGGTCTTGAATCCTGTCCTTTCCTTCCCTCAACCCGCGTGTGTTAGTTTCCTGTTGCTCCTGTAACGAGTTGTCACAGGTATCCCGACATCAATCCACGCACATTTGTTCTTTCAGGGTTCTGGAGGCCAGAAGCAGGGGATGGGTCCCCTCGGGCCACGTCCCTTCTGGGAGCCCCGGGAGGAGCCGTCTCCCGCCTCTGCGCGCTGCCATGCTCTTGGCTCGGGGCCCCGCCTTCGCCTCTGAAACCGGCGGTTCAGTGTCCTGCAGCCTCTCCGTCTCTGCGCTGGTCAGCATGTCTCCCCTCTGACTCTGACCCGCCTGCCTCTCTCTCCCAAGGGCCCACCCAGGTGATCCAGGATAATCCTCCTATCTCAGGATCCTTAACTTCATCACATCTGCAAAACCCCCTCTGCCATGCATGCTGACATTCCACAAGCTCCAGAAGTTAGGATGCGCTGGCTTCATTGGGGTGGGGCTACCGTCCTCTCTGCTGTACATCCAGTCCTTTCCATTAGCTAGTCTGGCTTACTTTACCTCCAAGTTACACCAGGCTCCGAGAGGATGCTATCCCCTCAGCCGTCTGCATGGCAGGCTTCCCGTCATTCACGCCAGGCGTCTGCTTCTCCAGGGCTCCTGCTCTGACCTGGTTTCGGGTGGCCGTGAACACGCTCCCCGTGACGCCGCCCCGCCCTCTCTGTGTGCGCCTCTCACGGCCGTTGGGCCTTTCTCTGCTTTGTCTCATCTCTGTGCAGACACAGCTCTCCGGGGCAGAGGCGTCTCCCGTCTTGAGGCCTGCCCTGTGCCCCTAGTGTCGGCAGGTGTGAGCTCAGTGCAGACACTGGGTCCTGTTTTAAACACCTTCAGCTCCGGGAGCTGGGGGGCTTCTCCCAGGGGACCCCAAAAGGTGCTTAGACACTGCAGGGGGCTCTGGCAGAGAGGGAGGCAGGCCCAGCCGTCAGGCGCCCTCTGGGGAGTCAGGCCCCGGAAGGATGCTGGAGTGTGAGTGAGAGGGGCTGGCGGCCCGGGAGAGGGGGAGACTGCCTCTCACAGCTGCGGACTCAAGACATCTGTGTGCTTAGCTGGTGCACGAGGTCGGGGAAACCCTCCGTGGGGGACAGGACCCGCCACTCTCGATTCAGAGTTCAGTGTAACACGGCCGTGTGTTTTCATTTGAAATGACTGAGTCATGCTTTGCGAAGATGACAGATGTAAGTGGTCCTTAGAGTCGAATTGTTCAGAGGGGACACAGTGCAAGCGGCTGCTTCCCTGCGTGTCTCCCTGTCCTCTCACTCCCTGCCCCCGACATGGCCACGGTTGTGTCCTTCCTGGGGGTCCCGTCGGAAGTGCTCCGTGTACCTGTGCGTGTGCTAGAGGGTTTGCCGTCCGTCTCCGGCTCTCACACGCAGTACTGACACACGGTACTCCGTATTTTGTCTGTCTTTGAGCTGTTATCTGTCACCAGTGGAACGCTTAGTGTCTTAAAACAACCTCTTTCATTATTTCTCATGACTCTGGGCTTGCCAAACCTTGCTCCTGCCTCAGCGGCTGGGGGCCAGCTGAGGGACACTGTTGCCTGTGGCCTTGCAGCCTCCTGGGTCCAGACCAGCCGAGCACGTTCTCCCAGTGGTTGCGTTGCAGCAACATGGAGGTGGAAGGGAGTGAGCTCCTTTTGAGCTTCTGTGCATCGCATTGGCTCCTGTCGTATCAGTTGGAGCAAGTTGCGTGGCCATGCCCAGGGTCCACGGGAAGGCCATGAAGCGTGCAGATTCAGGCAGACACGTGCCCGGGGTCCAGGGGAAGGCCACGAAGTGTGCAGATTCAGGCAGACACGAGGAAGGGCCTGGGGCAGTTTGTGCGATCAGGCTACTGTGAGTATTTGCATCTGTTCCCTTTGTTTATTGGACACCGCCTGTCCCACTGCCCGGGTCCACCGCCACTCATTTAACAGGACTCCTGTCACCGCCCTTTGCCATGAAGGCCGCCTGCAGTGAGCGTTCTTACATGGACCTCTTTGTGCTAAGAGTGCGTGCACCCATGGGAGAGTTTCTGAAGCTGGAGTTTCTGGGTCGGGTGGTGCGGGAACGCATGTTGTTCTGCGGGTGTTTTAGCTGTTGCTGAACTGCTCTCTGCAGACACGTCAATGTCCACTCCTTCCAACACCATCTGATGGTCTCTGTTTTCCTGTTAACAGGCTTTGGGAGGCAGGAGGATCCCAGATGCTGCGAGCGTTAAGGTCCCCATAGTTTACAGGAGGCCACTGAGAGGGGCTGGGGTTCACGGAGGTCACATGCAGCCTGAGAGGTAGGAGCCTGGCCATCCTTGCCCAGTAACAAAGGGGACAAACCAGTTCCTCCTTCTGTAGGGCTTTGTTTTTCCTCTTGGATCTGAGTCACGGCAGGAGTAGTTTGAATAGATCTAATGCCTTCCTATTGACATAGAAACTGGGCGGTTGACATTTTTTGCGTTGATATCAAGCGCTCCTTAGAGCAGAGTGGAAAGCTAATGTCTTTTCTTCCCCATCGGATCAAATCTCTTGGTGCAGCTGTTCGCCCTGCAGAGGGAAGCTATGAGGAAGGGGCAGGGGCTTCCGTGGCTCCCCGGGGGCTGGGAGCGTGGGCTGGTCGGAACCAGAACCCCCCAGGGGCCAATTCCCCAGGCTCTTCGAGGTGAGGGCCCTGGGGAATGGTCTCTGTTTGGCTTCAGGCTTCTTCTCTGTTTACATCACTGGGGAGCCGGTTTCTGCCGCCTCAAAGCCCTCAAGCCGCCTGCCCGGGAAACGTGAAAGGACTCCTGGCCCCTTCCCCGCCTCCCTTTGGTCATGCAAGACTACCCGGGGGAGCAGGAGAGGACCTGGAAACTCCTGTCCCCGCTCGGTCGGGGCTGCGGAGGAAGCCGGGCCCCCGTGCCTGAAGCCGACGTCCGCTCGGTTTGTGCCGGGAGACCCGGCAGGCCCAGCCCGGCTTCGCGGCCCCGCTCCAGGACAGACGGACTCGGAGGGCCCTTGGACATCGCTGCTCCTCTTAGGCCGACTCCCCACCGGAGCCGGAGGTGGTGGCGGGCTCCGCGTCGGGCGGCGTCTGCAGGACCCGGGGCGATGCGGACGCCAGCGCACGACCGGCGTTTGGCGCGGGGCGGCTCGGCCGGTGACGGACGCTGCTCAGTGTCTGCGACGCCGGCTGGACTGTGGGCCTCCCGAGCGCAGGGACCGTGTCTCGGAGAGCTCTGTAGCCCGGGTGGATCCAGCGTAACCGTCCTGGGAAATAGTAAGTCCTAAATAAATGGAAAAAAAAATAGAGCTGGTAACAGACACTTAGTCAGCACCTGCTCGGCACTATATGCGTCACGTACACCATCTCTAGTCCTCACAGTTGCCAAAGGTGAGAAAACTAAGGCTCAGAGAGGCTAGCAACCTGCCCAGTGCCGCACAGCTGGGAAGAGAGGAGCAAGCCTTCAGGCCCAGGCCGTCCGAGGCCGAGGCTGTTTCTCACGTCGTGCTCCTGGGCTCCCCGCCCGGGAGCACGCCCCGGGGAGCACGCCCCGGGGAGCACGCCGCAGCCCACTCTGCAGTCCCCCTGCCCCGCCCAGCTCCCGCTGTGTGAGTAGCCGGTGGGGGAGACGGAAGTCTTTCGGATCAGGATTCTGGGTCGCGACTGGGAGGCTCTCCAGGCAGCCGTGGGGAGCGTCTTGCTTGCTGTCCAGTCCTCGGGGATCACTTTCCTCTGTTGCCTGATGTCCAATGTCTTGAAAACTATTTTTTTAATGTAAACTATTGATTTTGTGGTTTTTTCAGATGGAAGGGTAAATTTTGTCCCTCTGTCAGGGAAAGTCTGTTTTTAACATTTTGATCCTCCTTTATTCTGTATTTAATTCTTTAATCCAGTGGGAATTAATTTTCTTGTGTGTCCCGAGGTACCTTTCTCCCTTGTGCATCATCGCCCTGGCGTGTAGTGGGACACACGGTTGGGCCATGACCACTGGGTCAGGGCCGTCTGTTTCTTTTGTCGATAGTGGATTCTGATCGGGAAGCCGTGGGTCCTTGGCCAGCACCCAGGAGCCTCCTCCATCACTAGGACTGAGCCTTGCAGCCTCTGGCCTCGTAATTTCTGCATAACATCTCCAGCATGAGCTGGTTGATACTTGTAAGATTTCTGCCTTCCTCATGGGGAGAGTGAGGGGCAAGGAAGTCACCTTTTTGAAAGGCAAGCCAAGAAAACTTAAATTTGCCCAGGAGATTAATTATAACCTGGAAATTTAAAAAATTTCAAAATGGTTTTGTAGCCGTCGTGCTATCTTTCAAATTGAATTTTTCTCTTTGTCCAGAATGTGCAGCTCCTTCTAGAACTGAGGAACTGATCCTCGCCTACCTAACAGGAGACCCCCTCCCCACCACCCACCCATTCTCCCCTCCCTTCATGGTTCAGCTCTTGGAGTTTCCCCAAGCAGCTGGGCTGTGTCGCACCTTTGCATGTTCTGTTCCTTCTGCCCAGAACGCCTTTCCACACATTTTCCTCCTTGCAAATAAATGCCCGTAACACACTTGGTGAAGGCTTTGTCTCCTCCTCCACCCAGCCAGGGCTATACACGTCTTTGTTGGAACCCACTCCTCTGTCCATGGGATTCTCCAGGCAAGAATACTGGAGTGGGTTGCCAGGCCCTCCTCCAGGGGACCTTCCTGACCCAGGGGTTGAACCCTCATCTCTTATGTCTCCTGCATTGGCAGGCGGGTTCTTTACCACTAGCGCCACCTGGAAAGCCTGAAATGAGGGACACGGTCTTGTAACCCTAAGGACAGCCTCTTCTCTCAGCTAAACCCCTGCCTGGGCCCCTCCCCACTGCTCTGAAGCGCAGGGCTCTCTTCACGTCTTGCATCGAGACTCTGGGGACTTGCCCCAGCGTCAGGAGATCAGTGAACACCAAGGACGCAGACCCTACCCAGTACTGGGGACTAGTTTTTACCCCTTCAGCTGTGCAGCTCTTTGTTTACAGAAACATTTTTGCAAGCCTAGGAAGTAAAAGGGACTTCCCCAGTGGTTCAGTGGGTAAAGAATCTGCCTGCAATGGGATTCTATCCCTGGGTCGGGAAGATCCCCTGGAGGAGGAGAGGGCAACCCACTCCAGTATTCTTGCCTGAAAAATCCCATGGACAGATTACAGCCTGGTGGGCTAGAGTCCAGAGAGTTGCAGAGTCCGACACGACTGAGCAACTAAGCGAGCACAAGCACAGGGAAGTCAAGACCCACGAAACAGGCGAGGTGAAGAGTCAAGGCGCTCTACCAAAGCCCTCAGCTGGCTTCTGTGGAGTTCTGTTTAGAAAGCAGTCATCTTGGGGATGGATGTGGCCAAGTTTTCTCAGATAATGGTTCTCAACGGAAAGCCTATTCTGTGTTTGGGAGATCTAGCTGGGATACAAGTCTGGCCACTGTAACAAAGGTCAGAGTAACAGTGACTGGAGCAGAACAAGGCGAAAGTTAATGTTTCTCTCTTGTGTCCCAGCTGGTTGTGAGCAGCGTCCAGGGCTCGGTGGCTGCTCATGGGTGTCGGAGACCAAGGCTTCCTGTGCCTTGCCGTCACCACCCACAGAAGCTGGCTCCGCCTGGTGCTCTGGGCAGGTGCCCGTCTCCCTTCCGAGCAGCTGGTGGGGGTGCAGCGGGCATAGACGCAAGCTCGTCCCCTCTTGGGCCCGGCCGTGATGCTCGCGTGTCCTGGCAGCTGTCACTGCCCACGCGGCAGCTCCCTGCAGCCCGGGAGGCTGTGTGCACTGGTGAGCCCGGGGCACTCTGATCTAAAGGAAGCAGGGGAGGCCAAGTATTCCGGGGTGCCTGGCAGACGCTGCCAAAGGCAGGGACAGGCCGACCCCGAGGGGGCGCTCCACACGCCTCTGCCGTTACTGAGTTACTTCACTCACTGCGGGTTCTTCAGGCCTCCCCGTGCGGCCCAGGAGAGGCCGGGCAGCCGGGGAGGCTCGGGCGGGGCCTTGGAGGAGGTCAGCGGGGACGAGGCGCCGCCAGCGCGTCCTCAGCACCCAGAGCCCCCGAAGGCCTGAGGACCGAACCTGGCGGGCCGTGGGGAGAACGTGCCAGGGCCGTGTCCCAGGCTGAAGGGTTTGGACATCACCCGCGGTGGCGGGGCTGGGGAGCGGGGACCGGGAGGCGCTGAGTTCTGAGCCCAGCTGGTCTCCTCACACCACCCGGGTCTCTGGGCACTTTGCTCAAGGCAAAGGCAGCTGGCCTGCGCGCCTTTCTTAGGCAGGCTGTCCCCGCGCCTGGCCTGTCCTCCTCCTCTTGTCCGCCAGCCCGGGCCGCTCCTCCTCCGAGGCCCAGCTGAGCGCGGTGGCCCTCCAGGCCGCAGCCGCTGCTCCTGAGCGCTCATCGGCTCCATCCTGCAGCCCTGCAGGTCGCAGTGTGGCCTTCTCATCCAGGGGGGAAGCAGATGCTTCGAGAAGTGAGCTAACGTGCCCCGGCCCCGCACCTAGAAAGAGACGCAGGGGGCCGCGGTGGCGCAGGGGGCCGCGGTCTCTTGTCTGCTCTCTGGCCCGGGGATTCCGCTCTGTGTGCTGTTTCCAGAGGCCGGCGGAGGGCAGCGGAAGAGGGTGAGGCTGGTGGTGAGGAGCAGGGTGGAGCGGTGCAGCGAGAGGGTCCTCGACTTACCTGTCAGAGCCTTTCTTAGAATTACCATCCCCCCACTGCTGAGATTAAATCCAGGGCCAAAGTCACAGGGTGACACACAGATTTAAATCTAGGACTCTGAACCCCATTTTACTTTTTTATTTCTTAGAAACTTAAAGTATGCAGTAAAGAAATTCAATGTATACTGAATGCTTTTACCTCTCAGAAATAATTGCTATTAATATCCTGACATATATATTTTTTCTATAGTTTATACAAGAGTTCATTTTTTCTAAAAGTAATAGGAAATGATTCTGCTCAATAGAATTCAAACTTTAAAGATGAGAGCTTAAAAATTATTCCAAATGTTATCATTCAGAGATTCCTCTCATTCACTCCAGTGATAATCACTCTAGACATCTCTCTAGGGACATAGACCGATTTAAAGAGGAGCAGACATCCTTGTATAAGCAGTGCTTACTACTCCTGTTCAGTACAGTAGCCAATAGCCACATGTGGCTGCTTGACTTCTTGAATCATGGGAGGTGTGAATCAAGATGTGCTACAAGTACAAAGAACAGACTGGATTTAGAAAAATTAACATGAAAAACGATGTAAAAATATCTCAACTTAAAAATACTGATTACTTGTTAAATTGATAATATTTGAGATATATTGAGTTGAACAAAATATATTATTAAAATTAACTTCACTCTTAATAAATAAAATTAACTTTTTCTCTTTTAATACAGCTACTACACATTTTAAAGTAACATGCAGCTTGCATATGTTTCTGTTGGATAGCAGTGCTCTGTTTAGAAAATAAACTAGTAATAAGCATTCATAGTGCACCGAAATGCAGTACTTCGATGCAGTCTCAAAAACGACAGAATGATCTCTGTTCGTTTCCAAGGCAAACCATTCAATATCACAGTAATCCAAGTCTGTGCCTCAACCAGTAACGCTGAAGAAGCTGAAGTTGCACAGTTCTATGAAGATCTACAAGAACTTTTAGAACTAACACCCAAAAAAGATGTCCTTTTCATTATAGGGGACTGGAATGCAAAAGTAGGAAGTCAAGAAACACCTGGAGTAACAGGCAAATTTGGCCTTGGAATACGGAATGAGGCAGGGCAAAGACTAATAGAGTTTTGCCAAGAGAACGCACTGGTCATAGCAAACACCCTCTTTCAACAACACAAGAGAAGACTCTACACGTGGACATCACCAGATGGTTAACACCGAAATCAGATTGATTATATTCTTTGCAGCCAAAGATCGAGAAGCTCTATACAGTCAGCAAAAACAAGACCAGGAGCTGACTGTGGCTCAGATCATGAACTCCTTATTGCCAAATTCAGACTTAAATTGAAGAAAGTAGGGAAAACCACTAGACCATTCAGGTATGACCTAAATCAAATCCCTTATGATTATACAGTGGAAGTGAGAAATAGATTTAAGGGACTAGATCTGATAGATAGAGTTCCTGATGAACTATGGACAGAGGTTTATGACATTGTACAGGAGACAGGGATCAAAACCATCCCCATGGAAAAGAAATGCAAAACAGCAAAATGGCTGTCTGGGGAGGCCTTACAAATAGCTGTGAAAAGAAGAGAAGTGAAAAGCAAAGGAGAAAAGGAAAGATATAAGCATCTGAATGCAGAGTTCCAAAGAATAGCAAGGAGAGATAAGAAAGCCTTCCTCAGCAACCAATGCAAAGAAATAGAGGAAAACAACAGAATGGGAAAGACTAGAGATCTCTTCAAGAAAATTAGAGATACCAAGGGAACATTTCATGCAAAGATGAGCTCGATAAAGGACAGAAATGGTATGGACCTAACAGTAGCAGAAGATATTAAGAAGAGGTGGCAAGAATACACAGAAGAACTGTACAAAAAAGATCTTCATGACCAAGATAATCACAATGGTGTGATCACTCACCTAGAGCCAGATATCCTGGAATGTGAAGTCAAGTGGGCCTTAGAAAGCATCACTATGAACAAAGCTAGTGGAGGTGATGAAATTCCAGTCGAGCTACTTCATATCCTGGAAGATGATGCTGTGAAAGTGCTGCACTCCATATGCCAGCAAATTTGGAAAACTCAGCAGTGGCCACAGGACTGGAAAAGGTCAGTTTTCATTCCAATCCCAAAGAAAGGCAATGCCAAAGAATGCTCAAACTACCACACAATTGCACTCATCTCACATGCTAGTAAAGTAATGCTCAAAATTCTCCAAGCTAGGCTTCAGCAATACATGAACCATGAACTTCCAGATGTTCAAGCTGGTTTGAGAAAAGGCAGAGGAAGCAGCAATCAAATTACCAACATCTGCTGGATCATGGAAAAAGCAAGAGAGTTCCAGAAATACATCTATTTCTGCTTTATTGACTATGCTAAAGCCTTTGACTGCGTGGATAATAATAATAAACTGTGGAAAATTCTTCCAGAGATGGGAATACCAGACCACAGGACCTGCCTCTTGAGAAACCTTTATGCAGGTCAGGAAGCAACAGTTAGAACTGGACATGGAACAACAGACTGGTTCCAAATAGGAAAAGGAGTTCGTCAAGGCTGTACATTGTCACCCTGCTTATTTAACTTCTATGCCGAGTACATCATGAGAAATGCTGGGTTGGAAGAAGCACAAGCTTCTTCTAGACCTGGAATCAAGATTGCCAGGAGAAATATCAATAACCTCAGATATGCAGATGACACCACCCTTATGGCAGAAAGTGAAGAGGAACTAAAAAGCCTCTTGATGACAGTGAAAGAGGAGAGTGAAAAAGTTGGCTTAAAGCTCAACATTCAGAAAACTAAGATCATGGCATGTGGTCCCATCACTTGATGGCAAATAGATGGGGAAACAGTGGAAACAGTGTCAGACTTTATTTTTGGGGGCTCCAAAATCACTGCAGATGGTGACTGCAGCCATGAAATTAAAAGATGCTTACTCCTTGGAAGAAAAGTTATGACCAACCTAGATAGCATATTCAAAAGCAGAGACATCACTTTGCCAACAAAGGTCTGTCCAGTCAGGCTATGGTTTTTCCAGTGGTCATGTATGGATGTGAAAGTTGGACTGAGAAGAAAGCTGAGCGCCAAAGAATTGATGCTTTTGAACTGTGGTGCTGGAGAAGACTCTTGAGAGTCCCTTGGACTGCAAGGAGATCCAACCCCTCCATCCTAAAGGAGATTAGTCCTGGGTGTTCTTTGGAAGGAATGATGCTAAAGCTGAAATTCCCATACTTTGGCCACCTGATGTGAAGAGTTGACTCATTGGAAAAGACTCTGATGCTGGGAGGGATTGGGGGCAGGAGGAGAAGGGGACGAGAGAGGATGAGATGACTGGATGGCATCACCGACTCGATGGACATGAGTTTGAGTGAACTCCAGAAGTTGGTGATGGCCAGGGAGGCCTGGCGTGCTGCAGTTCATGGGGTCCGCAAAGAGTCAGACACGACTGAGCGACTGAACTGACTGACTGACTAAAGCATTTATGGAAAGAACAAACTGAATCTGAAGGAACTGTAGGGCTCCATATAAATGCTTCACCTCGTGACATCAGTTCTGAAAAAAGTGAAGTCGCTCAGTTGTGTCCAACTCTTTGTGACCCCATGGACTCAAGCCTACCAGGCTTCTCCATCCATGGGATTTTCCAGGCAAGAATACTGGAGTGGTTTGCCATTTCCTTCTCCAGGGGATCTTCCTGACCCAGGGATTGAACCTGGGTCTCCTGCATTGCAGGCAGACTCTTTTCCCTCAGAGCTACCAGGAAAGCCCCTAAAGAGTCCAATAAAGCTTTAAACAGTTTGATGTTGGGACTTCCCTGGCAGTAGAGCGGTTAAGACTCCATGCTTCCACTGCAGGAGCTGCCATTTCAAACCCTGGTCAGGGAATTAAGTTCCTGCTTGCTGAGTGGTCCAGCCAAAATGAGAAAAAAAAATTAATTAAATAAAAGAGATCCTTGATACCATAAAAAAATATCAGAGTCATGTTTTTTTTTTCTTTAACATATATTGAGTTTTGAAAAATGAGGGCGTGGCCCCCTGAGGTTCCTCCCAGTTTCTGAGATACAGAGTTTGCATCGTATTAGCTTATAATAGCCGTGTTCTGTCCCGTGATTCTCGCACGCCGTCAGTATTTCTGCATGTGAAGCTCTGGTGCTCACCCTCAGGCCTCTCCCTGCCCGTCCTTCACCCCCGAGTCCGGGTTCTTTCTCAGGAAGCTCACACTTCCCGGAGGAAGCGCCGTTGCTCCGGTTCTGGCTGCTCCGTGTCCCGGGCTCCGCTCTGTGCCCCGGGCCCCGTGTGCACACGACCTCACGGTCCTGGCGTTGTCACAGCCCCGGGGCCTGCCTGGTGTCCTGCACAACTCTCAGGCAATTGCTTTCTCTTCTCAGACGACTGGATGATACTGTGTTCAACAGCCTACTCAGCCCTGTTTGGTGTTGCTTGGCTCCTCCCAGGCCCTCGGTCTAGTCTCTAGAATCAGCTCCCCAGTGCAAGACAGAGGCACTGCTGAGAACTAGTGATTCAGCAGCTTTGGGTCACTGACCAGAGGACTTGGAAAGGCTCTCGTTACAGCTCGTAGACCCAATTCTCCAAATCTCAGTGGGTCTTCTGTGATATATATGTATATATTTTTTGGTTAATTTTTGTTGTTGCTCAGTTGCTAAGTGGTGTCCAACTCTTTGCCACCCCATGGACTGTACCTACCAGGCTCCCCTGTCCTTCACTGTCTCCCAGGGTGTGCTCAGATTCATGTCCGTTGAACTGGTGGCCATCCAACCATCTCATCTTTTGCTGCCCTCTTCTTTTACCTTCAGTCTTTCCCAGCATCAGGGTCTTTTCCAATGAGTCGATCTTCGCACCAAGTGGTCAAAGTATTGGAGCTTCAGCTTCAGCATCAGTCTTTCCAATGAATATTCAGGACTGATTTCCTTTAGGATGGACTGGTTGGATCTCCTTGCAGTCCAAGGGACTCTCAAGAGTCTTCTCCAGCACCACAGTTCAAAAGCATCAATTCTTTGGTGCTCAGCTTTCTTTATGGTCCAACTCTCACATCCATACAGGACTACTGGAAAAACTATAGCCTTAACTAGACGGATCTTTGTCGGCAAAGTAATGTCTCTGCTTTTTAATATGCTGTCTAGGTTGGTCATAGCTTTCCTTCCAAGGAGTAAGCGTCTTTTAATTTCATGGCTGCAATCTCCATCTGCAGTTTTGGAGCCAAAAAAGTGAAGTCTCTCACTGCTACCACCTTTCCTCCATCTATTTGCCATGAAGTGATGGGACCGTGGATGCCATGATCTTGGTTTTCTGAATGTTGAGCTTTAAGCCAACTTTTTCACTCTCCTCTTTCACTTTCGTCAAAAGGCTTTTGAGTTCCTCTTCACTTCCTGCCATAAGGGTGGTGTCATCTGCATATCTGAGGTTATTGATATTGCTCCCGGCAGTCTTGATTCCAGCTTGTGCTTCTTCCAACCCAGCGTTTCTCGTGATGTACTCGGCATAGAAGTTAAATAAGCAGGGTGACAATATACAGCCTTGATGTACTCCTTTTCCTATTTGGAACCAGTCTGTTGTTCCATGTCCAGTTCTAACTGTTGCTTCCTGACCTGCATAAAGTTTTCTCAAGAGGCAGATCCTGTGGTCTGGTATTCCCATCTCTGGAAGAATTTTCCACAGTTTGTTCTGATCCACACAGTCAAAGGCTTTAGCATAGTCAATGAAGCAGAAGTAAATGTTTTTCTGGAATTCCTTTGCTTTCTCTGTGATCCAACAAATGGTGGCAATTTGATCTCTGATTCCACTGCCTTTTCTTTGTTTTTTTTTCCTTTTTTTTTTAAATTTTATTTTATTTTTAAACTTTACATAATTGTATTAGTTTTGCCAAACATCAAAATGATTCCATCACAGGTATACATGTGCTCCCCCTCCTGAACCCTCCTCCCTCCTCCCTCCCCATACCATCCCTCCAGGTCGTCCCAGTGCACCAGCCCCAAGCATCCAGTATCGTGCATTGAACCTGGACTGGCATCTCGTTTCATACATGATATTTTACATGTTTCAATGCCATTCTCCCAAATCTTCCCACCCTCTCCCTCTCCCACAGAGTCCATAAGATTGTTCCATACATCAGCGTCACTTTTGCTGTTGTACACAGGGTTATTGTTATCATCTTTCTAAATTCCATATATATGCGTTAGTATACTGTATTGGTGTTTTTCCTTCTGGCTTACTTCGCTCTGTATAATAGGCTCCAGTTTCATCCACCTCTTTAGAACTGATTCAAATGTATTCTTTTTAATGGCTGAGTAATACTCCATTGTGTATATGTACCACAGCTTTCTTATCCATTCATCTGCTGATGGACATCTAGGTTGCTTCCATGTCCTGGCTATTATAAACAGTGCTGCGATGAACATTGGGGTACACGTGTCTCTTTCCCTTCTGGTTTCCTCAGTGTGTATGCCCAGCAGTGGGATTGCTGGATCATAAGGCAGTTCTATTTCCAGTTTTTTAAGGAATCTCCACACTGTTCTCCATAGTGGCTGTACTAGTTTGCATTCCCACCAACAGTGTAAGAGGGTTCCCTTTCCTCCACACCCTCTCCAACGTTTATTATTTGTAGACTTTTGGATCGCAGCCATTCTGACTGGTGTGAAATGGTACCTCATAGTGGTTTTGATTTGCATTTCTCTGATAATGAGTGATGTTGAGCATCTTTTCATGTGTTTGTTAGCCATTTGTATGTCTTCTTTGGAGAAATGTCTATTTAGTTCTTTGGCCCATTTTTTGATTGGGTCATTTATTTTTCTGGAGTTGAGCTGGAGGAGTTGCTTGTATATTTTTGAGATTAGTTGTTTGTCAGTTGCTTCATTTGCTATTATTTTCTCCCATTCTGAAGGCTGTCTTTTCACCTTGCTGATAGTTTCCTTTGATGTGCAGAAGCTTTTAAGGTTAATTAGGTCCCATTTGTTTATTTTTGCTTTTATTTCCGATATTCTGGGAGGTGGGTCATAGAGGATCCTGCTGTTATGTATGTCAGAGAGTGTTTTGCCTATGTTCTCCTCTAGGAGTTTTATAGTTTCTGGTCTTACGTTTAGATCTTTAATCCATTTTGAGTTTATTTTTGTGTATGGTGTTAGAAAGTGTTCTAGTTTCATTCTTTTACAAGTGGTTGACCAGTTTTCCCAGCACCACTTGTTAAAGAGATTGTCTTTAATCCATTGTATATTCTTGCCTCCTTTGTCAAAGATAAGGTGTCCATATGTGCGTGGATTTATCTCTGGGCTTTCTATTTTGTTCCATTGATCTATATTTCTGTCTTTGTGCCAGTACCATACTGTCTTGATAACTGTGGCTTTGTAGTAGAGCCTGAAGTCAGGTAGGTTGATTCCTCCAGTTCCATTCTTTTTTCTCAAGATCGCTTTGGCTATTCAAGGTTTTTTGTATTTCCATACAAATTGTGAAATTATTTGTTCTAGCTCTGTGAAGAATACTGTTGGTAGCTTGATAGGGATTGCATTGAATCTATAAATTGCTTTGGGTAGTATACTCATTTTCACTATATTGATTCTTCCAATCCATGAACATGGTATATTTCTCCATCTATTAGTGTCCTCTTTGATTTCTTTCACCAGTGTTTTATAGTTTTCTATATATAGGTCTTTAGTTTCTTTAGGTAGATATATTCCTAAGTATTTTATTCTTTCCGTTGCAATGGTGAATGGAATTGTTTCCTTAATTTCTCTTTCTGTTTTCTCATTATTAGTGTATAGGAATGCAAGGGATTTCTGTGTGTTGATTTTATATCCTGCAACTTTACTATAGTCATTGATTAGTTCTAGTAATTTTCTGGTGGAGTCTTTAGGGTTTTCTATGTAGAGGATCATGTCATCTGCAAATAGTGAGAGTTTTACTTCTTCTTTTCCAATTTGGATTCCTTTTATTTCTTTTTCTGCTCTGATTGCTGTGGCCAAAACTTCCAAAACTATGTTGAATAGTAATGGTGAAAGTGGGCACCCTTGTCTTGTTCCTGACTTTAGAGGAAATGCTTTCAATTTTTCACCATTGAGGATAATGTTTGCTGTGGGTTTGTCATATATAGCTTTTATTATGTTGAGGTATGTTCCTTCTATTCCTGCTTTCTGGAGAGTTTTTATCATAAATGGGTGTTGAATTTTGTCAAAGGCTTTCTCTGCATCTATTGAGATAATCATATGGTTTTTATTTTTCAATTTGTTAATGTGGTGTATTACATTGATTGATTTGCGGATATTGAAGAATCCTTGCATCCCTGGGATAAAGCCCACTTGGTCATGGTGTATGATCTTTTTAATGTGTTGTTGGATTCTGGTTGCTAGAATTTTGTTAAGGATTTTTGCATCTATGTTCATCAGTGATATTGGCCTGTAGTTTTCTTTTTTTGTGGGATCTTTGTCAGGCTTTGGTATTAGGGTGATGGTGGCCTCATAGAATGAGTTTGGAAGTTTACCTTCCTCTGCAATTTTCTGGAAGAGTTTGAGCAGGATAGGTGTTAGCTCTTCTCTAAATTTTTGGTAGAATTCAGCTGTGAAGCCATCTGGACCTGGGCTTTTGTTTGCTGGAAGATTTTTGATTACAGTTTCAATTTCCGTGCTTGTGATGGGTCTGTTAAGATTTTCTATTTCTTCCTGGTCGAGTTTTGGAAAGTTGTATTTTTCTAAGAATTTGTCCATTTCTTCCACGTTGTCCATTTTATTGGCATATAATTGTTGATAGTAGTCTCTTATGATCCTTTGTATTTCTGTGTTGTCTGTTGTGATCTCTCCATTTTCATTTCTAATTTTATTGATTTGATTTTTCTCCCTTTGTTTCTTGATGAGTCTGGCTAATGGTTTGTCAATTTTATTTATCCTTTCAAAGAACCAGCTTTTGGTTTTGTTGATTTTTGCTATGGTCTCTTTTGTTTCTTTTGCATTTATTTCTGCTCTAATTTTTAAGATTTCTTTCCTTCTACTAACCCTGGGGTTCTTCATTTCTTCCTTTTCTAGTTGCTTTACGTGTAGAGTTAGGTTATTTATTTGACTTTTTTCTTGTTTCTTGAGGTGTGCCTGTATTGCTATGAACTTTCCCCTTAGGACTGCTTTTACCATGTCCCACAGGTTTTGGGTTGTTGTGTTTTCATTTTCATTCGTTTCTATGCAAATTTTGATTTCTTTTTTGATTTCTTCTGTGATTTGTTGGTTATTCAGCAGCGTGTTGTTCAGCCTCCATATGTTGGAATTTTTAATCGTTTTTCTCCTGTAATTGAGATCTAATCTTACTGCATTGTGGTCAGAAAAGATGCTTGGAATGATTTCTATTTTTTTGAATTTACCAAGGCTAGCTTTATGGCCCAGGATGTGATCTATCCTGGAGAAGGTTCCATGTGCGCTTGAGAAAAAGGTGAAATTCATTGTTTCGGGATGAATTGTCCTATAGATATCAATTAGGTCTAACTGGTCTATTGTATCATTTAAAGTTTGTGTTTCCTTGTTAATTTTCTGTTTAGTTGATCTATCCATAGGTGTGAGTGGGGTATTAAAGTCTCCCACTATTATTGTGTTATTGTTAATTTCTCCTTTCATACTTGTTAGCATTTGTCTTACATACTGCGGTGCTCCCGTGTTGGGTGCATATATATTTATAATTGTTATATCTTCTTCTTGGATTGATCCTTTGATCATTATGTAGTGACCTTCTTTGTCTCTCTTCACAGCCTTTGTTTTAAAGTCTATTTTATCTGATATGAGTATTGCTACTCCTGCTTTCTTTTGGTCCCTATTTGCATGGAAAATCTTTTTCCAGCCCTTCACTTTCAGTCTGTATGTGTCCCCTGTTTTGAGGTGGGTCTCTTGTAGACAACATATGTAGGGGTCTTGTTTTTGTATCCATTCAGCCAGTCTTTGTCTTTTGGTTGGGGCATTCAACCCATTTACGTTTAAGGTAATTACTGATAAGTATGATCCCGTTGCCATTTACTTTATTGTTTTGGGTCCGAACTTATACACCGTTTTTGTGTTTCCTGTCTAGAGAATATCCTTTAGTATTTGTTGGAGAGCTGGTTTGGTGGTGCAGAATTCTCTCAGCTTTTGCTTGTCTGAAAAGCTTTTGATTTTTCCTTCATACTTGAATGAGATCCTTGCTGGGTACAATAATCTGGGCTGTAGGTTATTTTCTTTCATCATTTTAAGTATGTCTTGCCATTCCCTCCTGGCTTGAAGAGTTTCTATTGAAAGATCAGCTGTTATCCTTATGGGAATTCCCTTGTGTGTTATTTGTTGTTTTTCCCTTGCTGCTTTTAATATTTGTTCTTTGTGTTTGATCTTTGTTAATTTGATTAATATGTGTCTTGGGGTGTTTTGCCTTGGGTTTATCCTGTTTGGGACTCTCTGGGTTTCTTGGACTTGGGTGATTATTTCCTTCCCCATTTTAGGGAAGTTTTCAACTATTATCTCCTCAAGTATTTTCTCATGGTCTTTCTTTTTGTCTTCTTCTTCTGGGACCCCTATGATTCGAATGTTGTAGCGTTTAATATTGTCCTGGAGGTCTCTGAGATTGTCCTCATTTCTTTTAATTCATTTTTCTTTTATCCTCTCTGATTCATTTATTTCTACCATTCTATCTTCTAATTCACTAATCCTATTTTCTGCCTCTGTTATTCTACTATTTGTTGCCTCCAGAGTGTTTTTAATTTCATTTATTGCATTATTCATTTTATATTGACTCTCTTTTATTTCTTCTAGGTCCTTGTTAAACCTTTCTTGCATCTTCTCAATCTTAGTCTCCAAGCTATTTATCTGTGATTCCATTTTGATTTTAAGATTTTGGATCAATTTCACTATCATTATTCGGAATTCTTTATCAGGTAGATTCCCTATCTCTTCCTCTTTTGTTTGGTTTGGTGGGCTTTTATCCTGTTCCTTTATCTGCTGGGTATTCCTCTGTCTCTTCATCTTGTTTAAATTGCTGAGTTTGGGGTGTCCTTTCTATATTCTGGCAGTTTGTGGAGTTCTCTTTATTGTGGCTTTTCCTCGCTGTGTGTGGGTTTGTACAGGTGGCTTGTCAAGGTTTCCTGGTTAGGGAAGCTTGTGTTGGTGTTCTGGTGGGTGTCCAGTAATGAGTTATGGGATGTCTATGGTTTTGGGGTGACTTTGGGCAGCTTGTATCTTGAAGCTCAGGGCTGTGCTCCTTTGTTGCTGGAGAATTTGCTTGGTATGTCTTGCCCTGGAACTTGTTAGCCCTTGTGTGGTGCTTGGTTTCAGTGTCGGTTTGGAGGCGTTTGATGAGCTCCTGTCAATTAATGTTCCTTGGAGTCAGGAGTTCCCTGCAGTCCGGGTTTGGACTTAAGCCTCCTGCTTCCAGTTATCGGTCTTATTTATACAGTAGTTTCAAAACTTCTCCTTCTATACAGCACCATTGATAAAACACCTACGTTAAAGATGAAAAGTTTCTCTACTGTGAGGGTCACTCAGAGAGGTTCACAGCGTTACATGGAGAAGAGAAGAGGGAGGAGGGAGTTAGAGGTGACCCAGTTGAGATGAGGTGGAATCAATAGTGGAGAGAGTGGGGTAGCTAGTAGTCACTTCCTTATGTGCACTCCACAACTGGACCACTCAGAGATGTTCACGGAGTTATACAGAGAAGAGAAGGAGGAGGAAGGAGACAGAGGTGGCCAGAGGGATAAAAGGGGGGAATGAAAAGGAAGGAGACAGATCCAGCCAGTAATCAGTTCCCTAAGTGTTCTCTACCGTCTGGAACACACATAAACTCACAGAGTTGGGTAGAGTAGAGAGGGGTTAGGGAGAAGACACAGGCGACCTGGTGGAGAAAAAGGAGAGTCCAAAGGGAGAGAGAGCAGTCAAGCCAGTAATCTTGGTCCGTAGTGAAAAATGGGTCCTGAACATTGGGTTCTTAAAGGTACAAAATTGGTAACAAATACATAAAAGCAAAAATTAAAAATCTAGAGTAGAGTTTGGAATTTCAAAAATACGATGTTAAAGAAAAGAAGAAAGAAAAAAAAGAGAGAAAAAACGAACTAAGAAAAACAAACAAGGTCGCGAAAATTATAAAGAAAATACAGGTACAAAATTGATAACTAATACCAAAAAGCAAAAATTAAAAATCTAGAGTAGAGTTTGGAATTTCAAAAATACAATGTTAAAAAAAAGGAAGAAGAAACATAAAGAGAGAAAACAAACAAACAAAAACAATGTCGCAAAAATTATAAAGAAGATACAGGTACAAATTTGATATCAAATACCAAAAAGCATAAATTAAAAATCTAGAGTAGAGTTTGGAATTTCAGATATACAATGTTATATAAAAGAAGAAGAGAATGAAACAGAAAAAAAAAAAGTCACAGAAATTATAAAAAAAAACTGTAGGTACAAAATTGATAACATATACCAAAAAGCTAAAATTAAAAAACTAGAGTAGAGTTTGGAATTTCAAAAATACAATGTTAAAGAAAAGAAGAAGAAGAAAAAAAAAAACAAGATCAAAAAATTATAAAATATATATATATGAAGTTTGCTGAAGAAGAAAAAAAGGGTCTTTTTTTTTTTGCAAAGTAATATGTTATAAAAGTGAAAATTAAAGGAACAATAGAGGACTTAAAAAAATTTTTTTTAATTAAAAAAAAGAAAGAAAGAATGATCGTAAAAATAGTAAAAATATATCTAGGACTTTCTCTGGTTTTGTTGTATGGTGGGTTCAGTTCATTTTTGGCTAGTTCCTTGGTCCGACTTATATTTCTGAAGATCTATAGGCCCCTTCCTATGTAGTCCGTAGTAACCACGGGGTTTTAATCTATTGCCTGTAGCTTCCAAGGCGTTTCCCTCTGTTATAACTTCTTCTGTTTGCTGGTCTCTTCAGTGTCTGGCTTCCACCCTGACACAAAGGGGCTGGTGGGGGAAACTTTTTTTTTTTTTTTTTTAGGCTCACTTGTTCAGTCGCGCTGTGGGGAGGGAGGGAGGAATGCTGCAAACAAATAACACTGGCGTGCGCTCGCAGTGCCTCAGCCACACTGGGTCTGCCCCCACTCACGGTGCGTGTAGCCTCCCTGCCCACACTGCTCGGGCTCTAGGTTGTTCCGCCGAGAACAATCCGAGGCCGGCCCTGGGTTGCATGCACCTCCCAGGTCCAAGCTGCTCAGGTTCAGGCACTCAGGTAGTCCTCAGAGGCGCAGACTCAGTTGGGCCTGCATTTTGTGCTCTTCCCAGGTCCGAGCAGCTCAGGTGATGAGGTGTTTGGCGAACGCCAATGCTGCGACTTATCGCCTCCCCGCCACTCAGTTATCTGGGTGTAAAACTGGCGCACCTTCTCAGGCAGATGTTGACCGTCCAGACCCCCAAGAAAGTTAGCAAAGAAGCCTGCTTACAGTTTTATAGATAATGTCTCTCTGGGGCTGCGATTGTCTCCTTCCGGCTCTGGCTGCCTGTTACCGGAGGGGGAAGGTCTGCAGCCGGCTATCTCTGTTCAGTCCTTTGTTCCGTGCGCCGGCCTGGCGGTGTCTTAGGTTGGGTCTGGCTTTTCGCGTCGTACATATCCCACAGTCTGGTTTGCTAGCCCAAATTATTTCGCTCAGATAGCGCTCAGGGTATTCAGGCCAGATTCTTACTCTGAGCGATGCAGCCCGCGCCGCGCCTCCCTGCCCAGCCCCCGCTTGCTAATGGCGTGTACAGGCGTCTGCGCTGCTTCTCCGCTGGGGGAGTTACCGTAGGGCTCGCAATCTGCGAGTTTATTTTTTCTCCCTGTTATGTTGCCCTCTGTGCTTCCAAAGCTCGGCACAGATTCGGCAGTGAGAAGGTTTCCTGGTGTTTGGAAACTTCTCTCTTTTTAAGACTCCCTTCCTGGGACGGAACTCCGTCCCTCCCTCTTTTGTCTCTTTTTTTTTTTGTCTTTTATATTTTTTCCTACCTCCTTTCGAAGAGTTGGGTTGCTTTTCTGGGTGCCTGATGTCCTCTGCCGGCATTCAGAAGTTGTTTTGTGGAATTTACTCGATGTTTAAATGCTCTTTTGATGAATTTGTGGGGGAGAAAGTGTTCTCCCCGTCCTACTCCTCCGCCATCTTGGCTCCTCCCTCCTCCACTGCCTTTTCTAAATCCAGCTTCTACATTTGGAAGTTCTCAGTTCACATATTGCTAAAGCTTGGCTTGAAGGACTTTTAGCATGATCTTGCTAGCGTGTGAAATGAGCACAATTGTACAATAGTTTGAGAATTCTTTGGCATTGCCTTTCTTTGGGATTGGAATGAAAACTGACTTTTTCCAGTTCTGTGGCCATTGCTGAGTTTTCCAAATTTGTTGACATATTGAGTTGTAGCACTTTAATAGCATCATCTTTTAGGATTTTAGATAACTCAGCTGAAATTCCATTGTCTCCACTAACTTTGTTAGTTGTGATGCTTCCTGAGGCCCACTTGGCTTCACGCTCCAGAATGTCTGGTTCTAGGTGAGTGACCACACCATTGTGGTTATTTGGGTCGTTAAGACCGTTATTGTACAATTCTGTGTATTCTTGCCCCTTCTTCTCTTCTTAATTTCTCCTGCTTGTATTAGGTCCTAACCATTTCTGTCCTTTATTCAGCCCATCCTTGAATGAAATGTTCCCTTGGTATCTCTAATTTTCTTGAAGAGGTCTCTCAGTTCAGTTCAGTTCAGTTCAGTCCAGTCGCTCAGTTGTGTCTGACTCTTTGTGAGCCCATGAATCGCAGGACGCCAGGCCTCCCTGTCCATCACCAACTCCCGGAGTTTGCTCAAACTCATGTCCATCGATTTGGTGATGCCATCCAGCCATCTCATCCTCTGTCGTCCCCTTCTCCTCCTGCCCCCAATCCCTCCCAGCATCAGAGTCTTTTCCAATGAGTCTCTAGTCTTTCCCATTCTTCTGTTTTCCTCTATTTCTTTGCATTGTTCACCTGAGAAGTCTTTCTTACCTTTCTTTGTTATTCTCTGGATTCTGGGGGGTGGGGCGTATCTTTTCTTTTTTCCTTTGCCTTTTGCTCCTCTTTTCTTAGCTATTTGTAAGGCCTCCTCAGACAACCACTTTGCCTTCTTGCATTTCTTTTTCTTGAATGGTTTTGGTCTCTCCCTCTTGTACCAGGTATGAACCTCTGTCCATAGTTCTTCAGGCACTCTGTCTACCAGACCTAATCCCTTGAATCTATTCATCACCTCCACAAATTATAAGGGATTTGATTTAGGTCATACCTGAATGGCTTAATGGTCTTCCTACTTTCTTCAATTTAAGCCTGAATTTTGCAGTAAGGAGCTCATGATCTGAGCTACAGTCAGCCCCTGGTCTTATTTTTGCTGACTGTACAGAGCTTCTCTATCTTTAGCTGCAAAGAATATAATCGATCTGATTTCAGTGTTGACCATTTGCTGATGTCCATGTGTAGAGTCCTCTTTTGTGTTGTTGGAAAAAGGTGTTTGCTATGACCAGTGAGTTCTCTTGACAAAACTCTGTTAGCCTTTGCCCTGCTTCATTCTGTACTCTAAGGCCAAACTTGCCTGTTGCTCCAGGTATCTCTTGACTTCCTACTTTTGCATTCCGGTTCCCTGTGATGTAAAGAACATCTTTTTCTGGTGTTCTAGAAGGTTTTGTAGGTCTTCATAGAACTGGTCAGCTTCAGCTTCTTTGGCTAGTGGTTGGGCCTTAGACTTGGATTACTGTGATGTTGAATGATGTGCCTTGGAAACAAACCAAGATCATCTTGTCGTTTTTGAGATTGCACCCAAGTACTGCATTTCAGAGTCTGTTGTTGACTAAAAGGGCTACTGCATTTCTTCCAAGGGACTCTTGCCCAGGGTAGTAGATATAAGGGTCACCTGAATTAAATTCGCCCATTCCTGTCCATTTTTCCTTTTCCTAAGGTGTCTACATTCGCTCTTGTCATCTCCTGCTTGACCATGTCCGATTTGCCTCGATTCACGGACCTAACATTCCAGGTTCCTATGCAATATTGTTCTTTACAGCACTGGACTTTAGTTTCACCAGCAGACACATCTACAACTGTGCATCATTTCTGCTGTGGCCGAGCCGCTTCATTCTTTCTGAGACTTTTTCTCTACTCTTCCCCAGGAGCATATTGGACACCTTCGGACCTGGGGGATCATCTTCCGGGTGTCATATCTTTTTGCTTTTTCATACTGTTCATGAGGTTCTTGAGGCAGGAATGCTGGAGTGGTTTGCCGTTCCCTCCTCCACGGACCACACTTTGTCAGAACTTTCCACCATGACCTGTCCGTGTTGGGTAGCCCTGGATGGCATGGCTCATAGCTTCATGAGTCACATAAGCCCCTTTGTCAGCAAGGCTGTGATCTGTGAAAGAGAACTCCTGTCATGGGTTTTAGCTTGAGGCATATTTTCCTAGGCCTTTAAAAAATGCATTTATATTTTAATACAATTATGTTCTGTTCCATCACAGAAAAAAGTAGACCGTGTTCAGGCTGGGGTGTGAACTGTTCTGGGTGTTCTCAGAACAATCTGGATGTGTGGATTCCAAAGAGCTGCTCTCAGAGTGAGGTTTTTATTCTAATTAACAAGCCAACAGCAACAGTAACAAAGTGTGAAGTGTAAGTGATACACTCTTGGAGGAGAACCTTTATATACACATTCCCAGATATCGTGTCCGTAGAGCTTTGACTTTTAGGCAGAAACAGACTGCATGTGTTCAGGTCATTTTCATACAAACTTGTTTTAAAGTGTTGCGTACACAAGACATTCTACCAGCTCATGTCCACATATAAGGCTATAGACCACAAAAGAGCTAGAAGATTTCACTGCATTGTCTTTGGAAAATAGAGTATTGGGTCTTGTGTGTCTTGGTAAGATCGTACTGAATAAATCATAAGACAACTTTGTGTTTCCTACTGATCTTGAGCTCTCTCCATGTTAACATGTATCCATCTTTTGGTTGGATGGCATCACCGAGTCGATGGACATGAGTCTGAGCAAACTCCGGGAGGTGGTGATGGACAGGGAGGCCTGCGGCGCTGCAGTCCATGGGGTCACAAAGAGTCAGACACGACTGAGCGACTGAGCAGCAACAGCAAATCTTTCTAGAGCAGCAAATACAGGCCGAGGAATGAGTGCTTGAGCTGCATCCTCCGGAAGCTTTACGAATTAAGAGGACTCACTGTGAGATGGTCCCAGAGACTCCCCACACGCAGACCGCCCTCGCCCCATTCACCCTCTTCTGTGTTCTTCGTAGATGACATGGCAGAGCTCCTCCTCGGGGAGGCCAAGCTGGAGCAGTACCTGAAGGAACACCCCCTGCGGCAGGGCGCCAGCCCCCGAGGCCCCCGGCCCCAGCTGACGGAGGTCCGCAAGCATCTGACTGCCGCCCTGGACCGAGGGAACCTCAAGGTACCGGGCCCTGGGGGCGGGGGGCCGGGCCGGGGAGGGGCCCGTGGCCGGGGAGGGCGTCCCACACGCGGCGTGGGAGCCGCTCTGCCCCGCCGTGCTTCTCTTCTCGGGAGGGGACTCGGCGCGGGGCTTCCAGATCAGCAGCTTCTCTCCCAGGAGAGCCCCCGAGGCCACGTTCTCCTGAGAAATGGCACTGCTGTCCCCAGGGGTCTGGAATGAAGCTGTCAGGTGCGGCCCGGAGCTCAGCCTGGCTTTGTCCCACCGACAGCGGAGGAGCTAGTCCCGCGGTTCCTTAGCGCACGATCCCCGCCCGAAGTCTGCAGCCCAGCGTCCCGGGCGGCCGGCCGAGCTGTGGGGGACCCGGCGGGAGCCCCCTCTGCCCGCCCCCTAGTGCTTGAGGGGCTGCCCTGCGTTCATCCGCCCCGTCTCTGGGTCTCCTCTGCGTCCCCTCTCACGAGGCTCTCCTGTTGGAAGCCTTTCATCTCGCCTCACCCCCGGCCCCCTTCCCCTTCCCCAGCCCAGCCTGCCCTGCGGTGAGCGTTGACACCTCTGACTTCTGTCCTTCTTCCTTCCTCCCTTCCTGCACTTCCCTTCAGATTTAGGGACTCTTGTCTCCATGTTGGTTGTTCTTCACGAAGGTGGTTCCGGTGACTCCGATGGGCCTAGTGGCTCTGGTGGGTCTAGTTAGAGGGAACGGTGCAGCACTCAGGTGTCTTTCTGGGAGTGGGGGTGCGCCTGCTGCTGCGGGCGGGGTGGGGGCCCCTGACTAGGCTCTGTCCCACTTCCAACACCCCTCATTTCGTCTGGAAAACTTTTTGTTTCACCGGTCCTCTTCATCCCTCACAATCCAGTGTGACAGCAAGAATATTGAATTTCGACTTAGATTTCTGAGTTTGCTTTCCAGCGTGGAGTCACAGGCTATGTGATCTTGGGAAGCTGTTTAACTTCTTTGAGCTTCACATTTCTCTCCTGTAAGCCCACTTAGCTCAAGTTGTTTTGAGTTTCAGGTGTACAAATTCTTTCACAATTGAATAGCTTTAGATACATGTCAGCTTTTGCTATTTTCCTGGTTCTGCCTATACAATTTTTTCCCATTGCCAAAAGTGGGGCTTCCCCAATGGTTCAGCAGATAAAGAATCTGCCTGCCATGCTGGAGACACTGAAAATGCAGGTTCGATCTCTGGGACAGGAAGATGCCCCTGGAGCAGGAAATGGCAGCCCACTGCAGTATTCTAGGTGGGAAAATCCCAGGGACAGAGGAAGCTGTGCAGGGAAAATCCCACGGGCTGCAGTCCAAGGGTCGCAGAGAGCCCGACACTACCGAGCGTGAGCACGAGAGCCTTGTAGAGTGCTCCAGAGTTGCCTTGCTACCGCGTGGGCAGACCGCCCCACTCCCACTGGCCCATGTGAAATTTCCCCCTCCACTTGACCTCAAGGTCCAGGGTCTCCTTCCTGGGAACTGGGGAAAGCCCTGTGCAGACACGTTCTTGTTCAGTCACTCAGTCATGTCCGACTCTTTGTGACCCCGTGGACTGCAGCACGCCAGGCCTCCCTGTCCTTCCCTGTCTCCCGGAGTTTGCCCACATTCACGTCCACTGAATCAGTGATGCCATCCAGCGACCTCATAGGTGCCCACGAAACACAAGTGCACCGAGGCTGGAGAGACCAGAGCAGGGGGCAGTGTGGGGGCAAAAAGTTTGAATGAGTAGCCGGCGGCCTGGCCTCTGACTCAAGTTGAGGAAGTTGCACTCTTCCGGGGCTGGGCGGCGGCCCGAGGCTGGGGCTGCTCCCCGGTCCCCCGCCTGGGGCCTGGGCCCAGACGTCTCCTCCGCACTCACCCAGCAAGCCTCTCCAGGCTGCGCCTCCCTACTGCGCCTCCATCCCTGGGATATTCCTCAAGCTCCTGCATGGTGGATGTTTGGCCTTCAAGTTTGTTAACATTTTTAAATTGAAAGCATTTTTTCTTGCAGTAGAATATAAATAACATAAAATTTATCATTATAACCATTTCTTAGCATATAGTTCGCTGGCTTCATTTTTTATTTTGTTAAAGATTTTCTTTTTTAATTTTTTTGATGTGGCCCACTTTTAAAGTCTTTATTGAATTTGTTACAATATTGTTTCAATTTCATGTTTTGGTTTTTTGGCCACCAGGCATGTGGGGTCTTAGGTCACCTAACAGGGATCGAACCTGCGCCCCCTGCTCTGGAGGGCAAAGTCTTAACCACTGGACTGCCAGGGATGTCCCAGTTCAGTGGTTTTGAAAGTGAAAGTGAAGTCACTAAGTCGTGTTCGACTCTTTGAGACCCCGTGGACTGTAGCCACCAGGCTCCTCTGTTCATGGGATTCTCCAGGCAAGAATACTGGAGCAGGTTGCCATTTCCTTCTCCAGGGGATCTTTCTGACCCAGGGTTTGAACCCAGGGATTGAACCGGGTCTCCCGCATTGGAGGCAGACACTTTAACCTCTGAGCCACCAGGGAAGCCAGTGGTTTAAGTGTGTTCATATCCTCATCACCACCACCCATCCTCCGAACCTTTTCATCACCCCAAGCTGAAGCTCTGGACTCAGCAAACAGTACTTCCCTTCTCTTCCCCCTTCAGTTTGCTTTCCAGCCTGTGGTTCTCAGTTCCAGGGAGAGAGAGAGGACACGGCAGAACCCCTAGGAAGCCTTTCCACTGTACCCAGGGCTGCCCTGTCCCCCTCTCCTGCTGGAGAACCCCACGGTGGATGCTTTTTTCACAGCTCTTTTTCTGTTTTCTCTAGTCTGCTTTGATTTCTTTCTGTTTCCAAATATGATTCTCATGCGTGCATTGGGGTCACTTGCTTGGGCCACTCTTAAAACCCCTTTTCTCCCTTCAGTCTCTCTGTCTGCCCCACGCCCTTTCAAGGACTTCCTGAAAGTCGACCACCTTGGCTTCGCCACGCTCTGGCCAGTGACCTGTGTATCACCCGCCCCATCCCAGCCATAGATTACGGGATAGTGGCGCTTCGTGGTGTGCGTCCGTCAGCTGAAAACTTCAGCCTTGTATGGCTGGGGTCCCAAGGAGGATGCCTAGGAGAGGCTGATAGATCTGTTTCCTTACATAGACAGCTAGGTCGCCTCTCCTCTACCCAGGGACAAGTAGGGGTGGGGAAGGGCCCAGGATGAGGCTGGCACACATGTGGGCCAGGAAGCCAGCCTCTCCGATAGGGAGGAGGACAAGCCCATCAGAGGACAGCTCGAATGTGCACCCTCTGGAGGGACCTGGTCAGTCCCCATAAGCAGCTGGAATGGCTCAGCTAGAAAAGCTTGTCCCTGGAAAGAAAGAAAGTCTGGTTCTTACACCAGTTTAGAAAGCCTCCCTCCTCGGGTTATTTGGGCTACAGTCAGTGGTACAGCCCCAATGCTGTGTGCTCAACCCACCAGGATGTCCACGGAGCCGCCTTTGTTGAGACAGGTGCTTCTGTGTTTTGTTCATAACACACTCCTTCCATCCTTGGACCAGCCTGAGGCCTGAGGGGAGCTTGTTTTACAGCAGCTTTATTGAAACATAATTCACATGCCTTAGAATCATTGTTCAGATTTGATGGAGAAATCAGAAGCTTTAGAGACAAGCAGAAGTTAAAAGAATTCAGCACCACCAAACCAGCTTTACAACAAATGCTAAAGAAACTTCTCTAAGCAGGAGACACCAGAGAAGGAAAAGATCTACATAAACCCCGCAAAATTAAGAAAATGGGAACAGGATCATATATATCAATAATTACCTTAAATATAAATGGGTTAAATGCACAAACCAAAAGACAGAGACTGGCTGGGCAGATGAAAACATGTGCATGCATGCACTTCCACTTACCACATCACTCTGCTTAACACCCCAAACTGTATGTAATTATTTTATATTTTTAGGTTAATCATGTTTGCATTATGGCTTGCAATTGTAATGATCCTTTTATTTTTTTGTCTGGGTATTGATTGTGAAAACTGATAAACATCTTCTACTATTGCAAAAAAAATAAAGTGTGCAATTTAATGGTTTTTAGTAGAGTCACTAAAAAGAATCTGCCTGCAATGCAGGAGACCCTTGTTTGATTCCTGGTCGGGAAGATCCGCTGGAGAAGGGATAGGCTACCCACTCCAGTATTCTTGGGCTTCCCTGGTGGCTCACCTGGTAAAGAATCTGCCTGCAATGCCGGAGACCTGGTTTCAATATTTGGGTTGGGAAGATCCGCTGGAGAAAGGATAGGCTACCCACTCCAGTATTCTGACCTGGAGAATTCCATGGACTGTGTAGACCATGGAGTCGCAAAGAGTGGGACACAACTGAGTGACTTTCACTGCACTTTCACAGTAGAGTCACAGACAATTCTAGAACATTTTCATCACCCCAGAAAGGAGCCTGTAACCATCAGCAGGCACCGCCTCTGCGCGCACCTTCCCAGCCCTAGGCGGCACTTGTCTGCTTTCAGCCTCGGTAGACCTGACCACCCTGGCCAGTATCCGCAGCCTGTGTGGCCGGCTTTTTCGCTTGGCGTCATGCGTCTGAGGCTTGCCTGTGTGGCGGCAGGGATCAGAACTCCGTTCGTGATGATGGCGGAGTGATATTCCGGGGGTGGCTGTGCTGCTGCTGCTGCTGCTAAGTCGCTTCAATCGTGTCCGACTCTGTGCGACCCCGTAGACGGCAGCCCACCAGGCTCCCCCGTCCCTGGGATTCTCCAGGCAAGAACACTGGAGAAGGAGTGGGTTGCCATTTCCTTCTCCGATGCATGAAAGTGAACAGTGAAAGTGAAGTCGCTCGGTCGTGTCCTGCTCTTGGGGGAGAGACCACCTTTTGCCGCCCAGCAGTGGCTGGGCCGGGCGCGCCGCTCCCGCCCCGGGGCCCTGTGGACGGCGCGGCGGGAAGTTCCCACGGCCGTCTGGAGTGGAGAGCCGCAGGCCCGAGGGAGTGTCAGGCGTGTATCTGAGGACAGTTTCTTTTCTCTCCTCTTCCCTCCAGTCAGAATTCCTACAGGAGTCCAGTCTGGTCCTGGCCAAGCTGCACTACGTGGAAGGAGACTGCGAAGGCGCGCTCCGCCTCTACGCCCGGGCGGGCCTGGAGGACTGGCCGCTGACGGGCGCGCCCCCGTACCGGCTGCGCATGGCCGCCGAGGCCTACGCCACCCAAGGTGAGGCGCGTCCCGCGGGCGGAGCCCGGCTCTCGCCGCCTGGGCTCTTCCTGGCGCCCGCGGTGTGACCCCGGGCCCTCGGCGGGCGTCATCCCCGGCGCTCCTGGCGAGGCAGCTGGGTTTGCCCCACGGCAGGCTCTGGGCCATGCTAAGCCCGGCGACGTGGTTTCCTCAGAACTGCAGCTCCTCGGTTGGCCTTGCAGGAGAGGAATTTCAGTCGAGTTTCCTGATAATTTATCTGCGACTTAAGCAGGGACCATTCTTGGTGGCTCAGCTGGTAAAGAATCCTCCTGCAATGCAGGAGACCTGAGTTCGATCCCTGGGTTGGGAAGATCCTCTGGAGAAGGGAAAGGCTGCCCACTCCAGTCTTGTGGCCTGGAGAACTCCATGGACTAAATAGTCCATGGGGTCGCAAAGAGTTGGACACGACTGAGCAACTTTCACTTCACAGCATATAAACAGGATTTCCCCACTAGCTCAGCAGTAAAGAATCTACCTGCCAAGCGGGAGACCCGAATTTGATCTCTGGTTGGGAAGATCTCCTGGAGGAGGGCATGGCAACCCACTCCAGTGTGTTTGCCTGGAGAATCCCATGGACAGAGGAGCCTGGGAGGCTACGGTCCATAGGGTCACAACGAATCGGACACGACTGAGTGACTCAGCATGCTGGGTTAATTAAGCCTCAGCGGTTGGCGCTTACCTGGGGGCTTGGCGGCTCAGGGTGTGGAAGGGGGACGTGCTGCCCTGTTTGCCGCAGAGGACGCTATGATCTGATCTGAGGGAGCTCCGTCCCATGGGGAGGAAAAGGACAAGAAGGCAGGACACGCACGCTGTCTGACCTTTCCAAGCTGTCACTTCCTCATCTGTGAAATGGGTATAATCACAACCACTTCATAGAGTTCTGAGGACAAAGTCACATAATATATGTAAAGCACTTACTAAATGATGTTTTGAAATGTTAGCCCCAAACAAAACAGCAAATGGGAAAAGCCAGGCCTGGGTAACAGCTTTTCAAAGGAAAGATGACTGTGGGCCAGCGGGGCCAGGAAGGCTTCCTGGAGGAAGAGGTGCACTTAGTGGGCCTCTAAAGGCCTCGGTAAGGAGACCCTCTGAAGCTGCCCCTCCCCTTCCTGCCACACCGTGGCCACACAGAGGCCCGGGTCCCAGGTGGCCTCCTGCTCTGGAACAGCAGTGAGCTGGCCACCCGTGTGCAGCCACTGTCCGCCTCGGTTGCCCGGTGCAGTGCTGACCCAGCCGCAGCATGCCCACTTGAGAGCTCTGTGGCCAGGCGGCATATTCACCCTGTTCCCTGGGAGCCTTGCTCCAGGACATTTAGATCCCTCTAGTTAATCTCTGCATCCCTGTGGGCCGTCACTCCAACGGGGTGCTGGGGCTGACAGTCCTGCAAGGCCATCTCAGCAGTTCCGAGGGTCTGCGCCACACGGCCGCCCTCCTCTGCCTGCTGCTCTCCCAGCATCTCACATGCCCTGGGCTGTGGGAGTGTGTGTGTGTGGGGGAGTGTGTGTGTGTGTGGGAGTGTGTGTGTGGGGGGGAGTGTGTGTGTGTGTGTGTGTGGGAGTGTGTGTATGGGAATGTGTGTGTGTGGGAGTGTGTGTATGGGAATGTGTGTGTGTGGGAGTGTGTGTGTGTGTGTGGCAGTGTGTGTGTGTGGGGGGGAGTGTGTGTGTGGGAGTGTGTGGGAGTGTGTGTGTGTGTGTGTGTGTGGGAGTGTGTGTGTGGGAGTGTGTGTGTGGGAGTGTGTGTGTGTGTGGGAGTGTGTGTGTGTGGGAGTGTGTGTGTGTGTGGGAGTGTGTGTGTGTGTGGGAGTGTGTGTGAGAGAGATCTGGGTGCAGCAAGAGCAAGGCGTCGTGGATGACCTGGGGTCTGCGGGCTTGTACCCAGGGGCTGGTTTGCCCGCTGGGGGTGGCGGGGCTCTGAGGGGTGCTTTAGCACCAAAAGCTCAGGTCCAGAACTGGGCTCTGCCTCAGCCTGGTGGGATAGACTGCACTGCTAGCTTAGTCTCACGGCTGCCACCCAAGCGGGCAAGGAGGGCCGCAGCTCGAGACGGGCCCTGGGTGGTGTGTGACGGCGGCAGCCCCAGCACGACTCCGGGGACACGCCGGCCGGCTCTCGGGAGGAGGGAGATACTGTCCTTCCTTCACCAGAGTGAGCCCAGGCAGGAGTCCTCAGCAGGGGCCCCTCGGGCGGGCGGGCACTGGCCCACGCCCCTCCCTCTGCCGCCTGCAGGCTGCTGCCCGCGTGGACTGAGCCGCACACTTTCGAAGGTCACCTCCCCTCTTCCAGGGGCCCTGAGGTCTGACTCGACCCGGGGTCTCAGCCAGAGCAGGGAATGTCCCTGAACGTCCACATCTGCTGGGGCAGCCGTGGCTGGGAGCGGTTTCCCTTGACTGGGTAATGTTAGCCTTGGCTCGTGGGGAATCGGAAACCCACATGTGCAGTTACAAGCACCTCCTCTGGGAGGTGAGTTAATCCTCCACACCCCTAATTTACAGACGAAGGAAATGCAACGGGGTTAGGTCACTAGGAATGACGTTGGTGCCTACTGCGTGCCAGGTGTTGTGACTCTTGTTTGGGCATCTCAGCCAAGCCTCACCACCACCTGTGGGATGGACACGACTCTTTCCGTTTCACGGATGAGCACACTGAGGCCCAGGGAGGTTGGCTACGCTGCCTGGGGTCCTACAGCCGGGACTCAGCCTCGGCCCCTGCTCCTCCGCTGAGTGTCGGGAGCGGGGCAGACTGCGGGGTGCTCAGCTCCCGAGTCCATGTTCTCAGCCACCCTGTTCCCCTGGCGTGTGGGTGGGCATCTGCTCGGGCCAGTGAGGTTTCCTCAGGCAGGAAGCATGCAGGCCCCTGGAGAACCCCTGGTTTGCACCCACACCCCTCCTCCCGGCCCCCCCTCAGGTGCCCCTCACTGCTCACCCTGCCCCAGGCTCCTGCCTGGAAGCCCCAGCCTGCAGGCTTACCCTTTCTGTCTTCTCCGAGGCCCCCCAGTGCTCACCCATTCAGAGTCTGCCGCATTTGACAGTATCGTGGCACAGGAGGTTAGAATCGCCTGAACACCATATTGGAACCAGCTGTACTGTTTCAGGCTCTCCCGCCATCTGTGAATTCCACTCGAGGAAGAAATGTTTTGCTCGAGTGCTGTCCTCAGAACCCAGCATGGTGTCTGGTCCGTAGTGCTGTTGAACATGAAAGTGTTATTTGCTCAGTCACGTCCAGCTCTTTGCAACCCATGGGCTCCTGGTGGCACAGACCACCCACCAGGCTCCTCTGTCCATGGGATTCTCCAGGCAAGAATGCTGGAGTGAATAGTCATTCCCTTCTCCAGGGAATCTTCCCCAACCAGGGATTGAACCCGCGTCTCCTGCATTACAGGCAGATTCTTTACCAACTGTGATGCTCTATTATTGATTGAAACTGATGGAAGTTCCCTTGCTCAGATTTCTACTGGGCAAGTTGCCCATCATGTAATTTAGGTGATTCTGGGCGCCTCTGCGCCTGGCTGTGATGGTCAGATGCATTTTCTTTGCCCAGTGCTAACACAGTGAGCACATCCTCGTTCGTTCAGACTCAGCCGCTGCCTGTTATGAGGAATACCTGTAAGAGCATGCTGGCATCACGTGTGACAGAGCCTGGCATGGGTCCTTCCCCAAAGGTTATACAGTTCACTTCATTTCTATTATCAGGGAGCCTCCATGTGGATCTCAGCTCCCTTCCAGCCCCCCAACTCCTTCCTCCTTTGTCTGAAACCTCAGAAGACAAGCAGAGAATGAGAGTAAGAGATGCGCAGGAACTCTTCAGCTTCTGGTAGAAGTGGGTGAATCCAGTGTAAAGGTCCTTGCTCTGAGTACAGATTGAGGTACCACCTGAAATCTCCAAGACGCCGAGTGGCCCAGACGTTCTTTTCCCAAGTTGGGAGGCTTGGGAACAGTGAACTCGTGGCCACCATCTATTTTGGGACTTAGATCTGCTGGACATCGGCTAACTTTCTGCAGTTAGGACAGCGGGGGCGGTAAGTGGCTTGTCTTCCGAGAGATGGCCTCTATCAATAGCCGAGGCTCGTGCCCTGCTGCAGTAGAGAGCACAGGTGCCCTGGCCCCAGTGAGGGCGGGCCCGTGACAGCCCTGCGGGCGAGCACCGGCTCAGGCTGGTGGGCGGCTGCTCTGCGAGGCTGCTGCTCCGCCGCGCTCCTCTAGGGCGCAGCCTCGGCCGTGCGACTGACGACCCCAGGGGGCGGCGGCCCGTGGCAGCCCTGGAACGGGGAAAGGAGAGAGCTCTGGGTGAGCAGGGGTGACACCCGTCAGTCCGCCGCTGAGAAGCCCCCACAGAGCCGCAGCCAGCAGGCGCGTGGGAGAAAGGAGAGACCGGGGACGTGCAAGCCTCTCGTTGGGTGTGTCCCTCAGACGTTGGGTGTGTCTCTGACCCAGGCAGGACCTGAAGGAGGGTGCAGATAGAG
This sequence comes from Bos taurus, assembly GCF_002263795.3. Classification (NCBI taxonomy): domain Eukaryota; kingdom Metazoa; phylum Chordata; class Mammalia; order Artiodactyla; family Bovidae; genus Bos; species Bos taurus. The sequence goes on along the minus strand of NC_037337.1, from coordinate 102,388,275 downwards.
GAGCCTGTGCGGAGTGAACAAAAGGGGGCGCACAGGCCCCGAGGCTGGGCACTGGCACCCCGCGCAGGGATACGGGAGCCTGGAAACAGCCGCGTGGAGTTCAACGTCTTTTCAGAATGCGGAGGACTGACCCCCAGATGCAAACGGGGCCCTCACAGCCGTCTCTCATACACAGGTCTTACCTTGCAGTGGAGGAGACGGTGCCAGAGAGGGCAAGGGACTCACAGGCAGGGCCAAGAAGGGGAGCTGGTTCTCGGTAGGAGGCTTGTCGGGCTGAGTGACGGCTGTGGCCAGGTGGTGGTGGTGGTTTAGGCGCTCAGTCGTGTCCTACTCTTCGTGACCCCATGGACTGTCCGTGGGATTCTCCAGGCCGGAACACTGGAGTGGGTTGCCGTTTCCTTCTCCAGGGGATCTTCCCGACCCAGGGATCGAACCTGGGTCTCCTGTGTTGGCAGGCGGATTCTTCACCCCCGAGCCACCAGTGCCCAGCTGGAGAATGCGGTTACAGTGCTGGGAGCTACGTGGGGCCTCCTCTGCTTTCTTTATGCCTCCTTTGTTCCTGGGTTTGGAATGGCGCTCTGACCCGCTGGCTCAGAGTTTGGGGTTTTGGAGGCAGACTTCCAGGTTTGATCTCTAGCTTTGTCACTTACTAGCTTTAGGGTCTTGTGCAAATTACTTTCACCTCACTGGGGCCCCTTTTTTTTCATTTATAAAATGGAGGTGATAATGGTTTCTACATTACAGGGTGGTTGTAGGGAGTGAGTGAACACATGTAAAGCACTTAGCACCCTGCCTGGCAGATCAACAAAGATTAGCTAGTTTTGTTCTTATGTATCCACTTAGTTTAAACCCAAATGGACAGATCTCTTCGGCAGCCTCTGGGAACATCCAGCTGTGGGAAGAGGGGAGAGGCGCTTGTAGGGTGCCTGCTTTGTGTGGCCAAGGGTTTGGCTCCGGATGTGGGAGAGCAAGTGAGTCTGGAGGCCTGGAGCGGTGCTCAGGGGCGAAAATCTGCTAATGGTGTCTGAGGGCGCGGGTGCCAGGGGCCTGGGACGCGGGGAGTGGACCCCTAACAGGATTGCCTGCTGGGGGGGCCAAGTCAGAGTTCATGCTTCACGTCGCCAGCCTCGCCCAGGGCTCACCCGGAAGGTTAGAGGTCTTTAAAGCCGCACCCACATTCATGGTTTTATCACAAAGCACTGTTCACGTGGGGTTGGATCCTTTGATTCAAGCAGCCTTCCTTTAAGAGCCAAGAACAATTCAGCGCATTCCCACATAGCTGTCTTCAGAAGGGACGTGCTGAACACACTGGCTGATAAGAGACAGGAGAAAACGTCTCCTCTGGGCCCTGGGGAGGAGGGCGTGTCCCTTCCCACCAGACCTCCCCTCCTGGGTGGAGGCCCCGCCTTCTCTGGAGTCTGCAGACCTTGTGGGCCTCTCTGCAGAAGTGCAGTGTGATGAGCACAGCTTTGTGGAGGTGGTAACAGAATTATAGACCAGCCTCCCCTCGGAAAAGATCCTGATGCTGGGAAAGACTGAAGGCAAAAGGAGAAGGAGGCAGCAGAGGATGAGATGGTTAGATAGCAACACCGACTCAGTGGACATGACTCTGAGCAAACTCCGGGAGATAATGAAGGACGGGTGCCTGGCGTTCCCTAGTCCGTGGGGTTGCAAAGAGTCAGACACAACTTAGTGACTGAACAACAACAACACCCCCTTGGGAATGTTACCCCTTCCTCACGTGAGACTGGCCCGCTGTGCCTGAGCATCCCGTCCTGGGGTGCAGCGTCAAGATGGAAAAAGATGCTTGCCTGTTGGAGGCAGCGCCCAGGGCCGTCAACACAAACCTTTAAACACGGAAAGTCAGTCATGTCTGACTCCTTGCGACCCCACGGACTGTAGCCCACCAGGCTCCTCTGTCCATGGGATTCTCGAGGCAGGAATACTGGAGTGGGTTGCCATGCCCTCCTCCAGGGGATCTTCCCCACCCAGGGGTGAATCCGGGTCTCCTGCACTGCAGGTGGATTCCTTACCGTCTGGGCCCCCGGGGAAAAGCGATGGGACAGCTGCTGGGACAGGCGGTGCGGAGGGGCTGGCCTGGAGGCCAGGGGTCCGTGTCACCCACTCTGTCTGCCCAGCCGGCTGCTCAGCAGACTCAGTGAGTGAGCGTGCTTTGCTCACAGAGTGCTGACCCGAGTCGGCAACTACAACATCCCAGAAGGCAGAGCCCCGCGGTGGACACATGCAGAGGGTAAACCGGGGCTTCAGACTCCTGTGAAGTTCTGCCGGGAGCCGCAGGGCAGGGCCTTCCAGCTGCGGGTGAAAGACCCACCTCAGTCTGACTGGCGGCGGCGGGCCTCAGGGCTTGAAGCCAGGGCTGCCTTCTCTCCACCGCTCAGCATGTCTTTCCTGTGCTGTTTCCCTTCCCACGCCAGACTCTACTCTTGGACGGAGTCTCAGAAGTCTCAGCCAGGTTCTCACCTGGTCACTGGCCCCTCCTGGGTCACCCTTGCACCCTCGACGCTGTTCCGGTGGCCAGTGGCATGCCCTGGAGCCAGCTTAGGACCCTCGGGAAGGCCGTGATGAAGAGGGTGGGCCCTGCAGGGCACTGGGGCGGGGTGTCCCCCAGGCGGCTCAGCAGTGGCCCCTCTGAGGATGAGCCTCTTTCTCAACAAAGAGCCGGGCCCCTTATGGCGTTGTCTCCTGGAGGCGATCCCTACAGGGGAAGAGGGGAAGCGACAGCTGGAAGGGAGCCAGGTGTCACGGGCTCCCCTGGGGGCTCAGACGGTAGATAATCCGCCTGCAATGCGGGAGACCTGGGTTCCATCCCTGGGTTGGGTAGACCCCCTAGAGGATGGCATGGCAACCTACTCTGGTATTCTTGCCTGGAGAATCCCATGGACAGAGGAGCCTGGTGGGCCACAGTCCATGGTGTCGCAGTCAGACGCGATTCAGTGACTTAATACTTTGCAGGTGAGTGCTCTGTGACAGTCACTGTGGCTGGAGGTGGCCTTGGGACCAGACCACACAGGCAGCCTGCAGGGATGATGGAGGGCTCAGAGGGGAAGAAGGACTGGACTCTGCTGGGTTCTGGGTTAGAGCCAGAGCCGGGCGGTGGGAACCGCACAAAGCCCATTATTCCCATATCCCGAGACCTTTCTCACAGCCGCAGCCATCTCAGACTCCTGCGGCCTTGAGAGGTGGGCGTTCCTGTTGGGTTAGCGCTTACTGAGCCCTCCCACCTGAGAATCCCATGTCAGAGGGGCCTGGTGGGCTACAGTCCATGGGGTCGTGAAGAGTGGGACACGACTGAGTGACTCACACTTTCTCTTTCCCAAGAGCCAGGCGAGCCGTCTGCAGGCCTCCCCGCTTGAGGGTGCTGCATCTGGAGAACAGTCCTGTGCAGCAGGGGCGGTGTTCTCTGCAGGGACGGCTGAAAGCTCGCATTTCAGAGGTGAGGTGGGATTCAAATCCAGGCCCGGGGACTCTGGAGCCCAGACTATTTCTGCTCTCTCGAACCGCCCTTCAGTTGGATTAAGGAGGTCACTGAGGGAACTCTGGTGTCAGACACCTGCTCACCCTTGATGCTGCTCTGCAACTCTTCAGCAATTTAATCAAAGTCCCACTTTTCTTATCTACACAATGGAAATAGTGGTACTCTGACACGAATCCTGAGAAGAATGAATGAGACACAACGAGGAGAAGCTCTGACATATGTAGACCTGAGTCAACAGGTCTGACCCCAGGTATCCTGCAATGGGCTCTGCCCTCCCCTAGGCCCTGCCTGTCATGGGGGTGATGCTTCTGTCTTGAGGCTGACCTTCTGCCTCTTCCCCAGGATTTCACTTTATTATTCCGCTTAGTACGGACAAGACACATTGTATAAAAACAAGAAATACAGACCAGTCAAAAGAAAGTTAAAATGCCCATCACCCTGTCCCCCCAGAGCCGCCTTTGCTGACATTTGAGTGTTTCCTTCCAGATCGTCTCCGTACACATCCGTGTGGCCTTTTTGCTTTTATAAAGTGAGGTTCTATCACATATGCTGCTTTGGGACCTGCTGCCACTGTGACAGCAGATGCATTTCTGCAGTGTCTTAGCAGCAGTGCCGCATTTCATTCTATGGATAAGCTATAATGTATTTAACTGGAAAGGCCTCTATTTTTGGCCGTGTGGGCTGTTTTCAGCTTTTCTCAGCTACATGTGAGGCTGTGACCAACGCCCTCTCAGCCTGGTTGCTGCACTCGTTCTTAACGGTTTCCCTGGGAGAGGTTTCTAGAAGTGGGGTTTCTGGGTCAGGAGAGGAGTATTTCCAGACTGTCCTGCAGAACAGCCGTACCTGTGTGCTTTCTACCTGCGCTGTGTGGGACCAGCTGCCTTTCATTCCGACCTTTGATCTGAAAATGAACATTTATTCTTCACTTGTATGTCGGGTATAGGCTATTTGGAAAATTAAGAAAAATATAAAGCAGAAAATAAAACCAGTCATCTTACTGCTACTTGAGTTAGTCATAATGATGTATTTTTAAAAGATATATAGACAGATATTTATATCTATCTTTAAATAAGTCTGATTTATGTGCTGTGCTGTGCTAAGTTGCTTCAGTCATGTCTGACTCTGCGACCCCATGGACTGTATCCTGCCAGGCCCCTCTGTCCATGGGCTTCTCCAGGTGAGAATACTGGAGTGGGGTGCCATGCCCGCTTCCGGGAAATCTTCCTGACCCAGGGATTGAAGCCACATCTCTTAGGTCTCCTGCGTTGAGAGGCAGGTTCTTTACCACTATTGCAACCCAGGAAGCCCATGAAATTTATAAATATATTCATATTTTGTACACAATTAGGATTGTGTTATATATACTGTTTTCTGCTTTTTTCACTGTATGTATATATGTGTGTACATGACAGTTATTTTTCCATGTCATTAAATATTTTTGAAACCAATTTTTAAAGGCTGCACAGTGGTGTGTATGCCTTATGCATATTTTTGAACCAACTGCCTGTGGAACATCTGTGTTGTTTCAGTTTTTCATATTACAAATATGCTCTACAGCTTTCTAGAAAAATAACTTTATTGAGATATAATTTACATCCCATAAAGTCCAACCTTTTATAGTGTACACTTCAGTGGTTCAGAGTTGTGTAACAATCACCATGGTCAATTTGAGAACATTTTCATCACCCCAGAAGAAATCAGTGCTCGGTAATGGTCACATCCATTATCTGATTAATCGCCGCCCCCCAGGCATGTGCTGTGCTTACTCACCCAGTCGTGTCCGACTGTCTGTGACCCGTGGACTGTAGCCCACCAGGCTTCTCTGTCCGTGGGATTCTCCAGGCAAGAAGACTGGAGTGCGTGGCCATGCCCTTCCCAATGGGATCTTCCTGACCTAGAAATCGAACCCGGGTCTCCAGCATTGCAGGCGATTCTTTACCAGCTGAGCCACCAGGGAACACCCCCGCCCCCAGGCACAGTCAGTCACTAAGCTACTTTTTCTCGATAGATTTGCCTATTCTAGACATTTTAGATAAACAGAACATCCTAACGTGATGTTTTGTGTCTGGCTTTTTCACTTGGCATGTTCCCAGGGTTCTCACATGTTATAGCATGTATCATTCCTTTTTATGGCCGAATAATGCTCCATTGTATAAACATGCCACATTTACATTTGTTAATCCATGCAGAGTTGATGGACGTGAGGTTGCTCCTACTTTCTAGCTGTTATCAATAATGCTGCTGTAAACATTTGTGCACCAAATTTGGGGTAGGTACACGTGTTCATTGCTCTTGGGTATATACTTAGGAGTGAAATTACTGGGTCATGTGATCAGATCAGATCAGAGCAGTCGCTCAGTCGTGTTCGACTCTTTGCAACCCCATGAATTGCAGCGCGCCAGGCGTCCCTGTCCATCACCAACTCTCGGAGTTCACTCAGACTCATGTCCATCAAGTCAGTGATGCCATCCAGCCATCTCATCCTCTGTCGTCCCCTTCTCCTCCTGCCCCCAATCCCTCCCAGCATCAGAGTCTTTTCCAATGAGTCAACTCTTCGCATGAGGTGGCCAAAGTACTGGAGTTTCAACTTTAGCATCATTCCTTCCAAAGAAATCCCAGGGCTGATCTCCTTTAGAATGGACTGGTTGGATCTCCTTGCAGTCCAAGGGACTCTCAAGAGTCTTCTCCAACACCACAGTTCAAAAGCATCAATTCTTCGGCGCTCAGCCTTCTTCACAGTCCAACTCTCACATCCATACATGACCACAGGAAAAACCATAGCCTTGACTAGATGAACCTTTGTTGGCAAAGTCATGTCTCTGCTTTTCAATATGCTATCTAGGTTGGTCATAACTTTCCTTCCAAGGAGTAAGCGTCTTTTAATTTCATGGCTGCAGTCACCATCTGTAGTGATTTTGGAGCCCAGAAAAATAAAGTCTGACACCGTTTCCACTGTTTCCCCATCTATTTCCCATGAAGTGGTGGGACCGGATGCCATGATCTTTGTCTTCTGAATGTTGAGCTAATTTAAGCCAACTTTTTCACTCTCCACTTTCACTTTCATCAAGAGGCTTTTTAGTTCCTCTTCACTTTCTGCCATAAGGGTGGTGTCATCTGCATATCTGAGGTTATTGATATTTCTCCTGGCAATCTGGATTCCAGCTTGTGCTTCTTCCAGCCCAGCGTTTCTCGTGATGTACTCTGCATAGAAGTTAAATAAGCAGGGTGACAATATACAGCCTTGACGTACTCCTTTTCCTATTTGGAACCAGTCTGTTGTTCCATGTCCAGTTCTAACTGTTGCTTCCTGACCTGCATACAAATTTCTCAAGAGGCAGATCAGGTGGTCTGGTATTCCCATCTCTTTCAGAATTTTCCACAGTTTATTGTGATCCACATAGTCAAAGGCTTTGGCATAGTCAATAAAGCAGAAATAGATGTTTTTCTGGAACTCTCTTGCTTTTTTGATGATCCAGTGGATGTTGGCAATTTGATCTCTGGTTCCTCTGTCTTTTCTCAAACCAGCTTGAACATCTGGAAGTTCACGGTTCACATATTGCTGAAGCCTGGCTTGCAGAATTTTGAGCATGACTTTACTAGCATGTGAGATGAGTGCAATTGTGCGGTAGTTTGAGCATTCTTTAGCATTGCCTTTCTTTGGGATTGGAATGAAAACTGCCCTTTTCCAGTCCTGTGGCCACTGCTGAGTTTTCCAAATTTGCTGGCATATTGAGTGCAGCACTTTCACAGCATCATCTTTCAGGATTTGAAATAGCTCAGCTGGAATTCCATCACCTCCACTAGCTTTGTTCGTAGTGATGCTTTCTAAGGCCCACTTGACTTCACATTCCAGGATGTCTGGCTCTAGGTGAGTAATCACACCATCGTGATTATCTGGGTCCTGAAGATCTTTTTTGTACAGTTCTTCTGTGTATTCTTGCCATCTGTTCTTAATATCCTCTGCTTCTGTTAGGTCCATACCATTTCTGTCCTTTATCGAGCTCATCTTTGCATGAAATGTTCCTTTGGTGTCTCTGATTTTCTTAAAGAGATCCCTAGTCTTTCCCATTCTGTTGTTTTCCTCTATTTCTTTGCATTGATCACTGAAGAAGGCTTTCTTATCTCTTCTTGCTATTCTTTGGAACTCTGCATTCAGATGCTTATATCTTTCCTTTTCTCCTTTGCTTTTGGCTTCTCTTCTTTTCACAGCTATTTGTAAAGCCTCCCCAGACAGCCATTTTGCTTTTTTGCATTTCTTTTCCATGGGGATGGTCTTGATCCCTGTCTCCTGTACAGTGTCACGAACCTCATTCCATAGTTCATCAGGCACTCTATCTATCAGATCTAGGCCCTTAAATCTATTTCTCACTTCCACTGTATAATCATAAGAGGTTTGATTTAGGTCATACCTGAATGGTCTAGTGGTTTTCCCTACTTTCTTCAATTTCAGTCTGAATTTGGCAATAAGGAGTTCATGATCTGAGCCACAGTCAGCTCCTGGTCTTGTTTTTGCTGACTGTATAGAGCTTCTCGATCTTTGGCTGCAAAGAATATAATCAATCTGATTTCGGTGTTGACCATCTGGTGATGTCCATGTATAGAGGCTTCTCTTGTGTTGTTGGAAGAGGGTGTTTATTATGACCAGTGCATTTTCTTGGCAAAACTCTATTAGTCTTTGCCCTGCTTCATTCTGTACTCCAAGGCCAAATTTGTGATAACTCTGTGTTTAACTTTTTTGAGGAACTGTAAACTATTTTCCAAAGAGAGCTGTATTACTCTGAAAGGTGCTAGTTTCTCCACGTCCTTGTCAGCACTCTATCTGCTCTTTTGATTACAGTTGTCCTAGTGTGTAGGTGAAGTGGTAGCTCATTGTGGTTTTCGTTTCCCTAACGACTAATGATGTTGAATAATTTTCGTGTTCTTATTGGCCATTTGTGTATCTTTTTTGGAAAAATATCTTTTTAGATTCTGTGTCCATCTTAAAAGTGGGCAATCTGTTTTATTACTGAGCAGTAACAGCTCTTATCCAGTCTAGACACAAGTCCCTGCACGTCCATAGGGTTTTAAGGTGTTTGCTCCCCTTCTGTGGGTTGTCTGTTTACCTTCTTGATGGCGCCCTTGGAAATGTAAAAGTTTACGTTTTGATTCATTTAGTTTCTCTCTTTTTTCTCTCTTGCCTCTTCTGTGCTTTTGGTGTTGTATCTGTTGACTAATCACTGTCACAAAAAAAATTTTTTTAATTTAAAAAGTTTTACAGTTTTAACTCTTACATCTAGGTCTGTGTTCTACTTTGAGTTTATTTTTGTATATAGTGTGAGGTAGGGGCCTGACTTCATTCTTTTCTCTGTGGTTATTCTCGCACTATGTTGAGACTATTTTTTTCCCATTGAATTGTTTTGATGTCTTTGTTGAATTCAATTGAGTGTAAATGCCAAGGTTTATTTCTGGATTCTGAGTCCCATTGCATTGGTCTCTATGTCTACATTTACGCCAGCACTATCCTGTCTTTATTACGTAGCTCTGTAGTAAGTTTTAAGGTTGGGAAGTATGAGTCCTCCAACTTTGTTATTCTTCCCAAGATTGTTTTGGCTTTTCTGGGTCCCTTATATGTCCATATAAATTTTAGACTCAAATAGTCAATTACCGTGGGGAAAAAAAAGCTTACTGGGAATTTGATAAAGATTATGTTGAATTTGATAAGGATTATGTTGAATCTGTAGATTGATTTGAGGAATATTGCCATCTTAACAATATTAGGTCTTCCAGTCCATGAACATGGAATGTCGTCTTTAATTTCTTTCAAAAATGTTTTTTAGTTTTTGGTGTACGAGCCTTATTCCTTTTTTAAATTTATTCCTAAGTCTTATTCTTTTGGATGCTATCATAAGTGGAATTGTTTTCTTAGTTTAAGTTTTAGAATGTTCATTGCTAGTGTATAAAATATACAACCGACTCTTGTATATTGATCTTTTATTCTATAACCTTGCTGTACTCATTTATTAGCTCATAATTTTTATGGATTCTTTAGGCTTTTCCATAAATATGTCACCTGTAAATAGGGTATTTTTACTTCTTGCTTTCCAATCTGAATGCCTTTTATTTATTTTATTGCCAAACTGCATTAACTGGAACCTCTAGTACCGTGTTGAATAGAAGTGACCAGAGCAGAGATTTTTGTCATAGGATGAAAGCTTTCAGTCTTCACAAGTAAGTACTGTGTTAGCTGTGGGTTTTTCATAAATGGTCTTTACCAGGTTGAAGAACTATTTCCAGCTTGTGGAGTGTCTTTATTATAAAGGGGTGTTAGATTTTGTCAGATGCTTTTTCTACTGAAATAACTGTGTGATCTTTTGTGCCTTATTCTTCTACTGTGCTGTATGCTCAGTCACTCCGTCACGTCCGACTTTGATCTACAGCCCACCAGACTCCTCTGTCCATGGGATTTTTCAGGCAAGAATACTGGAGTGAGTTGCCATTTTTCTCCTCCAGGGAATCTTCCAGACCCAGAGATCGAATGTGTGTCTCCTGCATTGCAGGCAGATCTTTACTTGATGAACCATCAGGGAAGCCATTCTTCTGTTAGGCTGGATTATATTGATTGATTTTTGTATGTTAAAGCCAACCGTGCATTCCTGGAATAAGTCCCACTTGGTCATAATATATAATCCTTTTTATATGTTGCTGGATTTGGTGCACTAACATTTTGTTGAGGATTTTTAATCTGTATTCATAATGGTGTAGTTTTCTTGGGATGTCTGTCTGGTTTTGTTATGAAGATAATACTGGTGCTATAGAGTGAACTGTGGAGTGTTACCTCCTCTTCTTTTTGGAAGAGTTTGTGAAGGATTGGTGTTGATTCTACTTTAAACATTTGGCAGAATTCCCCAGTAAGCTGTCTGAGCGCAGGCTTTTCTACGTAGGATGTTTTTTGATTACTGATTCAATCTCTTGATACTCTATTGTTTTAATAGACTTTAATAGCCTTTCCTTGTTCTTCACTTGCTTCTTCATGGCATCTTTTCATTGGAGCCCTGAGCTTCTGATCATGCAAACAATCCTGATTAGAAAAGAATGCTCTTCAGCCAGTTATCATTTTCAGGGTGGATGCCTGTGAAATAGTCTCTATTTTCTTCTACAATAATATCTTCAGTAACCTGGATAGACTTAGATGTCGTCATACTGAGTGAAGTAAGTCAGACAGAGAAGGAGAGATATTGTATGACATCCCTTATATGGATAATATAAAAAGATATTATACAAATGAACTTATTTACAAAAGAGAAACAGACTCACAGACTTAGAGAACAAACTTAATGGTTGCTGGGGGAAGACGGGGGATGGGCTAATTAGGGAGTTTGGGATGGATATGTACGCACTGCGATATTTAAATGGATAACCAACAAGGTGCTACTGCAGGGCACAGGGAACTCTGCTCAATGGTACATGGCGGCCTGGATAGGAGAGGAGTTTGGGGAGCATGGACATGTATCGGTATGGCTGAGTCCCTCTGCTCGCCACCTTAAACTACCAAAGCATTGTTAATCAGCTAAACTCCAATATAAAATGTTATAAGAGAATAATCATAACACCGCGAGTAGCTGCTCACCCATGTTACAGAGTGAACTCAGTTCATGTGGTAGCCACGGGAAGCAGGACTACCTATATTTGCAATTGATTAGCAAAGTCACCCTGGTGGATGGGTCCTAGTTTTTCCTGCTAGGAGGCTGTCAGCCACTGTCAGGTGAACAGGAGGAATGACTTAATTAAGTTCATGAGCAAGAAAGATTTTTCTGGCAAATAGTGGAAAACAGATTAGAAGGAATTAAAGCTTATGAGGAAGGAGAATGGTTGGAGAGGTGAGCTGGCTTTGGGTTCTGCATTTCAGGGGGCTTGACTTCTGGAGGCTGTTTCCAGGTGGCAAGAGGAAGGAGGAGCCACCTCAGGCAGCACCTTTGACAGCAGCCATACGTCTTCAGTTGTTCCCGCTGCAGCCAGACAGACCTTTCCTCTGCGGTTCCTTCTGGGTCCCACCCAGCAGCCCACCTTCTCCACTCTTTAACTCCACCTCATCCTTCGATTCTTTCCAGCCCTGGGATGTTCGTGCCTTCCTGTTGTTGCAGAATTTGGGGATGCCATGCCATCCTGTTTGGCTTCTCATCCATTTCATCACTTAGGCAGACAGTTCCATACATTAGATCTCCTTTATTTGAAAGAACTAGAGTTGACTCCTTTGTCCCAGTGGACAGTGCAAAAGCCAGAATTGAAGTAGGCCATGGAGATGGTATGTATGCTGTGTGGTTGAGGAAGGAATCGAGGTGACTGTGAGATTTTTGGCTTAGCTCTCTGGGCAGGTAATGCTGCTGTTCAACCAGGTGAGGATCACAGAGGAGCTGCCAGTCTTCCTAGGAGGGTGGGGTGAAGATACGGGGGTGCAGGTGAGCACCGTGCTACCTCTGTGACTACAAGGGGGTGCTGTGCAGGGACCCATCCTCATTCTGGGGCTGCTGCTCTCAGCAGGAGGGTCTCCAGGCTTTCGGTTTGTTGGTCAGGGTCTGGGGACAGACTGTGTGTACACTTGGTTTCAACCCAGGAGTGGCTGAATCTCGTTCAGGGGACCACCAAGTGAGGCAGGCAGGTAGTCCAACATGTAACAGGGGAGCTGAACCTCAGGCACAGTGCCTGCCAGGGCTCAGCTCACAGAGGGAGAAGGGACGCAGGTGACAGACAGCCTTCCCCTGGGTTTGACCTAAAGCACGTGAGCATTTGTACATCTGTGGCAGATTTAATCCTTAAGTAGGTCGAAGTTAAAATGTGATGAAGGCTGTACGCAGTCCAAGGTTGAATGTACCACAGAAAAACATACGCTGCGGGCGTCGGGAGTGGACAGCACTCCCCCGCTCCCCATTGTTCCCTTTTCCTTCCTGTTGAAGCTCCAGCTCTGGATAAGCTCTGCTGACCGGGATGAGTCTAGGCCGGGTGTGCATTTTCCCGGTCCTGGAGGCTTTGGCCGGTCTGGCCCAGCTGGGTCCAGGCCATGCTCCATCCCACCCACACTCTGCTCCCCTGCCTGCCGGCTGCCTGCCTGCCTGCCTCACCTCTGCCGGGCTCCTTCCCACCTCCGCTTGGCTTCCCCCTCCAGCCTGGAGTCTCCTTCGCTGACAACCTCTCCAGCGCCATCATCCACTCGAGCCCTCTCCTTCCTCCAATTCCACCTCTATTTCTAGTGAACACCATCCAGCTTGGCATTCTGTTTTTGTTTAATTATCACATCTGTCATGTGCCTCTCTCAGACTATGACTGCATGATTAATGAACTCACTCAACCAGCAAATATGCGAGTGCCTGCTCTGGGGTGGGCTCTGGGCTGGGCCAGGTCTAGGCTGCTGGCTGCAGATCCCAGCATGTGAACCAGGGTACGTGCTTGCCACACAGGACTACGTGTGCTGGGATGGTTCTCTACACAACTCCCCTGGCATTCAGGACCACACTATCTATCTTCTATAGATAAATGCCACCTAAGTAACAAAAATTTCTTAAGCAGGAGTGCAGTGTTTTTAGTGTGTTCTGAAATGCTCTCCATTTTAAAAGAAAATAGATTTTGGTCTGGGTCTGCTATAAGACACATAATCTTGTCTCTAACTCCTCTTCTGCCCATGCTCACCTTCAGGTGGAATCATCTCAGTGTGTAACCTGTCTTTCAGTTTGTTGGGCTCTTTAGACCCCATCTCCCAGAGCTCGCTTTTTGGAACCCAGGGACTCTTCGGGCCTCCTTAATGCAGTCTTCTCCCCTGCAGCGCATGCCAGTTGCTGTATTTTTCATTCTTGGGATTTGGGTCCTTATTTCTAGGATCCCCTTGAGGCTAGCCAGGTTCTAAAAGATCACGTGGTCCAGGCTTCTATTTAGTATTTTAAAACCCGGACTCCTGACTCCTAGCAGAGCGCTCATGCCGCCACAGCCCATCCCTTGGCTTCTATCATTTCCAGGCCCTGTCTGGTGTTCATTTTCTTCCCCCAAATGTTCCTGATGCTTTGGGAATGAAAAAAGCGTCCGTATTTGGAAAGCTCAGAGCTCTCTGGGGGCGGGAGCAGAGCACAGACTGTACTGCGGAGAGGAAGGTGTCAGAGCTGGCTCTGCGGGCTCCCCGCCCCGACCCCCTGCGACGAGCGCAGCAGAGGAAGCTGCGCTGGACCCTGGCTGGACCCCCTGCCCAGTCCCTTGCCTTGACCCATGAGCCAGAGACCCGTGTCTGCCCTTCAGGGCACGGTGCAACCTTGCAAGACAGGGAGAGGAACTCGGGTTTGTTAAGCTCGTACTAAGAGCCAGGTTCTGGAGTAACAGTAGTCAGTTATTAGTAATTACAGCATGTTTAGGGGCTTCCCAGGTGGCTTCAGTGGTAAAGAATACGCCTGCGAATGCAGGGGCTGTGGGTTCGATCCCTGGGTGAGGAAGATCCCTGGAGGAGGAAATGGCAACCCACTCCAGGATTCTTGCCTGGAGAATCCCACGGACAGAGGAGCCTGGCGGGTTACAGTTCGTGGGGTCGCAGAGAGTCAGAGATGACTGAGAACGCACGCACAGCATTCTTAAAAAACCTTCCAGACACCCTCCGCACACCTGCCCCCAAAACCCTTACACCTTACGCGGTGCCGCCCCCGTTAAGAGGACCACAAGGCGGACCCTCTGCTTCAGCGCCAGTTCTTTCCCCCCTTGCCGGCAGGCGCTTGCCTTATGGACCGGCCGGTACCTCGTTTGTGCAGGCCGCCCAGGAGCAGAAACGCCGCCCCGAGCGAGGCCGCCTTCCCCCAGGCGCCGGGAGCGGGCCCCCAGGCCTGGTCGGAGGTTGCAGGGCGTCCTGGAGAACAGCCCGCGCCCTGAACAGCGGGGGCGACACTCAGGCTTCTGACTGAACAGCTTTCTTGGGCGCCGTGGCCACGTGAGGGCCTCGGAACTCGACGTCAGGCGCGGCAGCGGGTGCCTGAGGCGCAGTCGCGGCGCGAGGCGGGCCCCTCACGCCCCGGCGTCGGCCCTTCTCCCCGCCGCCGCCAGGGGGCGCGGAGCCGCGTGCGCCGGGACTCGCGCGTGCGCGGGCCCCTCACGCCGGGGCGCCGGGCGGTTCTCCCGCCGCCGCCAGGGGGCGCGGGGCCGCGCCCGCCGAGGCCGTGCATGCGCGGAGTCGCCGCGGCCTCGCCGCCGCGCGGGGGGTTCTGGGTCCTGCCCGCGCTCGCCGGCCGCCTCTATCCTCGGGTCGGCTGGCCTCCCGCGGGCTCCGGGGCCGCTCCTCGGGACCGTGCCTGGTGTGGGCGATTCCCCTGGGTCTCGGCCGTCCTCGCCGGCCTCGGGGTCCGTCCTCCGCCGCCCTCTGCGGTCTCACGTTCACAGGGAGCCCCGCAGGGGGCTCGGCAAGTTAAACAGGGGTGCAGCACCCCTGGGAAAGAGCGCGGAGTTGTGGGAGTGCGTTCTGAGCGGGGAGGGTTAGCAGGAGTGGACAGACCCCAGCTCTTCAGGACTGGAAGCCCCTGGTGATAAGGACGCCCACGGAGCATTGTCTTCCCTGAGGTGAACCGCGTCTAGAGCTGGCAGAACCCGATCCAGATCTGTAGGGGCGGGGGCGAGCTGGTGACGGGCCTTCTAGGTGCCCTGCAGCCAGAGCCCGGCCTGTCACACTGGAGGGAGGCCCTTCCTGCCTGGCAGGAGGGTTCTGCTCCTGGGGGGCCGATCCCTGCGCCCGTGAACTCGCCCTGGAGGCGAGCTCGCTCAGCCAGTGCTGTGTGACCTGGGGCAGATAATGCACCCTCTCTGAGCCCGGGCCGCCCAGGTGCTAGTGGTGAAAAGAAAAATCTGCCTCCTAATGCAGGAGACAGGAGACTCAGGTTGGACCCCTGGAAGAAGGCATGGCAACCAGCTCCAGTATTCTTGCCTGGAGAATCCCAGGGACAGAGGAGCCTGGAGGGCTACAGTCCTTGGGGTCGCAAAGAGTCAACGCAACTGAACACACAAACACACACTTTGAGCCTGCAGAGTGAGGAGAGAGAAGATAGGGGTTCAGTTTTTCCCCTTCAGAAGCTGCTGCTTACTTTTTTGAAGTCGAGATCTCTTCAGGGGCAGTGAGAAAACAGTTCAGTAGAAAACTATGCAAGAATGGAGGGAAGTGGGCGCAAAGTGGGGTTCTGGGGGTCCTTGCGGAGTTGTTTTGTCCATGTGCAAGCTCCAGAAAATGTGGGAGCACGGGTGTGAGAACAGGGGAGCCGTGAGGCCGTGTCCTGCTGCGGACCTGCCCTCTGAGCTGTCCGGAGCTGTTTATCCCGCAGTGGTGCTCCCGCAGGCCTCCTCCCACCTAGAATTAATGATTCTGCGAGTCCTGGGAGGCTGGATGCCACACATCTCAGGTTGCAAGTCAAAGCTTCCTGTTTATATTTAGATGGTGTAAGAAGAGTAAGAGCCCTTTTATTGCTGCTGACCCATATTCATATTTCATGTTGTGTTGATCGACTCCTCATTGGTTCTTATTTGGGGAACAGAGACTTAAGGAGCCCAAAGAAAGTTTGGGGCTTAGTTGAAGGTACACTGAGGTACTCATACTTAGTTCTTCTGATACCATATCTGGCTCAGTCACTGTGCTTTTTACCTTGTGGTGGAAATGTCTCCTCCATCCTAGTGATGTGGCTTCTCAAGGGAGAGGACCGGGTCCTGCTCTGTGAAGCCCAGCCGTGGTGCCTCGAGAGAACCCGTGGGATGGAGAAAGGGAAGGCTCAGCAGTTCACTGGCCATTCGGATTCCTTGCTGTCGTTAGGGCTACACTTTGTGCTGTAGGGATCCCCTGAGGAGGATGAGTCCACTCTTCTTAGGAAAGAAACTGGAACCAAGACCAGAGGCTTAAGTTGCGTCATGTATTAACAATGGAGGAGGAAATGGCAACCCACTCCAGTATTCTTGCCTGGGAAATTCCATGGGCAGAGGAGCCTGGCGGGTGACAGTCCGTGGGGTTGCAGAGGGTTGGACATGCCTGAGCAGCTGAGCACATCCACACGTGTATTAGCAAGATCGAGGGTGCGTGCTAGTATGTTAACTGTGCTTGATTCCAAGTGGTGGGGATGCAGTTGATTGCTTTGTCTTCTCGTTGCTTTTCTATATTTTACAGACACTCAGAAAGTTGAGGAGGATTGCTCTTCTCCCCAGGAAAGTTCCTTCAGTTCAGTTCAGTTCAGTCACTCAGTCGTGTCCGACTCTTTGTGACCCCATGAATCGCAGCACGCCAGGCCTCCCTGTCCATCACCATCTCCCCGAGTTCACTCAAACTCATGACCATCGAGTCGGTGATGCCATCCAGCCATCTCATCCTCTGTCGTCCCCTTCTCCTCCTGCCCCCAATCCCTCCCAGCATCAGAGTCTTTTCCAATGAGTCAACTCTTCGCATGAGGTGGCCAAAGTACTGCAGTTTCAGCTTTAGCATCACTCCTTCCAAAGAAATCCCAGGGCTGATCTCCTTTAGAATGGACTGGTTGGATCTCCTTGCAGTCCAAGGGACTCTCAAGAGTCTTCTCCAACACCACAGTTCAAAAGCATCAATTCTTCGGCACTCAGCTTTCTTCATAGTCCAACTCTCACATCTGTACATGACCACTAGAAAAACCATAGCCTTGACTAGAAGGATCTTTGTTGCCAAAGTGATGTCTCTGCTTTTCAATATGCTATCTAGGTTGGTCATAACTTTCCTTCCAAGGAGTAAGCGTCTTTTAATTTCATGGCTGCAGTCACCATCTGTAGTGATTTTGGAGCCCCAAAAAGATAAAGTCTGACACTGTCTCCACTCTTTCCCCATCTATTTCCCACGAAGTGGTGGGACCGGATGCCATGATCTTCGTTTTCTGAATGTTGAGCTTTAAGCCAACTTTTTCACTCTCCTCTTTCACCTTCATCAAGAAGCTTTTGAGTTCCTCTTCACTTTCTGCCATAAGGGTGGTGTCATCTGCATATCTGAGGTTATTGATATTTCTCCTGGCAATCTTGATTCCAGCTTGTGCTTCTTCCAACCCAGCATTTCTCATGATGTACTCTGCATAGAAGTTAAATAAACAGGGTGACAATATACAGCCTTGACGTACTCCTTTTCCTATTTGGAACCAGTCTGTGGTTCCATGTCCACTTCTAACTGTTGCTTCCTGACCTGCATACAGATTCCTCAAGAGGCAGGTCAGGTGGTCTGGTATTCCCATCTCTTTCAGAATTTTCCACAGTTTATTGTGATCCACACAGTCAAAGGCTTTGGCATAGTCAATAAAGCAAAAATAGATGTTTTTCTGGAACTCTCTTGCTTTTTCGATGATCCAGTGGATGTTGGCAATTTGATCTCTGGTTCCTCTGCCTTTTCTAAAACCAGCTTGAACATCTGGAAGTTCATGGTTCACATATTATTGAAGCCTGGCTTGGAGAGTTTTGAGCATGACTTTACTAGCATGTGAGATGAGTGCAGTTGTGTGGTAGTTTGAGCATTCTTTAGCATTGCCTTTCTTTGGGATTGGAATGAAAACTGCCCTTTTCCAGTCCTGTGGCTACTGCTGAGTTTTCCAAATTTGCTGGCATATTGAGTGCAGCACTTTCACAGCATCATCTTTTAGGATTTGAAATAGCTTAGCTGGAATTCCATCACCTCCACTAGCTTTGTTCGTAGTGATGCTTTCTAAGGACCACTTGACTTCACATTCCAGGATGTCTGGCTCTAGGTGAGTAATCACACCATCGTGATTATCTGGGTCCTGAAGATCTTTTTTGTACAGTTCTTCTGTGTATTCTGGCTACGTCTTCTTTATATCTTCTGCTACTGTTAGGTCCATACCATTTCTGTCCTTTATCGAGCTCATCTTTGCATGAAATGTTCCCTTGGTATCTCTAATTTTCTTGAAGAGATCTCTAGTCTTTCCTATTCTGTTGTTTTCCTCTATTTCTTTGCATTGAAGAAAACTAAGAAAACTAAGGAAAGGTCCTTAGTTGATAATAACAATTACTGTTTATCAATAGTAGCCCGGACCGGACTAACCTCATAATAATCGGTTAGAGAAAATGCTTTTATTTTCATCTGCTTCTTGAGGAAACAGAGGCCCCAAGATATTGAGGAAATTGCTCAAAGTCACAGAGCTAGAAAATGGAGAAGCGAGGGTTTGAATCCAAGTCTGTCTAATTATGTACTTTCATGTATTTTTCACGTTTGTGTATTTTCACTTATTATTTTACCCAGTGTATGGGTTGCAGATCACAGTTGGTGATTTTGGGCACAAAGATTAGAAATGTTGCAAGGAAACCTGGGATTACCCCTTGACCTCCCAGTTCTATTTAAGGTATATATTCAAGAGATGTGGAAGTGTATGTCCATACAACAGCCAGTAGGTGGATATTCGTAGCATAATTCATAATATCCAAAAAGCGTAAAGAACCCCAGTGTCGGTGGGCTGATGAATGGGTAAGTGAAATGTGTTATGTCCACACGGTGGAATATCAGCCATAAGACTGACGGCTGATGAATGGGTAAGTGAAATGTGTTCTCTCCACACGGTGGAATATCAGCCATAAGACTGACGGCTGATGAATGGGTAAGTGAAATGTGTTCTCTCCACACGGTGGAATATCAGCCATAAGACTGACACAGTTGGAGCTAGATAGAAGTGGAAGTTGTACAGCATCATGAATGTCATAAATGTCGCTAAATTCTTCACTTTAAAATGGCTCATTTCTTGTCATGTGAATTTCCCCTCTGTTTGAAAAAAAGGAACGAGGTATTGATACATGCTACAGTGGTGGCCCTAGTGATAAGGAACCCATCTGCCTATGCAGGCGACGTCAGAGACATGAGTTCAGGCCCTGGGTGGGGAAGATCCCATGGAGGAGGGCACGGCAATCCACTCCAGTATTCTTGCCTGGGAAATCCCGTGGACAGAGGAGCCTGGGGGGCTACAGCCCACGGGACCGCAAAGAGCCGGACACAAGTGAGTGACTGAGCATGCGTGTTGCAGCGTGCTGTGTCGTGCTCAGTCGCTAAATTGTGTCTGGCTCTTTGTGGCCCCGCGCACTGCATTGTGTGGAAACTGTGCAGAAAGCCTCTACACCTGGAGCCTGGCTTGCGTTGTGCTGAGCTGAACAACCTGTGGGAACCCAGTTGCTCTACAGGTGAGAATGCATGGCCAGCAACCTGGGGCCAGGACTTGCTTTGAGAACCTCGAATCTCTTTTCCTGAGTTACTTCTCGACCTTGGAAATTGAGATCCCTTCAAATTGTCCTGCTGCCTTTGAAGTTCTTGCCACAGAGACATGCTGTTGTAGTGGGGTTTTTCTGGTCCTTCCAGTTATAAACTCCGCTGTGGGTCATGTTGCAGCAAAGCCCCGGGGTGTACCTGGCCCCAGCCTGGCTTCAGAGATTACGATACACGGTTATGATACACAAGGAAACGATGCCTAATGTTGTAGTACATACGGCCCAAAGTTATATTTTATAGCCTTTTATTGTGTTGCTTCACTTCATAAGTTAATTCCCTATTCATGATAATCAATTGAAAAAAAACAAAAATGCTTGTTTTGGCTGTTAGTCCTGCAGAGTCATCGGCTCAAGTTGGTGTTCTAGTAACTCTGCCCTCGTGGCACAGATGAGGCCTGGGAGGCCCAGTGATCCAGGGATTCGCCTCGTTGCTGTTCAGTTGCCAAGTCATGTCCAACTCTTTGTGACCCCATGGACTGCAGCATGCCAGGCTTCCCTGGCCCTCACTATCTCCCGGAGTTTGCCCAAGTTCATGTCCGCTGCACTGGCGATGCTCTCCAGCCATCTCATCCTCTGTCGCTCTCTTCTCCTTCTAGGGGAGAGGGACTCACCTAGGGTGATGCAGCTCCTTGTGGGAGATGAAACCCTGCCCTGTGGATCAGTTTCTTTGCCTTTGCAATTTGAAACTCATTTTTAACGTCACCGCTCTTATCGGACACTGAGTATGCTGTCAGCAGCTCAGTGAGGCAGGATGTTATGAGCAGAGGTTTGTAGTCAGATAGACCAGGGGCTGAAACTTGGCTTTATCATTTACTCAGTGTGGGACTCTAGGTTCAATCTTATCTGTAAAGTGTTACTAACGCCTTCCTTGCAAGAGTGGCCTGGAGGATTTAAGTGGTGTGTGTCAAGCCCAGGCATACTGCTGGATGCTGAGTAAGGCCTTGATAAATGAACCTATGTTATTGTGGGAACTGTGCAGTCTTGCATGCCCAGATCAGGCTCGTAGCTAAGGGATCTCAAATTCAGACAGTCCTGAAAGAATTGGGGAGGGTTAACCCCTCAGTGATCAGAGGATTTTTTTTTTTTTTTGGCAATGAGATGTGTAGCTGTCCACTTCCTTAGCCAGACTTTCAGGGATGTACAGCACTTGGGAGAAAAATTGGAGCTCCTTTTCAGAGGTGATGAAACCTTGTGTGGAAAGAAACAAAGGAGAGTCCAGTTTGCCATATGATGCTGTTAAAGTGCTGCACTCAGTATGCCAGCAAATTTGGAAAACTCAGCAGTGGTCACAGGCCTGGAAAAGGCCAATTTTCATTCAAATCCCAAAGGAGTGCAATGCTAAAGAATGTTCAAACTACTGCACAATTGCACTCATTTCACATTGCTAGCAAGGTAATGCTCAAAATCATCCAGAGTAGGGTTCAAAAGTACATGAACCAAAAACTTCCAGATATACTAGCTGGATTTAGACAAGGTAGAGGAACCAGAGATCAAATTGCCAACATCCATTGGATCATAGAAAAAGCAAGAGAATTCCTGAAAAATACCTACTTCTACTTCACTGATTATGCTAAAGCTTTTGACTGTGTGGATCACAGCAAAATGGAAAATTCTTAAAGAGGTGGGAATGCCAGACCACCTTACCTGCCTCCTGAGAAATCTGTATGCAAGTCAAGAAGCAACAGTTAAAACCAGACATGGAACAACAGACTGGTTCTAAATTAGGAAAGGAATACATCAAGGCTGTATATTGTCACCCTGCTTATTTCACTTATATCCTGAGTACATCCTGTGAAATGCCAGGCTGCATGAAGCTCAAGCTGGAATCAATATTGCTGGGAAAAATATCAATAAGCTCAGATACGCAGATGACACCATCCTTATGGCAGAAAGTGAAAAGGAACTAAAGAACCGCTTGAAGAAGGTAAAAGAGGAGAGTGAAAAAGCTGGCTGAAAGCTGAACATTTAGAAAACTAAGATCATGGCATCTGGTTCCATCACTTCATGGCAAATAGATGGGGAAACAATGGAAACACTGACAGACTTTAGTTTCTTGGGCTCCGGAAATCACTGCAGATGGCACCTGCAGGCATAAAATTAAAAGATGCTTCCTCCTTGGAAGAAAAGCTATGACACACCTAGACAGTGTATTAAAAAGCAGAGACATCACTTTGCTGACAAAAGTCTGTATAGTCAAAGCTCTGGGTTTTCTAGTAGTCATGTACAGATGTGAGAGTTGGACCATAGAGAAGGTTGAGTCCTCAAGAAGTGATGATTTTGAACTGTGGTGCTGGAGAAGACTCCTGAGAGTCCCTTGAACAGTCAATCCTAAAGGAGATTGATCCTGAATATTCATTGGAAGGACTGATGCTGAAGCTGCAATACTTTGGCCACCTGATCCAAAGAGCCGACTCATTGGAAAAGACCCTGGTGCTGGGAAGGATGAAGGCAGGAGGAGAAGGGGATGACAGAGGATGAGATGGCTGGATGGCATCACTGACTCGATGGACATGAGTTTGAGTGAACTCCGGGAGTTGGTGATGGACAGGGAGGCCTGGCGAGCTGCAGTCTGTGTGTTGCAAAGAGTCGGACACGACTGAGGATTGAACAGCAGCAAACATGCACCTAAATGGGGCGATTAGGAGGCTGAACACACGTGAGCCCCGGCAGGCCCAGGGCCGGCTGCCCCTCACTGCCTGGCGCCCCTCCCGACCGTGAGGCGCACGCTCCCTGACGCTCGCACAGCACCTTTGCTTCCCGCAGCCCATCCGCCTCAGGTGCTTCGAACGTCACCTGGGGCAGGATGCACTTGCCCCAGCTCAGGGGCTCCACTGTAACCTCAGTTCTGGCCCCTGTGCAGACCTTAGACAAGCTAGGGAGCTCCTGTTTCTTTTCCCACAAGATTGGGAGGAGGATGGTACCCATTGCACAGGCTAATTCATGCTCAAGAGCTTCAAAGCAGTCAGGTGTGACCTAGATGAATTTATTGTCACCAGTTTAATCAAAATGTGTTACCCTTTATGGAAAGGAACTTTCAGAAGTGAGCCCCTCTGTGGGACTTTCCCATGGGTAAGGGAGATAAATTTGGGGTCCAGTGGCTACTCAGTATTCTGGTTTTTTTCAAGCCTAAGGACTTATTGATTTTTGTTTTTTAATTAGTTAGTTAATCATCTGGCTGTGCTGAGTCTTCTTTGCTGCTCGCAGGTTTTCTGTAGTTGCGGAGCACGGGCTCTGGGGTGCGTGGGTTTCCGTAGGTGCAGCTCTCAGGTTCTAGAGTGTAGGTTAGTAGTCACGGCACATGGGCTTCATTGCCCCGTGGCATGTAGGATCTCCCTGGACTAGCAATTGAACCCATGTGCCCTGCATTGGCAGGTGGATTCTTAACTACTGGACCTCCAGGGAAATCCTACTTAGCATTCTTTAAGTCGCAGCACATAGTCAGCCACTTTTTTGACCCATGCTTTAAAGCTGGCCCTGATGCTTGGTCATGGAGCACTTAACTTCTACTCTCTGGTACCCAGCTTTGATTTTGGAGATGCAGATCTTATTGAGCTGTTCATTAAGCTGTCATACCAGCTGTTTTTAAAGTCTGTTTTTCACTTTCTTGCCGTGCATTTCTCTGGAAAAAAGAACATAACTAAAAACGTTATTGATGATAGCTTTCCAAACAGACAAGGCACCGCCTGACATGTTAATGAGGGCCAGTTTGGACCATGACCTCAGAACTCTGCTTCTCAGACAGTGTTGACCTGATCCTAGACACTTGAAAAGTTACAATCTAGTCCAGAGGTCCTGTAAGCAGCTTTTGACAGAAAACTGCATATTCTGGAACTGAGCTGCATCGCCATGAATTCACTGTGGTAGATCAAGACTCTGCTGTTGCTCTGAGATGTGTGTGGTGGCACATGGAAGGAACATCACAGCATTTGGGAGAAGGAACGGAGCGATATTTACCACGAGTGGCCTCCTACCTGAGAATGGGCTCCTTGCCAAAGGCCCATGTGGCAGCCAGGGCCTTGGCTGTTCATGGTGGTGGTGGTGTAGTCACTAAGTCGTGTCCGACTCTCACAACCCTGTGGACCATAGCCCGCCAGCTCCTCTGCCCATGGGATTCTCCAGGCAGGAACACTGGAGTGGGTGGCCAGGTGTTCATGTCGCTCCCTAATTAGAACAGGAATCCACAGACCATGACAAGTCTGTCCTCACAGTGGAGGATGAAGTTGTCTGTCTGGTTTGAATTGCCTTACTGACTATACGTGGCTGTGGGAGTACAGCCCTGGGAGAGTGGACTTCTCGTATTCCAGAATGTATGGTACAGGTGAGAGCCAAACTGTGTTGACCTAGATCTGTCTTTTCTTTGACTCACTGGGTTTGGCTGGTCCCCGAGGGCCTTGGTCATCTTCAGGAACCTTAGTGGTCAGTGTCCCGCCTGCCGTGTAAAGTGCCAAGGACTAGACCCATGTTTTCTCCTGGTCCTTTGACATACTGTAGGACTTCCCTGGTGGCTCAGACGGTAAAGTGTCTGCCTGCAATTGGGAGACCCAGGTTCGAAATCTGGGTCGGGAAGATCCCCTGGAGAAGAAAATGGCAACCCACTCCAGTATTCTTGCCTGGAGAATCCCATGGACAGAGGAGCCTGGTAGGCTGCAGTCTTTGCTACAGTCGCAGAGTCAGACACAACTGAGCAACTTCACTCACTCACTTTGGCATACTGTGGAGTTTGTTTCCTTTATAGTAAATCCCTGATACCGACTTGCACATTATTTGGTTGCTCCTCATAGAAGCAGAAGGCAGATAATGAAACAGTTTATCTTTTGTGTTGTTTTCTGGAGGTTTTAATTTGGCACAAATGAGCCCTTAAAGCGCAGTTAGGAAGCTCTGATCAAGTGCTTGCTTTTGAGTAGTTCTGTAGCTGTTCTACCGAATAGTGAATTTGTTCAACTTATCTTGTATTCTCCTTTGGAGAACATTTTAAGAGGTTGAAACAGAGGGAGGATGCTTAGTGAATTTCTTTTATTTTGCAGCCACATAAACAACTTTGGCTCTAAATGTATAGGGAGTGAATATTGAGCACTTAGGACTGGAGAGACATTAAAACAGGTATTATGTGTATTCTTCATGTTCATAAAGTTTAGTAGAGACATGGGCATTAAAAATGGAACTAAATTTCATTTCTAAAGATGAAACCTACAATGTCCAAGATGAAAAATACACTGGATGTAGTTAATGGCAGATTGCTGCTGCTGCTGCTGCTAAGTCGCTTCAGTTGTGTCCGACTCTGTGCGACCCCAGAGACGGCAGCCCACCAGGCTCCCCTGTCCCTGGGATTCTCCAGGCAAGAACACTGGAGTGGGTTGCCATTTCCTTCTCCAGTGCATGAAAGTGAAAAGTGAAAGTGAAGTCGCTCAGTCGTGTCTGACTCCTAGCGACCCCATGGACTGCAGCCCACCAGGCTCCTCCATCCATGGGATTTTCCAGGCAGGAGTACTGGAGTGGGGTGCCATAGACATTGATAAAAAGATCAGTGAACTTGAAGACATTGCAGTAGACACCATCTAAAAAAGTGAAAACTTTTTATAAAGTGGAAAGAACATCAATGAGTTGCAGAATAATTTCAGGTGACCTGAATGTGTGTAATTGGAGACCCCTAAGGAAGGGGAGGCTTCCCTGGTGGCTCAGTGGTAAAGAACCCGCCTGTAGTACAGGAGCTGCAGGAGACTCAGGTTTGATCCCTGGGTTGGGAAGATCCCCTGGAGAAGGGAATGGCAACCCGCTCCAGTATTCTCACCTGGAGAATCCCCATGGACAGAGGTGTCTTGCAGGTTACAGTCCATGGGATCACAAAGAGTCAGACACAAGTGACTTAGTATAGCAAGCAAGAAAGGGGAAGGGTCACAAAAAACTTTGAAGAAATAATGGCTGAATGTTTTTCAAATTTTATGAGAACTATAAATCTTCAGATCCAGAAAGCTCAGTGAGGCCCAAGCACAATAAACATGGGGAAAACGAAACCAAAGCCCTTCATAACCCGGATTGCTCATGATCAATGACAAAGGGGAGATCTTAAAAATAGGCAGAAAAAAGACACGTTACATGCAGGTGAATAAACAGGGTGACGGCAGGTTCATCGTCAGAGGCCATGCAAGTGAGAATCGCGGAGAGCATCTTTAGACTGGGGTAGGGGCGGGGGCAGACTGTCGAGTGAATGAAAATGAAAATATCCTCACACACGGAGCTGAATAGAGCCTTTTCCAGACAGTCAGTGGCTGAAAAGCCTCACCATCAATGGAACAGCACTGTAAGAAATGGTAAAGGAATCTGTTTAGGGGAAGGAAAAGCTGAATCTGCACAAAGGAACGAAGAGCAGTGGAAGTCATCGCTGTATCAGTGACTGTATCAGTTTTTTCCACATTATTAAAATGTCTTGACAAGATAATCGGCCATTTCAATAAGAATAATAATCATGTGGACTGGGATTTATAATCCATGTAAAAACGTAATGTATAAGAATATCAGGACAAAAAAGAAATGGAAGTATGCGATAGTAAAGGTGTTCTGCATGTGGAAGACCTATAATATCATTTGGAATGGACTGGGACTCATTAAACCTTAAAGCAACCACTGACAGTTATGCTTGGAGACTTTCATACCCTGTTCCAATAACTGATCGAACAAGTTGACAGATGATCAATAAGGATACAGAAACCTTGTTGTTCAGTCACTAAGTCAGGTCGACTCTTTGTGACCCCGGGGACTGCAGCACGCCGGCCTTCCCTGTCCTTCACTTTCTCCCAGAGTTTTTTCAGACTCATGTCTCGGGACAACACAGTACAGCAGCTTTACCTGGTTGACGTTTATGTGTCACCCAGCCAACAGCAGGAGGCACATTCCTTCCAAGGTTCTTATCAAGATTGATCACAGTCTGGGCAAGAAACAAGTTTCAACATAATTGGAAGAGTTCAAATATGTTCTCTGACCTCTATCAGGGATCCCCAAGACCACCTGCAGGTCAGGGATTCACTAGAGTCATAGAACTCAGAAAAGCTGTCATACGCATGGTTACAGTTTATTACAACAAAAAGCTACAGGTGAAAATTACTACAGGCAAAAGGCACATAGGGTAGAGCCCAAAAGAGACCGGCTCCAAATTTAAGTCGTCTAATCACAGTGGGATGATATGGTCGGCACTTCGTTTTCCTGGCAGTGATTCGGGGCAGCACTAACGGTGTACTGCCAGTGGGGGAAGGGTGCTCAGGCTACCATACCCAGGTTCATGTTGGAGGTCAGCTATGGAGGCACAGAGTGCCCATGGAACTCAGTTATTTGGTCTCTAGTCTCTTCAGAGGTCAAAGTGGTATGGTGTGGCCCAAGACCCATGCTGTGAATCACATTATCTCCCAGTCAAAGGCCAGCCCTTCCTCCGGAGCCTGCAGAACATCTCAAGCTTGTCTAACTCTTTATTTCACAGACCATTTGTTGTTCAGTCACTGAGTCATGTCTGACTCTTTGCAACTCATGGACTGCAGCACTCCAGGCTTCCCAGTCCTTCACCAACTCCCAGAGTTTGCTCACACTCATGTCCGTTGAGTCAGTGATGCCATCCAGTCATCTCATCCTCTTTCGCTCCCTTCTCCTCCTGCCCTCAGTTTTTCCCAGCATCAGGGTCTTTTCCAACAACTCAGTGCTTTGCATCAGATGGCCAAAGTACTAGAGCTTCAGCTTCAGCATCAGTCCTTCCAATGAATATTCAGAGTTGATTTCCTTTAGGATTGACCAGTTTGATGTCCTTGCTATCCAAGGGACACAGACCATAATGGAATTAATTTAAAAATCAATAACAGAAAGATCTTTGGACAATCCCTGAGTGTTTAGAAACTAAGTAACACATTTTTAAAGAAGAATTCAAAAATTAAATTAGAAAGTATTGTGAACTGAAAGAAAATAAAACCACAATGTATCAAAGTTTGTAGGAAACTGCTAAAGTAGTACTTAGAAATTTATTACACAAAATGCCTATACTAGGAAAGGAAAAAGGTCTCCAATTTATACCTTGGTTTATACTTTAAGAGGCTGGAAGAGGAAGAGTAAATTAAGTTCAAGGTAATGCAGAAGGAAGAAAATAATAAAGATCAGAGCAGAAGTCAATGAAGTAGAAAATAGAAAAATAACAGAGAAAAATCAGTGAAACAAAAATCAATGGAATTAAAAGATCTTTATTGAGAATTTCAACAAAACCATTTGAGGACCGTTCAGGATAGAAACAGAGGACACAAACTGCCAGTATCAGGAATGAGAGAGATGCCACCCCTGGAGACGCTACAGACACTGAAAGGATCAGGGAGCATCATAAACAACACGGATCCAATACATCCGGCAACTCAGGAGAAAGGGACAGACTGCCTAAAAGATAACCACCAAACCTCACTTAAGAACAAGGAGATTATCTGAACAATCCTATATCAAAGAAATGGAATTTGTTGTTAAAAAGCTTCCCCCAAAGAAAACTCCAGGTCCAGATGGCTTTACTGTAAGTTCTACCAAACATTTAAGAACAAAATAATTCCAAATGAACTCTTTCAGGAAATTGAAGAGAAGAGAATACTTCTCAAGTCATTTTATTAGGTAAGGACTTGCCCTAATACCAAAAACAGGATAGACGTTGCAAGGAAACTATAGACAAATTTTCCTCATGAACCTAGATGAAAAAATTTCCAAACAAGAAATTTATCACATCAACTGTAACAATATAAAGAAAGAATAATATATCATCATCAATGGGATTTATTTCAGGACTGGAAGTTTGGTTTAACATTTGAAAATCAGTAGCTGCAATTCACCAGATTGAAAACTAAAAGAGAAAAAGTCATATGATTGTCTCAATAGACACAGAAAAAGGATTCAAGAAATTCCAACATCCATTTTTGATGTAAACTCTTAGCAAAATTGGTGTACAAGGGATCTTCCTCAACTTGGTAAAGGGCATCTGTGAAAAACTGCAACATCAAACTTAGTGTGAAAAGACTAAATGCTTTCTCCCTAAGATCAGGAATAAGATGAGGATGTCTGCTCTCACCACTTCTTTTCAACATTGTAATGGAGGTCCTCGGCAGTGCAATAAGGCAGCAAATAGAAATAGAAGGCATCCAGATGGGAAAGAAGGAAGTGAAATTGTATTTACAAACAACATGATTGTATAGAACTAATAAATGAATTTAGCAAGGTTATAGAACACAAGACCAATATTCAGAAATCTATTATATTTCTAAATGTTAGCCATGAACAAAAGGAATTAAAACAATACCACTTATAACAGCATAATAAATATGAACTACTTAAGAGTAGATCTGAGAAAAGATTTGCAAGGCGTGCACACTGAAAGCTATGAAGCATTTCCGAGAGACGTAAAGACCTACGTTAATGAAGAGACACGCTCTGTACACGGGTTGGGAAACTCAATACTGCTTAGATCTCGGTTCTCCCCAAATCCACCTATAAATTCAACATGCATCAATTAAGATCCCAGCCACATTTGTTTTTGTTTTTGTTTTTAATGAAATTGACCCGCAAATTTTATGTGGAAATGCAAAGGACTAAGAATAGCTAAAAAAGTAGAACAAAATTAGAGCACTAAGTGGTCATGTATGGATGTGAGAGTTGGACTGTGAAGAAAGCTGAGCACCGAAGAATTGATGCTTTTGAACTGTGGTGTTGGAGAAGACTCTTGAGAGTCCCTTGGACTGCAAGGAGATCCAACCAGTCCATTCTGAAGGAGATCAGCCCTGGGATTTCTTTGGAAGGAATGATGCTAAAGCTGAAACTCCAGTACTTTGTCCACCTCATACAAAGAGTTGATTCATTGGAAAAGACCCTGATGCTGGGAGGGATTGGGGGCAGGAGGAGAAGGGGACGACAGAGGATGAGATGGCTGGATGGCATCACTGACTCGATGGACGTGAGTCTGAGTGAACTCCAGGAGTTGGTGATGGACAGGGAGGCCTGGCGTGCTGCGATTCATGGGTCGCAAAGAGTTGGACACGACTGAGCGACTGATCTGATCTGATCTGAACACTGCTTTCAAGATTTATACAGATATGGTAATTTCAAGAGAGGGTTAGCATAAGTATAAACAGATATTAGCATAAGTATAAACAAATAGATCATTGGAACAGAATAGAGGGTCCACAAATAGACTCACACGTTTATGTCCATCTGATTTTTTAAAATTTTATTTTATTTTTAAACTTTACAAAATCGTATTAGTTTTGCCAAATATTGAAATGAATCTGCCACAGGTATACATGTGTTCCCCATCCTGAACCCTCCTCCCTTCTCCCTCCCCATACCATCCCTCTGGGTCGTCCCAGTGCACCAGCCCCAAGCATCCAGTATCATGCATCAAACCTGGACTGGCAACTCGTTTCATACATGATATTATACATGTTTCAATGCCATTCTCCCAAATCTTCCCACCCTCTCCCTCTCCCACAGAGTCCATAAGACTGTTCTATACATCAGTGTCTCTTTTGCTGTCTCGTACACAGGGTTATTGTTACCATCTTTCTAAATTCCATATATATGCATTAGTATACTGTATTGGTGTTTTTCTTTCTGGCTTACTTCACTCTGTATAATAGGCTCCAGTTTCATCCACCTCATTAGAACTGATTCTTTTTTACAAAAGTGTAAAGGCAATTCTGTGATTATGGTTTATGTGTCTGCCCTCTGATGCCTCTCACAATACCTACCGTCTTACTTGGGTGTCTTTTACTTTGGACATGGGGTATCTCTTCAGGGCTGCTCCAGCAAAGCGCAGCCGCTTCTCCTTACCTTGGACGAGGGGTATCTCCTCACTGCTGCCCCTCCTGACCTTGAACGTGGAGTAGCTCCTCTCAGCCCTCCTGAACCCGCGCAGCCACTGCTCCTTGGATGTGGGGTAGCTCCTCTCGGCCACTGCCCCTGACCTTGGGGTGTGGGGTAGCTCCTCTCGGCCATGCTTCTCCGTGGTCTGTCGCAGCTGGCATGCTTCTGCTGCGCGGTCCTTTGCATTTATCTACTACTACCATTACCATTAGAAGCGTGGCTGAGAGGAGCTACTACCCCCCACCCGAGGTCAGGGGCAGCGGCCGAGAGTGCCAGGCCACAATGGCAATGGCGCAGGAGCGGCTGAGAGGAGCTACCCCATGTCCGAGGTCAGAGGCAGCGGCTGAGAGGAGCTACCCCACATTCAAGGAGCGGTGGCTGCGCGGGCGCAGGAGGGCCTAGAGGAGCTACTCCACATTCAAGGTCAGCAGGGGCGGCGATGAGGAGATACCCCTCGTCCAAGGTAAGGAGAAGCGGCTGTGCTTTGCTGGAGCAGCTGTGAAGAGATACCCCACGTCCAACATAAGAGAAACCCAAGTAAGACGGTAGGTGTTCCGAGAGGGCATCAGAGAGCAGACACTCTGAAACCAAATCACAGACAACTAGTCAATCTAATTACATGGACCACAGCCTTGTCTAACTCAATGAAACTAAGCCATGCCGTGTGGGGCCACCCAAGACGTGAGGGTCATGGTGGAGAGGTCTGACAGAATGTGGTCCACTGGCGAAGGGAATGGCAAACCACTTCAGTATTCTTGCCTTGAGAACCCCATGAACAGTATGAAAAGACAAAATGATAGGATACTGAAAGAGGAACTCCCCAGGTCAGTAGGGGCCCAATATGCTACTGGAGATCAGTGGAGAAATAACTCCAGAAAGAATGAAGGGATGGAGCCAAAGCAAAAACAATACCCAGCTGTGGATGTGACTGGTGATAGAAGCAAGGTCCGATGCTGTAAAGAGCAATATTGCATAGGAACCTGGAATGTCAGGTCCATGAATCAAGGCAAAGTGTAAGTGGTCAAACAAGAGATGGCAAGAGTGAATGTCGACATTCTAGGAATCAGCGAACTAAAATGGACTGGAATGGGTGAATTTAACTCAGATAACCATTATATCTACTACTGCGGGCAGGAATCCCTCAGAAGAAATGGAGTAGCCATCATGGTCAACAAAAGAGTCCGAAATGCAGTACTTGGATGCAATCTCAAAAACGACAGAATGATCTCTGTTCGTTTCCAAGGCAAACCATTCAATATCACAGTAATCCAAGTCTATGCCCCAACCAGTAACACGGAAGAAGCTAAAGTTGAACGGTTCTATGAAGACCTACAAGACCTTTTAGAACTAACACCCAAAAAAGATGTCCTTTTCATTATAAGGGACTGGAATGCAAAAGTAGGAAGTCAAGAAACCCCTGGAGTAACAGGCAAATTTGGCCTTGGAATACAGAATGAAGCAGGGCAAAGGCTAATAGAGTTTTGCCAAGAGAACGCACTGGTCATAGCAAATACCCTCTTCCAACAACACAAGAGAAGACTCTACACATGGACATCACCAGATGGTCAACACCGAAATCAGATTGATTATATTCTTTGCAGCCAAAGATGGAGAAGCTCTATACAGTCAACGAAAACAAGACCAGGAGCTGACTGTGGCTCAGATCATGAACTCCTTATTGCCAAATTCAGACTTAAATTGAAGAAAGTAGGGAAAACCACTAGACCATTCAGGTATGATCTAAATCAAATCCCTTATGATTATACAGTGGAAGTGAGAAATAGATTTAAGGGACTAGATCTGATAGAGTGCCTGATGAACCATGGACTGAGGTTCCTGACATTGTACAGGAGACAGGGATCAAGACCATCCCCATGGAAAAGAAATGCAAAAAAGCAAAATGGCTGTCTGGGGAGGCCTTACAAATAGCTGTGAAAAGAAGAGAAGCCAAAAGCAAAGGAGAAAAGGAAAGATAGAAGCATCTGAATGCAGAGTTCCAAAGAATAGCAAGGAGAGATAAGAAAGCCTTCCTCAGCGATCAATGCAAAGAAATCGAGGAAAACAACAGAATGGGGAAGACTAGAGATCTCTTCAAGAAAATTAGAGATACCAAGGGAACATGTCATGCAAAGATGGGCTCGATAAAGGACAGAAATGGTATGGACCTAACAGAAGCAGAAGATATTAAGAAGAGGTGGCAAGAATACACAGAAGAACTATACAAAAAAGATCTTCATGACCCAGATAATCACGATGGTGTGATCACTGACCTAGAGCCAGACATCCTGGAATGTGAAGTCACATTTCTTTTCCATGGGGATGGTCTTGATCCCTGTCTCCTGTACAATGTCATGAACCTTCATCCATAGTTCATCAGGCACTCTATCTATCAGATCTAGGCCCTTAAATCTATTTCTCACTTCCACTGTATAATCATAAGGGATTTGATTTAGGTCATACCTGAATGGTCTAGTGGTTTTCCCTACTTTCTTCAATTTCAGTCTGAATTTGGCAATAAGGAGTTCATGATCTGAGCCACAGTCAGCTCCTGGTCTTGTTTTCGTTGACTGTGTAGAGCTTCTCCATCTTTGGCTGCAAAGAATATAATCAATCTGATTTTGGTGTTGACCATCTGGTGATGTCCAAGTGTAGAGTCTTCTCTCGTGTTGTTGGAAGAGGGTGTTTGCTATGACCAGTGCATTCTCTTGGAAAAACTCTATTAGCCTTTGCCCTGCTTCATTCTGTATTCCAAGGCCAAATTTGCCTGTTACTCCAGGGGTTTCTTGACTTCCTACTTTTGCATTCCAGTACCTTATAATGAAAAGGACATGCTCAAAACTCTCCAAGCCAGGATTCAGCAATACATGAACCATGAACTTCCAGATGTTCAAGCTGGTTTTAGAAAAGGCAGAGGAACCAAAGATCATATCGCCAACGTCCGCTGGATCATCAAAAAAGGAAGAGAGTTCCAGAAAAACATCTATTTCTGCTTTATTGATTATGCCAATGCCTTTGACTGTGTGGATCACAATAAACTGTGGAAAATTCTGAAAGAGATGGGAATACCAGACCACCTGACCTGCCTCTTGAGAAACCTGTATGCAGGTCAGGAAGCAACAGTTAGAAGAGGACATGGAACAACAGACTGTTTCCAAATAGGAAAAGGAGTGTGTCAAGGCTGTATATTGTCACCCTGCTTATTTAACTTATATGCAGAGTACATCATGAGAAATGCTGGGCTGGAAGAAGCACAAGCTGGAATCAAGATTGCCTGGAGAAGTATCAATAACTTCAGATATGCAGATGACACCACCCTTATGATAAGCAGAAAGTGAAGAGGACCAAAAAGCCTCTTGATGAAGGTGAAAGAGGAGAGTGAAAAAGTTGGCTTAAAGCTCAACATTCAGAAAATGAAGATCATGACATCTGGTCCCATCACTTCATGGAAAATAGATGGGGAAACTGTGGAAACAGTGTCAGACTTTATTTTTTGGGACTCCAAAATCACTGCAGATGGTGATTGCAGCCATGAAATTAAAAGACACTTACTCCTTGGAAGGAAAGTTATGACCAACCTAGATAGCATATTCAAAAGCAGAGACATGACTTTGCCAACAAAGGTCCGTCTAGTCAAGGCTATGGTTTTTCCAGTGGTCATGTATGGATGTGAGAGTTAGACTGTGAAGATAGCTGAGAGCTGAAGAATTGATGCTTTTGAACTGTGGTGTTGGAGAAGACTTTTGAGAGTCCTTTGGACTGCAAGGAGTTCCAACCAGTCCGTTCTAAAGGAGATCAGTCCTGGGTGTTCTTTGGACGGATTTATGCTAAAGCTGAAACTTCAATACTTTGGCCACCTCATGCAAAGAGTTGACTCATTGAAAAATACTCTGATGCTGTGAGGGATTAGGGGCAGGAGGAGAAGGGAACAACAGAGGATGAGACGGCTGGATGGCATCACTGACTCGGTGGACACGAGTTTGGGTGAACTCCAGCAGTTGGTGATGGACAGGGAGGCCTGGCATGCTGCAATTCATGGGGTCACAAAGAGTTGGACACGACTGAGCGACTGAACTGAACTGAACTGAAAGGCAGTTCGGTGGAGAAAGGAGAAGCTTCAATAAATTGTACCACAACATCCAGATACCTATTGGCAGAGAAGTAAACTTTGATCCATACTTTTGCAACATGTACAAAAAGTAATTTAAAATAATTTATAGGCCTAGATGTAAAACCTAAAAATATAAAAATTCTGGAAGAACTTATAGAAGAAATCTTTGTACTTTTAAAGATAGGAAACTAAAGGTACAGTCTACGAAAGAAAATACTGATAAATTTGACTCCGTCAAAATTTAAAATTTCTAATCTTCAAAAGACATGTTAAAGGAGATTGGTACTGATACATATACACCACCATGTGTAAAACAGATAGCTAGTGGGGACCTGCAGTATCACGCAGGGAGCTCAGCTCGGTGCTCTGTGCTGACTTAAATGGGTGGGATGGAGGGTTGGGGGGCAGATGGAGACCTAGGAGGGAGGGAGCATAGGGATACATACGGAACATCCCTATGGACACAGCCGGTGCATCGTGTACAGCAGAAACTCACACAACACTGAAAAGCAACGATACCCTAATTTTTTTTAAAAACGGAAGTAGCACAAATCACAGACTGAGAGGAAACATTTGCAAATCACATATCTGATAGAGGATTTGTGTTTGGAACACATAGAGAACTCTCAAAACTCAATGATAAGAAAACCAACAACCCAAGAAAAACAAGTAAAAGATTTTAACAGACATTTCGCTAAAGAAGATGCACACGAAGAGTCGGCATCACTAGTCATTTTGGAAATGCACATCAAAACCACACTGAGATGCCGCTTCACACCTACTGAGATGGCTGGGATACAACAGACAGTGACAAGTGTTGACAAAAATGTGGAGAAACTGGAATCCTCATGAATTGCTGGTGCAAATGTAAAGTGGTATAGCCACTTTAGAAGGCATGTTTCTTAAGCAGTTAAATGTAAATTTTGTATCTGACCTAACACTTCTGCTTCTAGGTATCTACACAAGAGAATTAAAAATACATGGTCACACAAAAATGATACATGCATTTTCATGACAGCATTATTCATTATGGACAAAAAGGGATACAACCCCACCGCCCACTACTAGCAAATGGAGAGATGAAATGCGGTGTATCGTCAGCAGTGAAAAGAAATCGATATTGTTGTAACTTGGATGAACATTGAAAACATACTAACTGAACACAAAAGATGACATATGATTTAATTTTTATGAACTTTACTTAAAATGAGTGAATTTTATGCCATGTAATTATTGTCTCAGTAGAGCTATTCCTTAAAAATGATACACTGTACATTGGTAATCCAGACAGCATAAGATTGCTGAAATAATAGACAAAAAAATTCAATAAAGGACTTCACTGGTGGTTAGGTGGTTAAGAATCTGCCTTGCAAGGCAGGGGATGAGGGTTCAATCCCAAATCCCTGGTTTAGGGGAATCAGGGTCCCACATGCTGTGGAGAAACTAAGCTGGTGAGCCACAACCAGGGAGCCTGTGAGCCACAGCCAGAGGGCCTGTGAGCTACAGCCAGGGAGCCTGTGAGTCACAACCAGGGAGCCTGTGAGCCACAACTAAAGAGCCGGTGAGCTACAGCTGGAGAGCATGTGAGCCACAGCTGCAGAGCCTGTGAGCCACAACCATTTAACCTGTAAGCCACAGCTACAGAGCCTGTGAGCTACAGCCAGAGAGCATGTGAGCCACAGCTGCAGAGCCTGTGAATCACAACCAGGGAACCTGTGAGGCACAGCAAGAAAGCCTGTGAGCTACAGCCAGAGAACCTGTGAGTCACAGCCAGACAGCTGGTGAGCCACAACTAGAGAGCCTGTGAGCCATAGCCGGAGAGCCTGTGAGCTACAGCCAGGGAGCCTCTGAGTCACAACCAGGGAGCCTGTGAGCCACAACTAGAGAGCTATTGAGCTACAGCCAGAGAGCCTGTGAGCCACAGCTGCAGAGCCTGTGAGTCACAACCAGGGAACCTGTGGGGCACAGCAAGAGAGCCTTTGAACTACAGCCAGAGAGCCTGTGAGCCACAGCCATAGAGCCTGTGAACTACAGCCGCAGAGCCTGTGAGCCACAACTAGAGAGCCTGTGAGCCACATCCAGGGAGCCTGTGAGCAGTGAAAGATGCCACATGATGCAACAAAGACCTCGTATGCCTCAACTACGAGGTCCAACGCAGCCAAATAAGTAAATATTTTAAAAAATCAATGAAACAGAACAGAGAGCCCAGAAGAAGGCCCACTCGACTGTCATCACCTGATTTTTGGCAAAGGAACAAAAGCAACTCAATGAGGGAAACGTAGTCTCTCCAGCAAATGGTGCTGAAACAAGTGGACACCCACATGCTAAACGCGTGTATATGGACAGAATCCTTGTACCCTTCATAAATATTAACTCACAGTGGATTGTAAACCTAAATCTGAATTCCAAACTAAATAAAACTTCTGGAAGATAACACTGGGGAAAATCCAGGTGACCTTGGATTTAGTAGCGGCATTTTAGAGACTACACCGAAAACACAAATTGACAGGTTGAACTTAAGGAAATTAGCAACTTTTGTTCTGTGAAAAACAGGGTTAAGA
This sequence comes from Bos taurus, assembly GCF_002263795.3. Taxonomy (NCBI): domain Eukaryota; kingdom Metazoa; phylum Chordata; class Mammalia; order Artiodactyla; family Bovidae; genus Bos; species Bos taurus. The sequence continues at coordinate 102,351,008 of NC_037337.1, read as the reverse complement.
GAATGAAGTCACAGACAGAAAATATTTGCAAAACAGAAATCTGATAAAGGGCTTGTATCCAAAATATATAAAGAACTCGGAACTCAACAGTAAGAAGACAAATGACTCAGTCTTTTTGACGAAATGACAATAGATCTGTCCAGACACTTTATCAAAGAAGGTAGACAGACGGCAAATAGCATTAAAAATCGACATCACGTGTCCGTAGGAAACTGCAAATTAAAACAGCAGTGAGACGCCACTATACATATTAGATGACTAAAATTCAAAAAATGATAACACCAAATGGTGGCAAGGATGCTGAGCAATAGGAACTCTCGTCCATTGCTGGTAGGAATGCAAAACAGCACAGCCACTTTGGAAGACAACCCGTTTAGTGGTTTCTTATAAAGCTAAAAGTAATATTCTTACAAAGCTATTTGTAAATAAAATAGATGTACTTAGATATTTCATACAAACATATTCTTACCATACCATCCACCAGTTCCTCTTCCTGGTTGAGAGGAACTGAGAACTATGTGCACACAAAAGCCTGCACGCGAATGTTTATAGCAGCTTTATCCATAATTCCCCAGACTGGTAGCAACCATGACGCCTTTAAACAGATTAATGAATAAATGGAATATTACTTAGCAACAAAAGGAAATTAGCTATCTGCCTATAAAAAGACATGCTGCTGCTGCTGCTAAGTCGCTTCAGTCGTGTCCAACTCTGTGCGACCCCATAGACGGCAGCCCATCAGGCTCCCCCGTCCCTGGGATTCTCCAGGCAAGAACACTGGAGTGTGTTGCCATTTCCTTCTCCAATGCATGAAAGTGAAAAGTGAAAGGGAAGTTGCTCAGTCGTGTCCAACTCCTAGTGACCCCATGGACTGCAGCTACCAGGCTCCTCCATCCATGGGGTTTTCCAGGCAAGAGTGCTGGAGTGGGGTGCCATCGCCTCCTCTGACAAAAAGACATGAGGGGATCTTAACAGCACATTTCCAGGTGAACGAAGCCAGTCTGAACAGTCTGCATACTGCATGATTGCAATTATGTGATGTTCTGGACAAAGCCAAACCGTGGAGACAGTGAGAAGATGGGTGGTTGCCAGGGCTCAGGAGGGAGGCTGGAGGGCTAGATCCCATTTTTAGGGCCGTGAATTGGCTCGATGGTGTCAGTACGATACTGTGATTGTGGAAACATGATGCTCTGTTGCTAAAACTCATAGACCTGCACAACGCAAAGTGAACCCTAATGTAAACGATGGACTTCAGTTAATAAAAAATAAATAAAAACAAAAGAAATCATGGTGAAACATCGTGCAGTTTTTAATATGCCAATTTCACCTCAATAAATCTTTGTTAACCTGCAGCAAAATCTTTGGCTGGTCCACACCTTCTGTGACGAAGTTGTCACCTCTAAGCGCCCAGGCAGGCCGTCCTCAGTGCTGGCTCCCTGCAGATGGAAGTGGTTTTTCTCCTTCCCGTGGAGCACAGCATCTCCCGTCACCTTCGACAGCCAGGGGACTGCCGTCGTTTGTTAAGAGCAGTTGGGAGGGGGCCATTCTCACAGTGATGCCCAGGGGCTCTGGGTCACTTGCTGCCCTTGGCTTGTCTGGTCCCCTCTCTGCAGTGGTACCTACTCTGAAAGTCAGCAGCTCCCTTAGTAGGTAGATGTTGCTTTGAAGGCTGAAGACCCGGGTTCTGATCTCTGTTGTGCTGTGAACTGCCTCTCAGGTTTGGAGCAAATCTCTTACTTTCCCTCGATGATTCTCAGCTTCTTCATCTATAAAATGAGTGCGTGTGCCAGGAAACCTCTCAGGCCCCTTCCAATTGCAGATCCTGACTCTGGCAGCATGGACGCTTCTCTCAGAGTCTTGCACGGAGTGGCACGTATGCGCTGTGTGTGTCTCCCCGTGTCCCAGGGAACTTGGCGCAGCGCAAACCCTCCCTGTGGGGCTCCCTCTCTGCCTCCAGTTGTGGGTGGAGACCTGGAGCCTGACGGGCCCAGGCTGGTTGCTCAGGACAGCGGCTGAGTTTGGTGCTGGGTTCAGGCAACAGCTGCTCCTCTCGGCATTGTCATTTTTCAGCCTTTCATGCTTTCCTAACCCATCGCAGGCCTGAACTCTCTCTTGGTGAGGAGTATCTCCTCTATCTCCAAAGAAGGGCCCACACTGCAAGGTTCTGGGTGTTTTCTTGGCCTGGAATTGAGAGCTGGTCTGGAGTGTTGTTTCTGCAGAAATCTAGGCCGAGAGTTGGAAGATTCCCCTGGTAGCTGACTCCTGGCTCCTGAGTGCATTTAGAAATGTTTAATATTCAATCAGTTAAGCATACACTGTAGAAGACACGAGATGTCCTTTACCTTGTTTTGTGCTGTTAGCCTCACTGTGTTGTGTGTTGCTTTGTAACTCAGTCGTGTCTGACTGTTTGTGACCCCATGGACTGTAGCCTGCCAGGCTGCTTGTGACCCCATGGACTGTAGCCTGCCAGGCTCTTCTGTCCATTGGGACTTACCAGGCAAGAACACTGGAGTGGGTTGCCGTGCTCTCCTCTAGGGGATCTTCCCAACCCAGGGATCGAACCCATGTCTCCGGCTTGGCAGATGGATTCTTTACTACTGAGCCACCTCAGAAGCCCTAGCGTTGCTGTCCTTACTTATAAAATTCTTTAAGGATCTCGGGGCATGGTTGAATGAGAAGCTCTGTTAGGTCTGAATGGGATCCTGGTGAAGTACCTGATCAAATTCTCAACCTGGATGTCAAATGGTGCTTTCTGTATGCTGAGGGGCCTCTTTGATCCGTAACCTCTGGATTTTCTTTCTGGTGCCCTGTTTTGATGTTCCATTTTGTCCTTAGAGAGGGCAGAGAATCTGCTTCGCCCATAGTATCTGGCTTTCTAGAGTAATACTAAAAAATTAAGTCCCATAAAAAACAACTCACCCGGTTTTTGTATGTTGATTTTTTTTAGGACTTTGTTTAGAGAAGTTGCCTATTTCTTCTTCTACCAGTAGTCTCCGCGTGGACCGGGAGCAGGACATCATCACCTGCTATGAGAAGGCGGGGGACATCGCCCTCCTGTACCTCCAGGAGATAGAAAGGGTGAGTGAGGCTCACGTGCTTGTTCAGTTGGTGACGTTTTAGAAGTTCAAACCGCATCATACAGAACTGTGATCGACTTCTGGAAGCCTTCAGCTTGCCTGTCTCTGGGTGCAAAGCTTTGCTTATATTCTTAAACACTAAGGAGAATATGCTGGTGAATGTGGCTCCTTGTGAAAATAGACAGGTCAGTGTTTGGGAAGCATTTTAATGTCCTTTGAACAGAAATGACAATATACATCTATTTATGTCCTCAGTGCCCTGAAGCTGGCTGATCATCCCTGTTCTCTTAGGAAAAACAAGCTGAGCTGTATTTGTACGTTCATGGGCGGTGTTCATGGACTGTGTACCAATGCAGAGCACATCTGGGGTTTGGGAGGCTCAGTGGTCATGCGGACTCTCCACCAACCTGGGTCATCTGGGATGGTTTACTCCCAGCAGTCAGTGGTTCACTGAGGAAGTGGAGAATGAAACCAACAGCTGATCAGAGGGCCATGTGAGCAGGAAACACATGAGCAAGAGGCCACGCAAGCAGAGAACATGTAAGTAAGGGGCCACGCGAGCAGAGAATGTGTGAGAAAGGGGCCCTGTGAGCAGAGGACACATGAGCAAGGGGCCACGTGAGCAGAGAACGTGTGAGCAAGGGTCCCTGTGAGTAGAGAACATGTGAGCAAGGGGGCCTCGTGATCAGAGAACGTGTGAGAAAGGAACCCTGAGCAGAGAACATGTGAGCAAGGGGCCCTGTGAGCAGAGAACATGTGAGCAAGGGGGCCTGAGCAGAGAACGCGTGAGCAAGGGGCCACGTGAGCAGAGAACACGTGAACCAGGGGGCCTCGTGATCAAAGAACGTGTGAGAAAGGGGCCCTGAGCAGAGAACATGTGAGGAAGGGGCCCTGTGAGCAGAGAACATGTGAGCAAGGGGCCCTGAGCAGAGAACACGTGAGCAAGGGACCCTGTGAGCAGAGAACGTGTGAGCAAGGGGCCCTGAGCAGAGAACGTGTGAGCAATGGGCCCTGTGAGCAGAGAACACGTGAGCAAGGGGCCCTGAGCAGAGAACACATGAGCAAGGGACCCTGTGAGCAGAGAACGTGTGAGCAAGGGGCCCTGAGCAGAGAACGTGTGAGCAAGGGGCCCTGAGCAGAGAACACATGAGCAAGGGGCCCTGAGCAGAGAACACGTGAGCAAGGGGCCCTGTGAGCAGAGAACACGTGAGCAAGGGGCCCTGAGCAGAGAATATGTGAGCAAGGGGCCATGTGAGCAAGGGGCCACATGAGCAGAGAATGTGTGAGCAAGGGGTCCTGAGCAGAGAACGTGTGAACAAAGGGCCTCGTGATCAGAGAACGTGTGAGAAAGGGGCCCTGAGCAGAGAACGTGTGAGCAAGGGGCCGTGTGAGCAGAGAACGTGTGAGAAAGGGACCCTGAGCAGAGAATGTGTGAGCAAGGGGCCCTGTGAGCAGAGAACATGTGAGCAAGGGGGCCTGAGCAGAGAACACGTGAGCAAGGGACCCTGTGAACAGAGAACATGTGAGCCAGGGGGCCTCGTGATCAAAGAACGTGTGAGAAAGGGGCCCTGAGCAGAGAACGTGTGAGGAAGGGGCCCTGTGAGCAGAGAACATGTGAGCAAGGGGCCCTGAGCAGAGAACACGTGAGCAAGGGACCCTGTGAGCAGAGAACGTGTGAGCAAGGGGCCCTGAGCAGAGAACACGTGAGCAAGGGACCCTGTGAGCAGAGAACATGCGAGCAAGGGGCCCTGAGCAGAGAACACATGAGCAAGGGACCCTGTGAGCAGAGAACGTGTGAGCAAGGGGCCCTGAGCAGAGAACGTGTGAGCAAGGGGCCCTGAGCAGAGAACACGTGAGCAAGGGGCCCTGAGCAGAGAACACATGAGCAAGGGGCCCTGAGCAGAGAACATGTGAGCAAGGGGCCATGTGAGCAAGGGGCCACATGAGCAGAGAATGTGTGAGCAAGGGGTCCTGAGCAGAGAACGTGTGAACAAAGGGCCTCGTGATCAGAGAACGTGTGAGCAAGGGGCCCTGAGCAGAGAACGTGTGAGCAAGGGGCCTTGTGATCAAGAGAACATGTGAGAAAGGGGCCTCGTGATCAGAGAACATGTGAGAAAGGGGCCCTGAGCAGAGAACATGCGAGCAAGGGGCCCTGAGCAGAGAACACGTGAGCAAGAGGCCCTGAGCAGAGAACACGTGAGCAAGGGGCCCTGAGCAGAGAACACGTGAGCAAGGGGCCATATGAGCAGAGAATGTGTGAGCAAGGGGTCCTGAGCAGAGAACATGTGAACAAAGGGCCTCGTGATCAGAGAACGTGTGAGAAAGGGGCCCTGAGCAGAGAACGTGTGAGCAAGGGGCCCTGAGCAGAGAACGTGTGAGCAAAGGGCCTTGTGATCAGAGAACGTGTGAGAAAGGGGCCCTGAGCAGAGAACGTGTGAGCAAGGGACCCTGTGAGCAGAGAACACGTGAGCAAGGGGCCCTGAGCAGAGAACGTGTGAGCAAGGGGCCCTGAGCAGAGAACCTGTGAGCAAGGGGCCCTGAGCAGAGAACGTGTGAGCAAGGGGCCTCGTGATCAGAGAACGTGTGAGAAAGGGGCCCTGAGCAGAGAACGTGTGAGCAAAGGGCCTCGTGATCAGAGAACATGTGAGCAAGGGGCCTCGTGATCAGAGAACGTGTGAGAAAGGGGCCCTGAGCAGAAAACACGTGAGCAAGGGACCCTGTGAGCAGAGAACACGTGAGCAAGGGGCCCTGAGCAGAGAACGTGTGAGCAAGGGGCCCTGAGCAGAGAACCTGTGAGCAAGGGGCCCTGAGCAGAGAACGTGTGAGCAAGGGGCCTCGTGATCAGAGAACGTGTGAGAAAGGGGCCCTGAGCAGAGAACACGTGAGCAAGGGGCCCTGAGCAGAGAACGTGTGAGCAAAGGGCCTTGTGATCAGAGAACGTGTGAGCAAGGGGCCTCGTGATCAGAGAACGTGTGAGAAAGGGGCCCTGAGCAGAAAACACGTGAGCAAGGGACCCTGTGAGCAGAGAACACGTGAGCAAGGGGCCCTGAGCAGAGAACGTGTGAGCAAGGGGCCACGTGAGCAGAGAACACGTGAGCAAGGGGCCCTGAGCAGAGAACACGTGAGCAAGGGACCCTGTGAGCAGAGAACATGTGAGCAAGGGGCCCTGAGCAGAGAACATGTGAGCAAGGGGCCCTGAGCAGAGAACACGTGAGCAAGGGACCCTGTGAGCAGAGAACACGTGAGCAAGGGGCCCTGAGCGCAGAGAACAGGTGAGCAAGGGGCTACATGAGCAGAGAACATGTGAGCAAGGGGCCACGTGAGCAGAGAACACGTGAGCAAGGGGCCCTGAGCGCAGAGAACAGGTGAGCAAGGGGCTACATGAGCAGAGAACATGTGAGCAAGGGGCCACGTGAGCAGAGAACACGTGAGCAAGGGGCCCTGAGCAGAGAACACATGAGCAAGGGCCCCTGAGCAGAGAACGTGTGAGCAAGGGGCCTCGTGATCAGAGAACATGTGAGAAAGGGGCCCTGAGCAGAGAACGTATGAGCAAGGGGCCCTGTGAGCAGAGAACACGTGAGTAAGGGGCCATGTGAGCAGAGAACATGTGACCAAGGGGCCACGTGATCAGAGAACATGTGAGCAAGGGGCCCTGAGCAGAGAACACGTGAGCAAGGGGCCCTTGTGAGCAGAGAACGTGTGAGCAAGGGGCCCTGTGAGCAGAGAACATGTGAGCAAGGGGCCACGTGAGCAGAGAACGTGTGAGCAAGGGGCCCTGAGCAGAGAACACGTGAGCAAGGGGCCCTTGTGAGCAGAGAACGTGTGAGCAAGGGGCCCTGTGAGCAGAGAACACATGAGCAAGGGGCCACATGAGCAGAGAACGTGTAAGCAAGGGGACCTGAGCTCTCACCCTCAGGCAGAGGAAGCTGAAGGCTGGTTGAGGCTGAGGAGGTGTGGGCAGCTTCTGTTTAGAAGGATCCCTGTCTTTTAGCTCTGACCTTTGTAGTTACTCCTTCACTTCTCAGCCTCAATTTTCCCATCTGTAAAAGGAGCAAAATAATGGATGTCTACTTCGTGGAGTTCCTGTGGGGATTGCAAAAAGACCCAGATGCAGGAGTGTATCGGATTCTTGCTAAATGACACATTTTACCAAGAGCAGCAGTTCCTACCCATGTCTGGCCTTCCCAGAGTTTCCTGGTGTTCTCACCATGGCTTGATCCTGATATTTCCCCCTTCAGACTCAGAAGTGTTTCCTGCAAGATTGTTTGAAGTGATTAGAAATTCTGTGAGACTTTGGGTTTGGTCAGAATCTTGTTTCCCAGCAATTTATGGGTTCTCTGTCTGCTTAAGGATTAGAATGTTAGTTGCTCAGTCGTGTCCCGACTCTTTCTGACCCCATGGACTGTAGCCTGCCAGGCTCCTCTGTCCATGGAATTCTCTGGGCAAGAGTATTGGAGTGAGTTGCCATTTCCTTCTCCAGGGGATCTTCCTTCTCCAGGGGTCAAGCCCAGGTCTCCTGCATTGCTGGCAGGTTCTTTACCGTCTGAGCCACCAGGGATTAGAATAGAGGACTACCGAGGTCTTGATGGTTTTTGTTCTTTTGTAAATGTACAGACTGGAAGCAGTTTCCTTTTTGTAATGTGCTGATGTGTGTGGTGAGGATCAGAATTACCTTTCAGGATCAGGGAGGGCAAGGTGAGAGCCTCAGAGAAGCGGGGGAGAGGGCCAAGGGAGAGGTGTCTGGCCTGGCTCTCACCAGGATGGCTTATAAACTGTAGTTCATGATGTCCAGGAATTCAGGAAGATATTTGGCTGTCTTTCCAAGATGTTGTTCTGTCAGAAGTCTGCTGTGAGAAAGGAATTATTTATTATTCAGAATTTATGATACAATCTTTAGAGAAATGATCATGCAGCTTGCTTTTAACATCCACATGATTTTCACCGTCTGCCTCCCTGATAGCCAGTGCTTGGGAGGAGAGAAGTCTGCTTGCCCCAGCCAAGCGGTTCTAGTGGATCCGCACAGTCCTTGACACGCGGGGGACCTTATTTTGTACTTTACTCTCTGTTGTCAAGGTACAGCCGCCTCCTCCTGGCTTGGAGAAAGGAGGTTCATCGGTGTGTCTTTAGTGATGTGGGGATTGGCAGATCTGGGTGTACTACCTCCTGTATTCATTTAGAACCACCTAGTCACCACTGGGTTCTTTAGCCAGACCATCAAGGAGACTTATGTAATATTTGCTGTTGTTGTTCAGTCATTAAGTTGTGTCCGACTCTTTGCAACCAATGGACTGCAGCGCACCAGGCTTCCCTGTCCTTCACCATCTCCTGGAGCTTGCTCACACTCATGTCTGTTGAGTCGGTGATGCCATCCAACCATCTCATCCTCTGTCGTCCCCTTCTCCTCCCGCCTACAATCTTGCTCAGCGTCAGGGTCTTTTCCAGTGAGTCAGCTCTTCACATCAGGTGGCCAAAATATTGGAGCTTCAGCTTCAGCATTAGTCCTTCCAAGGAATATTCAGGACTGATTTCCTTTAGGATGGACTGTTTGGATCTCCTTGCAGTCCAAGAGACTCTCAAGAGTCTTCTCCAACACCACAGTTCAAAAGCATCAATTCTTCGGCACTCAGCTTTCTTCATGGTCCAACTCTCACATCCATACATGACTACTGGAAAAACCATAGCTTTGACTGGACAGACCTTTGTTGGCAAAGTAATGTCTCTGCTTTTTTTATGCTGTCTAGGTTGGTCATAGCTTTTCTTCCAAGGAACAAGCATCTTTTCATTTCATGGCTGCAGTCACCATGTGCAGTGATTTTGGAGCCCAGAAAAATAAAGTCTGTCGCTGTTTCCACTGTTTCCCCATCTATTTGCAGTGAAGTGATGGGACCGGATGCCATGATCTTCATTTTTTGAATTTTGAGTTTTAAGCCAACTTTTTCACTCTCTTCTTTCACTATAATCAAGAGGCTCTTTAGTTCCCCTTCCATATAATTGTAGGATTTAAAATAAATATTTTTCACAGTTTTGAGAAAAGGGTGATCACAGGATGTTAGACTTCGAGAAGATGGAGGCCCAGAAACGGAGAGCCCACGGACACACAGGAAGCTGGGGCCAAAGCTTAGATCAGAACTCAGCCCTTCTGACACCTAGCTCATCATCACTTCATTATCCCAGCCTGCTGCCCATAAACGTGGATCCTATGGTCCTTACACCCTTATATATAGACAGTGCTCAGTAACATTTGGCCAAGCACGCCATTGCTCTCAGGAGCGTGGGGGGAGCAGCATCACTTGGCTCAGGGTTCAGTTTCAGGGTATGTTGATGATGTCCCCATTTCTGACTCTGATTTTCCAGGATGAGTTTTCTTTCATCAGATACCACTTTGGGCCACCCCAGACCCAGGAAGCTGCAGTATTAGCAATGAGAGAGACTGAATGAATCAAACATCTGTTTTGACTATGGTAGACGCTCAAAAAGTATCTGTGATTAATGAGAAATCTGGAGGAAAGATGACCTTCCTTAAGTGGCCACGGGGCCTTGGTGAATGTTCAAGAGCTTTTATGAGGCAAGACAATGGGTGCTATGCAGGAGCCACCCGTTTGACCTTTTTTTTTAAACTGAAATAAGTTTTAAGAATTAAGCTAAATTGAAAATAAATGTTAGGAAAAAGAATCTGAAAGAAGTAAAAGACAGGCCAGCTTAGGTAACAGTGCTCTACTTTTCTGGGTAGGCGACCTTTCAAGTAGAAAACCCTACATGCCCCGTTCCCGTGTTAGTTCTGCTGGGCAGAGGCGGTCTTGCGGTGGTTTCCCCCTCATTTCCCAGCCATTCCATAGCGAAGCAGCTTCTGTGTGCCAGAACCTCTGGGCATTGTATTTGTTAGTGTTGGCTCTTAGTATCATTCACTAGCAAGGAAAGAGTGGAGGAGAACGTTTGAGGACAGATTGGAATGTTGTGGAGAATGGCTTTTCATAATCCAGAGCCACCGGTCTGCGTTTCCGACGCAGCCTCATTCCGCGTTTTTCTGAAAGCTGGTGTGTTCAGTGGTGTTAGCCCGTGTGCTTCCTGAAGGGCAGGGGCTCCTCGCGCAGGGCTGGCCCCCTCCCCGCTGCTGGCTGACTTGTGCGGTGACGAGCAGCGGGGCGCGGGGCACTGACCGGCCCGGCCTGGAATCCTGGCCTGGCCACCCCGGAGCTGCGGGGCCCCGGGGAAGCTACTCAGCCTCCCTGTGCTGCCCCCGAATCCTCAGCTGTCAAAGTGGCGATAAGAATCGCTCTGCGGCTGCCGTGAGCGTGAGCCGGGTTAGCGCACGTGTGTCCCAGGGCTTGTTGGTTGTTGTTCTTTAGTCACTAAGTCGTGTCTGGCTCTTCTGCGACCCTGTGGACTGTAGCCCGCCAGGCTACTCTGTCCACGGGATTCCCCAGGCGAGGATACTGGAGGGGCTGCCATTTCGTCCTCTAGGGCATCTTCCCGACTCAGCGATAGAACCTCTGTCTCCTGTACTGGCAAGTGGATTCTTCACCACGGAGCCACCAGGGAAGCCCGGGAAATGTTTGTTTTGTTGGCATTATCTGTTCCTGTGTCCCCTGGTGGTGGAATCTTTCCCAGCCCTCGAAGATTTCAGATATTTACGTAGAAATATAGAGTATTTTAAAAATGCTGTTTTATTTAAAATGTTCAATAATTTTAAAGAGCTACTTATTGAGTAATTTTTTCAGGAGAAGTTGGTTTTGTGTTTTTTGTCTGGAAGCTAATGAACAGCATCTTGCCTGGAGTCCCCATCATAGCTGGGTTCTGAATCTCTTCACCTGGCCCTTTGACCTTAGCCCAGTCGTTTATATCTGTGAGCTTCAGCTTTCCATCCTCACGGCAGGGTTAATACCGCCTGCCTTGTCTCAGGGGGAAAGCCAGCGGCCTCCAGTGCTTTCCACGCAGTGTGACAGGGCTCGCCACGGAGGGGTCTCCCTGCTTGCTCCAAGCGTGGAGGCAGGGCCGCGGGAGCCGGGCGTGCCTGCGAGCCACGGGCATGGAGTGTGTGTTCAATGCTGTCCTTGTCACATCACAGAGACATCTGCTAATAATTTTCTCTGACAGATTGTTCTCCAAAGGGGAATAAAAGATACCTTCAGAATTATGCATATAGAATAATTGAGTCAAACGAATCAAATTAGAATAGTTGGAAATGACATGGAGTGGCCTTGATCAGTTTACCTTCAGATGGTGGCATTAGGCCAACAGTAAATAAACTTACCTGCTTCTCGGGGTGCCATGATAGGAATAAAGATGACTTCACCCTCGCCTACTGTTAATAACACGAGCCCTGCTTTTGGCCGGTGAAATCACCCGTCTGTCCTCGGCATGCATCGGCCGGCCGGGGGTGGCTTTCTTGAGCAGGAGCTGTGCCCGGGTGGAACTTTACCTTCTGCTGACAGTTCATTCCTTTACACCCTGTTTTAGAAACGAAGTTCAGGCTGAATTACGGGACACCCACAGATCCCTTCATGGGCTGTTCCAGCCCTGGAGTTTGGAGAAGAAACAGCTGGTGCGTGGACGTCGCGGGCGCCAGAACCCCTCTGCTCCTCGGGGTTGTGCCCTGGCCACGTGGTCCGCCCCGGCTGGTTCAGGCCTCGCGGCAGGAGGGCGCAGTGACAGGCGGGGGTGGCAGACTCACAGCTGGCCTAGATGAAGGCCACGGTGTCTGGAACTGAAGCGGAGGTCCTGGGAGAAGTCCTCAGTGGCGCTGACGGAAGGCAGCGGGTGGCGCGAGCCCGCCTGGCTGTGCCTCGGGCTTTACAACTCGAGGCAGCCAAGACGAGGCAGCCTCGCCCTCTCCCGCCTGTTCACTGTAGCCTGAGCAGGCTTCATGGAGCACAGCTAAACAAATCACTTCCTGAAGGAAATGCCAAGTAACCGGCCAGGATGCTGCTCTGACTCTGAGCCTGTCACCTCAGTGGCTGGAAAAGGCGGCTGTGATACACGTCAGCCTAGAAACCAGAAAAGAGCGGGCGCTGATTTTAACTTTTTATACGCTCTTGTCAGTCTTTGCCTCATAATTTTATAGCGTTAAAGGGTTCTGTGTCTGTCTTTTTTCAGTCAGCATTATGACCAAGCTTCAAAGAGGGGTGCTCCCTAGCCATCCAGTGGTGAAGACTTCGCCTTCCAAGGAAGGGGGCACACGTTTGATCTGGGGTCGGGGGGCGAAGGTCCCCCCTGCCTGGTGGCCAAAACCCAAAACATAACACAGGTGCGACATTGCAACAAATTCAGTAAAGACTTTAGAAATGGTCTGCATCAAGAAAACCTTTTCCAAAACCACAAACAAACCAAAACTTTGTTTTCATGACTATATAATACGTTACTAAGTGGATGGCCTCGTGATGTAATTCACTTAGAGCTGGGGATAACCTGTTTTACAAACTGTTTTTATAGTTATAACCTGTGATGTCACCTTCCTTCAGGCAGCCTTTCCTTTGCTTTGCATTGTCTCCTAAGGGCCGGTTCCCGGAAGTGGGACACTGACATTCTCGTTACTACAAAGGGTTGCAGTTGTTTTCTGCAGGTCATACTGACCTCCCCTACCTTTGGCCTGCACAAGGGTAGTGGCTGCTCTGCGGTCTTGACAGGGTTACATTTGTTTCAAAGTTACTTTGCCAATGCGCTGGGTAAAACCTGTACCTTGCAGTTTTGGTCTGCATTTCCTATTAGTCAGGTTGAAATTCTTTCCATCTATTTGCTTATAGCCCTCTTTTCTTTTTAAATTTAAATCACAGCATTAATGAGATATCATTCACACACCATAGAATTGGTCCATTTAAAGCATTCCATTCAGCAGTTTTCAGTAGTTGCCGAGTTGTGTAATCATCACCAACATTTAATTCCAGAACATTCTCATCACCCCCAAAGAAACCCTGTACCCATTAGCTGTCAGTTTCCCCAGTCGCTATAGACTTCATATCCTGGGCATTTCCTGTAAATCAAATCTTGTAGCCTCCGGTCCTCTATGACTGGCTTTTCTGGCTTAGCACAGTGTTTCAAGAGTCATCCGTGTGGCGGCACATATCGCTACGTCATTTCTTTTGAGCCAAACACTGTGCCTCTGTAAGGATACACTACCCTGCATTTATCCATTCATCATTCATCGTTTGGATGGTTTCTACTTCAGGCTGTTACAATAATGCTGTTACAGCTATTTGCATATAACATTTTGTGTGGACAAATGTTTTCATATTTCTTGACTATATTCCTGGGAGTAGAATTGCTAGGTCATGTGATAACTTTATGTTTAACCTTGTTATATTTCTTTGTTGTCTCTTTATACTTTCTGTCTGATTTTTGTATTTAGTATTCTTATAATTTGAATGAAGCTTTTACATCATAAGTATGTTAACCCTTTATCATGTTTGCTCTGAATAGTTTCCCAATCAGTAATTTTCCATTTTTAAATTGTTCATATATTTTAAATCTGTATATAATAGTTGAATCTGATTATCTTTTTATTACATTTATTTCATAGTTTTAAAGCTGAAATATTGGGATAAACCTTCTCTAGGCTTTAAAAAGTTTTCAGCCATTTTCCATATTTTTTAAAAAGAACTTTCAATTTCCAAAATCTTCTTGGAGAGATTTATTTTTGTGTGTAACATTAGATATGACTCCAAATTAATGTTTTCCTCAAATTTCAGCACCACTTTAAGAAGATGTTATCTTTCCATTTTCATATTTTCTGTTATGCATTTTAAGTCATTAGTAAAATTTTAGACACAGTAGTCATTTCTGGCTTTCCTGTTTTGTTCTACTAATTTTATACTGAACCAGCATGACACTATTTAATAAGTACTTCTTTATGTTATGTTTTAACATCTGAAAGGATTCAGTTCAGTTCAGCTCAGTTCAGTCGCTCAGTCATGTCCGACTCTTTGTGACCCTGTGAATCGCAGCACGCCAGGCCTCCCTGTCCATCACCAGCTCCCAGAGTTCACTCAGACTCACATCCATCGAGTCAGTGATGCCATCCAGCCATCTCATCCTCTGTTGTCCCCTTTTCCTCCTGCCCCCAATCCCTCCCAGCGTCAGAGTCTTTTCCAATGAGTCAACTCTTCGCATGAGGTGGCCAAAGTATTGGAGTTTCAGCTTTAGCATCATTCCTTCCAAAGAACATCCAGGACTGATCTCCTTCAGAATGGACTGGTTGGATCTCCTTGCAGTCCAAGGGACTCTCAAGAGTCTTCTCCAACACCACAGTTCAAAAGTATCAGTTCTTCGGTGGTCAGCCTTCTTTATGGTCTAACTCTCACATCCATACATGTGACCACTGGAAAAACCATAGCCTTGACTAGATGGACCTTTGTTGACAAAGTAATGTCTCTGCTTTTTAATATGCTATCTAGGTTGGTTATAACTTTCCTTCCAAGGAGTAAGCGTCTTCTACTTATTTTTTAGGATATCCTTTGTCCTTTTCTGTTGATACTTCTAAATGTATTTTAGAATAATTTGCTTCTAGAAAAATTCTGTTGGGACTTGGTTGAATTTTTATTAACTTTATACATTGGTTTGGAGAATTACTTTTAGTCTTCACTCATCTGTGCCCATGGTACCTCCTTCCATTTTGCAAGACCTTTTTTTTTTTACAGATTTCAGTAGATTTATTATACTCCCAGGTCTTTGCTATTTGTATTGCTTTGTGTATAGGATCATTTTTTTCTTTGTATTTTCACATATAACAAGACTTTGATTTTTTTTTCAGTTCAATTACAAAAGTATTAATAAGTGTCTCCTTTGTTCTGCACACTGTTCTTGACCCAAGGGGCTGGAGAATGAATTAACCAGAGAGTGTGTCCCTAGGAAACTTAGTGCTTTCTGAGGACACTGGTCCGTAAACAGTGTGTGGGCTGCTTTGTGGGGAAACTCAGAGAATTCTGCAAGCCCAGAGCAGGGTCTCAGACCAGTGTGGAAGTTCAGAGATGGCTCCTGGAAGAGATGACCCCTGAGCCGAACCTTGAAGGCTGGCAGACATAGCCATACAGGACTATTAGCCACAATATTGGACTCTTCTATAAAAACAGGGTTGATTCTTTTCATTTTTCTAAGAATATGAACATATGGCCGAGGAAAGATTTTTGTTCTCAGTCTTTCTTCCATTCTGGATTTTCCACCTTCTCTCTCTTTCATGTGCGTCTCCAGGCTTTCCTAAAACTGTGGCAATGTACAGGTGGTGGAGGGTATCCTTATTTTGTTCCTGCTGAAAGGCGATACTTTATTAGATCTCCAATAAGGATTATAATGTTTATGTGCTCACTAAGTTTTCCGTTTGCAGTTCACAGCAACCTAAGTATGTATTATTATCCCCTTTATTCAGATGAAAACAATGAACATCTGAGAGATCAAAGGATTTGTCCTAAGTCCACACGTGGTGAGGACTGTCAGAACCAGACGAACCTGGGCCTTTTGACCTAAAATCGTTGGCCCCTGGCCATTTGCTTCCTCAGGCATTGGCTGTGTGCTTCTGCCAAAGCAGGCTGTACTTGTTAAGGTACTTGATGACAGTCCTCTCGCAGGCAAGTGTTTATCCACAGAACAAGTGGTGGCTTCGATACTGCCAGACACTGCTCCTGCCCAGACCCACGTGTTAGAGGCTCTTTGTGAGGAAGGGATTAAGCCCGAGATGCTTAGACTTCAGGGCAAACTCAGAGCTGAGCGATACCCTCTGTCTCCCGCTGGCGTTTTTCTTGTCCTGCCTCATCCGGCAGTTCTGACCTCTGGTCTTTTGGACTTTGTTCTGCAAGCAAACAGAGATTAAAAGAACAAAGGGGGAGGAGCTGGACTGCAGAGTCGGGTGGACCTGAGTTTCAACACCAGCCCTAACACTTGATAGCGATGTGATTTGGGCAACTTGCTCAGTGGAGCAAAGTCTCAGTTTCCTCTTCAGTAAAAAAGAAGTAATAATGTGCGTTTCAGTGGGTTTTTGTGGGGGAATTAATGAGAGAGCCTGTGTGCCTGCAGAGTGCCTAATGCATAATAGGTTATTTTCTCATTACGTTTTCCCCTGCATTTCTTATTGTCCCTGCACATTTACTCATTCATTTACTATGTATTTTATTCATTTACTATATTTACTATGTGTAGTGAATGCTTAGAAGGCCATGGCACCCCACTCCAATACTTGCCTGGAAAATCCCATGGACGGAGGAGCCACGGTCCATGGGGTCGCTAAGAGTCGGACACGACTGAGCACCTTCACTTTCACTTTTCACTTTCATGCATTGGAGAAGGAAATGGCAACCCACTCCAGTGTTCTTGCCTGGAGAATCCCAGGGACGGGGGAGCCTGGTGGGCTGCCGTTTATGGGGTCGCACAGAGTCGGACACGACTGAAGCGCCTTAGCAGCAGCGGCAGCAGTGAACGCTTACCCTGCATCAGACACTGAGGTGCGCGCTGAATGTGTTAGTAAATGGGGTAGACGTGGCCCCTGACTTTACAGAAGCTGCATCTCCGAGGAGGGAGAAGCCCATAATCAAGTAAAAAATGCATTGACAAATGCAACGGAGGAATAGAACAGGACGTTGTGAGAGTGAGTAATAGAGACAGATCTGCTTCATGGCAGCGGGCTGGGCAGGCCCTTCTGAGAAGTGACCATCGAGCGGAGATGAGATGAGAAAGAGCCCGAGAGTCACATGATCCAGGTTGTTATAAAAATTATCCAGCTGCTTGTGGAGGGTGGAGAGGACGTTAAGGAGCTAGAGAGGATGTGGAGACTCTGTTTAGGAGGCTATTAGAAATCTAATAGGGAGTGATGATGGTTGTAATTGTAGAAATGGATGTATGCACACATTTGAGAAATGATTAGGAGGGAAATAGTAATAGATCAGGTGTGAGCGAGCGCCAGGGTGTCAGGGCTCAGTCCGCGGTGTCTGATTTGGATGGTTGACCGGACGACCGTGCAGTCAGCGCCTCAGTGTGTGGGCCTTGCCTCCAGGGCCCCCTGTGGATTCAGCATCTGCTGACGGCCAAGCCTCTTATATAAGATGGAGCACTGCAGTCATCCCCCGGTGTCTATCGGTGTGGAACCCGTGGGGAGAGCAGGGCCAACTCTGTGCGATGGGGGTGATGACAGAGGCCTCAGTTTGTGCTGAACCTGGGCTCCAGGAAAGTAATCATGCTCAGACGGTGTCTGGTGGTGGAAGTTAGGTGGCTCCTCTCCCAGGAGGGCATTCTAGGGGCTAGGAGAGATGCTAGAAAGGGGCCCTTGCGGAGAGCCCCATTCCTGAGGTTCTGGTGGACGGACCCTTCCTAACTGGGCCAGGAGAGCCCCGTTCCTGAGGTTCTGGTGGACGGACCCTTCCTAACTGGGCCAGGAGAGCCCCGTTCCTGAGGTTCTGGTGGACGGACCCTTCCTAACTGGGCCAGGAGAGCCAAGCTTGCCCCTCCCACCGCAGTCACACAACCAGCACAGCACCCGCCGTGCGCACCAGCACAGCACCACCGGGGAGGGGCGTGAGTGCGGGGAGAAGCCCGCTCCGAGCACGAGCAGACAGAGCCTGCTCATCAGCACTGAGGGTGCGACAGAAGCCCTGAGGAAGCCCCCTGGCATCCCAGCCCCAAGGGAAGCACAAGTTAGCGTCCCTGAGCCGCAGGAATCTGGGGCCTGTGGTGCAGTGGAAGTAACTATAGATACGACGAAACCCAACTCCAGCCCACCTGCTGACTAGGTTGACTCGACGCCCCCACACTCAGGGCCTGATAAAAGAAAAGGAGTACCCATTTTCAAGTGTGAATATTATTTCCCTCACTTTATTTCTCTGTACACAATTATTAACATTAAATGAAAATTATAAGATCGTTATACAATACACACCACCAGGAATAAAACAAACCACTGTGAAGGGTAATAAATAGAACCCAAACCAGAAAGGACCCAGGTACTATCAGACAGGAACTTAAAAATATCCTTGAGTTATATGCTAGAGTATTGTGGAAAAGATATGTAACACGCAGGAACAGATGGGAATTTCAGGAAGGAGAAGGAAACTATAAAAAAAA
Organism: Bos taurus; assembly: GCF_002263795.3. NCBI lineage: Eukaryota > Metazoa > Chordata > Mammalia > Artiodactyla > Bovidae > Bos > Bos taurus. Next base: position 102,332,895 of record NC_037337.1, on the reverse strand, counting down.
ATAACTGAAATGCTAGAAATAACAAAACATGACATAAGAGACAAAGAACTTCTTTGATAGCTTATTAGAAGATTGGACACAGCCAAGGAAAAAACTTTCATTTGAAGATAGGTTAGTAGAGATTATTCAAATGAAACACAAAAAGAAAAAAAGAAGGGTGGGAAAAAAACAGAGCGGAGCACCCAGGCGCTGTGGGAAAATATATGTGTTTGCTGCCCCAAGAGGAGAAGGGAGAGAAACTGGGACAGAAAAAACACTGGGAGAGAAAATGGTTAAGAAGTTTCAGAATTACTGAAGCGTAGCAAAGAATCTCAGATCCCAGAGTCTCAGAGAACCCCAAGCAGCATAAATACAAACACGTACGTAGTCACATCATAGTCAAACTGTTGTAAATCAAAGACGAAAGCCTTGAAGGCAGCCAGAGAAAGAGAAACTTTAAATTCAGAAGAATAAAGATAAGCGATATAAGATATTCCCAGAAGATAATATGCAAATTAGAAGACACTGGAAAGACAAGATACTTTTTTAGAACCAACAAAAATTGACAGGGTGCATAGCGAGCACACCTGTGTGACAAGAAATGTGGGAGAGATTCTTCAAGCAAGGAAGTGTACAGATCCGAGCAGCGAAACGAAGAGCACCGAACGGTTACACTGAGGGTGAAAGTGCAGTCGCTCAGTCGTGTCCGACTCTTCGCGACCCCGTGGACTGTAGCCCATCAGGCTCCTCCGTTCATGGGGTTTTCCAGGCAAGAGTGCTGGAGTGGATTGCCATTTCCTGTCCAAGGGATCTTCCCAACCCAGGAATTGAACCCGGGTCTCCTGCATTGCAGGCAGATGCTTTACCGTCTGAATTCCTTTAAAAGATAATTGACTGCCTAAACTAAAAATATTAATGATGTTTTGTGGGATTTATAACATAGAAGTAAAATTTGTGGCCATAATAGCAAAAGGCATAGGGGAGGAAACAGAATATCCAGGCCAGAACACTGGAGTGGGTAGCCTTTCCCTTCTCCAGGAGATCTTCTCAACCCAGGAATTGAACCCAGGTCTCCTGCATTGCAGGTGGATTCTTTACCAGCTGAGCCACAAGGGAAGCCCAAAGCATTTATCCTATATATGAGTTGGTGTAATATAATTTAGATAAAGGCTGTGAAAAGCTATATTGTAAAACCTAGGGCAGCCACTAAAAAACAAGGAAAAAAAGACATGATTAACCAGCTGATAGTGAAAATGAAATGGAATCATGAATCCAAAAAAAAGAAAGAAAAAAGAGAGAGAGAGAAAAGAGAAAAGAAGAACATAGGAGACAATCAAGAGCAAGATGATTATTGGAGGAGGAAACGGCAGCCCACTCCAGTGTTCTTGCCTGGAGAATCCCAGGGACGGCAGGGCCTCGTGGGCTGCAGTCCATGGGGTCGCTAAGAGTCGGACACGACTGAGCGACTTCACTTAGGGTCAGACACCCACTCCAGTGCTCTTGCCTGGAGAATCCCAGGGACATCGGGGCCTGGTGGGCTGCCGTCTATGGGGTCGCACAGAGTCGGACGACTGAGCAACTTCACTTTCATGCGTTGGAGAAGGAAATGGCAACCCACTCCAGTGCTCTTTCCTGGAGAATCCCAGGGATGGCGGGGCCTGGTGGGCTGCCGTCTATGGGGGTCGCACAGAGTCGGACACGACTGAAGTGACTTAGCAGCAGCAGCAGCAGCAGTAGCAAGATGATTCCAGTCACATCAATGATTATATTAAATGTAAATTGTCTAAGCACTCCAATTAAAAGGCAGATTTTCAGACTGGACAAAAAGTAAGACCTAACTATATGCTATCTGCAAGAAACTATTGAAATGTTAATACATAGGTAGACAAAAAGTAAAATTACATGCTATGCAAACAATAATCAAAGCAAAACTAGACTGGCTGTATTATATCATAAGGTAGAATTAGGAACAAGAACTATTACAGCAGATAAAAGGACTTATATAATAAAAGGAGTCAGTTCATCGATAACACATTGTAATCCTATAAGTATGTATACCTAATAATAGAACTTCACGATATATATAAAACAAAATGTATAGAAGAATTTATAACATTAAATTCTTATAGTAGAAAGAAGGAAAATTTCAAATCAATGATCTACATTTCTGGCTTAAGAAACTAGAAAAATAAGATAATTAAAACCAAAATAAGCAGAAGGAAGGGAATAGTAAAGATTAAAACAGAAACTAGGGGACTGGAAAGTAGGTAAACGGTAAACTAGTAAAGCCACAAATGGGTTAGTAAAGACCAATAAAATTTATGTAAACCATTAATAATATGGACCAGAAAAGAGAGAGTATACAAATTATCAATACCCAGATAACAAAAGAGGCTCTGTAGGTCTATAGATATTAAAAGGATGTAAGGGAAAATTATGACCAACTTCAACACCAATAAACTCGATCATTTATAGAAAATAGGCAAGTTCTCCGAGAGACGCAAAGTACCACAACTCACTCAAGAAGGGACAGACGGCCCGCTCCCCTTAGGTGAGCCGGGTCCAGGCTGCAGAGCCGCGGGGAGTTCCAAGAGCAGTAGTGGACAAGAGCCAGCCTTCGCCTCGCCTAGCTGACTAGGGGCTTTGAGGGGGCGCAGGGAGGCTGCATTATGAATGGAAGAAATTGAATTTATCGTTAAAAACCTTCCCATAAAGAAAACAACAGGTCAAGTTTGTCTTCCATGGTGAATTCAATGAAGAGAGATTCAATTTAAGGGAGAAATGATGCCAGTATTATAAAAGCTTTCAAAAACTAGGGTAGCAGTAAAACACTCCCTGACTAGGTTGTGGGAGCGCTGATTGCTTCTCAGGTTAGGGCTCAGCGGTAAAGAACCCCCCTGCAAGGTAGGACATGCAGGCTCGATCCTTGGGTGGGGAGGATCCCCTGGAGGAGGAAGTAGCAACCCCTCCAGTATTCTTACCTGGGAAATCCCACGGACAGAGGAGCCCGGTGGGCTGCAATGCATGGGGTCACAAAGAGTCAGACAAGACTGAGTGAGTAAACAACAAGTCTCATGAATAGATGCAAATGTCCTCAGCAAAATACTAGCAAACTGAATCTAGCAGCTTCTAGAAAAAGTAATATACCACAAGAAAGATTCATTTCAGAAATGCAGGGTTGATTTAATATATGGGAATCAATTATGTAATACAATGTATCTATATAATAAAGGAAAAAACTGCATGATAATGATAATCTCAGTACAGTAGATGCAGGGAAAGCATTTGGCAAAATACAGCACATTGTATGATTAAAAAGTCAACAAACTAGGCGTAGAAGTTATTATCTTCAGTCTGATAGAAGGCACCCATGAAGCATCTAACCATATATAATGGTGAAAGGGTGGATGCTTTCCTCCCAAGATCAGGAAGAAGACAAGGAAATCTGCTCTTACTACTTCTGTTGACTAGAGGTTCTAGCCAGTTCAGTGAGACAGGAAAAAGAAATAAAAGGCATCCAGATTGAAAAGGGAGAAGTCAAACTATCTTTATTTGCAGATAACATGTTCTTGTTTATAGAAAATCCTGAAGAGTTTACACACACAGAACTATAACAAATGATTTCAACAAGTTTAGAGGATACAGTCAGTATACAAAAACCACTTTTATCTGTATCCACTAACAATGAGCAATCTGAAAATGAAATTAAAATTACAATTCCAGTTACAATAGCATCAAAAAAGATTAAAATAATAAAAAGAAGTTCAAACATTATACTCTGAAAACTAGAAATTACTGTTGAAAGAAATGAAAAAAAAAAACCTAAATAAATGGAAAAGCAGCCTATGTTCATGGAACAAAAGACAATTTGTTACAATAACAGTACTGTCCAAATTTATCTACAAATTTAACTGAATCCCATCAAAATCTCAGTTGCTTTTTTTTTTGCAGGAATTGATAAGCTGAGTCATAAATTAATATGGAAATGGAAGGGGCCAAAAGACCAAAACACTCTTGAAAAAGAACAAAGTTGAGGGACTCGTACTTCCCAGTCTCTAAACTTTCTGCAAAGCTACAGTAGCTGAGACAGTGCATACAATTAGTATTCCTGAAAAATAACATGGAAAAAAACAATAAAACAGTAAAAGAATACAATTTTGTAATCAAAGAGAAATTCTTGAGCTCAAAGAAGTAAGACTTCATCAAGCACTTGCTCTATTCTGTGCCAAGTGTTCTATCCATTTATGACTCTGTTTAGTCCATAGAACTACACTGAGTGAAAAATTGTGTCGCCATCTCCATTTTTCCAACGAGAAAACCGAAGCTAGAGAGTCCGTGACTTGGCCACAGTGGTGGAGCAGGGCTTTGAGCTCAGAGTGGCAGCCCGACTCCAGGGCCTCACTCGACCTGCAGATCTGAAGTCGTGGACAGAGCGTTCATGCTGTGTTCCAAGAACAACGGGCTTAGAATGGTGGCTGGCACGACAGCTTCTGGCAGAGTCTCTAGGCTTCAGGGGGAGAAGGGTTCTCTTTGCAGACTGTCTACAGGGAGACAGCAAGGCTGGCTTCCAGGCTGTCCACAGCGACGTTCAGAGTTGGTGATGGGAGTATCGTCTACCAAGTTCTGAGGGAGAGAAAGTGCGAAATCCAAGTTTGTTGTAGTCAGGTTTAGAGAGACAGAGACGAGAGGGAGACATTCTTGAACACGGAAGAATTTAGGACTCGGAGCACCCTTTATGGCAGTATTCCACCCAGCAGGAATTGGTTTAAAATAGAGGATTAAAGAAACAATGAATGCATTTTGTTGATGACTGATTGAGGTATAGTTGAGGTACAATACTATATAAATGTAGGTGTACAGTGTAGTGATTCACAATTCTTAAAGGTTATGTCCCATTATAGTTACTGTAATCCCATTTGTAGTATCGAGAATTATAGGATTATAAATATTATAAAAGGTTGGCTATATTCCCTGTGCTGTACTATATTTCCTTGAAGCTTATTTACTTTATACACACTGGTTTGTACCTCTTATCCCTACCTGTATCTGACCCCTAGGACGCATTTTAATATAGAACTGATGAAAAACAATTATGGGGTTGGACATAGTTGTTGGGAATTTTGACAATATAACATAGTGCTATAACAAACAGGAGGCTGAGGAGAAGACACTGGAGAAGGTACGTGGATACGCCAGTTTCCTTACTGCTGGCGTGGGTCAGCAGATCCTGTATGGAGCTGAAATAGTGGATAAAAGAATGAGCCGTACACCTGAGGCAAAGAGCTGACTCATGGGAAAAGACCCCGAAGCTGGGAAAGATTGATGGCCAAAGAAGGGGCGGCGGAGGAAGGTGAGAGGATTGGATAGTGTCACCGACTCAGTGGACGTGAGTTTGAGCAGACTCCTGGAGACAGTGGAGGAGAGAGGAGCCTGGCAGCTGCCGTCCGTGGGGTCACAAAGAGTTTGACACGATTTACTGACTGGACAGCAGCAACAACAAAATGGGCCTTCCCTGGTGGCCCAGCGGCTAACTCTCCGTACTCTCGATGCAGGGGCCTGGGCTCGAACCCTAGGGGAACTAGATCCCACAGGCCACAGCCAAACATTCTACATGCCGCAGTGAAGATCGAAGATCCTGGGTGCCGCAGCTAAGACCCAGCACAACCAAAGGAGTGAACATTTAAACAAAGAGAGGACCGAATCTCTGTCTCTCTTCTCTGGCTCTTCTTTGTCTCTCTGTCTCTGTCGTTCTGTCTGTATACACACATAACACATGCATGCAGGTGCGTATTACACACGTGTACATATGATAAACATCAGGTGTATTTTTAATTTTAGAGAGACTGTGAACTTTGTGTTAAAAAACACATTTTTCTGAAATTGAGTGCTTACTTGGGTTACACTTTTGTTTCGCCTGTTAAATTTAATTAAAATGAAATGTAATGGTTTAAATTTAAAACCAGCGCATACCACAGTCTCAGTGTTTGTAAAATGATTTTTATCTTTCTCTCGTCTTGGTACTTACCTGGGCAGAGATATGGGTTATTGTCCCATGAGCGCTCACTGGTTGTTGCTGTGTGATAGAATTGATATGGGTTATTGTCCCATCAGCGCTCACTGGTTGTTGCTGTGTGATAGAGTTGATATGGGTTATTGTCCCATCAGCGCTCACTGGTTGTTGCTGTGTGATAGAGTTGATCATGCTTTTTCTTTTTTTTGTATGGTACTGCATTGTTTTTGCTTTAAAATAATCATGGAGCTTTTAAAAATTGAAAACTATTCTCAAAAACAAATGATAATTTTTTTAAAAGTTTCAACGTTGGACTTCCACGTGGAAATATCAAGGAAGTGGTTAGACATGAGTCTGGGAAAAGTCTGGACTAGAGACGACCAAGTGGGGCAGATGGCAGCATGGAGGTGGCTTCTGAGGAGCAGATGAGGTCATCCGGGAACCTGAGAGGAGAGGACGGGGCCCAGAGGGGCACTCTGCATCTCCGCCGCTCAGACGGTGGCTGGGCCGAAAATGACGGTGCCCGGAGGTGGGAGGAACACCTACCTCTTAGCACTTGCAGAGCCAAGCGCTAAGTCAGGAGGGAGCCAGGCACTTCTGATAAGATGCTGGGATGTAGTTCAAATCTCTGCTCATCATAGGGTCCCGTTGCTCACGTTTTTCTGCTGCTTTCTCACACGTCCTGGATTGCACAGTGAGGCCCCATTTGTGGCTCACATGTTCTCTCGTTGATACAACGAAGCTCCCTTATTGTGCGTCAGCTCACCAAAGTCATCTGCTGTCTCAGAGCCATCATCGTTATCATGCAACACTTCTCTAGACCCTGTCACAGAGGCCCACGATTAGGATACACAACCGTTCTCCGTCTCAGGGCCCAACTTTAAGCACTCACACGATTCCTGAACACTGAGCCCCTTGCTTGCATACCCCACGTTCTTAACTTGGGTCATCCAGAAGGTCCCCACCCAAATGCTCACAGTTTAACATTCTTACATCAACGTAGCCGTTGGTGCCCTTGCTCACTACTGTTTTGCCCTTTCTGCTCCTAAGGTTCCTCTCTTTCTTCACCACATAAATCTGCTTTCAAAATCAACAAGGCTCTCCTATGGTGCTTCTACATCGTTCTCTGTCAGGGCCCTCTTTTTACTACTGTCTTCTGGGATTCGGGTGCGAAGGGGCCTCTTCGTTAAACTCAACCACAGTTTCGTACAATTGTATTTCCCACAAGAAGGCTCCTTCATTTTCATTCTAAGTTTTCTTCTTGCTGCTTGCCTTGGATATCCCCTTGGTCACACACAATATGCTGCTGGCTCACTTTATGCTCCTGACTCTACTGTGGTTCTCCTCAGGGGAGACCCCTTACCCACAGGTGGTTCTTACTGGCTTCAGGCTACCCTTGCCCTACATCGATGTTTTCTTCTGTCGTTGATTATCGGCGTAAATGCACTCATAACTCATATTCATGTTTGAAGAACCATCGCACCTCGTAGCCACAGAAATATGAAACGCTTATATTCCCAAGGAACCTGCAATGCACCCCTAGGGGATTAGCGACCAGGGGCTTTTCCTGCACCAGAACAATTTCATGAGGCCTGCCTAGACATAATGTGTCCTAATAGCCTCTGAACTCGGAACCCACCGTACTTTAGTAAGGTACTCATTTGTGTGATTGCCCACGTCCTTACAGCGTGTCTAGAACTATGCTGTCGATCCGTGCTCACCTAGAACGCAGCACTGTGTACAGTAAAGCGTCCACAATACACAATAACAGTGTTGTTATTGTCTGCTAACCTTTTCAGCTAACACTGTTGGGAAACTAATTCACACTGCTGATCTGTTCATTCAGGGACACGATTCATGTTACATAGGTTTTTTGGTATTATGTGTTTATTCTTGACTCACGTAGTGATGAAGCGAAATGAGCTGGTAAAGAGCGTTATGTATGCCCTATCTAGCTCTCTTTGATTACAATTTATAGTACTGTAATAGAATAACCAGATTCCTCAATTACACGTTTGTCCTAGTGGGTAGATAGTGCAACACATTAAAAATTTATGGCTCCTACAAAAAGATTACTATTAAACAAAACTTCTATGTTTATAGAGGTCAGTGGAAATTCACCTTTTTTCCGCTTATGATCTTCTGTGGAGTTTAATGATGATATTGATTGAGGATGGTCTATCAAGTTCAATCGTGCACCTCATGTTCTCGCAACGAAATAGAATACCTCTTGCTTTTCATATCATGGATACTGCATTCAATTGACTAATCATGCTCCCCCCAGAAGTGGTACGCGATGATCTCTCCCGAGGAGTACTCGGTGGTGACTTATTGAGATAATGCTGGAGAGGCACCCCGGATTCTATACCCTCTTTCTACTGAGCTTTGGTTCCGCCATTACAAAATAGGCATTCTAGAGCTCAGGAGGTTTGAGTGATGAGGGTTTCTGAAACTGCAGATTAAAACTTATCATGCTCTTTTACGACCCGCTATCTAAACATTTGCATCAGTTCCTGTTTTTAATTTTCGGAGTGCATATGAGATGCTTAAG